>NC_138782.1:84886328-85615368 GCF_965178545.1 Coloeus monedula | reverse complement strand
TCCTTTCAGGGGGAATTTTTAAAATCTCAGCCCCTTAATGAGATAAATTTTTTATCATCAAAGTAAGAGACTTGTTTGTGCTCTAAGTTACATGAAGTTTGAAAGCACAACCAAGAAGGAATCAAATTCAGCTTCAAAATTACATGAACTTGGGCATTACTGAAATTAAGATGGTCATTTCAGGTTCTGAACAACACAGCTTAATGACTGCTATGCAGACAAGACTTTTATATAGGAACATTAGTAATACTAGGAATATTTATATTAAGTCCACTCCTTTAAAAAACCAAAACATCACACACACATGGTCATTGCCACTTATGGTGAAAGCCTTATTGTTCCTGCTGCAATTGGTGCATGTCTAATACATCCAATAGCACTTCACAGAGCAAGCTTGCAATGCACAGTAGTACATAAACCTTTCCATCTCCTTGTCCATCAAAGATTTATCAATACTAGACCTTCAGGTATTGCTGCTCATTCTGAAGCTGCAAAGGAACAAGGAGAAAAGGACTAAGTAAAACCTGGGTTTATTGTTCCTAGGAAAGAAAAGGTTGGAAACTAAAAGATGAGAATAAATAAAAGGTGGCCTAAAAAATTGCAGCTTCCAACTTAACAATGATTTTTCAGCCAAATTCCAGCCAAAACCTCCTTTTTGATGCCATCAGCCAGAAGAGAGAGTGCCCTGGGAGTGGAATTTCCACCTCTGCTTGTGCAGCCAGCCTGTTCTGGCAGCAGATGCATGTTTCATAGAGAGGGTCACAGAAAGAGAGGAACAAGTCTTGGTTGAAATGCATTTCTATATAGCTGATCCCAGAAAAGCCAGAGGATCCACATGGGACAGGAACAGAACCAGAAACTTCCAGATTCTCCTTCAGGACATGGCCATAAACGTAGTGCTTAGCCTTAGACTAACCAACTTCCTACTTGTGTGTTGACAGCCACCACCTGGAAGTTGGATAACAGTCCAGTTAGCGTACCTCACAAATACAGCGAGACGTAATCGTTAACATTTGCAAAGCACATAGATAAAGTTCAGATGAAAAGGTTCACTACCACTGAGTACACACAGATGGAGGGAAGAGATAACACATTACCTGTATTTGTGGAAGTGGTGCAATATAATTCAATTCTACAACCACAAGCAAACACGGCTCTGCACACGTGCATGCACACACATTCTCCTTCAGCCCACGTGTATCAGCTATTAGTGTAACACAAAGATGTGATCCTGGAAACTGCGCTGCACTCACAGCCCAATTCCATCTTTGCAGTATGCATGAACAGGGGCAGTGTGTCTTGTAAACATCTTAAAATACATACAGTGGGAAAAAGACTTAGATTCTGCAGCGTTTTCCCTTCTATTGCAATAGAGGCAGTATAGAGAAGGCCGGGTGAACAAAAATATCTGTATGTGTGTATAGGGAAAACAGAAAAAAACTTTAATACATTCTTTTTCTCTCTTTTCTTTTGTGCTAATGTATCAGCAGCTGTTCCCAGTGTTGTGTCACCAAATGGCATGAGCACAGTTCTCATCACCAAGGGCTGTGTTGCCATTTATGACATCTGCAGAAGTGGTGGGGTCCCCTTCAGAACAAACCTATAACAATAGATAAAAAATTGCCCTAGAAGACCAGTCACAGTGAAGGCAGTCACAGCTGATGGATCATGAAGACTGGAGTGACATGAGCAGGAGGCAGGAGCAAGCAGCTTGCACTCCCTGCACAGCTCTCATGACCTCTTCACCTACTGTACAGGGGTTGTAGCTGTGCTCACGCAGCAGGTACAGAGGCTGTGCTTAAAGCAAAGGGCACCTGGCACCCTCCCAGCCACATAACCTATAGCAAAGGCAGCTATTTCCTTGTAGTCAGGGTTCACTGCCTGACAAACAGACGTGACATATTCCTGCAGAATTACAGGACAGTGAAATCACTGTGTGAAGAAGAAAGATTCCTACTTTAATTGGCATTCGGTCTGAGGAAACAAATCTGGAAATAGTTTACCACTGTGAGAAATTAGTTGAGAATCCAGCCTCAGGTGATGCACTCAATCTTCCTGAAAAAATCTTTAAAATAATATGGAAGGGAGAAAAAAAAATCATACTGTACTGAGAATGTTATAAAAACTTTTTGATCCATTTCCCCTGCTTCTTATTTGAGAATTATTCATTAAAATTATTACTTTTTTATTATTATTATAAGGGAGAGAACTGACTCTCAGCTTTCCCCCAGCTGTACATTATTACTTGAGAGTAAATGCAGTAATCTGTTTAAGTCTGCTCTAAGGTCAGCTTGCCTTTGCTTGCTTGCTTGCTTGCTTATCTGTTTTTCATACATGCCATATCCTTTGTGCAAATGAAATAAGAAAAAATCCCCCAAACATACCTAGGCTTTTAACAATTACATTCCCTTCATTATCTGAAAAGCTCATGCATTATTTGAAGAATTGACCCCAAATATTAAAATGATATGTGTTAAAGCAACTCTGTAGATCTACGAAGAACTCATTTAAATCAAGATCAAGGAGGAGTGTGATGGTCTGTGCTAAACCACCACTTAACTCAAGGAACTCAACTTAAGACTTTCTTATCGTCCTGGATCAGTTTCCTCCAAAAAACTGCAGTTGACTGAGAACACTCTTCTCCCACTCCATGAGATTATTAATCCTGTGGAGGGGCCTGATTTTGACTGGGTATTTCCAGTCAAAAGCATCCCCCAAGACTAGCCGCACAAAGCCAATGCTTTTGACAAGCTCATGGTGTTCCCATGAAAACATGAACCAAGGAATTCTCCTTCTGCTTTGCAAGGATTAAGACATGCAAATTCAGACACCTTCACGTGCTCTGAAAGGAGCTGCAAAAGACCTAGCCCAGGCAGACACCAGAGCCTGGAGAGAACTCCTGTGCGTGGTCCTCAGAAGCCACTCCAGGATCGTCACGCTCCCCTCACTTGACTGCCCAACTCGTTACTGTCTGTGACCACAGCTCAGCCACAAAACACCCACCAAGGTCCAATTTAATGTTTCGGGCCCGAGCTGAAATCTGTATATTGTATTGAAACAGAACACTGTGAGAATTTTAAATTACAGGAAATAAAACATGCTTTAAGCAACACCTTGATAAACTCAAGTGCATTCTTCAAGGTTGATCTAAAGAGCAGAGTTTCAACTTCTCTTAGGATATTACTATTAGTTCTTGTCCATCCTTATCTGAAGCCATTGCAAAAGTCTGCTCTTTTCTCATGTTATTCAAGTGCCGAGAAAAAAGGGGATAAAAGACAGGTCATGCTAAAGAAATATTATTCTATGTAAGAAATAAAAACAAAAAAGAGAAAAGAGAAAGCAAGAAAGAGAACGAAAGAGAAACAAGAGAACTAGAGAAACAAAAATAGAGAAATAGAGAAAAATAAAAACAGAAGAACAAAGAGAAAAACTGAAGAAAAGAAAAAGAGGAAAAAATAGGAAAACAGAAGAGAACAGAAAGCAGAATTGTTACTAGAACAAAGACAGCTGACCTGAAGAGTATCTTCATCTCCAGCAGATTCTTCAAATCCAACTCTGTTCCTCCAGGCAAAGCCTTAAAGGGCTCCTAGTGCTGAAGGACCAGTGTAATAAGAGTTCATGCAGCTATCTGAAAGCTGCTATAAAAATGGTATTTTTTTTGGTGCCATGATGCACACCATAGTTCAGGAAGAATTTTCTTGGAAAGTCAGAACTTTTTAGGTAGAGTTTGTGTCAGATACCACTCTCTTGTACAAGAAAAATTTCACACAAGCCGTTAGAGGGACTCCCTGGACTCAGAACTCTTCTGCTGCATCACTGTACAGCATTAAAATCCTTTCATTTCAAACATATATTGTGTGTGTGTGAAGTTGTTGGCCTTCTACAATTAAGTTTTTTCTCAAGGTTAGACACCTGAAACACTACAAAAATAGTCCCTTCCCTCTTGGCATTTCTAAGGTCTGCCACCGCTAGAGCCTGGACAGGATTCACCTTTTGGATGCCTCAGCATTTCACTTGACCAGTGTCCAGCACATCAGGCAATAGAGAGAGAAAACTGTTCCCTTCAGTTTAAGTAGCAGGCTCTTCAGTGGAGTTTGTAAAACTTTTCTCAGAGTAAAATGGATGGAATCCATTCCGAGATTATTCAATATCTTAACTGACCAGTTCCTGTTACTACAAAGTAAAAGAGTCTCTGATGACATCCTGCAAATCAAGGATTAAGGGCTTAAGTTACTTTATTCCAGTGTAAATCTTTTACCTTTATATTTAGAATATGATCTAACAATTCAGCGCTCTGTTCTGACTTGTCTTTACATTAAAGCTAGCAATTCTTTGGCTAAGGAAGAGAGTCCAG
Organism: Coloeus monedula; assembly: GCF_965178545.1. Classification (NCBI taxonomy): domain Eukaryota; kingdom Metazoa; phylum Chordata; class Aves; order Passeriformes; family Corvidae; genus Coloeus; species Coloeus monedula. Next base: position 85,611,014 of record NC_138782.1, on the reverse strand, counting down.
GCTGCCAAGGGGCTGCAGAACATTCCAACTGCAGAACAATCAATGAAAACAATCAAGATGAACACTATCAGAAGAGCTCAGAGTCTCTTTCTGTATTACTGAAAAAAAAAAAAAGAAGGGGAGGGGCAGCCACGGGGACAAAAATGAGCACATTTAAAGTTCAAAAGTGTTCATTTTAGAATATGCAGCTAAAATATTCTATTCCCACCTATAAATGATGCTAACCACAGGGTAGAGGATGGGGAATTCAGTTTAAAAATATATGGTAGGAAGGTACCATCAAGATTTATAACACAAGTTAAATTACAAAATTTAGAATTTCTTTTTGTCAATGGTGTTCTGTGAAAGGTTGTACAATCAGTCCTTATATGGAAATTCCATTCAACAATACTGTCAGATTAGTCACTAAAAACAACCTCCAACCTTGAGGAACAAAAGTAGCAAAGGTTCTATAATTGACTGAAGTCTCCCACTTTACATGCATTTTCATTTCAATATACAATGCAAAAAACGTTATACATTCCTCAAATGCCTTGACACAATAACAGCAAGTCCTGAAGGTAGTGCAGTATTATTACAATTTTAAATGTTTCTCTATTTGAATCTGAAAACATACGCAAGTTTTACTTACCCCTCTACTTTTTAAGAAGTTACTGAAGTTGGGGATAATGAATGATGAAGGAGAAAAGACAAAATGTAAAAAGACAAAATGTTCAAGGAAACTGTTTTGGAGGATGGTTCATTTGTCTTTGAGATATAACAAATATTTCACTAGAACCCTTTTGTTAAAGTTGTATTTCTTACACTAAATAGCTACAATACATCTCCTTGAACTTATATCTATATGCTAAATATTGTTTTTTACTGAAAACTCTGATGTGTTACATTATGTTCACTAGAACCTGGGAATTCAAGTCTGTTTTGGTGCAAGTTAAAGGAGTTAACAAGCCCAGAAATGACAAAATGTTATTAGAGCTGAGTGAACAAAGATGGAATTCACGTTTGGCATTAGAAAAAAAAGCCACAAAGTCGGGCATCTGAGCTAGAAAATGCCAGCTTTCTGTGACACATTTCAGCCTTATCAAAGCTGTTCTAACACAGTTTAGTGCTCTCAACTCCAGAAGAGTGGTACTCTGATCATTCCTCATGTTTGTTTACGAATATTACATATAACCAGTGATGATGCCTAAACAAATTGACAGTAAAACCACAACTTTAAAGCAGTCAAGGTCCTTGGCATGGTGGAAACATCGATCCTCTTAAAATTTCAGGAGAATGAGATTTTCAACAGCATTATTTTGAAAAAAAAGCAAATTAGCAAATTTACAATAATTTTATATTTGATAACAAATTAGGTTCACACCTGGAAAGGCCTACTGCTTCTACAGCTATTTCTCACATTACATAAGCTTTCTTTTAAACCAGAAGGATAGTTTCAGCAGGCCCTAGGGCCCTTTAGTGCATCAAGTAAAGCCCTTAATGCAAGTATTATCATTGGTTTAGTGAATGAATTATCAGTAGAATTTAAAACAGTATTAAAACCTACCTCTTTCCTTGCCTGTGTAGCTTCAAAATGTCTACAGTTCTTGTTTCAGACACAAAAGGAACACTTACAGGTAACTCTAGTTACCTAAATCATTGATTATATATAGACAGCACATAAAAGTATACTAACTTTGTATAAATCAAGATTTTATGGTTTATTGCGGTTTTTTACAGTTTTTGTGGGGGATTTTTTTGGTGTAGCTTGACCTGAAATCATTAAGACATATCTACATCATTTTTTTCAAGATTCTTTTATCACACAGTGATCAATTCTCTATATTCATTTTATGCAGATCTCTCCATTCCAGTTTTCCAGAGTTCGTAAGTACTGACACTACTGAAGAAGTACAAGTTCAAACACACCTATACAAACAAGACAAACTAGACAGAATATTGCAAATAAGGCTACCATTTTTTTTTCTTTTTTATATATAAATTTGTTTCAACCAGGCACAGAGAACTTTGGAACACAATATTGAAAGCCATCTATGATAATCTTTGCAGCTTAGGTGTTTGCAAATTTCCCAGTCAAGCAGTCGCCCCTATAGCTTTAACAACGTATGCAGAGATCTTTTATTTCCTCAGCACTTCAAGTGAATCATCCCTCAAACACAGTGGTTCTAAAACCATACCATATTTACCAGAGTAAGACTATACATGGGCTAATTAAGTGGCCCCGTGTTCTCTTGGGCTGTGTGCTTTACTTCAAGACAGAGCTGGCTGCTCCAAGGCTGGGCTCACTCACAGCAGTGACAAACATGCACAGCTGAGCCGAGCGCAGGTGACGGCTGGGAATGGAGGCACAGCCTGGGGCACAAGAGGGAAACGCGCTGGCCACACCAACCAGAGAACAAGGACTTGCACGCATAACTTAAGAACAACTGCATTGTCAAACTGTACTTTTACATGAAGTTCAAGCACAAACTTTTCCCCAATATTCCCAATTTTCAAGAAAGCCCTGAAGGACACACCACCCCCCAAACTTTAGAGGTGTTTAATTGTGCACATTCAATTCCGCATTAAATCACAAAATAAACACTCGCTTTTCACCTGTAAATTTAACAAAAAACCCTTACAATTTAAGATTAGCAAATACATTCCCAATCTACAGCCTCATGTAACATTACTAGTAATATGTGTCATTAAAGAAACTCTCTCAAAACATACATAACAAGAGATACTGTGGGTAAAGGACACAGTGAGCACATTATTTCATTCTCTCTAACATATACCTAGTGATTATGGGCAGTGTTTTAACGCTGATGTTAAAAATTACATGATTCTTATTATTCCAGTCCTATTTTACTTGTAAGAAGAATTACAATTTCAAAAGTGCACATACAACTGTGAAAACTGTGGAAGGGAGGACTGTGAAGAGTAAGAATTAGTGCTTGTTCCACATAGGTGCTGCTATAGGTCCCTGTGGAGCCCTTTCAACGGTCACAAATTCATCAGGGTTGTCAAAAGCTTCATAGTGGACTAGTAAATCTTGAATAGCACACTCCTCAATCTGGAAGGAAAAAAACAGCATGTGTGTCAGTCACTGTCAGGTCTACATTTACATCATGGGCATGGTTATGAACTGGCTTCACTGGTCCTGAATGCATCAGAACTCCTAATCAGAAAGGAGTAGAATAGATGCATTCTTCAGACAACTTGAAGAAACCTCATGTTTTCAGGTCTTGCTCCTCATGGGAAACTTGAGCCACCCTGGTATCTGCTGGAAAGGCAAGACAGCAGGACACAAGCACTCTAGGAGGTCTCCCCATTGGTGACAAATTCTTAACACAGATGATCAAGGAGCTGATCAAAGGAGACATTCTGATGGATCGCAAACTTACAAAAAAAAAAGACTAGTCAAGGATGTGAAGACTGAGGGCAGCCTTGGCTGCAATGACAATGAGATGCTGGAATTCAGGATCCTGAAAGCTGGGAACAAGGGAAATAGCAAACAACTTGGGACTTCAGAAGAGAAGACTATGAAGGAGTCTGCTTGGAAAAACTCCTGAGATTTGGCCCCAGAAAGAAGAAAGGTCCAGGACAGCTGGTTGATTTCAAAGATCACCTTGGCCAAGCTCAAGAACAGACCATGCCAATGAGCTCCTTAGCCAAGTAAGAATGGCAGGACTGCACAGACAAAAAAAAGAGCTCCTGACAAAACTCAAACAAAAAGGAAGCATACAAGATGTGGAATCAGAGAAAAGTGATGAAGGAAAATAGAGACACTGTGTGACCACACAGGAACAGAATTAAGAAAGTCAAAGCCCATCTGTGGTAGAATCTGGCAAAGAATAGGAAGGGCAACAAAACAGGCTTCTACAACAGCAAAAAAAGACAACATGAATCCACTACTGAATGAAAAAGACATGGAAAAGGCTGGGAACCTTCATCTTGGTCTTAAGCGTTAAGATCAGTCTCCAGCAATGCCAGGCCCTGGAGACCAGAGCTGGTCAAAATGACTGCAAGACCACTCTCAAAAAAACCCTTGAAAAATTGTAGCAATACGGGTTGATTCCTGAGGACTGGAAGGAATCAAATGTCATTCCTACCTTCAAGAAGGGCAAGAGGATCTGAGCAACTACTAGGTGATCCCCAGGAAAGTGGTACAGCTTAAGTATTGACTAAAAGTTTAAGTGGACAAGCTTAAGAACAGACCTCATAAATGCAATGTGAGACAGACTGAAAACTGGTTGAACTGGTGATCTCAAGGGTTGTGACCAGTGGCACAAAGTCCATCTAGAGGCCAGTCACTAGCACCAATACTGAGACTGAGACTAGGGCTAGTACTGTTTAACATCTTTATCAATTACCCACAGGAAGAGACACAGTTCACCCTCAGCAAGGTTATGAACAGTAGAGAACTGGAAGGAGTGGCTGATATACCAGATGCTTGTGCTGCCACTCAGAGAGACCCAGACAACCCTAGAAAAATGGGCTACAAGGAATGTCATGAAGTTCAAGAAAGAGCAACACAAAGTCCAGCTCCTGAGAAGAATAACCCCAGACACCAGTACATACTGGGAGCTGACAAGCTGAAAAGCAGCCTAGCATAAAAGGAGTGGGGGTCCTGGTGGACAATTTAGGCTTTTAGCCAGCAATGTGCTCATATGGCAAAGAAGGGTGGCAGCCTCCTGTGCTCTGTGAGGGACAGCACTGCCAGCAAAATGAGATAGATTACCCTTCCCTTCTACTCAGCATTGGTGAGACACACTTGAAGTTCCAGATCTACTTCTTGACCTCTCAGTACAAGAGAAACATGGATATAATAATGAACAGTCCAGTGACATAGCATAAAAATTATTAAGAGCCAGCGCATCTGACACTGAGGAGATGCTGAGCTCACTGCACTTGTTTAGTGTGGAGAAAAAAAGGCTTATGGAGATCTTATCAAAGTGTATAAATACTTGATAGGACAGAATAAAGAAAACTGACCACGGTCTTCTCAGTAGTACCCAAAGACAGGAGAAGAGGCAATGGGCACAGACTGAAAAACAGAAAATTGCATTTAAAAATCTTTTTTGGTGTGAGAGGGGTCCCCAGAACAGGTTTTCTAGAGATGCCATTAGTCTTCATCCTTGCAGATAATCAAACACTGCCTGGACATGTCTTTGAGAAACCTGCTCTAAACTGACCCTGCTCTGAGCAGGGGTTTAGACAATTGCCAGAGGTTCCTTCCAAACTCAATCATTCTCTGATGCTCCAAATACCTTTATCATGGACTCAGACATTTTGACTTTAATAGAGGCCACCTTATAAAACAGCAGTGTGGAGTTATATTTAAATTATTTTTAATATCATTATGTAAATGAGAAGTATGAATACATAATTAATACCAAAAACTGATCTCTGAAAGAGCCATTGGAAACTCCTTGTGATACTTTAGAGCAGCAGTAACTTAGCACTTTACCTGGATCAATGCCAAAGGTTTTTCTCTGCTCCTAATAAGAGCAGCTTCTTGCTGGAGCTCTTCCTCTACAATAGCTGAAAACATGACAGGTGCTATCACAGGAGAGCTGGTTGGTGATGCTGCTGACCAAGGACTGCAAAAAAAACCCCAAACGACATTAAGAGGCAACATCAAGATCAGCACAACACACAGTGAAGAAGTTCCAGAATCTAAGCCACTGCTGAACTTACTTATGACTCTCCAGCTGTGGAGAATCCAGAACATGGTCTTCCAGACCTGAGTTACTTCTTGTGGTGCACCTGGAGAGAGGCAGGAAAGGAAAGTAAAAGTCACTGGCAGAGCATTTTCCTACATCGTATAATGAAATACAAACTTACAGTAGGCAATTACAACAAATATGTAGGGTTTGTCCAGAGGAAAAGCAAAAGGATGTAATGTTGAATTTGTTTTTAAAATGTGATACTGTGACTGAAAAAGACACTGATTCTCATTTCTGACTACCAGACCCTAACAGAATTCCATTTTGGCAATTAATTCTGGCATTTCCTAACATTTGAGGATTTGAAAAAAAGTTTCACTTTTGGTTGTTTATTTTAAAAAAACAGGCTTTTTTGTGTTTTAACATGTAAATTAGCCAACTGAGTTATGCACTAACAGCACTACCTATAAAAGTTTGCAATTAATGTGAAAGAACAAAAAATTCAAGATAACAAATCCAACTGTCCTGTATTCAAATTACGTGCTTCATGCAAAAGAGCCAGTGCTACAACAGCACTAAGTAAATTCTTTGAGTGTAAGCCCAGAAATTATGGACTTTCAGCACATAACCTGTAACCACCTCCCACATTCACAAGAATAGCATAAAACTAGAATTAACAGGATAGGAAAAAAAATCTTGAAATATTTATAGAGTTCCCAACGGGAAGACACTTCATTCAGTTGCAAAATGTTAACCTCTCAACAAAAAGAAGTCACATTTGTTATACTGTATTCCTTAAGAGACAAGTATATTTGTCAGAAAAATCCTACACCAGTAGGAAGAGAGGGCCCTATTCTCATGATTTAATACCTATCTTTGACAGGATAGTTTTTCAATTTCCAGAACCCTAAAAAAGTGTTACATCATACTGTGACAAGCTGGCAAAAATTTTTTGAATTATTCTATGGCACTGCAAACAACTCTAAGAGTGTTGCTGTTTCATAAATCACTCTCAATTTTCTTTAAGGTTTTGGTAATCCTTTTTAAGTGACCATAAGTTCTTGGATAAAAAAGAAAAAAGTCTATAGAAAGTTAAGAGAATTCCAGTAACTACCACGTTCTCTGTTTGAAATACTTTCCCCAGAACACAATTCCAAGGATAACAAAAAACATGATTCCTACCACAAAGTGGTAAGGGCAAGATCTCAAAAAACCTGAAATCCAACATCCATCATCAAAAACTGATTTAAATTAATCATGTTGAGCTTTTTGTCACAAAACATATTTTTTTCCCCACAAAACAAACAATACACATTGCCAGGTCACGTATCCTTGTACTCAGTCTGAAAAATATGGATGGAGTAAATGGACTATGAGATGGGTGGAAAATGGTCTGGAAACGGATTAGCTGTACAAAGTCCAACTGGAAACCAAGTCCTAGTGGGGGTCCTCAGGGATTGATACTGGAACCAATCCTGTTAGCATCTTTGGTAGAACAGAACAGACCCTCAGCAGGCCACAGCTGGATGTGGAGAGGTTGGGGATGGTGCACATTCTGAATGCCAGGCTGCCTTTTAGAAGCCCTCAAGAGGCTGGAGAAATGGGCAGGCTGCCTTTCAGAAGCCCTGAAGAGGCTGGAAAAATGGGCAGCTGAGAACCAATGAATTTCAAAAGCAAGTGCAAATTTCTGTACTTGGAAGAGAACAGCCCCACAAAGCAGTACAGGCCGGGGCTGACTGGCTAGAAAGCTCTGTAGAGAGAAAGCAGAACCTGAAGAGTCCTGGCTGACAACAAGTGGAAGATGTTACCAACCAGTGCCTCTGCAGCAGAGACAGCCAACTGCATGCTGGGCTGTGCTAGCAATACTGTAGCAAGGCAGGCAGAGCAAGCGATTCTTCCCATTTATGTTGTATTTCTTCATCTATGCACAGAGTATTATTCTCAATTTTGGGCTCCTTAGTACAAGAAGAATGCTGTCAGGTTGGAACAAGTCCAGGATTAGGACAAATGTGTGCTATTAATCCTAAAGGGAGATCTCATTGCTGTCTTCAACTACCCAACTGCAGGATAGAGAAAAGATGAAGCAAGAATCTTAGAGGTGCATCATGACAGAATAGAGGCAACATAGACAAGAGGCAAAATAGTAAATCCCAGATAGATAAAAGGAAAAATAAAAATCCCATATGGAGATGATTATCCACTGAAACATGTTGCCCAAAACATTTGTGGTATCTTCACACTTGGAAGCAGTCACAACTCAACTAGACCAGGTCCTGAATAACATGATCTAGTTTGACTTACTTTTAGTGGGAGGATAAACTACAGAATCAAAATTATTCTGTGATTTCAAAGCAGGGCACTACTTTTTAGCTGCATCCAGCTCTGGGGTCCTCAGCACAAAAAAAGACATGGACCTTAGAGCAAGTCCAGAGTAGGCCACCAAGATCATTAGAGGTATGAAGCACCACTCCATCCAGGGAAAAGCTGAGAGAATTGGGTTTGTTCAACCTTGAAAAGAGAAGGCTTCAGAGTGACTTAATGGTTGCCTTCCAATACATGAAGGGAACCTGCAAGAAAGATGGAGGGGGACTTTTTACAAGCACATGTAATGACAGGACAAGGTTACAAACTGAAAAAGAGCAGGTTTAGATTAGATATTAGGAGGAACTTCTTCACTGTGAAGGTGGTGAGGCACAGGCTCAGGGAAGCTATGGATGCCCCATCCCTGCAAGTGTTCAAGGCTAGGCTGGATGGAGCTCTGAGGGAGGGGCCCCTGCCCCGGCAGGAGGATTGGAACAAGATGATCTTTAAGGTCCCTTCCAACCCAAACCATTCTATGATAAATTAGCTTCCAGCTTTTACTGCACTTATAGATAACAACATTAAAAAGCAGAAAAGAACCAAAGAAAAGGAAGAAGAGGAGATGAAGGCAGACCTCTGTGCTTTTATACTGATATTATCACTCAATTTTCTCTCTTTTTCCACCTGCTTTAATAATACTCACCTTGTAGCCCATTTGACAATAACTGATTTGACAGCTACACTCTTCTTTCCACTCCCAATCCAAAGAACTTACAGCACTACTATAAATGAACCGAACTGGATTGTTACATTAACAAGCCCAATGCATTCTATACAAACAAGTCAAAAAGCCCAAACAGCAACCAAAAAAATCACCTCAACAGTAATTTCCCAAAACTGGAATTAATAGCTCCAGCATCACACATACTCTAGTGATCAATTAAAAGATAAGTAAATACCTGTATCATCTCCCTCATTTAAAGCCAATGGGGCTTTAAAATGTAGGAAGCAGTCCAGGTATTTTGAAGCTGTTTGTACATATGTACATCTGTGTTTCTTGCTAACAAGACACTCATTCCAGATATTAAATCAACTGCAGATATTTCAACATGCTAAATTAATTCCTCAGCTGGCATCAAAATGACTAGGAGAAATGGAATACACAGGAAATGTGAAGCTAACATATACAGAAAAATGGGAAAAAAGCCTCAAAAATATAGAACTTGGAAACTTGGAAGTCTTGGAAATTAAGACTGATGGAGAGACATAAATGGTTCTGCATGGAAATAAACCAGCCAAGTATCATCAGTACTGAACCAACCTGATTAACTCAGTTGGCTGAACTTGCCATGGCTCTTGTGCAGCCACCAAAATGTCCCAGCCCTCAGCTCCCTAGTGTTTCTTGAGTATTTGTTCATGAGAAGTCAGGTCAGGTTTGGTGCCTCCCTGATCTAATAAGTGCTCTCAGAAAAAGAACACAAAGCCTGGTCTCCTGCAGAACCTCCTGGGTTTTGCTATACCATTTGAGTCATATGCTAATTATTAGCTCATTATTAGCCATGACAGAACTAGGCCATTCCCACACGAAGCCACAAATATTTGTTTCCACTAAGACTCTTCACTGCTCCCTGGAGTAACACAGTGAAGACAACTCAGGCTGCCACAACTAAGTTAAGTCATGTCAGGCCTATGTTTTTAGCTTGGACTATGAGCTACACATGCATAATGTAACTCCCAAGGCTGAGGTGCCCCTGGAAACAACACAGCCACATCCATGTACCCCAGCTCTTGGGATGATCTGCCTTTGGATTAAATGCAGTTCAAATCACCACAATTCATGACATGGTTTACCTAAGAAAAAATTCTGTACTGCAAAAGAAGGTGACAGTACATAGAAGAATGCTTACATCACCATCCAAAATACCCTCATCCAGAGACCTAAGAAAATTGTCAGTTTAATTAGTGCACAGTTTATACAAAGGAGAAAGACAAAGCAGGAACATTAAGCCATGCAACTATTTTCAGGGTCCCATCACCAAGTCTGACATCAACAGGTGAGGATTGCTTACACTCAAAGCTTGTGTAATTTCCTTCCCTTAAAAGGGAAGGGGTAAGGGTGTGGATAATCAATCTTCACAGAAATAGCCCTTGAATGCCACAGGTAAAAATCAGAGCCCACTGTGACAGAACTGTACAGTCACAGAATTAAATTACATCAAACTAGAAACTCAACTCCTAAGTTTTGGATGGAGGAACTAGTCACCTAGGCTCTTTACACCTAATAGACAGAAATATGCATCTTCAGACACAATTCAAAAACAACCTGAAATAGCTTTAGAGGGGGCCTTCTTTTCAAAGTCATGGTAGTCAATTTAGCCACCTACTAGGCTTCCACTAGCTTAATGTATCATCTTCAGACAGTTAATGTATTAGACTCAGATTCAGCTCAAATAATCCACTTTGAGAGCGTGCAGACTGGCCAGATTGCGCAGACGAGACAGAGCAATGCAAAAGGAAAAGAAATTACTTTATGAAGATTACAGAGTTGTTGTGACAAAGCTAAGAATAGCATCCAGTGCAAATTCTCTTATCACCAGCCCTTGGCATCTCACATATGATGCAAAGTTTTATTATTGTGCTAGCAACAAAATGAACAATACCTGTTCCTCTGCAGATTTGTTTCATGTCCCCACACCTCCACTCACTACAGTAACTTCAGCTCTATCACTCTGTTCCTGAAGAATGCCTCCCCATCACATACACTCCAAATGCCTCCTACCTCTCTCCTCAGACACTATCCCACACATAATGTTCCTACATTTCTACCATCATTTTGTTTTTTATCTAGCAGCAAAACATGTACTACTTCTGTCCTACGGAAACACCAGTTTTTGTACAAGCTGAACAACCAAAAGCAAGGCCCAGCAGAACCTCCTTCTCCCCACAGAGGAGTCAGTTATTGGAGGAGAAGGGAACAGGAGTTCATAAGAAAAACAGCCAGATAAGGACACAGCTCCCTGTGCACCAACAGCTCTGCAAACTTCTCCCTCAGCACAGCTGTGTAAACTTGAGTCAGGCTGCTCTAAAGTTGAGTTGTAAGAAGAGTAGTGTGAAAGATTACAGAAGCTCCCCCTCTTTACTCAAGAGCTACATTTAAGCTCAGTCTGTCAGGCCTTTCTTGAGCTATGCTGCAGCTATGGCCAAGCCCAGCTTTGCTGCTCCTGAGCCTGACTTGACTTGCAGGTTTGATGTCAACCTTGCCTGATCCCAATGCACCTGTCTGTGCTCAGACTGTGGCTCATCCTGGTTTCTGTCACAGAGCCTGCCCTGCTCACCTCCCTCTGGCACACCCAGCCAGTCCTGCTGTCACACTTGGCTTCCCTAAAACTGTGGGTCAGCTGGCCTGCAGTGCTTCCAGATAGTAGGTGGGAAACTCTGTAAGATTTTCAGGCTCTCTGTTTTGTAAATATATTTGAAATGGCTAACGTTCAAAGTTACTGATGATAGGGGGAAGAGATGCAGGTGGGTGGGCAGCTCAGACATACAGACCTTCAGGAATAAGGCTGAGATTTCTTTCCTCACCTTAGCCAGTTTTTTTAACCCAAAACAGCGATTTTATTGGAGGTAGCAAGAGGATGCTAAAACGTTTTGACCAAAGAGCGATATTGTCTAATAACTAGAGATATAATTCACACATGCCTTATTTTTGTCCTTAGAACTGCAGTCCCACAGTAATTATAATACACAGAGATAACCAGCACATCAATGTTTCTATAACCCCTCTTAATCCATTAAAAACTGCACCTAAACAATTAAAGTCATCTTATAAGACAACTTAGACGAGGAAATGCCAGAACTGTGTTTGAATAAACTGATTTTAATCTACTCTGTGGTTACAAACAAATACTCCTTAGCAAAATGTTTCATGAATGCCATATCTGAATGCTCATAAATACCTAATTTCTACAGAGGTTAGAAAATACCGTTTTATCATTTTATATATACATACATATGCAAACATACAGACATATTTTGTTTGGAGCCTGAAGTTTTATACATATATATATATATATATACACACACACACGCACACATCCATCTATATGGATACAAACACTTTGAACCTGAAACACAGTCTTTAAGCTTCCTATTCATGTACTGGTTTGGCACAGCCTGGTTTTGGGTAGCAGGGAGCCACTGAGATGGCTCCTGTGAGGAAGCTGCTGGAAGCTTCCCACCATGCCCGGCAGGGTCAGTGGCTGATGGCTCTGTAGATGGACATGCTGCTGGCCAAAACTGGGCCAATGAGAGAGGTTGGTAACGCCTCTGTGATGACATATTTAAGAAGAAAATCAAAACAAAGTCACAAGATTTTGAGTTCTAGCCAGAGAAGAGGAGGAGGTGAGAACATGTGAGGGAAAACAACATGGAGACACCGAGGTCAGTGAAGAAGGAGGGGCAGGAGGTGCTCCGGGTGCCAGAGCTGAGGTTCCTCTGCAGGCCGTGGTGCAGCCCATGGTGAAGCCGCTGTGCCCCCGCAGCCCGTGGGGATCCACGGGGGATGCAGAGATCCACCCGCAGCCCGTGGGGGAGGTGCCCGTGCCGGAGCGGGTGGATGCCTGGAGGAGGCTGTGATCCCGTGGGAGACCCGCTGGAGAGAGAGGGCCCTGCTTCCAGGCTGGAGCAGCCTGTCCTTGGAGGGCTGCACCCCGTGGGAAGAGAGAGCCCCGGCGCAGCAGTTTGGGAGGGCTGTGGGCCCGTGGGAGGGGCTCACGCTGCAGCAGGGGCGGTGGGGCTGCTGCTCCTGAGAGCGGGCCCACGCCGGGGAAGTTCAGGAGAACTGTCTCCCGTGGGAGGGACCCACGGCCTCACAGGGGAAGACTCCTGTCCCGGAGCAGCGGGAGGAAATCTCGGGGATGGACTGACCAAACCCCCAGGCCGTGTCTCCCTGCGCTGTCGGTGGGAAGGAGGGAGGGGCTGGGGGGGGAAGGTGTTCTAAGGGCTTATTTTACTTCTCATTATGCTCCTCTGATTCTGTTAGCAATAAATTCACTTCACAACTTAAGCTGAGCCTGTTTCACCCTTGTTGTTTCCCGGTTCTTGTCTCACTCATGAAGCGTTCATGAATTTTTTTTTCTTTTTCCCTCCTCTGCCCAGCTGTGGCAGGGGAGGGTCAGTGAGTGGCTCTGGTGGGTACCTGGTGCTGGGCCAGTGTCAAACCACAACACTATTCTTAGAAGTATTTCATTCATAAAATGTTATTAAGAGAATCATCAGAAGAATGCTTACAGGAATCTTTTTTAAATGACAATTTTATTCTTTCTTATTTCAGCAGAATTTAGCAGGTCATCGCGCTTCTTGTATAATGGCTGACCAACTAGAAAAAAAATGTATTCTTACCTTGCGGTGTTTCGGACTGATGACTCCTCAGATCCTTTATATCCACATCTTTTAATACCAGTACCAGGTGAATTATTCACACTCATACATTTTTCTTCTTCCATTACAAGGTCACGGAATGACTTTGGCAAGGCAGAATGTAATGAAGATGACCTTTTTAAAAACAAAAATGAAACAAAACCAATGCACTTTGTACTTGCACTTTTCAAGACTCCGTATTATTCCATGATTCAGATAGCAAAGAGGCCTTTCTACTTACTAAAAATACATCATTGCTTAGGTTTTGTATACCACCATTATCCTGCTAGACCCTATTTGCTAAAATAAGTAATTCTGGGTCATATAGGTAAAGAATAGAAAAAAAAAAATCTATGAGAACAGAGGAAGCCAGTAGTTTTGAAATTTCATTAGAACTGAAAAAAAGAAATCAAACCCAAAACCCCATCCTTCCACCTATTCCCCCCACCTCATCCTCTTAAAAAGAAATTTTTTTCATAGATGTCTTGTCTTAGACAAGCTGTACCTTTTCTAATAGTATTAGTCCTTGAAAAGTATTTTCATAAATCACACAATGCTCCAGGTACTGTCGATCTAATACTGGCAGTTTACCATAATGAAAGTCAAGTATAGCTGATCTTTTCTTCCCAAGATACTGAATGAGTTACTCATACCTGCTGGAGGCTCTAAAATCCCTTAATCCACACTGAAGTTCAATAAAACTGATATCCTTCATTTTCTTTTACTTGTCCAAGCATAAGTTACTGAATTAGAGCCTGCATATTATCTTTCAAAAATAAACCATTATGAAAACATAGCAATTTAGCATCTTAGGTATTATGAACACTTTCCAAACTCAAAGCCTTTTTATTTTCAGAATTCAAGGCAGTTACCACTAGTCCTCCTTTTACCCATCAAGGCTTTGGATTTAATTCTTCATATATTTGCTTACATTTAACCTTACTAAGCATAGCAGACCCATTTATTGCAAAATGCACAAAATACATTCTGAAAGAACAGCTCTGCTTATTATCTACCCAAGGAAACAAGAGACCATCAATAAACACTACTGAAGTAAAACAAGCTCTTTATACAATGCCAATTGTGCAGCTGCCATAAGAAGAGCAGGATCTGAAGTCAAAGACTTTCAAACTACATCTAGGTGGGACACAATTTAAGACAACAAATATGAAGGAGTTTTTAAAGTGCAACATTTTATCTGAAATGTTACAACAAAACCATCTGAAACCTATGTATGATGTCTGATGTTAGACCACCCTGGCTTCAGTTTGGATCTTTTTTTTTTTATTTAAATATTGGACAAGCAGCACAGAAGACATAGAAAGTAGAATGGGAACCTCCAGATACAGGGGCTCAGAGTCATTTTGCACATCTTCTATTTCAACCATCAGCTGGCACACAGAAGTTCAGGCAATTGTCTGACCAGACCTTCCCCAAACCTACTACACCAAGTAGGCAAACAGTCCATGGGATCTGCTGTCATAGAAACTTCTCCTGCTAGTAACGTTTTAAGTAGCCTACTCATTTCCATGAAAATTCTGTACTGCAATCAGATCCACTTGCAACAGAGAATCAAAAATAAACCAAAATCCAACCCACAAACTCCAAAACAACATCTGCAAAAAAATCTGCTTTGTCATTCCCAGTTTGTGAACCTATCCAAATCAATTATTTGTGGCTTAAAATGGTTTGTCTGAAAACTGGTACAAAATTTTCCTAACATGTTAACAGCTCTAAATTTCAGCTTGTCCTGTCTGATACACTGTCATTTTTATCTAATTTGCAAAATTAGAAAAACTAATTTAAACTTTTTTTATAAAGTGGAATATAACTAAATTTCTCTAAGCTATAACTGCAAACCATCAAAGCATGAAGTTCCAAAACACCTCCTGATGTTAAGTATAAGCTGGAATACCATCAAACTGACAGCCTAGACATTAAGATACACAATTGTTAATTCTCAACAGACACTTCAAATTTCTTCATGCCTCTAGTCTTGAAAAGCCATAGACTGTCTCCTGAGCGTAAAAAGGGCCCAAAATGGCAACACTCCAACTCCCTTGATCAAAGTAGGTTTGGAGAACTAATGAAGTCAACATGCAGTTAACTTTTGGCATTCTTTCAAAGTATTACCAATGTGATATTTTATTTTTCCCTTCTAATTTTCACTTTTGCTCAAAGGAGGAAACATAGGTTCAGTTTCCCCAAAAACTATGAAACTGGAGGTTTCTCTTGGTGGAAAAGGTAGGGCATTGTGTACAACAGACTCTGTCTTTCAGTCAACCAAAAAAAAAGAGCCAGAAGGTCCCACACCCTTCTGGCAAGTGCACCTACTGCACATCCAAGTTGAATATCTGATTTCACTGGAACACAAGTTCTATGGCTTTGACTATTTTGCATGTGTGGAAAGCTCAATTGACTGCCAAATGCACTTAATAGTCCACTGTGAATTTACAGACTAACTCTGCAAATATAATATTAGAATAGATGAGTAACACAACTATTCTACCTTACACACAAAAATACTTTGAACAACTAGCAGGGGCAATCAAATAATTGATGGCTTGCCTAAAGCAGCATAAAGTTTATTCAATAAATGCTCTCTTCCAGCAGCTAGGCCTAATTTTAAAAATTCATACAGTTCCCACTGGTTCTTTGCTTGAACTCTTGAGCTACCGGCATTTTCCAGATTGGCAGCCAGAGGAACGCAGGAGAGGAACGTGTGGAATCACGCATGGTGACCACATGAGCATTAGATTGGATTCCATCCTCCTGAAATACACCCTAGCCTTTCCACCTAAAATGGTTTGTGTAACACAGTAGGCCCAGCTCCTTCCAAAAACTGTTTAATCAGAACCTTAAGAGCACAATATATTTTTTGGAGACATTTATCTAGGGATATTCAAAAATCAGTCCTTATTTGCTTTTTAAAAGCAAGGAACAATCCATAGGCAGTCTGTAGTTTAAGTAACACCCAACTGAATTAAAAAGAAAGAATTATCTATCAGATAAAGAATTATCTATCAGAGAGTACATGAATAGTATGAATAAGTCAAACTATTCCAGCAGGACCTGCTTTTCTTAAAGCTACGCTGCCTGGACCTGACCAACTGGTTGTTCTGCACATGCCATGTTATAGCACCAAGGATGATCTGCTCCATGAGCCTCCCTGGAGCTGAGGTGAGGCTGACAGGCCTGTAGTTCCCCACATTCTCCTTCCAGTCCTTTAGATGGGTGTCATATTGGCTCAATTCCACTCACCTGGGCCCTCTCCATTTGACCAGGGCTGCTAGTATGATTTAAAGTGTCTCAGTGATCACCTTCACCAGCTCCCTCAGTACCCTTGGGTCAATCCCATCCAGCTCCATGGACTTGTGAGTGTTTAAGTGGTGTAGCACATCACTGACCATTTCCCCTTGGATGCCCCCCTATGGGGGCTTCATTCCAGCCCATGGGGCTGGGTACCTGGAGAATGACTGATCTTACTGTAAAAGACTGGAGCAAAGAAGCCATCATGTGCCTCAGGATTTCCTCCATACTTTGTCACTACACCTGATAGAAGGACAGAGATTCTCCTTCACCCTCACTTTATTTCTGTAACAATTTTGTTTTTATTTTTTAGAATTTTTATATTTCATCGTCTTTATGGACAATTACAACATTAGTAGTAAGATTAAGAACAGTGGGTGGAGTATTATTTTTTTTAATATAATAAAGGATAGAATAACTCCGTGTTTGCTGTGCTCATCAACATGTGATTCAACCATCAGTTTCTCCTAGCAAATGTTAAGCCTCAGAACTGTAGCAGCCCTGTGACATCTCCATTAGCTAAGGCAAATAACTAATGTGCTGCTTGCCCTGCAGAATCACCTGTGTAAAGCAGGTACCATGTTCTTCAAAGCACTAGAGAGGACCAGTTTTAAGGATACAGATTCATCCACTCACTAGACTTCAGAAGATGAATCTTGCAAACCTTGTTTCTCCCTGTGTCAAGGTCTCAACTATAGTTCAGAGATCAGGAAGTCTGAATCCTTAAGTGCAAGCCAACTCATTGTATTTCCTCTTTAAAATAAAGTTGTGGGCTTTGCCTAATATTATATAAGAATAAATTTAAGGGATTGGGGGAGTAAATGAGACCCTAAATTTTAGTATTAGGTGTACATGGATGAAAATAAATTGAAAAGACAGATTATCTTAAAAGTGGCTGTGACAGGTAAAACCTTTGCCCACTGAGGTACAACCAAGTAAGCTAGAGAGAGATGAGACTGACAGTTCTTCTAGGGTAACAGTACAAAAGTTAACTGCAATAAAAGTCTAGACCTTCTTGAATAGGGAAAACTGGAGAAATGGCCAACATTTACTTCACACTTAGAGCATGCAAATAGGTATTCATCATGTAATAATTAAACCCGTTAAATTTACATAGCTGTAAACTTACATTTTTGGTTTATGCTTTTATCCAATACCAACAGTAAAAGTGAAGAACAAAGCATGACTTGGGCTAGCACCTTATTACATTTGTTATAAATCTAGTTCACTGAACAGATAATAAACTATTTTTGTATTCAATACCATGATATTAACTCAAACTCTTAAATTGTGTGTAATCAGCATTCAAACTCATTTTAAACCCCTATGCATCCTTCCATCATAAAAATTTTTAGAAGCATACAATGCTTCCTCCATCTCTGAGACACCAAGATAACTTTGTCATCTCTAATTTTGGTCAATTCTGCTCTAGTCCAAAGTCATTCCAGACTTTCCCCCAGGAAGGGCTAACATTTTTCTTTATGTTTTTGACAGAGGAAAAAACACTATTCATAATGGTTTCCAATAACCGCTTCCTGACTAAGTTTCAGAGCTTGTTCTCAAGCTGCTTCTTCTATGATTTACGTGGGCCCCATCTGCAAATATGACATTGTACACAGGAAAGCACCAGATGGGATGCAGTCTTCTGACTCAGAGCAAAATTTCAAAGAACTGTTAAACTGCAACCACTGCATTTCCCTACCTGCTTTGAATTTCTAGATTACTTCTAAATGTAGATACAAATAGTTCAGTCTGCCTATTCAATCTAATAACCCTCCAAAGAAAAATAATTTATATTTGGTTTATAACATACCATGCATTCCCTAGTTTCGCAACTTTCGTAGGTGGAGGTGGTGTCGTTACTAGAGTGGTAGGCTCTGGGCTGCTAGCTACTGATCCATTATCTTTTGCTGCCAGGGCAATCATTTTCCTTTGCTTCTGAGAAAGCTTGATTCCATGAGACACCATTCTGCTGTCAATGGACATTGCAAAAAAAGATGTAAGATCATTGTCCTTTGAGATCACTCATCTTTAATCCTGCAAATTAAACTGAGAAATACTTCTTTCTTAGGCCAAAATACTTTGTTTAGAGTGCCAAAAGGCAAGGAGGGGAGGGCTCAGATGGCTGGGAAGCAAAAAGAAGATCAATTAATATCAAGCGCGACAGAAAGAAAAGCATCATAGAAGTATTCTTCACATTGATATCTGTAAATGAGAACATGCAGAGTAGGAATCAAGTCTCCAAAAGAGGACTACCATCAGAGGAAGACTATTTTCTAACCTTGTGATTTTTTAGACTGTCAAGCTTAGCTCCCTTAAACCCAAAATATTCATACATAAAAAAATGTATACAACAACATACAGCCATTTCTTCTATTTGTAATAATTTTTCTTTTCTACACTATTTGGATTCTTCAGTCCTGGCTGTTTTGTTTACAGCTTCTGAATTTATCTAGCAAGCAAGCTTTTACTAGGTTCCATGAGTACTTTCCTAACCATCCTTTTAAAGAATGCCAGACCTCAAAGGTCATGAGAGTCACCTCCAGTTCTCTTCTATATATCACCACTTAAAAAATACTAGGTTTAATACACTGCCTCATAAGAAAGCATATTTATCTTCCTGAGTCTTTTGGGATGCTTCTACAAGAAGGGACCATCCCTGCTTCTGTCTGAAGAATTGTCAACATCAAGACACAGGTGCTGGGAGATGACAGAGAATGTGAGACAAGAATTAATTCTTTCTGGTTGGAAATAGAAAGGCTCAGCAGAGCAGGCCAGTTATTTAAGATACTAGCTCACTTGCTCTTTTGCAGTAGTTGACAAAACTAGGCTAGAGTAAAATAAAGGGATACATTTTGTATGCTCAAAGAAAAACAACATAATGAACTGAAGTAAACAAAGCTGTTCAAAACCAAATAGGACAACTTTTCTCCTGCTTTTTTTAAACTCTGAATGGCCTAAACCACTAAGTAAATTCATAACAACCTAGCCTATCACACTTTTTTTTATAGATTTTGGTTTTTTACCAACCCTGAATTTGCCTTTGGCATGGTTCCACATCTTTGCATATTTTCTTCAATTTCCATGATGGTTCTCAGATCCATAGCAGGAGGGCTGGCAGGGCTAAATGAAAAATAAAAAGTTACCTTGCAAGGCACTGATTTTCACTCACATTCCACAGTTCCAGCCTTCACTGAAATCCTCTAAATCATACATAAGACTGGTAACTGGTTGTATAATTTATGTCTGTTTCCTCAATTATGGCAAACCTCAAATAAAATGTTTCTGACAAAACTTTTATAAATATATACATACTTAAGAGCACACTATAAAAATACTTTCAAGACTCATTACACTATGAAACAAAAAGATGTGAACTATGATTACTTTAAAAGAATTAGATACCTAAAACTATGATTACTTCAAAAAAATTAGATAGCTAAATAAGGATACTTATTTAGTAGTCAAATGCTCATGCTAAGTTAAAGAGGCACTCCTCGCAGCTCTGTCCTAAAGGCCGAATTAGATCTCTCTTTGAAGAACAGTATTAAAATTATTTCACATGATAAACAGAACAGTTTTTGCAGTCAGAGCACTACATAAACATCAGTAACATTCTCAAAATGCAGGAATCAGTCTCTTTTCCGTAAATGACCTAATTTTAAACTTCCACAGAAATGAGCATGAATTAAATCTAGACATTCCCAAGCTCTACATAAAACTATAAATTAAACTGTGTGTACTTAAAGATATCTGTAAACTAAGATGTGTTACAACTTGATTCAAGGACAGGCATTGAAATAAACTATAAGCAGCACTTCTCCATTTCTCCCTACAGATAAAAAATAATACTCCATTTTTTTATTAATGTACTAGTTAAACCTGTGGTGTTGATTTTTACAGCCGTTTAAGTCTAAAGGTCTAAAAAAATCTCAAAGTACAATGGAGCTTCTAATGGCTTCAAGCATGGTCTGATTCTACAAAAAACTCTCAAGTATTTTACAAAGTATTAACCAAGCAGGTGTTCTAAAAACAGGTATTAGAACTACAGACTAGTAGCAATAAAAAAAAAAGAATAATATATAGAGCATTGCTTTTCTCAATGAATAATTACAATATGTACCCCTTTTATTAAATTAGCAAAATTGTGAGTTCACACGTCAAGTAATGTACGATCATTTTGAAGAGCAGATGGCTTTTTAGTCTGAATAGAACATTATTAGCTTTCACTACCAAGTGTAGAACAGTGATTTTAAGTATTACTGCACCTGAAACTGGTTGCTACCCAATTGGGAGAGCTTGCAGAGTTGTGTCTGGCACTGGGAATGGACTGTGGAACAGACTGCGTCAATACTGATGCTCCCTTGTATGACTTCATCTCCTTGTTAGGTTGAGTGGGTTTCATACTCTGACTGCATACTTTGTCCTTCATCTAAAAATCAGGCAGAAAATTGTTGAATAAATGCTACAAACACTAATTTTTATTTCCTTAATCAAATAAACAGTAACTCCCTAAAGTTGTCTACTCCATCGTAAGTACAACAGCTTCACAGAAAGACTCTAAAATACAAACTCTGCTTTTGATGGACTAGATAAACACAAACAAAAAAATTGCTAAGAAGAAATCAAACCTCAGTCCTCTCGGGAAGAAATCCTTTTGTGAAGTCAGGGGACTGCAAGTCTCTGGGACTACCCAATCCTGCGTAACTACCTTCAGAGTCAGATGTTAAGAGTTCTGGAAGTGATTCTATTGAGTTAGCTTTATCCAGTTTTACTGAGCCTAGAAATAAGAAAAGAGAGTAGAACTATTAAATCATGAGAGCCAGACTAAACAATGCTTAACAAACACAAAAATTATTCATTCCATATGATGAATATAAAACAACCAGAAGTTTACCCAGTCCAGAATATTAGACTGTAATAAGTATAGGCAAATTTTAGACCATCTTAAATCTTTTTTTCAAATAATATTACTTCCAGTTTTCTTCCTATCTTACAATATACAAATAAAACCACTTTTTCTTTAAAGCCTTCTACCATCTTTTCAATAAATAGTGGCTAATTTATTCTTTATATTCCAGAAAAAAAAAAAAAAACCCACAATGCATTAATAGAAATTTTCCACTTACTAAAACCACTCGAGAAAATGTCCATTATCTTTATTTGATAAAATGCATACTTTCATGTCAACTTTGGGCAGAAACTTCCTATGACAAACATCCTTTAAAAAAAACTCTTAATCTTAAGAATTCACTATTTAAATTCAACTATAGTGTTCACTAGAAAAGAAATAATCTTTGTAATATTTCCTTCTGGAAACACAGAAATTGCATTGCATTGCATATTACACTTTATGTTCTGATTTTATACCTGAAAGGAATCTCTTTCCCACTGACCTGTAGAGGCTGGACTCTGAATAACATCTGATAGATTATATCCTCCAGAGCTGTCAGACCGTTTTCGTGGCTTCTTTTTTGCCTTAGTTTTTGCTTTTTTGAAAAGGGCTTCCCTAACAGGAAAAAAAAAAAACAACAAAAAAACCCCCAAATGCATTAAAGCCAAAGAAACTGAGCTTCAGAACTACCCATGTCAATGCCACGTTTTTCAGTCAGCAGCAGCAGTTATACTTCAGCAGTAGTAGCTGATCTCACCAGCTGGCACTAGCTGCTTGCTCCTGCTCTGCTTATGCACTGGCACAACCATTTCATAAATGATTTTGGGGGAAAGAAGAATCCAGGAGGAAAAGAAAAAAACTCTTTCCAATCTAGATCTAGTCTCTGGACTATTATATTGCACACAGACTTCTGCTGAGACAGTGGAAGATGCAGCTGCTGCATAGGCTGGCACTGCCACCTAGGTCAGATTAAACCTGCTACACATCGCAGCAACTGACATAAAGCAAATTACAGATAAGTCTCCACTTTTTTTCTCTCTTTACTTCTCCTAAATTACCAAAGTTCAATAAATGTCAGAGTTGGTCTCATTTTCCCCCAACATGAACACTGCCGTTGTGATACTACTAATTTTACAATAAAGCACATATAGGGTGATGTTACCCAAATGTCATGTGATCCTATATATGCTATTAGGAAGAGTAAAATCAGAAAAAAGGCATCTTTCATTTTAACAACACTACTAGAAATTCAGAATTACATGAATTGAAGCTACAGTGTGCTATTTCAAAGCTTTCTAAGCTGCTTTTTGTGAAGTAACTACTATGTAACTACTTAATCATTCCTGCAGCACTACCCTACAGTGCTTGGGGTGGTTATTTTTCAATCCTTGGACTGCCCAATTCCCTAGCAGCTACCACCCAACCTTGAAAAACACTGAAAAGCTTGAAGTCTAATACAAAATAGCCTCTCAGTTCCCTTGATCTACTAGTTCTTACCTATACCAGTTCACTTAGTGCAACTTTTCCTGACACAAGTGCTCAGAACAATACACAATACTGCAGGTGAAGTTTCTTCTGAATGTTGTATCCCACTATTTGGAAGTCTTTTACCAAGTCATCCTATCATACTTCAAAGCTCTGTATTTCACTTCACAATTCTGTTAATATCAAGAAATGTAGATTATCACAATTTTTTCAAACAGACCTATAGTACATTCAAGTATGTTTTTTCTTTTTTGATTTCTCATAATTCAGTGAAGTTCAGTGAACTCCACAGTTAGTCCCACACATACAAAGACACTGTCATTACATGCACAACTCTCAAATATTGCTGTGAATGCTTATTTTGCAACCTTTCTTCACACGCTACTTATAAATTGAAAGTGCTCTGCTGCAGTTTTTCAACATTTTCAAATATTAAGGAAACTGAGAACGGTCTTTGAAAGCTCCATTTCTTAATATTTCAATTCTGAACTTAAAGGCAGCCAGGCACCAATGCAAATGAGGATTAATACCACACACAGTTCATCTAGATAAACATATCGATGCAAAACCAGATACTTACTGAGAATTTTGTTCTGTATTCATTTCTTCCCTTAAAAAGACAAAGTTCTCTCCATCTTCAGGCTCAAAAGAACTTATGTCAGGTCCATCTGGATACGGAGTAATTACTCTCCTGACCATAGCTGGAATCTGTAGTTGTAAAAGCCATTACATTAAGTTTCTCTTAAGCTGCATGCTAGCAAATTTATGTAAGAGGACCAAAATCAATCATCATTTAAAACACTTTCACAGATCAGGTAATTAATTACTTAACAAGCTTATAAACTTAAGTTATATCTTTAAGCAAAATAGGAGAAATATTTTAAGTGACAGACTCAAAATGCCTATGTTTCATCCATCTATAACTTATGTCAAAAAATGCTCCAAGATTTTGCAAACATTCATCTTAAAGAATACTGGACTATAATGTATCTTGGCTTTCAGCCTTTAGCATTACAGGTCAATTTTTGCATTATTCTTCTTACTGATTTTAACATCTATACAATCACCCTGAACTTTTCAGCTTTCTTCTCCTTTCTTCTAAGTATGGGATGCTCTTTTCCACAGGTTTTGCTTATGCTGTTTCATGCAACAATTGTTAATTACAGAATATTAATATGTTTAATGTGTATAATTGATTAATTAAAAAGACGCAACACTGTTGCAGCAGTAGCTCGCGAATAACGAAACACGAGCTTCTTGAGAGTGATAATAGCAGCAGCCAACTTTGTCTTTTGAGTCACATGTTCCACACTTAGCCTGTCACCTACAGACTCTGCAGGTATGTGTTTATCACTCATCTATTCTCATTTTACACTTAATCAGTTTACACTCAAGTTGTACAACTTACCATTTTCCTGTAATAAACAGAAAGATCCTTCACAACTTCATCACTTAAGACATCCAGAGTCCTAAAAAAAAAAATTATCTTTATTTTTAAAAACCAAATTCATCTTAGCAGCTTATTAAAAAAATCACATTAATGAAAAATTCAAATGAACGTTTTGGATGAATCTCACCTACAGATATTATCACCTATTCATGGTGGTCAGACTCTAAAGGAAGACACTGAGAACAAAATATGAACTAATCAATGCCTTTGTTGTAAGGCAAGATTAAATACACAAACTTTCCACCCACCTTTACCTAAGGTCACAACTAATACAGACCTATACAGTTAAGTTACCAAGAACTGGTCATTGCTTTACCTATTTCTGCATACTGTCAAGTCTTCCTGACATGTATCTAAATACTCCAAGTCTATATAAATTCTCCATAAAACTCAAACACAACACACAACACAGACATTTATGACAAAAAATAATACTAGAGCAACAAACTTGACTCAACAGAACTCTCTTGTCCACGTGAGCAGTTCTCCTTACACAAAGCTGTCAGGACTAAGTTCTGTCTCAGGTGTCTCAAATTATAAGTCTTTCTACCCAACACTAACAGAAGATAATTCATATTAGCAATTTCTGCTAGATAGACTGTAGATACAGTCTTAATCACAGTAAGAATGTTGCATGTTCTTTCTAGGCTTAAGATGAAACAAAACTAGATTCCAAGTAATATTTAAGGCAATGTTATTAGATTTTTACTCTTCTCTCCAAAATCAAAGGTTATAATGCTTGTATTTTATAAAGATATGAAGAGGGAAATTGCTTGAAATTCACTTGTATCTGTGATGCAAGTGAAGCCACTGAGTGACATGGCAATGAAATTCTGGCATTCTGAACTGTTTCAGATCTCTAAAAACTTCTATAAGTGAAAAGAAGTCTGACAAAAAGGACAGAGAGAACTAACAATAGAGATTTTTTTTTTCTTTGGCTGGGTTTTCTGGTGCTTTTTTTTTTTTTTAAGGTTTTGGTAGAAAAGAACTTCAATCAGTGCTGATAAGGTTTGCTCTGAGAAGGTGACATGTACTTAGGAAGCAACCTGAAGGCCTGTCCAAAAGCATCAAGAGAAGGAAGGCCAGAGCACACCTTCAGCTTCTCAGAACTTTAGAGGAATCACTGTGGAAATCACTGCAGACACTAAAGCAAAAAGACTACCAGATGGCAAGCCCATCCTCTTCAGAAAAGGCAGCAGCTATAGAATAAACCTATTTAAAATGAATCAAATATGTATCATAATAACCATGTTTAAAAAAACCCCCCACCCAAACAAGCAATCCCAAAACAAACAAAAAACCCACACAATAATCACCATGTCCCCCCAAAAAACCTCCAAATGGAGGTGGGAACTCTTCCCCCCTCCCCAGCAGTTTTATGCATCTTCAAAAACACTTTTAAAACCCTGAAAAAGGCTAGGCCTAATGTTAAAGCCACTGAATTCAAGAGAGGCTCTTCATGCCAGACTGTAACATATGGTTTTGTACTATAGAACTGGTACAGTATGTACAGATATTTAACTAGTTTCTCTCTCCCTAACTGGCAAAAATGAGCCTACCTCTAACCTAGCAGCATTCAGTGGCATTTTAAAATTAAACTGTCCATATTAGTTCTTCCAATCCTTTTGCTTTTTTGGGATATTTAAGTTTTACAACTAATACATGAACACATTTGCATTCCTGCTTACCTTGCTTCAAGCAAAGCTGCCATATTGAGTCCTATGAACTGCAAGCAGGACAATTTTAGCTGTTCAGCATTATACATTGCTGAGAACTCCAACAGCTCAGCAGCATTCTTTAAGGTAACTGCAGAAACAAAACACAACACACTACATTAGATAATTGGCTGTAGTATCAAGCAGCTGTTTTAAGACATTGTACAGCATGAGCTAGTTATTGAAACATCATATACTAGCCCATTCCTAGAAAAAATGCTAACACTCAAATGGCCTAAACTATAGGAAACTCCATGTAACTTTGTAGCAGCTTGTATGCAATGGCTGCTTCACAGAACTAAAAAGCTCTATCTACAAACAGATCAGTGTCAAAATATTAAAACCCAGCAGACCAAAATAAAAGGGAAAAATAAATTTAAAAATAGTGAGTTTCGAGTACAGCATAAACAGTTGTTAAACTTCCAAATGTTCCAGAAAGAAAAAATAAGTGGAGTGAAAGAGGAGAGAGGGAACACTAAATACAAGGACAGAAATAGAAAGAGAATTCATTTAATCATATTTTAAAGAAAAGAAACTTTAATTCAATGAAATAAAGGTTTCATAGGGGTCTGGGGGTGGTTAGATTTCTTTTTTTTTTTTTACTTTTTTTTTATTAAAGAGCATGAGCTGAAGATGATGCATAAGGAATGGAAGATTATACTAACCTAGAATATTGCTCAGACTAAAGAAGTAACTACTAGCAGACATGCAATGAACATCAAAACATAATCAGCTGAAAGGAAGATACACAAATTCTGTGCCACAAAAGGCAAGAACATCTAAAAATACCATTTTTTAATCTCTAACCCTTTAAATTACAAGTGGAAGAACTCACGTTTTTCTGCAATGGCTACTTCACAGATTTCTTTGAGTCTGGATATCAGAAGTTGGTCTGCTACCACAAGAACGTTACATATGAATTCCACATTTTGAGAATCTGGAATACAAAGCATCATGTAAAACACTGTGGGCAAATCAAAAGCAACTGTAACATATACAGCTTCAATGAGCTTTTACCAAAGCGCAATTATAGCGGCTTCACAAATTCAGATGGGGTTTTAACAGCAGAAGGAAGAGCTTAGAAGAGCACCAACCATCAACTTTTTGAAGCAACAGAAGGAAGGAAAAGGAAAACTGCAGTTTGACAAACTAAAGAATAGGTAAAACGAGGCCTAGGGTACTGCTATCACCTCCAACCCTGAAGCAAGAATCAAGAATTTTGATTTTTTACATATAACTTCAACACAAGCATATTAAGTTTTGAATTTCTATTTTAAAAATACAAAAATTGCAAGAGCTACACTTGAAAATATATTAATGGCACCTTTTATGGCAAGAGCTTCATCTGTATACAGGTAATCCACAATTATCTGTAGTATGTCAGAATGGATGGGCATTTCCAGAGCTGAACAGGTAGCCTAAATAGCCAAAGTATATTAAAAAAAAAAAAGAAAAGGAAAAGAATAAAGAGTAAAAGAAGCTGACTACTTGGAATAAAATACAAAATTAAGACAGTAATTATATTAAGAAAATGACTCAGATCGAGGGTCACATTTTTGAAGTTAAACAATTACTTAAGCATTTGTACAAAATCTGTCCAAGTTTCTCAATTAAGAATCAATTGCAGCAGAGCAATTAAAATCTGTTCTGAATAAATACCCATGAAACAGTTTCATGTTTGAGCACTTTGGTCATCTACTCTAACAATCCTCCTTGATTATATTCCTTTACCCACAACTGTCTAAAAGCAGAACTACAGGAACCCTCCATGCAAGTACTGAATTGCTTTCCTTCCAAGGTTGAAAGATCTAAAGAAATCACAAGTTCCCAAATAACAATAATATTGAAGTAGTCACTATTGTTAATGCCTCTGAAAATAAGGTCCTCATCGAGCCCTCCATTTGAAGAACCACCTTAACCATTAGGGTAAAGCCCTTATAAGAGCAAACATTAGCCATTAAACCACGTAACTGTCACTCACTATTTGTGTTTATGCAATATCACTGCTTAACAACTTCGGTTTACTTCAGGTGGCACTCAAGTAAAGCTTCATACTAAAATATTTATTTTGCTTTAGAACATACTACTGGTATTGACACATTTTCTTTCTAAAGTTTAAAAACCTCTTACAGACATTAAGAATTTTATATAACATCTATTGCCCTTGCTTCATAAAATATTTACTTATTAGTTTAGGTTGATTTAGATTTACTTACAAATTAATAGGTAACTTAAGAAGTACATACTACTGATACATAAATCCATTACAGTAATGGACACTCTACACTTAAAAAAACCCCCTTAAATAAATATATCTCACAGTGTTTCAAATATGTTTTCTCAGGGATGACTTAGGAAAAGGCAGCACAGTTAACCTAGAGGACAGGTAAAGCTCTGTTTTACAGCAGAACAGAACTGCCAGTACTTCACCAGGTTCTTAATGGATTGCCAGAAAGCAAAGAAATTCGAGGAACTCCTGCATACTGCTTTAATTTTCAGTCTCAGAAAAATGCTTCTCCACTTACACCTTCGTCTCTTTCCATAAACACTATCAATAGTACTCAGGTAGTTAAACAGAGTATTTAGAAAGAAAATGAAAATTCATCCAAAGTAGTATCCCATAAGAACAGTCCAGTCAGTGTTTTTATAAATCCATTAACTAGTTCAAACTAAACCCCAAAAAGAAAAGCAGTAAGTTCCTCCCATATACAGCATTACATTTATTACTCTTATTTAATATACAATCTCAATAGTTAGAATAGAGTAACCAAAAAATGTGGCTTGTGCGTTTTTTTTCTTACAAACAGAATCCAAGAATCCGGCCCTTCCTTTTCCCTAGTATTTAGGATATGTTATTATAAGAAAAACTGAAAAGCTATCACTTACTTGATGCAAAAAAAACCCCATACCACCACACATGGTTTTGGCAAACTTACCTCAATCCATGAGCTGCTTAACATGCTGTGAAAATAATCTGTAAAGAAAGGCATTTCAGTTCAAGAAGCAATAAAATGACAGTTAAAAAAGACAATATAACTTATGTTATATAAATATATATAAAAATACACACACATACCAAGTCTTGCACAAAGTACACACTTATGACATGGGAATTCCTTTCCATCTAAAGATTTCAGGGTCACATCGCAGAGGTATGAACTAGAAGATATTCAATAGCATCAGAACTGTGACTATTCAGAAGATCTGTAAGTTGTAAACTCTACAAATAAATGTTTCCTTTAGCAAGATAGGATTTATCCTTTGAAATAAAACACACCTGAACTTTAATAATACCACAGAACATGAACCTAAAAGTACAGGCACAATACTTTACAGGGAGAATTTCTTTGTCCAAATTTGAGCTTTAAAAATTCCATCTGAAATATTTCCTTCAAAACACAACAAATTACTGTTTCAAAACTGCTAAATAAATTAATTATGGCTAATTTTAGGCAATCTTAAATGGTCTATGTTACCTATTTTTTCAATATCAGGAGGTACCATAGGCCTTGATGATGCATTTTAAGAATGAAGCAACCCAAATTCTGTGAAAAAGCTACTTTCATGCAATGTTGCTTTTATTATATAAATAGACTATTCAAGATTTTGGGTATAAGTAACTTGACCACATCAATGGAATTAAAAAAACCCCATCACTTTGCTAAAAGCAGATTAGAAAACACACTATGCATTTGCTTATTTCCAAGCCATATAGTCTTATTGTCACAACAAGCAGATTTACAGAAGTGAAATTGCTTTTGACTGGACTACCCATAACATTTCTTCTGGCATTAGCATTCTATTACAGTTAATCCATAGAACACATTAAGGTGAAGTAAAAAGAAACAAAGACATACCACACATAATCTATCCCCAACTACTAATTTACAGATCAAGTCTATAAACATCTATGGAGAACTGCCAAATCTGAGTTACTGTGATAGAGAGAACTGAACACCAGAAGTTAAAATGCAGCTGGATCAACCTTAGTCCACACTTAATAGGCAAAGCCATGACATAAGAGGAAGATGGTGAGGTAGGGGAAACTTGATAAAAAAAAAAATTACCATTTCTTCTGATTTAACTTTGGTTTATTCCCATTCTTCTTGTTGACAACGTTAATTTTTCCGTTTTCTAATCTGACTCCATCCAACCTGCAAATTATTAACATTAGTAATAAGCAATACAATTAGTATACAGTTCAAACCATTAAGAGCAGTTTCACAAAGTAATAGTACTTCAGTGGGCTCATACTGTGAATACAAAAATGCATCATCATACAAAAATAGAAAGGGACAGTTGTTATTTGAAAAGTCTTCAAAGCAGATGCAAAATGTAACTGACATTCTTTCCATATCTTAGATATGTGACACTGAACCGTGCCATAAATCAAATCCCTCCTGATGGGAGAGAATTTGCTGAAAGTCCTTGCAAGGAGTTTCAAAGATAAACCAAGACTTTTCCTTGAGTTTCAATGCTGCCGGATAGTTGTTTATTAAGTCTTATCAGAAGAACAGAGCCACTAGTGTGGCCCAGGTACAGCACAGAGCACAGAAAGCAGGAGAGAAGTCTCTAATTATCAAGATTTACACAGCCTTTTAAAGATAATTTAACCAATAGTTACTAAAAACGTACATTATTTTCACTTTCCTACCAATTATTCAGTAACACAGGCAGAACCTGCGGAATTCTCTATCCAATCATTCCAAACTACTTTCACTGCAGAACATGGAGTAGTAGAAGAAGGAGAAGAAGGTTTAGAGAACAACAGCAATCCTCCATTTTGGTATTTTTTACTCTTATCATCTATTTACTACAAAGAGAAGCCCAAAACCTCTAAATTTTTCACCCTGTGACAATCTTACACAGTAGTCTATCACCTAATTCACACCACTGTATTTTCTAGTTCTTGTCTGACTGTTGGTAATTTTTTCCAAGGTTGAAAGTTAAAACAGTGTTGTTCAGGGGGGTAAGAACCCTTAAAAACAGGCAGAGAAATATTCTTGGCACTCTGCGTTCCTACAATATGTATTTATTATCTTAGATGAAACTTATACTGTATAGTTAAGGGCAAAGTTCAATACTACAGGGTCAAAAATCTAGAAGTAAAAATACATAGCGCTACCAGTCAGTAAAGTGAGCAAAGACAGTGGCTGGGAAGAGATGCAAGTTTAAGCACAGGCTTTTTTAGCATCCTAATTCATCAAGAAGGCTTCTGAATGGGATGGTAAAGACACAGGAGTGCTGCTGGTGGATTACAAAGTAATACACCTTTAAAGGCAAAATACTTTACCATGGAAATATTACTTAGGAACTCAGTTTTAGCAGCAGCTTCGCATCTTGGCTGTGCATGCAAGAAGTACAGTGAAGAAAACTGCCCTGAATAGAATAAGCTCATTCCCCTCTTTGAAAGGACAAAAGCACAAAAAACCCCCCAAACTGATTAATGCAGTTCTACAGAGACATTTGATCTCAATTCCATTTGCTTCACCATGTAATATAAAAATTACATCAGTTGAACAAGAATTTAACTTTGCTGTTTTATACTAAACATGTATGCTGTCTGTGAAAAAACTGCTAGACTACAGACCACAGGACAGAAATTAATCAACCCAAAACTCAGTTTGATCAGCTGTCTCCAACTAACAAGTACTGATGTTTTTGACAGCCTTTATGGAAAGTCAGATGATTTGAATCAGATATCAAATCCCACAGACCCTATGCCTTAAAAGATACTCTCATGGTTTAACTCAGCTGACTGAAGACCACTCACTCACTCACTCTCCCCTCACCACCCACCAGTGGGATGGGGGAGAGAATTCAGGAAAAAAATAGTAAAATTTGTGGGTTGAGATAGACAGTTTTAATAGGGCAGAAAATTAATGAAAAATAATAATAATGCTAACAGAATAAGCATACACAAAACAAGTGATGCACAAACAGTGATGGAATAGCTCACCATCCACCAACCTGAAACTCCTATATGCACTGGAATTAAGCCCAGCCAGTTCCCAAGTAGTACGCCCTTATCATCTCCCTCTAGTTTCTATTCTAACATTAGTATCCTAATTTCCATTATTGCCATAACAACTAAAGTTAGATCAGCTTACATAAAAACACTCCATGGAGAGCTTGTCAAAATGTAAGTGCATTTCCCTTCACCTACCTTCCACTTAAATTGCTGAGTCCAAACTTCTTTGCTGCACTTTGCAACATTTTAATGAGGTTAGCTTCTTCACCAGCTTTGCCTTTTTTAGATTTGCTCTTCTGTTTTTCATTTATAACTTGCACTTGATTATTTCTATAAATCTCAAATGCAGACTTTCCATTAACATTTTCATCAAAACTCATTTTTCTCAGATTAGAAATTAAAGTATCTTGATATTCATCTGATTTTTCTTTATATGGGATTTTTGGCTTGTAACCATGGGTCAAAAGATCGCAAGTATCAGTGTATATGAACTGCAGAAGGTAGCCAAACAGATCTGGATGGACTTTCTCAATTACATAAAGATCACATCCAACAGCATCTTCATCTTTACGGTAGATGTCTGGAGTGTCTAGCTGGTTGTCACTGGAGACAAAGAGCTTCTTGAAGAAATCGGAGCGTACAGCCAAGATGTATTTATGCACAGGGTACATTCTTGTGCCAATCTGAAAAGTTACATCATGGATGCTGTCCATTTCATCTGTTTCATCTAAGAGTTTGCCAAAATCCATTCCAAAACTTGATAGTGACACACTTGGAATTTCATACAGACTAGAACAAAATGAAATCCATAATCAAACACCATTTACAAGCTTCATAGCATTTTACATAGTATGTTTAACGAAGAGGATGATGCTGTTACAGTTTGGTTTCTTTGTGTTTTTTCTTACATTGCTGCACTGCTCAACATTTCTTGTCCTGTTCTTTACAAAAAGAACTAATAATATGATATTAAGGCAATTAAACTACACAAATAAGACCTGTCTAGCTTCAGAATATCAAATATAGTATTTGCCTTTATACTGTACCAGTATTATCAGAACTATCTTATCTTCATCTCATTTTTCCAACATGAAAACACAGAAATGTTTGCTGTATTTCATGTTACAAACTAAAGCAACAAGGAAAAAAAGCTAATGTTTAGCTATTTATCACATCTGTTGGAAACCATTATGAGAGCATAAGAAACGTGGTCCAGTATTCTGTTTATTTATTTTACTTTACACATTTCTTTCCAAACAAACAAAAACTCACTTGTCACTTTTATTTAAAAACTGATTATTGGTGATTACTGAAGAGGTGAATTTCTACAGTATTTAGAACTCAGAGTGTGTTAGGAAATACATGGCAAATGCTTGCCTTAAACACTTCAGATAAAACATCAGTACTGCCTATTATTATGCAAATATATAAGCTGAGGCCTTTGGGTAACTTCAACATAATTACTAAGAAGTGCTATTCTCTAGCAATATGGATAACCATATTTACTGTGACTTCTCTATGAGCCAAAAAACAGTTTGGAAAAGAATGATTCAATCGCAATAACACACAGAAAAGGGAAAAATTACAGCTGTTGTTATTTTTAATATACCTGGTTTTAGGATCTGACTGTAATACAGCAAAATTACAGCCGCTAGGATCAGTGGCAATACTGACAGCTCGGTGGACAAATGTCAGCTTCTGAAGTCGAATTCTTTCATACACACTGGTTGTGTCATGTTCACAAGACACATCACATGAAGGATGCTGAAGGCTTGATACAAGTTCTGTAAAAAAAAAAAAAGGAAGTGAATACACATCACAGAAAGATCCTGCTAATTAAAATGCAACCAATACATGAAAAAGACAAGACTATGACTTCTGTATGTCCTTTGATGGAGTAATTGAGTAAGACTAAATTATGCTGAAGATTTCAGCTTGCTTATTTACAGAATATATAGGAGGAGAGCTGAGAGTTTCACTTAAAATCTTGTCCTGTACGAGACAGATATGTTCCTTCCAGAAAAACAAACCATCAGGACCTACTTTCAGCAATATGAGCCAAGTTAATAAGGTGGAAGTTGCTTTGGACCCTGTATCGTGCCCAGATAAGGGGAGTGGGAAACAGGTTTCACAGACTTAGCAGTGGAAGCAATTATATGCTCCTTCTTTTACTCAATACCAATTCTCTTAGGACTCATCATCTAATATGTGACAAGACCATTGCACTAGACCCTTGTGCTACTATTTCTCTTCAGAAGTACTTTTCTTTACAGAAATCTCCACCTAAAGGTTAACTGAAAGCTGCAAAGTAAATCTCAGTATTACTGAGAAAGACTACAGCAGCAGTCAGAGCTAAGAACTGTCAGTCACAGAGGAAAGAACAAACTCACCACATAATACTGATAGAGACTGTAAAGATTCAATTAAACTTTTTTATTGATTTAAAGTATTTAAAAACCACTAAGAAATCACAGCTAACCTTTCTTTTCTGAGCTTTTTTTCCCTTCTTCCAGCCACTTCCCTGTAAAGGCTTCACCATCCTGTGTCACAAACATTATTTCATTCCCATTTAATGCAACATCAGACATGAAGACTTGCCGGCCATACACCCAACGACACTGCTTCATGGAGTTGTTAGATGACTTCCAACAAAACACCTACAACATCAAATTTTTAAAGAAAGAAAAGATCCTCACATCATATGAAAGCAATTACATATTACACACTACTTTTTTAAACAAAAGAACATGCCATCTCAAAGTTGCACATAAAAGGAGAAAGACATTCTTCAAAATTTTAGGATAAAGTGTTATGAGCACCTATTAGAGAGAAT
Organism: Coloeus monedula; assembly: GCF_965178545.1. Lineage (NCBI taxonomy): Eukaryota > Metazoa > Chordata > Aves > Passeriformes > Corvidae > Coloeus > Coloeus monedula. The sequence goes on along the minus strand of NC_138782.1, from coordinate 85,575,987 downwards.
CTACAAGGAAAAGAGAAAATCTATTGTGATATTAAGATTCATTTGCTCATGAAGGGCATTTGAAAAGCTTCTCCAAATATTCAAATATCTTCACAGCAGTCATCTATAGGACAGGTTTTACTGACATCTCAACAAGGACAGTAAAAGGTGTCAAGCTAAGAAACAAGTTTTATCTAGTTCTTAATTTACAGATTTGTCCAACTAGTTTGCTTATAAATCAGACAAAATTCAAAGCTAGCACACTGGAAATTTAAACCATTTCCTGTTAATTGTTTGACAATAAATCTCAAATTTCTCTGTACCAGTCAAGGTTTGGAAAGGAGATCATGACCAAACACAAACTTTAAAACCTTCAGGAATATGAAGCACAGCAAGACACCAACAAGGTATACTGTACATGTCTGAAAGACAGCCCCAAGCAAGGCAAAGCCCAAATGTGGCATTAGCAGTGCTAACTAAAGTCAGGCTTTCATTTTCTCTCACTGAAGGACCTGCACAGAGGGAGGCAACAAAAGGAGTTGAGTAACTTATTTCCTTTCTCCTCCCTACAAATCACAGAATGGCTGAAATTGAAAGGGATCTCTGGAGGCTGTCTAGTCCAACTCTCTGCTCAAGCAGGACCACGCAGAGCCAGCTGCCCAGGAGCATGTCCAGACAGCTTTTGAGTATTTCCAAGCACAGTGATTTCACAACCTTAACTGGCAACCTGTGACAGTGCTGGACCACCCTCAGTGCTTCCTGATACTCAGATAGAGCCTCCTTTATTTCAGTTTGTGCCCATTGCCTCTGGTCCTGGTTCTGGCTCTGGGCACCATTGAAAAGAACCTGGCTCTATCTTCTTTACATCTTCTCTTCGAGCATGCATATACAAGATTCCCCTTGTGACTTTTATTTTCTAGGCTAAACAGTACTCCCTTAAAGAAAATGCAATCAAGCCAGACCAGGAATTACAAGTATTAAGATCCCATCCTTCTTCTTACTCAATAACTTATAATGCCTGAAAGTGCTAAAGATTCCAGTACTTGTCAGTATTCAACATGGAAAGATATGAAATGTACATGGACATAGTTCCTCTGATGCAGGAAGATCAAGCAGTTTCTTACTTCCAAAGCAGTGTCCCAAAGATGTTGAAGGGGCACTATCAATACTACAGATGCTAGAGGCTACATCTCACGTGATCAAATACTGAATTGAAAGCTTATAATATCTGAGACAACTAACGACATAATGAAAAGATACGATCATCTCAAAATGTAATTCAGCCAAATTCAAGGAAAGAAAAGGAAATAACCACATTTCCCCTTATTTTGATATACAAGCTCAGTTTTTAACATTCTTTAAGAAGGCATTTTAGTAGAAAAAGCTTCTTTGTAAACACCACTAGATGGCAGTGAAGGTTGAGATCTCCCAGTGAGCAGATCGAGAAAAAGAATTTTTTAGAGTCCTGTAAACCAGTACTTAAAAAAGAGTAAGGGAAAAAACAATAAATTCACCACGGCATTCCAATTCTAAGAAAATACAGCATCTACATTTAACAGTAAATACTAAATGATTCAGCAGGTTTAGGTGCAACATTTTGACAATAAAAGGGACATTTCATCTACAAACAGCCGTGTTTCAGCAAAGGCTCTAAAACCTCAAGTCCAGAGACTACTTCTCAAAGTTGTAAAGGTGCCTGGGGTAAGTGGGGTGATAGGCGAGATAGGAAGAAAAAAAATATCAACAAAAAGAGCCTTAACCACATACACTAATGTGTATGTAAAAACAAAGTTTACACCTTCACTGAAAGGCATTAGAAGTCCATAGATTTAAAAATTAACTACTGCACATTAGTTTTGTAATCTTCCCATGGCCCTAAAAAAAACCAAAATCACCAGCAGCTGTACAGAAAAGAATTGACTGGGGAACAATAAAAAGAACTTTTTCAAATACATGAAGGGCAATAGGCAGTGCAAAAATAACATCAGCCCATCACAGGGTGAGGACGGTCACCCCACAAACAGGGACACAGACAAGGCACAGGTGTTCAACACATTCTTTGCCTCTGTCCTCAACATGGGGGTCTCAGTGCCCTGAGCTGGAGGACCATGACTGTGAGAATGATCAACTCCCAGTCAACCCTGAGACTGTGCAGGATCTGCTGCTCCAGCTGGATCCCTGCAAATCTATGGGGCCTGATAGGATTCATCCAAAAATCCTCAAGGAGCTGGCTGATGTCATCGCAAAACCACTCTCAATGATTTTTGAGCAGTCTTGGAAATCTGGAGAGGTCCCAGCTACTGATGAATGCTGTTCCAGTTTTCAAGAAGGGCAAGAAGTAGGACCCCACACTCTACAGGCCTGTCAGTCTCACTTCAGTGCCTGGTAAAGTTATGGAGAAGATTATTCTGGGAGGTATTGAAAAACACCTGAAAGACAACGCAGTCACTGGTCACAGCCAGCACGGCTTCATAAGGGGAAAGTCCTGCTTATCAAACCTGATTTCCTTTGATGACAAGGTAACCCACCTAGCTGACCAAGGGAAGCCAGTTGATGTCATCTTTTTGGATTTCAGCACAGCTGTTGATACTGTCTCTCACAGGATCCTTCTGGACAAAATGTCCAGCACACAGCTGGATAAACACAGCATGGGATGAGTGAGCAACTGGCCCATGAGTTGGACACAAAGGGTTATAGTGAATGGAGTGACATCACACTGGTGACCTGTCACTACTGGGGTTCCACAGGGCTCCATCCTCAGTCCTGTGCTCTTCAACATCTTCATAAATGATTGGAGGCAGGACTGGAAGAGATACTAAGCAAGTTCACAGATGATATAAAACTGGGAGGAGCTGCTGACTCCCTCCAGGACAGGGAGGCCCTGCAGAGAGACCTCCACAAATCAGAGGGCTGGGCAATCACCAACCACATGAAGTTCAACAAGCAAAAGTGCCAGATTCTGCACCTGGGATGGGGCAACCCTGGATGTACAGACAGAGCAGGGAATGAGATGCTGGAAAGCAGCACCACGTAAAGGAACCTGGGGGTCCAGGTTAATGGCAAGTTGGATACGAATCTGCAGTGCCCTGGCAGCCACGAGGGCCAAGTGTGTCCTGGGGGGCATCAGGCACAGCATCACCAGCCAGGCAAGGGAGGGGATTGCCCTGCTCTGCTCTGCACTGGAGCAGCCTCACCTCGAGTTCTGGGGGCAGTTTTGGGTGCCACAATGTAAGAAAGACATTAAACTGTTAGAGAGTGTCCAAAGGAGGGCAACAAAGATGGCGAAGGGCCTTGAGGGGAAGCCATGTGAGGAGCAGCTGAGGGCACTTGGTCTGTTCAGCCTGGAGAAGAGGAGACTGAGGGGAGACCTCACTGCAGTTACAACTTCCTCATGAGGGGAAGAGGAGGGACAGGCACTGATCTCTTCTCTGTGGTGACCAGTGACAGGACCCAAGGGAATGGCCTGAAATTGTGCCAGGGGAGGTTTACTGCAAAAAGATTCTTCACCCAGAGGGTGGTTGGGCACTGGAACAGGCCTCAGGAAAATGGTCACAGCACCAAGCCTGAAAGAGTTCAAGAAGAACTTGGACAATGCTCTCAAGCACCTGCTGTGACTCTTCGGGATGGTCCTGTTTAGGGCCAGGAGCTGGACTTCCTTGTGGGTCCTTCCAACTCAGCATATTCTGTGATTCTGTGAAACTGGTTATTTTCTGTGCATGATTTTGTCCTGTCTTATGTTTAAAGTTTGATTAACCACTATGCTGCCTGCCATATAATTATAATTATGACAACTTACTCTTCCAGCTTCATCCAGTGCCAGAATGCAAGTCTTCTGACCCCCATTTTCTTTAAGATGCTGGGTATCTACTTTATATTCCAAATATCCTCCACTGACAAGAACTTTTTTAAGGTTCAGCTGTCTGAAAGAACACAAAAGGTTAAATAAGTATTTCCCTATTGTGTACTTATGTTAGTTCTATGACAGTTACCTTTTTCATTTAGAAAAGCAGTAAAATAATGTAATTGAGACAGTGAAATGGAAAAATTACTTATGTTTAGTTTCACCCTACTGGTACTATTAACATAACTGATAATATTATAGCAGACTATACTTCTTGCTTGTTTTTAAGTATATCACATTGTATATCTAAGTTCTTCAAAAAATTCCATGAGTGAAAATCGGTAAATGATATAGCTTTGATTTCATCAGTACAAAAATTTAATCAGTTATTTGTATTAAAAGATCTATCCTATCCCAGCATGTCATTTCTCAGGGGTTTGCTAGGTTTGGTTTTTAACTGATCAAAATTAAACTCATTATCTTTTCTCAGTTGCTTAGTAAAAGAGCACAGGACACTGCATTAAGTTTCTACAAGTGTCAACACTTTCACTTACCACCATGTAGAAATGAAGTATAAAATAATCATTAAGCTATAATATGTCAATAAATACTGTTAGAATTTGAAGTGAAGCTGAAAAACTAGGGAGGAGTTAGCTGGGCAAAATCAAATCTAAAAAAATTTATTCTAATCTGTTATTGCAAACTAAGTAAAAGAAAACAGGATTAAATAATTTCCTAAATTCATGAGTCAAAAATCCAGCTTCTTCAACAGGTTTTATATCCATATATATGGACCAGATGACTTTACAAGGTCCTTCTTGCAACCTAAATTACCCTTTATAACATACTGTATCTACACATTAATTATGAAATTCAGATCCCAAATTACTGATTCGAAATCGTAACAACATAAATAAACAAAACGGCAGATCTTCAGTGTCTCTACCAAGATGCACTTAAACAAATTAAGGCTAACAGAGGAAGAAAAAATACCAGTTTCAATGTTTTTAAACTTATGGCACAAAATATTTCCTCCTAATGAGTTTTTTTAAATATCTTTGGTAAACAGCAAGTGGCACCTTAGCCTCTTGTAAAAAAAAAAAAAACAAACAAAATGAAGAAACAAACAAAAACGATAGCCCTAGTTCATATGAAAGAACTACAAATGAAGAGAACATAGGGCACCACTGCACTTTCTGTAATTTATGCACAAGAATCTTTAAAATAGCTTGCAAGTATACAACTACAGTGAAATCTTCACCTATTGTTCTTCATGACAGATTAGAAAAGTAACACATACTTTGAAGCTATCTTTTTGCACTGATAGTCTGCAAGTAAATAAATATCTCCTCTTTCAGAAACACATACTGTAGCGCCATCACTTGCAGAGACCAGGGACACAGAGAGGTCTTTATGGTGTAGAGCAGAGACTTGGCGCGGTGCAGTTACACATTTTTCTCCATTAGGATCCAGCAGATAACCTAGAAAAAACAACATACCACAAAAACATTATTTGCCATTCCACACATTGTGCAATTAAAGGATACTTTGCTACACTACTTTGAAGAACCTCTAAATTCCAAAAGATTTTTGGTAGGATAATTCATCTTCAAAATACTTAAGACAGATGAGACCCACCGCACATACTCGATAGTTCACTACAAACACCCAAAAACCAAGATCTGATACATAAAAATGAAGTAAGGCATATTTTACAGGGAAGCTATTTAATGTGGTGATAGTGCTTTGATTCCAAAAAAAGAATATTTATTTCATCATATGACAATTCAAGGTAGTAGAAATACTGTAACACTGGCATAAACTACAGATTATTTCAGACATTGAAAGACAAATATAAGCTTGCCAAAAAAATTACTCTAAGTGCAGGTAAGCATGAAGGCAGCAGTTACATGAAACAGAAAAGGTTGGAGCTGTAACGCAAGATCTCTGAAAACATTTAAAAAATAGAATAAAACCAGGCCATTGCTACTCTGTTGCAACAAGAAACCTGACATGAGGACTCTCACACACACTATAATCCTGTTTTGTGTGCAGGGCACTTACGCCTGCACCACAGAGCGGAGCAGAACAAGCAGCAGAGCTACCTCTACCTGGAAGCAACCCTGACACAGGACAATGTAGGGTTGTGCCCAAATGTCTTATGTGGGCAAGGTTTAACACCACAGGTCTACCATGGTGCCCAGCTGACACAATATCACTTAGGAGTCAATTACTGTCTCTCTGTGGTACTGCACTGGGCCATGTGCTAGCCAGAATAATCCCAACAACACAAGCAACTACAAAAAAAGCTTATATGATGGGTGCATATAAAAAAAAAAAGACAAAAACAAACAACAAGAAGATATTCATTAGTAAGGTATTTCTCTGACAAAGGCAAGTTTTTTCACATACCTTTGACACCTTAAAAAAAAATACACAAAAAAAGCTGGAACCTGAGGCCAGAGCTGATGCAGATTAAGTACCAAAGACAGCTAACAGTTTTGTTTGCACATAGACACAAAACTGCAAAAATGCAAATCCAAACCAATATAGCAATACCTGTTTATTAAAAAAGATAAAAGCAATTAAAATGTCCCACTCATACAACAAATCAAGTTCACTAGTTGATAATATTATTAATAAATTCTTTCTTGACTTCAGAATAATACAGGGTTAATTGAAGAGTCTGGTAATGGTATTGCTGAAAAAAAATCTAGATATAGGCAAGTTATTTCACTTTAAAAAGTTAGTATGGAAAAAGTTATCAGTATCATGTTTGCAGTGCTTGATGAAAGAAGGACATAAGCAGGAGAGCTGAAGGCTAGTTTATAATTTATTAAAGGCAGTACCAGCCAGACTGCTGGAAGGAGACAAGCATGCCCAGGAGTAATTTCCAACACAAACAGCAACATTATGTTTCCTTAAAGTCTCTAGAAGTAGGACTGTACAAGACACATGGAAGGTAAAAGTTATAAAGAGTTCAAATGAGAGCTAAATCTGACTAGCTCCTATAATCTCAAAATGTGAAAGTAACTGGTAGAAATGAAAAATATTCTTTGAAAGAAGTGTGAAGGGATGATGTCATCAGATTGGTTTAAAAAGAAAAAGATAGAGGAAAAAAAAGCTTCACCCAGGCTTCTGTTCTAAGAAGCAGATGACAGGTTAAGCATGAACAACATCTTTCAATGGCTGGGTTTTACTTTCAGAACGCTTCTACCTTACCTAGTTGGCCGCCATTCAGCCCCATGGTATACACTGCTTCCTTAGTCCATAGCACTGTATGGAATCTGCCTGCAGCCACTCCAATCACCATTCTACCTTTCAGGTTTTTTGCCTGAACCTAAGCACAAATCCAAAGTACATCTTAATATTAAGTAGCAACAGGTGAATTTCACATGTACAAACTTCCGACAACATTTAACTCCTAATGTCAGTAAGAACAATGCACTAATATCAATCCAAATACAGTCTAATAAATCAGATTATTTCAGAAGTTTGTCAAGTGGGGCACTATTGCAATAATGACAAAAAGAACTAAACTTTTTGTTTCCAGTCAGAACTGGATTCAAGTCTCCTTAGGCTGTCTTCATACGTAAGATGCTGAACAAGACTGAACAGGACATGCATAGCACAGCCACAGAAGACTCAGGTGCTGCAAAATGTCAGCTAGAAGTTCAAAAGTTTAAAGTCCTAATGGCCTAAACACAGTGCAGAACACGACACGACTAATCCCACACTTCACATTTAACTTGATTTTTCCAGATTAAGATGATAAAATCAAAGCAAATACTGTGGCTATAGAGCTGTCATTACACTGTTGAAGAACACATGGTACCCCAAAACACTATCCTGTTGCATTTTGGCCAATCATTCTTTTCTACTTTCAGACACTGATAATGCAGTGTTCTTCTACTTCGGATGAAGCTTCCTTTCAACAAAAGGTAATGTAAAGCTTCTTTACTTACAAAAAAGATTAAATTTAGAGATTAAGCATAGGAATATAGTGAAGTTGCTGATGCCCATACCCCCTCCTCCCTGCCAGTACTCTTCCCAAAGCACTGACTTTGCTCCAGCAAAGGACAATGATTAAACCCTGAGAGCCATCATCCACTGATTCAAAAGGAGTTAAGAGCATGAATCTCAAGTGATACATACCTATTAATTCTACATCACTTCAGCTACAGAACAATTTGGGGAAGAGAGAAGAAAAGGGTTTTGGCAATTGTACCTTGTATTATACTTCACACTACAAATTTTGGTATTTTTCAGGTTACAAATGAAGACATTCATCAGAACACAGTTAAGATCTGAGATGTCTGAAAACACAGAATCAAGATTTATCTGAACTCACATTAAACTTTGCTATTCTGAAAAAGTTTAGAAGTTATTTTTATAATCTTCACATTTTACTTTCTGTTAAAAAAAAAAAACAAAGCAACACCACCAAACCATTAAGCTTTGACTGATGTTATTTTTACCTGTCTAGGAACACTGCAATTAGAAGGAGGAGGAAGAATACCCAGTTGATGGAAAGTGTTCAAACCAAATGTGTAAACATATCCATCTTCTGTTAAAACAACAGTATGATCCTTAGCTGCAGCTATCTGGGAGCACTGATGACCAGTTAAGCCTTCCACAAGTCTTGGAACCTGAATAAGAAAAAAAAAAATGATATAAAAGCATACTGGTTTGTTATTAACCAGTGGCCATCTATGAAACTGAAGTTGCACCAACAGAAAGTCATGACCAAATATTGAAATAAAGATAAAATGCCTTTGAACACACAACACATTCATTAACATAACAACTACATTCAATGCAGTAAGATGAATTACTTTCATTTGAAATGCTATCAGGGTGTTGGGGTTTTAGTTTAGTCTTAGGGTTTTTTTTTCTGTTAAAGGAATTTTCTCCCATATGCATGTTGCTAGGGGACAAATAGCTGTACTTAAGAAAGACAATAAGGGAGTGGGGCGGGCCTGGCTACTTTCTTGTCTACACCTGGGTGTGGGGCAGTTCGCTCTGAGCGTCCGGAGAGAGAAGCTGCAGAGAAAGGAGCTGCTGCTTCTTTCTTTTTTGGCCGTTCTTCTCTTCCTGCTGGAAACAACGCCGGGACCCCAAAAGCCGCTTTCCCTGCCCTGCTGGAGGCCGAGCTGTGGCTGCCCTGCCCCGCTGCTGCTGCTTCGAGTTTTCGCTACGCTGTAGCCCTGCTCGCCCTGCCTGCCTGGGCCTCCGTGGGGTTCTCCCATCTGGATACATCTCGTCTGCCACCCGGGATTTGCGTTCGTCCCTGCCGCTCTAGCCTGCCGCTCTAGCCTGCCGCTCCTGCCTGCCGTTCCCAGCCTGCTGCTCCTGAGAGTCCGGGATCGGCTGCCCAGGGGTTTGTGAAGCCTTTGTCCCATCCCTTCCCGGGATCCCAGGCCGCCAGTGCCGCGTGTTTCCCGAGCTCGCTCCGGAGCGCCCCCTGCAGCCGCGGGGGAACCATCGCACCTGCCCTGCTCACCGGGAGCCACCAGCGCCCCTGCCGGCTGCGAGCGGAACTGCACCCGAGGGGAAAGGGCCCGACAGCCGAGAAGGCTGGCACTGGGTTTGTGTGTGCTGTTACTGTCATAGTTGTTGTTGTTTTGTTTGACTGGTTATATACATATACATATATATATATATATATATAGTAAAGAACTGTTATTCCTATTTCCCACATCTCTGCCTAAAGGCCCTTGATTTCAAAATATAATAACTTGGAGGGAAAAAGGGTTATATCTGCCACTTCAAGGGGGGCTTCTGCCTTCCTTAGCAGACACCTGTCTTTCAAAACCGAGACACAGGGAAATGTCCTTTGCTATCAGGGGAGACGAATTTTAAACTACCTGTTCTGAAATTAGATTGGAAACTACATCTTCAGGACAGCTGAACAAATATTAACTATCACCTCTTGCTTTTCTTTTTAAATACCATGAACACCAAAGCTATCTCCTTCCAACACAGGATAATCTTAATAAAATTTCACAGAATAAGGAAGCAGCTCTGTATCGTTGACTCTTCATGTACTCTAGCGTGAGTTCTCCTTTATTCACCTATGTAACATCACAGTTTCAAAAAGAAATTTGAAAAAAAAATCCTAATTTAACAGAACTATTTTCTTCAAAAAAAAGAAAATTTGAGCTCTAGTCTCCACTAATAGCATTCAGCAACAGAGTATCAAATTCTGTCAGATACCTGATATTAGAAAATTTTAAAAATTACTGTGCTGCAAGCTAAATGCACACTACCAGCTAGGGTAAGATGCTTAAGTCTAAGAATTGTATTGTCATCAAATCTTAGTCTTCTCAAATTTTAGTTTTGTGCATTGCAACAATGTACTATTCAAATGAAAATGATAAGTGAATTTTCACTTAATAGTTGCGTAAGTCTAGTAAGAAGCAACCCTACCACCCTTTTTTCTGCCACCACAGCTTCACAGTACTGCTGTTTCTCTGTGCTAGCTTTGGCCCTCATCAGAAGGCATCACAAACCTGCTTAAGGAGACAGCCCAGTCAAAAAACATTTGCTTCCACTTATCTAGCATCAGCTGGCCTTTAAATCAGCTCAGCCATAACACAAGTTTGACCACTGCATCTAGCTATCTTAAGTTAAACTATAATTAAATGCACGTTCCTCTACTCTCTGCCACCTCACTATTAGCACTGGAGAAGTTTTTCTATTACTTGGTGAGAAGCAAGGGGCTTGGTTTAAAATCAACAGCAAACTCATTTTGAAAGTACACTGATAGAAACTCTAATTCCCTTTTTAGACTTGCTGTTAGAAAGAAAAGAAACATCATGCTAGACTAAAAGAGATAACATAAAACTGCATACCAGGCATGTTTGTTCATCACCATGACCCAAGCGCCCTCCTTGTCCATGTCCACATGTATACACTTGACCTTTGTGAGAAAGGAACACAGAGTGGAATTTGCAGAGTACCACCTGAAAAAAGAGCAAAAAATGGATTGGGAAGAGGCAACATAGGACAAATTAATTTTCCTGGATAATCTGAAAACACGTAAGTACTTTGTGAAGAAATTCTGCTTTAATAAAGATATGTTCATGAAAATACAAGAAAGATACTGGTATTAAATCATAGGGCACACAAAATACTTGCTCTAAATATATTATGTACTGCCTTAACCTACTTGAAGAGATCAACAGTTTCAGTTTATTAAAATAAGATCAAGCATGGCCCCACAGGCTAACAGAAACTCAAAAGATTGAGTTTTAAGGTCCACAATGCTGCCTCAGAAGTGCCAAAGAAAAACATGTTAAGACTGCAGCACAGATTGCCTGCCCTGAATGTTTGCTCCAGTTGTACTTCAAACTTTCAAGTATTCTCAAACTGAAGTCCCAAGAAGTTATCAGAAACAAAGGTACTGCTACAGGAAATGTGCTTAACAGCACAGGCTGCTTTGAACACAAGATGAATTTTAATTCAACATGTACCAAGCACATTTATTATTCCACTTCAGTTCAATACCAGAGTTGCACAGGAAGTCAGCAGCTCAAAACAGTTACAGAAGTATCAAGCTTCTGAACATATTTAATGATATAGAAGCCATATATCCAAAGCAAATCATATAAAAACCCCTGTTCTCCCCACTGAAACAGAGAACCACAATTTCATTAAAGGTGATTGGGATTGCAGGGAGGTAAGGAGGTGGGCAGAGAGCAGGCAGCAAAACCTGGTTTTCCATGCAAATTTTCAACACTTAACAACTTCTTGGATACATTTTTCCCCTCACACACCCCTCACCAAGAAAGGTGCCTGTGTAATACTTTAAGAATACCTGTTTGATATACACGCCATTCCGAGGAAAAAGGTCCACCAATTCAGGATGATGTCTACCCTGTTGACCACCATGACCCAAAGTAAAATTTATATTGTTTCCCCAGGTATAGACTTCTGTGGGATCTGTAATGAAAAAGATCCTCCCTGAAGCTTGTAAATTTACCAGTATTGTGCACATTGACTTCAAAAAACAACAAGATAGTTGTTTCTATCTAAAAACTGAAAAGCTTTTTTTAACCTAAAACTGAACTTTAAAAACATTTAATACTATAAGATAAGGTGCCATGACAAAATATTCTAATAATATTGTACAGATGATCAATATTAGCATCAGGCATCTCACAATTTATGAAGTCCCAAGTAAAAACAGAAAATATTGCATACACTGGTACATACATTAATACATTGTTGAAAGAGATCTCACTACAAAATACAAATTAGACTATTTTATTTCTTACCGGTTTTCTTGAACACCACATGGATAGGCCTATCTTTCATCACAAGATCCAGGGCTGATAAGCCTTCTTTATCCTGAACATACAGACTAACGCCATGCTGAAAGAGGAGAGGAGAACTGAAGTTAATTTTAACTGCACGGTTTGAAGTAAACCAGGTAAACCTTTAAGGACCAAAACACATCTTTAACTGAAGTTTAATACTGATAAAAGAAAATCTTCAGATTTAAGTAAACTGTAAGCAAATCTAAAAAAAAAAAACCACTGCAAATCTGTTCTGCCATGTATACATCTTGTTGATCTATTAACACGGATTTTATTGTCTCAACACTGACTGTGTAACAAAATGTAACCAGCGAAACACAAAGGAAACAGATGTGAAGATAAAGCACTGACATCTAGGACTGGCAAGCATTCACCAAAAATGAATTTACCAGCTTCGAAGGACTTATTTTCTTAAACTGGCATTTTACAGAATCACAGCTAGGCAAGTGAGAAAATAAAATTACTATTACTTTGAAAACAACCAAAGAACAGAGTTTCACACTTGCTGAGAAAAGGCAAGAGGACACAAACAGCAAGGAAAGAGAGCACTAGGAAAGATTCAGAGGCACAAAGCATGAACAGGTCATTCTTTTAGAACTTAGAGAGACACAGACAATCTCTGTAAATACCATTTTCTCAATACAAAACAGTGCTGCTACAGCAGCATTGGTTTTAGGGAGGAAGTCAAGCGCCATCAATCATTTCCCTAAAGGGAAGAACTCCAGATGTCCTCAAATAGAACCTAATGGCTAATACAGCTGTACCTGTGTACCTGAGTTCATGGCTAATACAAAGCAAAACCTTATAGAACCTCACACTTAAGAGGTAAACACATAAAATGCAACAACTTTCTTTGGAAAAACACTCGCCAGAAGAACAACATACATTCCCCAAATTATAAAGACAATCCCAGTGCAACAGGTCTGGGATTAACTCACCACGTAACAGAAAAGACTGACCTATTTTTACGACTTAACAGATAGCTGGATATTCTTCACCTTGGAAGTCATTTAAAATATTCACAAGCAGACAGAGGCTGCAGGGATATTCATGTGGTCTGAATTTGTGAAAACAAACTCCAATTGCTGAGCTGCAAATCTTGTAGTTAGATACAGTCTGAGAATAAGCCAAGACTGCCTCCAGCCCACAGAAGAAGTCCGTCATCCATGCTAGTTTAGGACCCCAGGGGCCGACTCTGGGGCTAGTACTGTTTAACATCTTGATTAACAACCTGGATGATAGGCTAGAGTGCTGCTCCCTCAGCAAACGTGATGATACAAGACCAGGAGGAGTGGCTGATAAGTCAGAGCATTGTGCTGACATTCAAAGGGACTTTGACAGGCTGGAACAAGGGGCTGAGAGGAGCCACATAAAGTTCAACAAAGGGAAATGCAAATCCTGGCCCTGGGGAGGAACAACCTGGTGAACTGGAACAGCTGGAAGCTGAATGACTAGAAAGCACCTTAGTGGAAAAGGACTTAGGGCTTCTTGTAGACCATCAGATGACCACAAGCCAGCAAGCTCAGAGTTAAGAATGGTGAAAGCATCCAAGGCTGCAGGTGGGAGTGTTGCCAGCAAGCATTACTCAGCACTGGCAGGCCACAGCTGGAGTGATGGGTTCAGGTCTGGACTCCCAGACAGATATGGACATACAGGAGCAAGTACAGCAAAAGACCATGAAAATAATGACTGGGGAATCTGACATTCAAAGAGAAGATGAGAGAGCTGGGATGCTTAGCCTAGAGAAGGTTTGGTATGGGGCAGGGGGACAGCATGCCTTATCATGCATAATAAATACCTGACTGGAGGAGGTGAAGCATTGGGATCACAGCGATACCCAGGGACAGAAAACGTGGCAATGGGCACAAACCAACATATAAGAAATTCTGTTTAAATCTAAACCACATTTTTACTGCACTGATAGTAAAACACTGGAACAGAGATGTTTGATGATCTGCTCAAAATCCAACTGGACACAGTCCTGGGCAACCTGCTCTAGCTGACCTTGCCTGAGCATGGGGGCTGGACTGAACAACCTTCAGAGACCTCTTTCCAGCTCAGCTATTTCATAATTATATTCTATAACCAGTTCCTGTTGTTCTTAATACCTTAAGAACATATCCTTTTTATAACACAGTACAGCAGACAGACTTCAGTTAAGGAACAGGAAGAGAGAGCACCCTCAATGAGCTGGGTTTTTTCTGCTTCTTAGAAGAGTATCAGCAGAGCTGGCTAGCAAAAACTCTCATTCACTTTATGTAACTGACATTGGGGAAAAGTAAAAGACATCAGGGAAAACCTGTACAGGCCTCCTGTAAGCAAATATCAAAGATACAGACACACACACATGCACTAGAGGACAGAATACTTTTTCATGTATCTTGTACACAGTTTCCAGTTTTCTAGAGAACAGACTCATATGTACAATGCTTATAAAAACATCTACTTTTGTCAAGTTTAATGAAAAAATCCCACTATGTAAGGGCATAGTACATGAAATACATATTTAATAGTTATCAGACCTTCAAGAGTTAAAAAATACTGGATCCACCATCTTTTTGCTTAAAGTCTTGCAGAAAGCAGAGAGTTATGTCTACAACTGGCTAGTCACCGTAATTTTAAAAGACTGGATTCAAAATGGAAAATTCTCTGCCTTAAAAGGTCTGTTTTTAAGCAACCCTTAACCACAAATATTTCATTTTCTCACATGGTTAGAGACCCTGAATATCTCAAACAAACATCTCTTCCCTTTGCTGTACTTGAGAAAGGAGGAACAGCAGGAAGATCAATCAAAATTATATACAACTTGCTAAGATGGGAAGAAATAGCAATTTTAAGAAAGGAATAAAGGGAACTGAGAAAAAGCTGTGGTTTAAAATACTAATGAAATGGAAATTCACTTAACAGAATACTCCATATCTTGAGTTGCTTATCTCTTAAATGTAAGATTAATTTCTAATTGTAACTCCATTTAATCTTCCCTTATTTTATGTTCTCTACCATCAATTGATATAATCACTGCAGAGTCTATTTTCAGAGTATCTTTAGTCTGATCACTCTCTACTTTTAAGATCCTGAGCCTGATATCATCCACACAAGCAAGTCTTCAAGGAAGCCCACAATTAATCAGGGATCCTTACTCAGTGCTGATCTCTGCATGGGCAAAGGCAGACATCTGTATGAACAGAGACAACCTTCAAGTAAATCAAGGCACTGCAATCTAAACACAGCATTAAGATAACCCTCAAGAGGCTTTCAGTCGAGTTTAAAAACACACTTTTACATAATCAATACAACTCTAAAAATTGTAGATGCCAAGGAAAACTACAGCTGCAAATCACTCACCTTCAGCAATGACAAAACACAATCAATGTATCCATAAAATATACTTCTGTGCAGAGCTGTCCATCCAGACTCTTTGTCTTTCGCCAAGAGATCCACTCCTTTGGTCTCAGCCAACCAGTCTAGCACACCTTTTTTGCCACAAGACGAAGCAAGATGTATAACGTTTCTACCAAAGGCATCTTTGATAGTTGCAGCATTGTAGCAGTAAGAAGAGAGAAAGGCCTTGATCTGGCCTTCACTTCCCCTGGTGACTACAGAAATAACATCCAAAGCATGCTGTAGAGATCGACACTTTGAAGTGCACTCTGGCATGTAAGAACTCATCTTCACTTCTAAAGCTGCTCTTCTCCTTAAGGGGAACAACCCTTAAGTGTATCAAGGCACTCCAATTCAGTACACAGCACAGTGCCTTAGAAAAATTGTAATTCCAAGGATGTAAATCCAAGTTTATTGAGCTGCCATTAGAAATCTTTGTACTGTTATGTTTGGCACTTGATCCAAATAAATACTTATAAATATATATTTTTAGAAGTCTTATTTCACCATCTTATATAACAAATATTCTTGTCCGTAGAAAATTCCAAAAGTGAACTACCTCTAGCGTGCAGAGGGGGATTCCCCCTCCACACCACCTTATTCTTCTAAAACTCCATAATTGCAAGGGAGACCTGAAAGAGAACAAACCAGAACAGATTAGTAAACAAAAACACTTTTCCCCAGCAACTATACCGATTTAACTGCATATCAAACCAGCAAGTACAGGACAAGACAATGTGACAAGGGCTGACTGACCTCCCCATGCCATCTGAGCTTATACTCAGACATTCAGTCAGCTTAAAAAAGCTTTACTCCCTTCCCCACCCCAGCCTCCAAAGGCACCTCCTACCTTTCTTTGACATAAATTGCTTAGGCTACAAGGTAACCTAGATCCAAAAAAGTTTCCTTTCCCAAGCTCAGGGTTCTCAGGACCCCAACTGTTTAGCGTCTAGCTGTATCATTACTTTGTGATCAGAAAGCAAGAACTGAACTAAAAGACTGAGCTAGAGGGAAGACATTCACCAAAAAATGCCCCCAGCTGTTGAGCACACCTTGGCTAACAGAGGCATTGTTAGTAACATCCAGAAGGAAAGAGGGACCACCAGTCTTTACAGCCACTGCAATAAAAGAATTATGTCCTACTTTCTCTTCCCTGGCCCGAATGTCTACCCATGTCCCTACTAATTCTGTTCTGCAGAATCAACAGGAAGGATCCTCTCCACCACTCCCAGAGCTGCTCACAAAGGTGGGAGGGAGGACGGCATCAAAGCAAACAAAAGCAGCTTGTACAAGAGACATGAATTCAGGCTGTTAGCACCCATGCAGGGCTAAGGTCTAAAGCTCCTGAAACAGGCAAAGAGAAATTAAGGTCTAAGTTGAAGAGGGAAAGGAAGAAGAAGGAAAAGGAAGCAAAAAATAAAATTCTTCGTGAAAGTATATTCATAGTCTGGGGCATACAGCACTTCTGCTTAGCTTGTATACTTATCTTTAGCATATCCATCTTTCTCTGGCCTCCCTTTTCTCAGAAGTAAAGGAGGCCTGACAGAAGCACTCACCTAGCCTACGAAATGTGTGCAGTTATAGTCAGAAGTGTCACAAGAAGTGCAGACTGCAGTATAAAAATCACACATAAACCCAGAAAACAGAAAAAGTGAACCACATAAATCACTACATACAACACTAATTTGGTGTGAACTGCTAGTAAGTCCCCCAAAAAAATCACACTTCAGTCTCCCAGATGTTTCAAAGTGAGTGAAACAGTATTCAGTTCATGTTTTTGTTCGCTGTGCAAAACGTAAGTTAAAGTTGTTCTACCCATGAGTAAAATACTCCAAGAAAAGCTAAACAATGCCATCCTGAAAGACAAAGAAATAAAACTAAAAATGTTACCAAACCCTCAGAGTGGGAAATGGGGGAGAAGGGGGGGTTAGGACAGGGACACACAACAAAAAAACCCAACAAAACAAAACTCCTCCACCCTACTCAGCTTAGCAGTCATTATAAATGTTCACATCCTACTCTTTGACCCCAGCCTCATGGAAAAAGCCTGTTGAGCTTAGCTTCCATTGCTTTTCAGCCACTGAATGTATAACCATATTTTCTTAATGTCTCTATTTGCAAAGACACATCAGAAAAATATGCTTTTACTTGAAAAAAGAAATCCCAGTCCTCCTCCTGTTTCAAGAATTATCATCAAGATTTCCATAAAGCTGCAAGCAATCAGTTTAGAGCAAACATTAGTAATGGAATCTAAACTTTACTTTCCAGAAAAAAAAAATTCCAATCCAAGACTATTCATTTAAATATCTCATAACACAGCTTTCAACAATTACTTTTCCACCTCATTCAGAACGGTTAAAATACTCAGAATGCAAATCTACAGATCAGAAATTGTTCAGTGCATACCTTCAAAGCAACTTTAAAGAGCGGGAAACTGAAGTAGAAAAAAAAAAAGCATTTTTATTCTCTACAATTTAGTCCCTCATCCCTGACCAGGGCTAACATTCAGAAATCTTTCTGAGACGAGAACCGACCACAACTGTTCAGCCTACATTTGTCACAGCAAGCTTCAGTACACTCCATGGGGCATTTTCCAAACAACATACAAACTTCTGGAGTAAAAGAAGAAATTTATCATATATGGGTTTGGACAGGTTTGAAAAAAAGCTCTGATTTCAAGAACAAAGCCTGACTTGTTGCTCCAATAAATCAAAGTGTGATAGGTAACTATTAGCACACTCAGACTGCCAATGCATCAAACACCTTTTTAAAACTAATTTTAAAAAATTTAAATTAAAAACTTTAAAAATATGATTTTTAAAAAAACCCAAATATTTGGAGATCTACAGGAAAAATTTATCAGATTTCATCAATATGACACTAGGCAATAAAATTATGTTATGTAAGAAGCAAAAATTGTTTGCATGCCTTGTAAAGCACATCTTAAATATAGCACATTGTTTAAACACTACTATTAGTGCTACACGGAAAAAAAAGGTAAAAATAAAAAGAACATTAAGAAAAATCACTCAGGGGAGACATAAAATAAGGTTGACTAATCTGTTAGATAGCTGGTATGAAATGGCACCACCACCCAAGGAAGCAGTCCTGCTGTCCCCTGTGCCATACCTTCCTTTGTGCAGATACACACCTATCTAAGGCACTGAACTGCATCAGAAAATTGCACCAGAAGGAAGCAAATCCTGAGACTTGTGTCATTACAGGAAAGGAACAGAGAGGCTAGAGAAAAACTCATTGAAAGCACCTGAGCTCTAGCCCGATCAAACACCAAAACAGCGTGATAACAAATCAAACATTAAAAGAATAACAAGTCTGCTACTAGACAGAAATACAAGCCTGCCTGCCTTCCTCACACTAACTCCATCACAGTGACACTTACTGCAGCTATGTGAAACCTGACTCTGCTGAATTATTTCTTTATAAGTCATTCCAACCCAGCCTTTCTTTACTCTAAACATTACAAGACTAGATACTATATTAGTATATTGATATATACACCTTGAGCTTAAGGCAGAAGGCTGTAGATCAAGTTTTCACCTCTTCACAATTAAGACTGTCAGGCTGGTAACAAACCCTGTCACATTATAACAATATCTGAAAGAGGGCGGTAATCAGATGGGGCTGTTATACAAAGGAAGTCCTCATGAGACACCTTAAAACTTTCAAATTGTGAATTGAAGCTCAGGTCTGTGTGAAAACCTTTCTGCTGCCAAATGCTTACTTCCAGTATATGAAGTCCCAGCTGAAGAGTGAGCACCTAAAACAAGCACAAAACAGGAAGCACCAGCATTTTTTAAACTTTGAATTAAGATGATCTAGAACAGAGTGCCCTTTTGATTATGTGTTTACACTTTTATTTGCAGATATTTCTGTAGCCTTCTCTAGAACAAATCACATTCATGTTACAACATCAGGGTCTTCCTAATGTTGTAATAATTAAGAGACATAAGCTAAATAAGGCTACAATATTTTTAACACTTTTATGATACAGTAGGTATCACCTGGAATCCAATCTATTTTTAAAAATTCATTCCTAATTAACATTTTATTATAGAAAAAAAATAACAAAAAATGAAAGAATTGAAACAGTGTTCAGAGTATCCCAAAGATATTTTATTTCAGCAGCGAGTGGGTTTCTAACCCTCAGAGACATGAGCTATCTATTATATATGTTCACAGCCCAGGAAAATTTAAAAGATTGCAACCAATTTGGAAGCAACTCTTTAGTAGCAAGAAAGTGTTTGTGGTATCTTGCCTCCTGCAAATGGGTAGGTAGAGCTGTCTCACTCAGCCCTCCCCCTCAGAGAAGGCAAAGCATCACTGCACCGGAGCCGTCAGACACCCTCCAAGGAGTGTCAGATGTGTCATCTGACCGTAAGGAGGCAGAACTCCTACAGCTGAAAAAGCAGCTCTCTGCCTACTGTGGTTGCCTCAAAAATCTGTTTCTCTTAAGAAGTCACTACAAAAATCAAAGCTGTCACACCTCTCCTGAGTATGAAGTGAACAAAGATTCTACAAATATTTTGGTGACTAAGGATGATGGTGATAGATTTCATTTCCTGCAAACAGCAGACGGTAGACATGAAATCTCAACATTTGGGAAAAATGAAGCCTCCCACTGTGAAGTTCCAGAAACCTCTCTGTCTATCATATTCGCTACCAATGCATTCCCAATTTTCTCTTTTTCTAGAAAGTATTACCACAGAGATTGCGTGTTCTTGGCTCGGAGGTACAAGGAAACAACAACCAACCCTCACCTCATGGTTGGCAGTGTCAATGTAAGTTTCTGGCATCCAGCCTGATTTGATACTAGAACGCCCATCTGTGGTCCTTCTAATTCTTCCTGATGAATGCCTATACTTGGGTATTAGATCTACCAAAACCTGGCTAACATGGATGTGGATACTGGTACCAAGACAGTGGCTAGCAGCTGCTGTTGTGGCTTTTTTCATTTAATACAGACAATGGTCTTATATGCAAATGAAAGAGAATACAGTAGAGATTCAGCTGCTCAGAATTCAGTGCCACTCAAAGGCAGGTTGCTGGGTTTGCATCTTCAATGTGCACTGCATTAAAGTAACTCAATTGTCAAATTAGTCACATGGCCCTGAAACCCATCCTCAGGCTGCTTTACTAAAAACATATTTCTCAAGACCTTGAAATAGGCATAACTTCATTCCATTCACTGCTTTTCTATTGGGCTTTATTAAATTATTTTTAAGTGTTACTAATTTCCCTAAATACCAGTTGCATCTAAAATGTACATGGTAAAATTGACCTAGCTCCCCTAATTTGGCTCTCCTAAACCAGAACTAAGTAATGGTTTCTATTTTCCATATCAAAGAAGCCTAGAGCTTTCCTTGTCAATTCTAACAACATTCCTTTTAAAAAAGAATAAGTAAAAACATTATAGCTTTTCTGAAGGTACTAAATTAATTTCCTTTTCACTTTGATAGTAAGTTGCTAAGGGAAGTGAAAGATGACTGGCAATGCCATACATTTCAGGAAGTCCATCCTTATAAGGGTATTGCAATATCTTAAATATTTCCGGTGTGGAATGGAAGGGGGTTGTTTTTTAAACAAGCATGCTGACATTTCTCCACATTGGTCCATTCACATTTGTTTCATAACATCACAAAAGACCTGTAATCATAACAGCACAGAAAATCCTGAAAATATTTGTACCCAAAGCTAACTTCACTACACAGACTACTTGATTAGTAAACTAATAAAAAAAGGCTTACAGAACTAAAGGCATGGGAATTTGCTATCATGTTACCACTTTTCCAAGACTGTCTGTTGACTATAGTCTTACCTAAAAGCAACTTTCACTAATACGTATTAAAGTAACAGTTTAGAATCTGACAAAAGTGACTAGAAAATTGAGGGTAGCAAAAAAACAGGCTTAGCACTGGCATTTAGCAAGATATCCTCAAGGAGACACAGATGAATTCCTAGATAAACAAAGCAAGTACACCGTTCAGGTACAGGTAGCACATTGTCCTAGACTTTAAAGAACAGTTAGATTACTAATTCCTACTCAAATTACATATCCACAGATAGTTTAACCTGTTCAGAAATTCCTTGTACATTTGTTGAAGAATGGGCAAAAATCTAGGTTTTCCAATCCCTTGAACAGCAAATACATTTTATGGGGAGAAAAGTGATTGAATGTACAAGGAAAAACAGGTAAATCTAAGCTATGCAGTAGGTAAGAGTGGTTTAGCAGTCTGAAATTCCCATATAGAAACCTTCAAAAAAAGCAGCTTCTTGACTATATAACAGGAGCACTGCAACATGAGACACAAAAAACAAGGGTTCTGCTCTTCTCAATGCACAAAACATCAGGTAGAGTCCTGCTTCTAGCTCAGACAGCAAGCTCTAAGAGAAGCAAGTAAGCAAGAGAAAAACTTGGAAAGAGACACTGGGATTCAGAATATTTATGGAACAACCCCTGAGTACAAGCAAATTGGATCTCTTTTCTCCTTCAGCTGTGGCTTCAGCAGACCCCCCAGAGCCTTTGAATAAGGCGTCTGTTACAGAAAGAAGAAAAATCAAAATTCCAGTCCATTTTACTCCTGACAGTGGGCAAAGTAGTCATTCGTTCAAATTTCATAAAAGATTCAGATTATAGGTCAGGAAGGATTTTCAAATGACAAATTGAATGCACATGAGGCTCTCAAAACAGGCTAGAGAGCATGCTAAATGCTCAAGTTATAAATAAATGTCACCTACCCAGAAGCAAAGCTACGAAGGAAAACCAACTTGCTTTGAAAGACACCACATTCCACCATGCCCACTATGTCCCTTGGGCCATGGTAGATCCAAGCTGCTTCATTTACTGGGCTGGGGCCTCCATGCCACCACTTGGCACAGGTACACCCCAGCACAAGTGACCTTTAGAGGCTCTCTCCAGATTTCCTATAACTTCCTCCTCTGCAGTGACAACAGCATAATCCTTATCAGAATGAGACATTCAGCGATTGAACAACTCTAATTCAGCTGCTCCTAGCTGAGCTAAGCAGCACTGCCAATTAAAGGCTGACACGTCTGTCAAAAAAAAGACCAAAGTACCATTGGTAGCTAAATTCAGCTACAAACGTCAGAGCGCATCTATTAGTTGGGAATCATAGTACATAAACAGTAAAGTGCAAAATACTGTGCTCAGCTCATCTAGAAATACTGAGGACTAGTTCTGTTTAATAACTTAATACTGTTTAAAAAAATTAAAACATAAAGCAGTATAGACAGAAGTACAGTGAGTGCAGCTACAGCCACTTCCACAACCCATTAGGATCTTGCTGTAAGCTTTATTGAAACAGAAAATGCTGAAGGGAAGTCAAACACAACAAACCACAAGTGTGCTCTAGAATTTCACCACACTTCAAATTTTATCTGATAAATCCATCAAGGACTTTTCCATCTTGGGAAAAACTGACATTTTTGAATTAACTGTGAACTTCTGGTACAGTTTTATTATAGACTACCCACACCAGATGTTGGTGGGCGATTACTCTTTTTTGTAAACCACAAGCTGTGATCTGTTTCCACGAAGACAAACAACTACACTGACCACATAACCAAAAAAGAGTTGTATTTCGCCTAGGAAGACTGCATGGAAGTATCCTTTTAAGATAGCTGCGAGACCTCGGCTCTCCAGTGCTTACGCTGCTGGTCTAATCCAGCAGCACTGTGAGCTGCTACCAAAAGCAAGTATCACCAAGAAGGCGAGAAACACGACAAGCTTTCCCTGAATCCACATCTAAGGAAACCTGTCAAGAGGCTGCGGCCAGTGTCAAGGCGGGGGAAGGTCTGAAGTGCTTCAGGGAGCCAGACAGACGCCAGGGGGAGGCAGAGGGGCAAGGGGCTACTCTGACTCCCACCACACCAGTCCACGTAGCCAGGGAGCGACGAGCCACACAAGAGACTTATTGACACAGGCGGCCGAGTCACGAAGCCGCTCCCCTCCCATCCTACGTGGCCGGCTGCCCTTTACCCTCCGTGACTGCCTTGCCCGGAGCTCTCCCCATTCCTTCAAGCCCCGCCGCCGCCGTCCCGACCCCTCCGACAGGACCCGTCCCCCGAGCGGCTCCCCCGCCGGACGCACCGGCCCGCCCCTCACCAGTCGCTAGATGAATGGGCTCGGGCGGGCAGGGCGGGACGCGCGCTGGGCAGCGCGGGGGCTCATCGTCAGTGACTCCGGGGCAGGGGCTGGGCCAGGCTGCGGCTGCTACGGCTGCGGCTGCGGCTGCGACCGCGACGGCTGCGCCGGCGACAGCGACAGGCGGCAGGCGGGGCCCGCGGCTCTCAGCGGGGCGCACCGACAGCGGCCGCCGCACCCACGAAGAAGAGAGACACCGATTGGCCGGGGCGCCGCCGCACCTCGCGCGCCGATTGGCTGCGGCTGGCGCCTCGGCCCCGCCCCCGCGGCTGGGCCCCGGTTGACTGACAGGCGGGGTCAGGGGGACGAGGGGCCGGGGCGGGGCGGGTGTTGGTGGAGGGGCAGGGGTTGAACGAAGATGGCCGGCGGGGCGCGGGGCTGTGGGCGGGGGAGGGGTCGTCGTGTCGGGCAAGGGAAGGGGCTGGAGTTAAGGGGAGAGCAGGGGAGCGGGGAGAGCTGAGGGCCTCCTTCTGGCACTGTGTCTTGCAGCGAAGAATGGGGATGGGTTTCTGGCAAGTTAACGCCTCCCTCCGGGAGGACTCGAAAGCAAGTAGTTAAATAACCGGCCTATAGGTCCCCTCAAAATAATGGAGAGAAAGGATGGAAAAGGCTGTGCCGATTCAGACTCTGTTAAGCCACTGCAGTTTCTCTGACAGAGCAAGTGGTCTAATTTACCAGATAACAGCTTGGTTTTTTATGAGGCTTTTGGCACCGTCCCAGGGCAGTCTTGTAAGCAAGCCTGCTGTGTGCACAAGGATTTGCACACTTGCTCTTGTAACTACCTGCGGTTCACTTCATGGGGGCTCAGTTCTTCTTGGTGGATGTCTTAGATGATGCAATAGGTGGCACAGATTACAAATTTGGAACAGGATTAGGGTGTACTGTTTAAGGGCAAGAAACTGCAACCAAGACAAGCAGTATCCAACGTAAAATACAGAGTAAAACAAACACACATCACCTTTTTAAGAGAAGAAAAAAATTGATATATTTTTTCCAAGAAATACGTAATTGATCTATTAATGTAATGGCTAGAGTTCCTATATGTTTTTTAAAGCCACAGTTTTATCCCATGTAGTGTGAGCATTATGACCTCAAAACAGCCTAGCTATTTTTAAAATCATAAAACAGTTGAAAAAAAAGTTATGCATGTTCTTCAGCAGCAGGTCAGTTTGGGAAAGATTCGGTATAAATTGTATGTAGGGGAATCTCAAGCATTTTTACCTATGCCATCTGACTGTTAGTGTGAACTATGCAATCTGCTGTCTGATTTTCTCTGTATAAACATTTAGTTTGCCAGCAGTCATTCACCATTGTAACTAAACGTGCAAGCTACTTGAAATTTATTTATGAGTTATTTTCATAGTGATAGTTTCTTGGTGCTTCAGTCACAAGTAGAGGTTGGAGGTGGCCTTGCTCCAAGTATGCTGCCAGCTGGCCTAAGAACAGAGATGACCATCTGGGGAGATAAGAAGGTCCAAACACAGCTGAAGTCAGTCGTAAGCAATGCTTTGTTGCACAATAACAAATCCAAGTGAATACCCTGGACAGGCATCCTTTGGAGCAGTAAAGAGCATGGTGGAAAGATGAAGAGGCTTAAGGTAGAATAAGGTCTAAGATTCTATATGAGAAGGACAATTTCTGGAAACTGGACTGCCCCTCAGGTCTTTCATAGTAAATACTGCTGTAAAGAATAGAAAACTACAGCAAGGGACACAGAAAAGTGGGAAAATAACAGCGTCATGAATAGGACCCGATAGAGTCCAAGTCAGACAAAACCTTGACAGAATAACCTAACACTTTTAGCAATGGTTCTCTATGCAAGAGTTTTGTCCTCTTTGCAAGGCTTTTAATATTATATTCACGGAAAAATAAGTTATTAGTTACTTTGGCTATTGTTTAGGTTCCTCTAATTGACCCCCACTTACAGGTCAGTAATAAAAATGCCTGCTATCTTGTACTGCCTCTGCAAAAGCAGCAGCAAATTAGTGAACACCATTCACAGAACCAGGATGATACAGCTTGATTTGCAGAGCTATGTTGAGGTGATAAAGTAATACTGTAAAACAAAAGTAGCTCAAACAGGTTAACTTGAGCCTCTGTTTAAATTACTTGTTTTGGTTTGGGTTTTTCTGCTGTGGAAAATTACAACACTGTTGCAGAAAAATACACTATTTTAAGCCTTTCGGGAGAAATTACAGGATGTGGAGATGAAAAGCCAGCAACAAGTCCCTGAAGAGTATTTTTAATTGGGTAGCCCAACAGTCAGATTTGTAAGTTCCTGACACACGTAGTATGTGTCTGTCAACAAAGAACTGTTTATCTCGCTTTTTTCAGTCTGTGATGAAAAGATCTGAATTATCACAAATAAACATGTAATTATAGGGAAAAAGTCTCTAACTGCTGTTGTTCCTTTTTATAGAAGCTCTAGACTTGAAGCCCAAAATCCATGAAAAAGAAAGAAAGAGCAACACTTAAAAAGGAAAACCAGTATACTTAGCCATCTTCAGATTTTGAGGAGGAGCATCAATTTTGAGCAACTTAAGTAGCCTACAAGAGTGTATTTTTGTCATAGTATGCTTCTCAGTTCATTGACTGTTAAAGAATTATAGATTGATTGTGCTCCAACTGTGTGTACTCATTTAAGGTTAGGGAAGATAAATGTAGGCTGTAGGGAGGACATTACCCCATTAGGCAGCTTTCTGGTGACCTATTAATCTTATCCATCCATCCAGTGTAGTTTGCACCAGACTTAGGCTACTGGAGGAATTAGAGGAGAAGATGTAAGGGACAGTAAGGATAAAAAAGAACTTTGTGCTTTATTCTATCTGAAATTGATACTGAATATTGGAAAAAAAAAACAGTGATTATTTTTATAAGTCAGTAATCAAAAAGTTCAGTCTATATATCAAAAATGAAAATAATTAATTTTTTCCTTTTCAGCCATACCAAATGTCAAGTGACAGATTTCCGCCTTCACATATCTATTTATGTGCCTTAGCTGGCCTAATTATTACCAGTGTCCTCTGGAGCCTTGAGTAATAATTGTTATTGGCAGCAGTAATAAGAAAAAATTAATCAGCTTCAGGTTTAACTTCTGCTACTAAAAAGTTCCTCATGATCTTTCTCTTTAATGAACTTGAAAAAAAAAAAGGTTAAAAAATGCTAGAAAACTTGTATTACAGAACTAATAGAACAAAATTCAACGTAATACCTCTTAGAATGGGAAGCTTGCAAAAAAAGTGTCTCCAAATTTATTAAAGCTATGTGCATCTTGCTTTAACAAAGCTTATCCTCTTACTCAGAGTCATTAAATTCCTAATATATAACAATCTAAGAAAAGTGTGGAGAAGTCCAAGGATCAAACAGCGTGGAAATGAGGATGGTGATGGGTACGAGTTCCCCAAACTGATCCATCTACTTCAGAGTAGGAAATGGAGATGTGGTGAGCATCCAGGAGCTTTCTCTCAGCAAACCGTGGCTCCAGCAAAGCAGGTTCTTCATCTTGCATGACTAGGAACACTTCCATATAGCTGTGCCATGTTAGAAACTCCAACATCTCCTCTTTAACTTGCAAGATTTCCAGCCTGTCTAATTAGACCTTGGGAGCCTCTCTGATGCCCAAGGTAGACTTTCTGGTTTTGTAGTAGTCCAGCTACACAAAAAGGATAGTTTGCTATCAGTGATATGAGGTGTGTGTGGTGAGAATCCACATTTGTTCAGAATTCCCATATTTAAAAATAAAGGTTTGTAAAATCCTGTGGTAAGGGCCTAACATACATGAAACAAAAATTATATTGGCATACCACAGATACTAAAAGAACTCTTGTGGGACCTGGCACAGTTACTAGAATGTAATCTTCAATAAAATCAGAGACTGCAGTACATGTGAAGTTATTGTAGTATTATCTGTTATGATGTGAAATATTCTGCAGAAGAGCATGATTTTAAGCAAAGTGGTTGTTGGTCTTTCTTTATTCTGGGGGAAGTTTATTGTATAAGTGCAGCAAAAAAATTCAAAATTCAATTTGTGGCCTGTCTTTCCTGCATGTCTTTCACCCTGATCTTCCTGAATAGAGGGAGCAAGGCTGCAGATTATTTCAGAGCATCAACCTTCTGTGAAGAGGAAAGATGGATAAAAAGACAAGAGAATCAAGGACATTTTCTTGGGCTTCATATGTACTTTCCAACGCAAATCTCAGACTCTACAGCCATGGCAAATAACACTGCTGGTCTTGTGACAGTCTCACAGAGAGGGGAGAAGCAAAATCATGGTGGTTAGTGATGCCTGAAGAGGCCACCTAAAACAGAGACTAGATAAGAAAAAAGGGAATAAAGGTAGGTATTTATTTGAAAGGCCTTCAAAGGTACCTCCTGGGGAGCCAGAGGCTGCTGCCAAGATGGACCCCAAGATGAAGGACAGGTCACGAGTTCTTCACACTTTTGTAGGTTTGGTTCATTTACATATAAGGGTTAATTCTCCAGTTAAAGCTTCAGTTAATGATGTAGTTTCCCCAAGCTTGCCCCCCCTTTAGAGGGTTTGGTTTACATTTTGGGCCCAGGACAGTCTGAGTGTCCTTGGAGAGCAGGCCTGGAGAGGCTTTGTTTTGTCTACCTAGCATGAGAGAGCAGAAGTTAACAGGCTACAAGAAACTTCAGAGTTACACACTAGGCAGTACAGGATTTGAAAAATATGAAAGTTAAAACCTAAGGCATCATTAGGAGAAAAAGAGGGTCTGTTTCTAGCTTCTGAACCTGTGGGAACAGAAGGAAACTGCCTTTCTTGCCTTGTTCTGATGACAGGAAAAAAAGAGGTTTTGTTTTTTTAAACACTTTTTGTAAAGACTAGGTAAACATCCTGTTTACGGTGCACTATTAAAAAAATGCCCTAGCGTATATTTTATATAATTTATAATAATTTATATATTTTATATAATATTACCGTGTCCCGCAGCCGTAGGGAGGAGGAGAGAAGATCCAGCAGGCAGGAATTGTGCAGCAAGATTGATTCATTTAATTATTTTACAAACTCTTTTATAGACTTTTCTTCATAGTCCAATTGGACAAGGATCAGCCACCCCTTGGGGGTGATTGGCTAAAATCCTGAAACATCCATTGTCAAAATATCTTTCTATTTTACCATAAACAAGACTTTTCAAGGTTTCAGGTGTTTCATTGTTTACAGAACTCTGCTACTATCTCTGTGAGAGAGAAAAGTCTCTCACGGACTTAGAAAATAGCAAGGAAATCCTTGCTAGCAGCATTTTTGTATCCACAGTGCAGCTCATTTTTTTTCTGTCCATTTCATGCCCAGATGCAGCTATGTTGGTGCTATCCTTGATCAAGGCATCTGACACCCTCTCTGGAACCGAGCCCCAGGTATAGTGGCCATGCTACCAGTATGCTTCTGCTGTGCTCAGTCTGGGGGCAGAGAGAGACTGGAATTGTCTTGCTCCAGCTGCATGACCAAGGATGCCATGAGCAGCTGGAAGCACCACTCCTGTCCATCCCTGTAGCAACTCACTGCTGTTGTGGAAGGTGTTGGTTCCCAGTAGCACTGCATTAAATAGTATGTTGGCAAAGACAGCATGGAATTCCTTTTCCATCACCTCCAGACAGGTCTCCTCTGGCTTTCCCTTACTTCTTTTTGGGTCTTTAGCCTTAAAATGCTCTCTTGATATCAGAGTGTTTGATAGATAAAAAAATCTCAAGAGGATAAAATCTCCACAGCGACTAGACACAGGTTTGCACTTACTTTGCAGTGCCATCTACAGTCGAAAAAGTCTTTCGACACTTGGATGACACCACAGTCTTTTTCAGTTAGCAGGCAGTTCTGCAGCAAAAACTGTGGCACCGCAGTTTTCTTTGCAAGCTGAGTTTGTGGAGTGCAGGCTCGGGACTCAAGGCATTTCTCCTGACCTAGTTTCAGCTGTGCCAGTGGCTCACTAAATATTGCATCAGGCAGTGGGAAGAATATTCATTCTTCCTCACTCCCACCATGATCTGTCTCCATGTACAATCTAAATAAGCACCTCTACTGGGACTGCTGAAAACAGGAACTAAAATTTTCTGTTTTAAATTGTCCCTTGTATGAGGCTGTTTGTGATCACTGACTCCTCAGAAAAATAGAATTGGAGGGGCCTGGGTTAGAAGGAACCATAAAGGTCATGTCATTCCAACCTCCTGTCATTGGCAGGAACACCTTCCACTACATCAGATTGCTCAGAGCTCCATCCAGACTGGCCTTGAGCACTTCCAGGGATAGGACACGCACAGCTTCTCTGGGCAACCTGTTCCAGGGCCTCACCACACTCCAGTAAATAATTTCTTCCTGTTGTCTAATCTACTTTCAGGTTGAAGCCATTCCCCCTTATTGTGTCACTACATGCCCTTGCAAAAAGTCTCTCTCCTTCTTTCTTGCAGTAAGAAGTTTCTCCCTTTAAGTACTGGAGGGAGGTAGAAGGTGGGATGCAAATAGGACTATCTAAAGTGCGTTGGAACCTATGAATGAAAGACTGTATAAGAAATAGTAACTATTTCAATACCAAAATTTGAGATTCAGTTTTGTTTTAGTGTGTGATGGAAGTGCAAATGAAGATACAAGTAAAACTATGAAAGAGGTGAATAGAGCCTCCTTTTTCTACAGTTTTTAAAATGTATAGAATCATAGAATAGTTTGGGTTGGAAGAGATCTTAAACATCATCTCATTACAGCCCCCTGCCATATGCAGGGACACTTCCACCAGACCAGGTCAAGGCCTTATCCAGCCCGGCCTTGGCCAAACACTTCTAGGGACAGGGCATTCACAGTGTCTCTGAGTGACCTGTTCCAGTGTCTCACCACCCTCACAGTGAAGCATTTCTTCCTAATGCCTAATCTAAACCTAGTCTTTTTTAGATTGAAACCATTAGCCTTTGTTCTATCACTCCCTGGTAAAGGATCACTTTCCATCTTTCTTGTAGGCCTCTTTAGGTTCTGGAAGGTGCTATAAGATCTCATTGGAGCCTTCCCTTCTCCAGGCTGAACAGCCCCAACTCTCTCAGCTTGTGTTCATAGGAGAGGTGCCCCAGGCCTCTGATCGTCTTCATGGCCCTCCTCTGGACTCACTCCATTAGGCCCAACGTATGGAAATTATAAGGGAAAAAGAATACAAATCCTTAAAAATAGAAAAGGTTTGTTTTTCGTCTCACAGATAACTCCCACCTACCCAGCTATCATTTAGGCCCACTGTAAATAGATCATGCATACATACAATTTTTTTTCCAATTAACACCTTTAAGGAATTTTTTGATTTGTAGTTTTCAACATTACGTCTAGCAACTTTGGTATATCTATTTGAGTTTCTGCTAAGGATTCTGATAGCAAAAGTTAAGCAGCAGCATTTCTGTGAATTGCCATTGTAATGAACATAAATGGAAATAATAATTTCTATTATTTGTTCCAGTTTCTCAAAGAGGAAGCACAATACTTGATGGATTTCATACACTATGCTGATTTCTAGGTATTAATAAAGTAATCCCAAGTTTGATGTAATTGTTTCTGATTAGTTTTTAATTTTGTTTATTTCCAGGTATGAAATAAGTTTCTGTCTCCTCTTCTAGCATTGATTATGCAGTGTGAACATCCAGTACAACACTGCAGGTACAAAGGAGTGTTCTATGAGCACTGTAGCCCAGAAGATCATAAATGTCTGTGAGACAGCATGGATTGAACCACAATACTACAAAAACCACTTAACTCTCTCCTGCTTTCCTTCCCAAGTGGACAGTAAATTCAACTACCTGGCTCCATGCCCTGGGACTAAAACTTACAAAAATGGGAGTCCAAGTAATACAATTGTAATCTGACTCACTGCACTCAAAATTGTATCTCATTTTTGTAAAAGTTTGCTCTCAAGAATCAAGCCACCTCCTATCCTTACATCCATTCTAAACTCTTCAGTGCTGGGCAGCCATGGATTACATATCGATGACATCCCTGTAGATAACCTTGGCAGTCTGTAGGATATGCTCCTCTCTCCTCTTCTGACTGGGAAGATACATCTCATGCTGCCAGATTGTGAATCAAGGTGGTGATCCACATCCTCATGACAGTAGGCTGGATTTTGGCAGTGTAGTGGACATACTCAAGTACAGTAGCAAAACCGTAAGCAAAGTGAAGCTATTTGGAAACAGGGGGCAAAAAAAGTGATTTTTTTTTCCTTCTTTTTTTTTTTAAGCCAGGTGGTTAAATAGTTCCTGTTAGCTCTGCTGAGGCATTCTTCTGCAGTTCCCCGGCACAAAGTCATAGACCTTGTGCTTGTGTAGTTTGACTTGCTGTGTTAGACTAGCTTAAATTCTTTTTCAGAAGATACCAATCTCCCTTTATGGTTTCATTACACAGGAAATATTTTCAGATGTGCAAAGGGCCAGTCTTTCTTAGCAACTGAACTAAAGGCATGGACCTCTTCCTCCAGAACAACATAATCCCATGGGCAAACTGCTAAATGTACTCTCTCATCTGTTCTGGGTGGAAGAAGCCTTTAAGTCGCCCGCAGGGAGGCCTCCCAAAGTCCAGCTCTGTGGACCAAACATTAATCAGTGTGAAGAGGTTGCGGCTCGCTCAAGGGCATCGCACGTCTTGCGCCACTAGATGCCACTGTCGAGACACGTTCGTTCTTCGATCCCGCTTATGCAAAAACAAATTAAAGGAATGGCAAGATATGTTTCTAAGTAGCGTTTTGGATAGCCTTATTCTTAAAACGTGAGGGGGAAATACAGACTGGGAAGCTAAAATTTCTAGCGAATATGGTATAGTTTCCTGAAGCAGAACCAGGGAAATATCTTTTCAGGCTACTGCAAGTAAATGAGTTCATTTTGTATTTAGCTGTTTAAATAGTTATGGTACTATTTAGAGACAGAATGAAATTCTGTCAGATAATTGCAAGCCTACTCAAACATTACAGAATCAAAACTAGGGAGAGAAGTTGGCATGTGATATTTCAATTTAATTTGGCCAAGAAAAATTTTTAGTTCTTCCCTAGTTTTGCCCATCCTCTTATCTGGGAATATATATACTTTCCTCACTGAGCTGAGAAACTTCTATTCTCTCTTATATGAAAGACAGCAAATAACCAACAGCCAGGAGAGAAAGAAAGGAACTAATAAGATGGACCATTCTTCCATCGTCTTCTTCCAATAATGAAGAAAATAAGAAGCTTTCCATTACTCTGAAGGTATAGTGTGGAGTAGGAGGACTCCATCCAGCTATTTGATTGGGACTAAAGCAAACCTGCCATCCTATTTCTGGATCTTGGAAACAGAAGTTATCCCTTAATCATGTGCAGTTCTCCTGACCCAGAATGTGTTCGAATGGTCCCACATTTATTTGGTTTGGTAGTTATCTGAAAAGCTGTCCTTGTGCTAAATATTGTTCAGCTCCTGCCCAAGGTACCTGCAGGCAGCAGGACCATTTCCAGGCTTGGATAGGCTAGCAGAACAGGGATCTGAAGCATCAACTGAGAAAGAGTAACACTCTGCAGTAGTTCTGATGCTGTTTTGAGCAAACACAGGACTGTTCTAATTTGACATCATTTGGAAGTGAAATAAAAAGGCTTGTGCTCAGAATCTATAAGTGGCAATTCAGTGAATGTTCAGTACTTTGAAAAATGAATTAAAACCTGTAGTATTTGAAATTCAAAGTGATGTTAAAAATGCAAAAACATTCATTCGTTCATTCTTCATTTTTAGAAGTCATTTTTACCATGCATACGTCTTCCCTAGCTGTTGCTGCTTAAGGGTTTGGTCAGCAGTAAATTGCCTGCAGAACATGTGGCTGCTACTTCTTGAAAAACAGCCTTATCGGCTTGCTGCTTGCTGCTTTTAAGTTTATTTAACAGAATAAACTTGTCAGGGCAGATTACATAGAGGATTGGTTTATACTAAGCCAGTAAGTATCTTCTCAGATCAGTGAAGATATTGTCGACCCACATCACTAGATCTACACTGAAGTGATGTGGATTTCAAAAGTACTCCTTTTTTTAATCCAAATCAGACCAGATCTTGTTTTCAGCAGAGCCTCACAAACCGGCTCGAGCATGACAGAACAACTGCAGCACAGACAGGGGAATGAATGTGTAGGACAGAGGACAGGATGGAGAGGCAGGAATCTTGCGGGTCAGCTATGCAAAAAGAAAGAAAACATGGAATACATCATAGTCTGTTGCACAGCTCATAGCACTATTCTAACATCTTTCTTATCAGCATTAACACTGGAATAATAGCATAATACTGCCTAGACTGCAAATGGACATTTTAGCAGAGGTATGTAACATTTCCAAGATAAGTGGGAAAATACTTCAAAATCACTGTGAATCACTGAGATAACAGGAAGCTCCAGGTTGACTCATCATACTAGTTCTGTTTCAGCCCTTCACATAATAAGAGTGCAAATAGAATAGGGACCGACAAGAGCACAGCCTCCTTGTCCTGCGAAATAGTACAGGAAAATATTATCTTAAAAAAAAAAAATCACAGATTAAAATGGTTTTTAAAAGGAAGAAGGGCTGGAAGAAACTCTCAGCTATAAGTGCTGAGTATCAGTTCACCCACTAATGACATGGCTAAGAAAACCCCAGGGGCTTGCCCTGCTGGCTGGCTGTGGTGATGGGATCCCTGGCTATGAGACCTTGTGTGGCCCAGGGGGAGACCCTGCCACTCAAGCCCCCAGCCCCACTGTGCCCTGACATTTGCTTTATCTTGAGGAAACTGGTCATTTCTCTCTGAACATACCCATTTGTTTTTCAGGTATTCTTCCTTGCTCTCTCAGTTCTATTTTTATAGAAAATAATAGAAAGAAAGAAACAAAGATCATTTTTCATGCCAAAGCTCATTAAGCAAACTTGGTTCAGCTCCCAAGCAAAAAGAAAAGGTGGAAAAGCAATGAGAGAGCCTCTTTTTTCCTGTAATTCCATAGCATCCTTAAAGAGCCAACCTGTGAAAAATTATTTTTGTCTGTCTTTTAGTTGCCTTAGTAAAGAGTTCACAGCAATGTCTCAGCATTGTCTTATGTCTTGGCTCAGCTATATGGCAGCACAACAAAACCTTTATGATGTTCTTACCAACGCAGGCACGTGGCATTACGCTATCCCTTCACCAAAGCACAGAAAAACAAGGCCGGGGAAAAGATACTCAGAGGTGGTATTCTGAGGTAAGAGACCCATTAAGAAATTTTTAAGTGACTGGTGTTGCACGACTGTAAAGGGGATGAGAAACAAAACACAATTTCTGTAATAAACAGGTCCAAATAGAAGGGATTTAATGATATCATGTAGTCAGTGTGATGATTCACTGGTTACTCTGTAGGACATTGCTGTTAAAAGCCCTCCTCAGGGTCCTTTTCTTTCTGCAGCCTTCTTTTATATGACTTAAGCTTGTATTCAGTCTTTTACCACCTGACAGATTACAGCCAGATTTTTCTCAACTCTGGCCAACAAATAGCTCTGTATTTCCAGTACAGGCAATACCCTTGCACAGCAGCATTTTTCATGACTCACACATAGTCAAACACCAAAACCAGCACAGCTTTATACAAAGGACAAGCTGAAGGGGAAGAAAATGCAGAAAACTTCTTCTATAAAAGCAGCTTCTGAAAACTAAGAAGCTTAATTTGCCTGCTCCAGTCTTTTAAGGAGTATCTCCCTTTAACAGCTAGTAAATCTCTGATCTGGGACTCAGCTGCTCATCGCATAAAAATGGCATATGTCGCTGAACCTTCAGATGCCTCAGCACCTACAGATATTTTAAACTCATAAGCACTCACAAAAAGTTGTGTCCAGATGGCAAAAGACTTAAACATAGTTTCTCTGTCTCCTTGGGACTTGATTATCTCCTGCCTTGCTCTTTGAATTGCTTTCACTGTTTATATCTTCTAATTTATGTCTCTGTAAAGCATTGTCATTTTGGTAAGGTGAGCTATACAGACACCTGTAAGTGGCTGCATAGGATATAAAGTAGCTGAATATTAGGTCTGTGGTTCCAATCTGTCCTGCAGAAGGAAAAAACAATCTAGAGATGAAAGGACAATAGGAATTACCAGCTGCTAGGACAAAAGATAAACAAAACCATTGTTCTCCCATCAGTAAAGAAAGCAGAAAAAAAATTCCGCAGTGACCTCATATGCTTCATCTAGGATTGCTTCTCTCAGATCCTAAAATGTAGCTAGCTACATAATGAAAGAAAGTCCATTAGAATGTTTTAAGGAGTTTTTCCTGAAAGCATATGAACAAATGCCATCCTGTTACCTTCAACAGAGTGCTCAGTCACTCTAGCAAACAGCAGTAATTCATTCTATAGCACACTTACCTGGCACAGCAAGCACAGCAATGCCTATAACAATAGAGCTGAAGGGCTAGGCATTTGCCTCATGCACCTGAAAAACTGGTAGGGAGGTAATTTCTTCTCTTAGTGCAAGAGAGAATGCTACCAGTGCATCTCTCATGCTGTGAGAGGAGTACTGAAAATGTTAATGCCTCTCAATGAGGAAACCAGGCTATCAACAGCTGCCCGTTGAGCCCCTTGCACAAGGAGAGAGGAAAGCATTCCTTTGCCTCCTGGGGGACATGGCAGCCTCCCCATAAAACTGCAGCTGCTGGAAAAACTTCAGGTTTGTGACTCTGTAATGTATCTAATTGGTCTTTTTTACTGCATCTCTACTGCTATACCTGCAGCAGTAGGCATTTATAGTGTTTGTGCAGAGTTCAGACTTACATATATGCAGCTTATAAAATAATCATGTATACCAGTGCTAGTCAGACTTTCTACATGCTGCTAAGTGGGGCTGACTCAAAGCACTACAGCTATGACTGCTTTCACAAGCCATTTTACCTCAGAGTACTTTTTTTCCCCATTAGATCTATCACCCCTGCAAAATTATATCAACATTTTAATTCTCTAAAGGAAAATAAACACATAAATCCCGATACTCCTTATGAAGGATTTAGCTAAAAATGAAAGAAGGGAAAAAAAAAAAAGCCTGCACAAGTTTATAACAGTCAACTTGTTCAAAATGTAAGTTTTGAAGCTATCCTGTGAGAAATTATGATACTAAAAAAAACCTGATTCAGCTGAGTTCATAAATCTGATGATTAGTGTGAAACGTTAACACTAAATACATCTGCTACACTGTCTAGAGGCTGCTCTTTATGGTGAGTTAAAGAAAAGCATTGGACGTATCCGAGGTGCTCTACACATTATCACAGAAGCTTTTTAACAGCTGTAGGGCTACTTTGTCCAGAAGGGGAGTATCAGAGAGCCATGGAAGTTGTAGATCCATTTCGGATACCAAAGTACTGAAAAGGAACATCATCATTAATAAAATGGTGTGACCTAAGTGATGCAATCTAGTGAATACCTTTAACCAGGATCACAGAAAAGTCCAGAAATGGAAGTGAGAAACTAGTAAGGAATACGAATGGGTTAAAAGAGCTCAGCACTAAGTCTGTTTGAATGCAATCAGTGACTTCCAGAGGAAAAACACATGATAGTTTCTTTAAAAAAACAGTACCTGTAATCCTCTTTTATTCATTACCTGTTTTCATAAATTAAAATTATCTCAAAGTGTTGAGAAATAAGCACTGCATTATCCCAAGGATCTAGATTTTTGTTACTCTTACACTTAATAACAGGCAAGTTGGAATATTTCAGTTGATACAAATGCTAGTACAGGGCTGATTTTCTTTCTGTCTCTGTATAGACAGTGCCCAGTTTGGAGTGCAGCTCCCTTCCTGGGACTCAGCTAGGAACAGAAATGTAGCATATGGAGCTGTTTGTAGAATCAGCATTGAAATTTAGTCAAGCAACTTCTGTAATTTTAAATCCATTCTGACCCAGCAGAATTATTCCCTTTCTATAATTAAGTTTATCGTTGCTGTAATAGGAATCATATCTGAGGTTGGAGAAATGTTACTTTAGCAAAAATGGACGTGAAAAAAACTGCCTCATCAAAAATTGAAAATGGTCAAAGATGTTAATTTTTCAAAAAGAAACTGTAAACAAGTCATCTAAGCTGTTGAAAAATAATGCTTTCACCTGTTTTCACATTATTGTGATTTTACAAAACTATCCTGTAAGCAAAATAGTATATTCTATAATTTACACTTAGCATTGCACCCAAAATAATTTCTGCCCATTGCAACAAAGGCAGACTTTTTACTGCAGCTCCACGTAATGCATCTCTGGGATTCTTAGGCTGCCAGGTGTTTTATATAACATTCTTATGGAAAAAAAAAAAAGAAAAAAATATACTCCATTCCTATAAAAATAGCAGGTCTCATCATATTAACACAGTCAAAGCAATCTCGTATGCAAAAGAAATGAAAATAGCTACAGCAGCTCGATAAGGAACAACCAGTATAGGAAACAAAAGAAGCCAACATAAGGGAAAATTTTGAATTCTGAATAAAATGAGAAGTTCTGATTAACTTAAAATTTACAGAGTGTGAATGCCTCACTGATTGCCAGTGCTATCTGACAGCGTGTGCAACAGTCCAACATAACTTATGGACAGGAAAAAACATTTCCATATTACACATCACGACCAGTTTCAGGTAGGCAACTGTCACTGCCAGAGAGGGAATGGTTAGTACAAAAAAAAGGAATCTGTGTAATGGCTGAGGTTGCAGCCTAAGAAAGCTACATGCAAAGGCTTTCTTGAATGAATCTCCTCTCTTCCCCACAGCATGGAGTTATATACATGGACCCATGCTCATTTATAGAGGGGCAGCATAGATCCATGAGAAAGTGGTTTTGTACTAATCCAAAAAAATATAAATGAGCCTGAGTGTATAAATATCAGACAGGTTAGATTTCCAGAACCAGAAATGTTTTATAGCAGGCAAACAAGACAACCACCAAGATACAGAAAGTCAGTTGTAGGCTTAACAAACTAAAAATACTCCTATCAAAATTCGCTTGACATCTCAGCTTTAAAAAGTCCCAGCCTTTAGCAAATATAATTTAAATGAAAAAAATATGATTTGTTCAAATCTACTCCAAGGTTTGACATAAGGTTATTTTTTAAATTAATTGAATTAAAAACTAGTTCTATTTCCCATCCAACTAAAGACCTCTGTTATATACAATTAACACATGCCTTGACAAATTTAGCTCTCTTTTGTTTTGAAGCTCAACATTTGACCTTTTTACATGCTCAATATTGCTTTCTACAAATTAACTTTATTTTTAGATTAAATAATTACAGCACTTCTTTTCTTCCAAAAAGCAGCTGCCATCAAAAAGTAATTATGGGATATTCTCCCCATTCATGTTTCACTATTAAAAGTATTGCTGGAACAATTAATAAACCTTGTTTAAGATTACATTTGGCAAGGTAAGACTTGAGATTTAATAAGCATAACTGAACTTATATGTCATTTTTACCATATAGACTGAGTAGAAAAATTTAGTCAACAACAAGAAATGCTAATTGTATTTTTTCCCTATTTCCAAGGGAGATATTTTGATATTATATCTAGAACCTTCATTTTTGAGTAGTGGCATTCTACTTATCAAGAGTCTGCAAACAGTATATATTTACCTTGTAGACACACCGTGAATATTGAGGACAAGAATATCTCTGTAACAAGGAAATAGTTAGAAGCCCTACAAAGTGCCCTGACCTGAGAATTTAGTTACTTGCAATGAATGAAATGCCTGGAACCACAACAAGGTTAGCCTTTGCTAAAGTGTTGGGTTTTTTCTGAACGAAACAATTCATCTTTGCACAGAATCTGAATTCACATGCTG
This sequence comes from Coloeus monedula, assembly GCF_965178545.1. Taxonomy (NCBI): domain Eukaryota; kingdom Metazoa; phylum Chordata; class Aves; order Passeriformes; family Corvidae; genus Coloeus; species Coloeus monedula. The sequence goes on along the minus strand of NC_138782.1, from coordinate 85,536,503 downwards.
ATGGATTATCCATTAGCCTATTATCAATTAACCTGAAGAAATCAAAGGACTTAAACTGAGGAAGAAATGAATTAAAATTCTTTTGAGAAACCTGGAAAAGATTTGAGATAACAAAATGATTGTTCTAGCTTTCACACTTAGTAGTGCCAGTGTAAATGACAACAATAAAACCTAAGAATTACTTCGTCCTATCTGAACTGGGAAATAATTTAATTCTGAGCCTGCAACATAATTAATTCTGTAATCAGATGAAAACATTTCTACAGAGCTTTTACTCCCATTAAAAACATGTGCAAAATGTCACATTACCTGTGGCTTTCAAGACTTTACAGCATCATCTGTCTCATGCACGTCTTGGTTAAAATGCTGGTCCTAGTCTTTTGTGACAGCTTTTCAAATATATTTTCCCTCTCTACTTACACAGGCTCATTTTCTACACTGGCCAACAGATTTTAAAAATAATCGCACCCCATCCAGGGCAAATATATAAATAAGCAATGTCTCATCAGCAGGCACCATGCAGCTGGAGTTTATTTGGGTTTTTCACAGAGGTATAGGAGATCCATAATGAAGTGCTGAGAATTAAGGCACAGCACAAACTTCAGTGATCCATGGGATTTTGGGAACTGTTGTTGCCTACCAAGTCAGTAAATTCTTTAGCTCATGAAACTGTGGCCAATAGCCCTGGCACTCATCCTGTGCTCCTGGAAGGCAGTAACATTCTGTCACTGAAAAGAAGCACGATTTTAAGAGCATTCTTGAAAATAACAAACCCTTTATTCTGCCTGAAACGTATTAAAGATACCTCTATGTGAACATAAAATACAGGTCAGGATGTGATCTGAGAAACGTTCATGGGGCAGATGGCACATACACAAGGCAAGGAGTCAGTTGTGGCCATGCAGGTCTCTGTATGTGAAGGAGCAGAAGAAAAAAGTTGAACACCCTGGTACAGAGCTGAGAGGCACTCAGAGCTTTCAGAAGATGCAAGTGATGGTGCCACATCATGGTTGTCAAATTGCCCAAGGAGCTGCATACTTCTCAGGCAATCTGTGAAACCTCAGTTACTAAACAGGACTGACAAAGCATTGCAAGCTCTATTTGATCACTGTCACAAATTCACTAAAGCAGACAAAACTTGTCCAGAAAGGTCCATGATGGCATGGTCAACATTTTTTTTCTCTTTGCCTTTGAAGAAGAAAGGTAATTTAGTTCTGTTGATCATGAGTGATGTTAGTAACATTTTAAGTTCTTCATTGATTCCAGAAGACCCAAGTTTGATTGCCTCTGAAGTCTGCCTCTGAAGCCCTTTGTTAACTTCAGGCAGAAGAATGAATTTTTTTTAATGATACTAAGTATCTGCAAAATCATAGAGATACATGCATGAAGAAGAGTCTTAGAACAACATATCCCATGGGAGTGATGGATGTCACATCAACTTTCAAAAATGTTTGCCCTCAAGAAGTAAGGGGCAGAGAGAGGGGACAGATCATTCAAGAATGTTTGTTAATGTAATGTGCACATAGTAGTCCCAAGTCTCAATACCCTCTGTACAGATCATACATGAACTAAAGGGAATGCTTCTTGGTAGGTTTGCTAGATAGCAGGTGCAGCTTTCAAAAACATCAAAAAGGTTTAGAAACCTTGGGAAACTTGGGCTGCTTAACAGCAGTCATTTCTGAAGATAAAAGTTAGAAGAGCTTTTATCTTTACTGCAGATATCAGTCTGAGGCTAGACATAGAGAGGGAGATACTTGTAGCTCTAGCCACAGCTACAAAGAACAGTATCTGGCAGTGTATGCATTATATAGTTAGTTTTCCATTGGGTGGCTCCACTGGATTCAAAGTATGCTAAAATACTATTCTCTGAAGGAAGAGTAAGGATACAGGATTCTGAAACAGATCTAGCCAGCAGTAGATCTCCTAGCAGCATTAAATGAAATCTTGTCCAAGGCCAGTCTTTTTTCTCTTGTATTTTTCCAGCAGTTGAGTTTGCCTTTGTTCTTATGCAGCTCTGAACTGTGTCTTGACAACACGAGATTGACAAAGTGAAGGCATTTTTCAAACTGATACTAAATGATGGACAAAATGCCAACTGACTAGATTTAGCTGTCATGGCATATAGAAAATCTACCTCCGCTATATGTAAGCAATAAATTATGATCCTTTTAGTTCTTTTTGAGTTTTAGTTGAAAACACAGTGAAGAACAAATGAATTTATCCTGCCCTTTTTTAGCTCCCCTATTATCTTGCCTGGATTGCAGCAGTTCTGTAGAGGTACATGAGTTAGCAGTTTGTCTAAGCATGTCGGAAAGAATGTGTTGACTGAAATGAATAAATAAAATACTGAATACAAAAAAGAGAGAAAACTTCTTTTCTGTCACTGTAGAATGGTAAATTTAAAAAAATAAAGTTTTACTTGCAGCCTCAAAAATGCCAAGGTATTATGCAGCTCCCATTCATTTGAATAGGAATATATAAATATAACAAGTCATACCTCTGTATTTGTGCAACTACTAAAAACTTTCTTTTCCACATTAAAATTACTATTAAATACTGAGACTGATTTCCATTCAAGAAAGCACTCATGGCTTAGTATCATTTTAGTCCAGCTTAAATGCAGCCAAGACCTTCATGCCCAGTGTGATCAGTTGTCAGTTATGGTAAACAACTACTATCAGCAACATCTATATGAGAAACAATAAAGCATATACAGCACTGAAAATGTCAGTACAATTTTTTTTTCAGTGTGACCTAAAGATGATTTAACTATCTTAACAACTGCTTCCCCGCCATTTTCCCCAGCAGCACATTAATTTTCAAGTCTATTTACTTGGTATTCGCATCCCAAACTTCAGAATATTTTAACCTAGTCATAAAAGAAACAATTCTTGCCAGCCTGGGTCTAATTTCATGTCATAAATCTCTTCAAGCAGGAAATCCTCTGGAAGAACACCTTTGATATGTTATCTTGCATCGCCTCCATTGTAGGCTGTGATGCTGCCATCTTTTCCCCACTCTTCTGTGTTTCCAGCGATATATTTCTTCCACTTAGGGGAACCTCTGTATCTCTGTGTCCATAATGCCTTGAGGTTATACACAACTGGAAGCTGTTTTTTCCAATTATTTCTTTTACCTTGCTCTACCTTTTGCCCTTTTGTGGGTATGAATTGTCGGAAAAAGGGTATGGGGACTGAGAGTCTTAGTCTGAGCTGTAGGCTGTGACTGTTCTGCCCCAAATGTGAGTCAGAGCAGTCTCAGTTAGTTTCTGCTGCCCTCAGTATCCATGAAATAAATTGCAGGTATATATGGTTCATTCTCAAACTAGTATTCCCTTCAAAATGTTCCATGTTCATGCCCCATTTTCTGTAGAGGCCATCTGCACCCAGAGAAGGCAAAGAGCTTCATAAAGCCATTTTACACCCTATAGGGCATTTTTGCTCTGAATATGGCACAGGGAGGCCCTAATGAAACAAAGAAACCATCGAAGGAATTTTTCTGTAGGACTTTGCAGGATGTATATTGTGCAACTGCATTTCTAACAGTTTATTCAATAACATCAAGCATACACAATGGTTCTGAAGTGTATTACAAATATATGGGAATCTAAAATTAATGTGTTTAGCATTAGATCATCTACTGAACTTTAAAGGCAGGAAATTTTAAATTTCTTAATAAATATTTTAATAATTATACTCAGATGGCCAGAGAAAGTCATAACTACAATTGGTTAAAATCAGAATTTCTCCTGGAAAAATGTTCAAGTACTTTTTCTTGTCACTTGTTAGTATATTGTAGGGAAAATAGACCAAAAATAAATCTAAAAAAAAAAATCAAATGTTTTCTGTTTCTCCTTATGTTCAATACCTACAAATTTAGGCATTTTAGAAATTTGTCCCATTTATTCATATCTGTCCCTCTGTTTGGCCACAGAATATAAATGGACCAATTAAGACCACTACTTCACTTCCATTTTTTCCCATTCTTTTGACATCCTATGATTGAAATCTTTCAGAGCTAGAAAATGAAAAGGGGTGGTGTGAATTTGTAACTGTTTTACTTTGTTTTTAAAACCTTCAAAATACTAAGGATGCATGATTTTGTTTTCAAACTTCAGGTTGAAAGAGAAGCATATTTCAACAGAGAATCTTTTCACTGTAAAATCTTTCAAGTGAAAAAAGTTGGCTAACAGTACTCACGTTCATAGTACTGAAGGTTTTTAAGCTCTGATTCAGAAGTACCTCAGCCACAAATCAATGGAGTTTGGAAAAAATATTAAAGAGCTCGTGTTTGAACAGAATGTAATGTCTTTCTTCATCAAGCTGTGTTGGATACAATAAGGAACAATATGCTGGACTAGGCAGACTTTTGCTCCGATGCCGTAGCAAGAGTTTGGCTCTTTTTCTGGCACTGAAGTTCTTTCCAGTTTACATTCAGAAATAATGAACTTAATGGGGCAGACCTCAAGCCTTATACAACACTGAGCTGATAATTATATCAGACTTTACCATGTAAAATACATTGTACTACCCATAAAAGATACTAAGATAGTTCAGCCCAGTGACATTAACTTTCCATGGTTAGCTGGTGATGACACATATCATGCTTCACTATTGCACTAAATCATTAAAGCTAGCATACTTTTAAGCATGCAAATTTGGACAAAGAAATCTGAGGCCTTTTGATCCTGACTTTAATTAGTGTAGGCAAGTTTATTGTTTATCGTAAGTATGCACTTTTGTTTTCTGAATGTCATCCAATCATCACTACCCACCTTGAAGTACTACAGCTAGCTCCCCTCTTCACTCAATTTTACCCTTTTTTGAAACAGAAGTGTCTTCTGTAGCCATTTTGCTTGGGCAAGTCTTTGCCTAAACTTTGTAAAGTTATTTTAGTCTTTCCATATAAGTCAGCATACAGCTAGCCTCCAAATCACTTTTATTGTTCCTTCCTTCCTTTCTTCTCTCTTTCTTGTAATTTTTTCCAGTCATAGGATGCCAGAATGGAATGCAGTATTTCAGGTGTAGTCATCAATGCTAAAGGGGAAGGAAGGTATCGTCTTCCTCCTTTGCTGACAGAATATGCCACCTCCACAAGAAAATCACTGTATCCCTTGTTCCTCCCACTCTCTTCAAATCTCTACAAATGCATTCCTTTCAAAATGCTTCAGACATAGTAACCCAGAAAGATGCAAAGAGTTGAGCTAAAACTGGAGAAGGATGGGAAGGCAAAGCAAAACAGGAAGAGTTCAGTACAACAGGACTGTATAAACCTACATGTGTCATGGTGGCCAAATGCAGGTAACAAAAGATCAACAATCATGGAGGAAAAGAAGCAGGGGACTGATTCACCAAGCTTTTTAATGTTGTGTATTCAATTATACTTGTGGAGGAGAATCCTACCCAGGCAGTGAGGTTGCATTTTACGTCTGCTTTGTCACATCGTAAACAACGACACAATGTGTAAGACAGGGGAGAATCAAACCCCATATGTTCTCAAATCTGCTGAGCCTTTTATATGCCTTTTTTTTTTTTAATGGGGAATTCATAAAATACAACTCTTTCCTACTAAGACCTCCAGTTTCAACAGATGAAAATGTTTTCATGAGAAAGGCTTTCCATGGAAATACTCCCGACTTTCAGTCCTCTGTGGTTAGAGCTCCCGCAGCCCTGAGTGCTGGAGTCAGCCACCCTCACTTGCCAGGGAAGCAAGGGCAAACCAGGAAACAACCTTGGCACAACAAGCAGCTACAAAACCTTGGCACAGCACTGCCTGCGGAGTGAGGAACGAGTGGGACTGTCGAGAGAAGTGTGAGGAACACATTGGCCCAAATTCCCTGCAGATCTGGGTTTCTACTTTTCAGACAAAGAAGAAAGCAGTATATTTCAGCTCTCCCTTCCCTTCCCCACTACAGCTCAGTGACTGCCCCAACCTATGCCATCTTTTAAGAGTCCCCTAGAAAGCATGAGCAGATGCGAACTGGACACCAGCACCTCAATCCAATGTGGTGCCTTCCTTACACACTGTAACAAAGACAACATTGCCAGTTGGCCAAAAAACAGGATTTTGAGTTCAGCATCAGCTGGGAGTGACTGTATGCAGCAAGCCAGGTCACCATGGCACAGAGCAATGCTAATCCAACAAATAATCTGCTCAGCCAATTTCCCATGTTTGCCTTCAGGCATCGAGATTGACATCCCAAGTGGACAGGAACAATATACAATCTTTCCAGCTGAAGCCTACTTATATTATCCACCCTGCACTGCGAATCAGAGTAATAAGGAGCTACCAGAAAGCAGGTCATTTTGGCTCTTCAAGAAGTACTAAAATCAGAAGGCTTATTTTGTAAAAGGAAGAGTTTTACTGGCTCTTAGTAGTGATTTACTCTAAGTTGAATTTACACAGAAATTAGAACTAAACTTGCATACTTAAAATTAGAATAATGAAAAAGAAATTACCATTTTGAAATCTGTATAGTAGTCTATCAAAGATAGCTTAAGACATGCATTCTTCCTGAGAAAAGAAAGAATAAAAGCATGATTGAAAGTTTAGCCTGACCTGTTTAAGCATGTTAAATTCTCAGTTATATTGTGGTGAACTTATAAGCAGTTATTCAGCTTGGCTCCTGTTACAGATACTCTACATGTCAGAACAAGCAGACCTGGAGTATGCGCAGAGGGCTAAGCAGACAGTGGCAGCATCTGGAATACAGTAAGTCCTCTTCCCAAATCTTTTTTCCTAGTATATTTCTGACTCCAGCTCTGGTAGCTGGTTTTGCTGGAGGAAATCACCATTGCTTCTTTCTCATTTGAGTAAAGGGTTTTAACAATAAAACACTACTGGGAAACCTGGGGAGAAGGTAAAGAGTCTGTCTTCGCAGTTGCACCAGTTTTCAGCATTGCTTACGTTCAGATGGGGGCACTTTGTCTCCTCTGGTCCCTTCCAATCCCAGCTAAGCATGCAGAAGTCTCCAGAAGTCAAAACAGTGCACTATGACAGAAACCCAATTAACATATTTTAAAGACCCCCCCCCAAAAAGTTACTTTTGGCTAAAATCTTTTTTTCTGTTAGTTCTGGCAAAGTTTACTGTGCTTTCACAGTATTAAAAATCAGCATTCTCTGTATTAAATTAACTTTCATTATTTCAATATAAAATTGGAAAGCATACAAGAAAATGCAAACATAGATTCCTTGAAGCTTGTCTTCTGCAAAGCTTCAGTCGAAAATTACCACATAAATTAAAGTGCACCTAAAAAGAAAACTGGAACCAGAATGTTTATGGATGTTTATGGAATGTTTATGAATGTTTATGTGACATGTGAATGCGGATAAAATTCAAACAAGAATTCGAGGCAACATTTGGTTGCCGAAGTAGTTTTATGACACCATCTTAAGGATTCTGATGGTGTTTGTTCAAAAGAAGCCAAGCCTCAAGGGAAACAGGTGTCCCTGGGAGGACCTGCTGGATCTCTCTTTGTAAGGAAGCAGACGGAACTTGCAGTTTCTTCTTCCACTTTTGTGGGAAGATATTTTTGGTAGAAGAAAAGAATTCTGGTCTCTGTGCAACTGCTCACTTGGTTTATTATCTTTAGCACATCATAAATACCCTTCCAAGGTCACTTCCTATGAAGTGCTGAGTATCTTTATGCAGTGTTGAGGCAATGTAGAAACACTGCACAGAAAAAACAAAAATCTCCTTGTTGATAAAGAAAATTTAAAAAAAAAATTACCACTATTGCATGGAGTCCTACCCCAAGTTATTCCAACTCCTTGGACATCAGCTGCGGGCAGGCCACTCAAAAGGGGTATCCAGCACTGTTTACTATCTGTCCAGGGGACATTGAGAAGATTATTTAGGCTGGGATCCATCTCAGTGAACTTAATTAAATTTCAGTATCTAAAATAATCTTTCAGATTTTCCTAAGGACAGGGGAGTGATCATGACAAATGATACTTTATTCCTTTCTAGGCTGAGAGCCTTAAAAGGGGAATAGCAACGCCAAAATGGTAAAGCAATACAGTTATGACAGGCTGTCCCCATGACTCTCTGCAGCCCCTTAGGCAGGTGTCACATTTTCACTTTGTGGGTGCTGAATTACCAGAGTACTGATTTTCAAAAGCAGACAGATCTCATCACTGTCACATGAAGCAAGATTTAACCTTCTGGAGAAGGATGGTCAGAGGTTTCCTTCATGATTCCAGACGGCCAGCATGTCATCCAGCCTCAGCCTGGAGCAGCAGAGAGACTGGAGCATTGTCTCAACCCCTGCACCCTTTAACATGAGCTTCTCAGTCAAGCCCTGGGAGTATCAGCCACAGGAACAGTTTCCTAATAGTAAATTAACTTCCAGTTTGAGTCCTTTAGCCAAGACAATATATTTTTAAATCCTATACTTTAACTCAGGCAGAAGTTTTGCATAACCTTTATGCAAAAACCTATGAGATTCTATGAGCTGTGCAATGCAAATTCATAAATCAGTCAACAGTAATAGACAAAACTGACCTGGAAACACATCAAGGTTCATTTTTTTTTTCATTTTCCTAGTATAGATTACAAACATCCAGGAAATCCACTCAGTATAGGTGAATTCAACAGAAAATACTTTTTTTTTCAGAGTATGCCTGTAAGAAAAGTTGTTTTATTTAAACAAGAAGAAATCAGATTCCAATTTTCTTCCTCTTGCAAGCTTAAGCACACTTAGCAGGTACAATTTACTACTGGAATAACAGGAAAGAATAGGAAAATACTTGTTATCTGTTATTTGCATTGCTGCAGCACAGTCAAGTACCTGTCAGTGAGCACTCCACAGAGATGGAATAAAACCACGTACCCTGCCCAAAGAGCTAACCTGCTCTGGAGGACAAGAGGCACAGTCCCATCTAGACAGTCATGAAAAGCTGGGAACTACTAGGAAAACTGTGGTCAGCACAATGAGCAGATCAGTGTAATTGCTCTTAATTGGACTATTTAATTCAAAATTACATTGTATTCTAACATTTTATAAGAGGTGGGTATGGTTATGCTGATTTAGTATTTTTTTCTTTTATTTTTGTTAATGTATTTAGTTACCTGTTTTTAAAAGCCATCTCCTTTTGGAAACTATTTATTGGTCACTGAATTTTACTGTTGTCTTGTAGGACAATTTGGGCGGGGGGTGTTTCTTTGACTTTTTCAAAGAATTTTCATAGACTAGGAAAACAAGTGTTTCTCTTACAAAATGCAGGACTTCTTTACCTGTCTACTTTTCTAAACATTATACTAAGAGGCATGTCAACAACCTTTCAACTAACTAAAATGTCTTGCAGTGTAGTGCCACTGTTTTTCTAACTCAACATCAAAGCAATAACTTCCCAAACTTCTGGAACTGCTTGTGAGTCCAAGATCTTATTTGTATCACTATTGTTTCAGGCACTCCGTATTTTCTTTTCTCTGTAATCTTCGTGTAAAGAGCATGCTGCTTTATCAGCTGGACAGCCCTTGCCTCTCATCTCAAACCCAGACTTTCCTGCACCGTAGCACCATCAGGCTAGAGAGAGAACAATCCTTCAGAAACTGGCGTTTTAGTTCACTATTCTCCAGATTCTGGGGCTGATTTTATCAAGACTTCATACTGGATTCATCTGTTCATTTCCCCTATGACTTTTGGCAGCTCCGAAATTCCTGCTGACTTTACCAAAAAAAGGAACATAGTTTATCGAGAAAGCAGGAGTGTAACTCTGACATACGGGGAGAAGAAAAGCTTGTGTAGGCAGTCAACAGAAGGATAAGGAAAGCCCAAAGGAGTCATCGCCTCAAAACGTTCTGTTTCACATTGCTGAAACTGCTTATTTGTATACGCTCGTAGATATTTTGTGTTAATTAGGTGTTATTTAATGATCTCAATCACTTTCTAGGGACCAGTGGCCAAATACAGCCCACAATTCAGCTTACACTATTCACGACTTCCTCAAATACCCCTCTGTGGGGTAACGTAAGGGAGTTACTCAGTTGCAAACCAGCATTTGTTACACCCGGATTGTTCAGCCCTGCCAGGACGGTTCTGGGACAGCCATCGCGGCTGAAGCGGGTAAATATTTTATATACAGACTGGTACTTACACGCTTTTCCTCATCATAATAAAGTTTAAATCTCAGTCTTGAGCTGTCAATTTGCAGGTCCTTTTCTTTTCTTGCTCATTATTATTATTTATTTTAGGATCTCTAAAGTTCCTGGCGGGTTTAAGTGTAGTTTTGGTGTTATTTTGGTTTGGGGGTTTTTTTGCTTCAGCTATGGAGCTCACTCGGGTGTATTTCGTGGCTGCTGTTGTTCCCTCCTCTCCGGAACCGCGATCCCTGGGTAGACGGGCGGGGGCAGTGGCCGCCAGCAGCCGGCACGGCACCCCCCGCGCTCGAAACCCCCCGGAATTCCCCATCCTGCCCCCGGCCTGAGCGCGCCCATCGTGAAAACAGCGGCGAACGGCGCCCAGCAGCCGCGGCGGGGCAGGCACAAGTACGGCGCTGCGAGGCGGAGAGCGGAGCGCGGGGCTCTCCCTTCGAGAGGCGGGCGGGAGCGGCTCCGCGCCGAGCGAGCCGCACTGAAGCCCCGCATGGCGCGGCTCCACATGGCGCGGCCCCGCTCGGCGGCAAGGTGAGTCTCCGGCAGCACCACCTGGGCCTGGGGAAGAGGGGAACGGGACGCCGAGCGGAGCCTCCCGCGGGCTCCCGGGCGAGGCAGCCCGGCAGCAGCGGCTGAGCTGGAGCGCGGGGGCGGCGGGCGGGAGCCGGGCGGGGCGCGGGCGGCGGCTCCCCCTGGCCGGGCGGCGCTTGGTTTCTCCTGCCAGTGGAGGCAGGGCCAGGCGCGGCGAGGGTGGGCGCGGAGTTGGCGGCAGGGCTGGGGGCAGTCGGCGGCGAGCTCCGGAGGAGTTTGTTCTGCACGCGGGGCGGGAGGTGAGGGACGGGGTCCGGGACCGGGCTCGCCTCCGCTGCGCTCCGCGGTGGGTTTTGGGGCCGGGAGTTTGTAGCGGCCGTGGCGGAGGGGAAGAGCCCCGGGGCAGGGACAGCGGGTGGGGAGCCGCGGGACACGGTGGGCGGTGGCGGGTTAGATCCTCCTCTTCCCCTCCGTGCTACGCCGGTGAAGTCGACGGCCGGGTGGGAAGGTGGCGGCGTGAGCTGGAAGTGGGCGAAAACTTGTTCCTCCGCGTGTTCTCCCGCTCTCCCGCGGGGCCGGGGCCACCCGGGCGAGCCGCTTATCGGGGGCGGGGGACGAGACGCGGGCCGGGGGAGGGTGGGTGGGCGCGGGCAAGAGGAGCCGCGCCGCCCCGCCGCTGCCGTGTCCCTTTCCTCCCCTGCCGCAGGTCTCGCCGCGGGAAGCGGAGCGGAGCCAGCCCCCGAGGGCAAACTTCTGCCCCCGAAGAAAGGGCTGCCCGGAGCCGGCCCCCGCCTCGCCGCGCCGCCCGGAGCCGGAGGTGCCCGGAGGGAAAAGTTGCGTGCGGGGCCGGGCCGGGCGAGATGCCGGGGCGCGGCGCGCTCTGCCTGGGGCTGCTGCTGCCCGTCCTGCTGGGCTGCGGCTCGGCGCAGCCCGGCGGCTGCCCGGCCCTCTGCGAGTGCTCGGAGCCGGCCAAGACGGTGAAGTGCGTGAACAGGAACCTGACGGCGGTGCCCCCCGACCTGCCGCCCTACGTGCGCAGCCTCTTCATCACCGGCAACCCCCTGACCCACCTGCCGGCCGGCGCCTTCCCCGCCCAGCGCCTGCCCGACCTCGCTTCCCTCAACCTCAGTGGCAACCACCTGCGGACCGTGGAGGCCGGCTCCCTCGCCCTGCCCGCCCTGCGGCAGCTGGACCTCAGCGGCAACGCGCTGGCCTCCTTCAGCCCGCAGGCCTTCGGGGAGGGCGGCAGCCCGCTGGAGGAGCTGGCCCTCCGCGGGGCCCTGCGCGACCACGGCGTCCTGCTCAGCCTGGCCGCTCTGCTGCAGTCCGGGACCCTGCGCAACCTCAGCCGCCTGGAGCTGGCCGACAACGGGCTGCTGCTGCTGCCCTCTGGCATGTTCACTGCCCTGCCGGCCCTGCAGCAGCTGGACCTCAGCAACAACTCCCTGGTGGGCCTGCGAAATGTCTCTTTCCAGGGGCTGGGCCAGCTGCAGAGCCTCAACCTCAGTGACAATTCCCTGAGTGTGCTGTGGAACAGCACCCTGGCCCAGTTCCGCAGCCTGCCCGCGCTCCAGCACATCGTTCTGGGCCACAACACCTGGGTCTGTGACTGCGCCATCGAGGACCTGGTGGCCTGGCTCAAAGAGAGTGACCAGGTGGAGGGCAAAGAAGCCCTGACGTGTGCCTCCCCTGACAAGATGTTGGGCAAAGCACTGCTGAAGATCAACAGCTCAGACCTGAACTGCTCTGTGCCCATAGATCTGCCTTCCCAGCTACAGACTTCGTATGTCTTCCTGGGGATAGTCTTGGCTCTCATTGGGGCCATATTCCTCCTAGTTTTGTACTTGAACCGAAAAGGAATCAAAAAGTGGATGCACAACATCAGAGATGCCTGTAGGGATCACATGGAGGGCTACCACTACAGATACGAGATCAATGCAGACCCCAGGCTAACAAACCTCAGCTCCAACTCGGATGTCTGACAAAATGCCCCAGGTGCAGGGCAGTGCAAAGTACCTATGCATGAAAAGTAGACTTATGCTTTACCCTCGTGCTTGCTTCCATCTCCCCTGAAAAGTCTCAGACATGCTTGTAATTTGAGGGGGATATGCCTCCCTGTGACATCAAGTTAATTTTCGTTTTGAGACACTGGACAGCTGAGCATGGCGTTCAGCTGTATGTAGGAAACAAGCTGCTACTTATTTTCCTCCTTACCTGTCTGCACTTGTGGGAAATTTTTTTTCAAGACATCAAAAGAAAAAAAGGATTCTGATGATCCAAAGCCACCAGAGTTTATAAAATGTTTACTAATGCAGACGCCATTCAACAAAAGCTGCCTCAACTTTTTGGGAAAATAATGTTATGTTCCCCTGTGCCAGTTTTGATCTTGTATATCTGAATTGAGATGCAATGATTACATTTCATAGACTACCTTGAGATTTTAAAAACCAAACAAAATCCTTTTAACAGCTCTTCAGAAGGAAATCAAATAGCAAGCATGCACAAATACTGTATAGTTTTACACGTTAGGAAATTTATGATCTCAGTAAGTCTCTTACTGTTTTGTAGTTATTTTTGATTGTAGTTTACGTGACTTGACAGAATTTTTTATACAAACTGCATCTAAACTCCATCTAAACTCAGTCTGAACTGTTAAATTCAATAAACAGTCTTACAAGAACTGTTGTGTTTGCTGTTCAATGAGAAAAGTATGGACATCTAAGAATGTGAATAGCGCTACAGTCTCTGAAGTAATAGCCCTGCAGTAGTAATATGAATAAAATTTTATACAAATGTGTAGCTTAGAGGCATAAATGTTTGACAATTTTCTGATATATGCTAAGAGAATTACATTGAGCTTAATTACACTGAGAATTAAATGACGAGAGCAGTTTCACTTGGCACAAACCCCTCAGACTGCTCTCTGCGAGCACCTGCATAATGTCAAGGCAGATGCTAGGGTCCACTTTCCTGGGAAGGTACAAGCTAATAGAATTTTCATAAGGTCTTCTCTACCAAATAAAAAAGTCAAATTAAATTGTGGAGTTGGTAAGCTAAAGAAAATTTTACCTGAACAGAATTGCTTATTATAAAAAACCATACTTGTGTGTCCTGAACTAAATTAAATGCAGCTCAATTGTGCGGCCGGCAAGCTCTAGGCTTGTACATCACTACAGCATTTGTTAGATTGCTGTTTCCTTTTTAAGGTCTCAGTACTTGTGAAGTTCTGTAGCGATCTATATCCAGTAACTTGATGGAACTTTACATTTATCTCAATGCATTTAACAGGTGCACTTCAGTATGGTATGTTGCTTACTGCTTGCTTGGGAATGCATTTTCTTGTAAATAGGTAAAGCATGCAAGAAACCCCGTCAGAATGCCTACTTTAAGATGCAGCTCTGACTACATATAGAAAGGTTAGCAAGAACCTTCCAGTGGTTGCCAATAATTAGTGCACTTTTTCTAATCTATTTATGATTTCTTAACAAAAAAAAAAATACACCAGCTGTAAAAGTGTGATGTGACTTGATATATATCAGTTTTTTTGTGGAGCTTTTTCCATGGTCACTATTACTTGAAGCTCTTGAGCATCTCTCAAATTTTATGAATTGCTGGCTAATTCCTTTTGATTTCAAAAGTGGCAGTTGTTTCATAGATATATACATTTGGTAAAGACCTCATAAATATAAAATAGTCTTTAAAGTATCAGAAGAAATATAATCTATTTTGGGCATCAGTATTATTCAAAAGCATTTTTCATCTCCTTGCGACTTCAGACAAAGCAAGTAGCACAACTTGCTTTAGGCTAATTTTCTATTTCTTTAAATTGGATTTGTTTAATAGCAGTGATTTTTTTATGTACTTATGTGCATTTACCCTTAAAAGTAAAAAAAGAATGGCTATTAATTACAATTAATGTTTTGTAAATCAGTATATTTTGCAATTAATGTGAATTAAGTGATAGCATATTTCTCCTGCTGTAATTTAAATGTTTGAGCAATATCTGGTTAACGGCATATGAATTAAGTTTGCGGATTCTTATAAAGCAGACTGCCCGTCTGAATATTAGCTGCCCATATTTTAAGGATAGTGTGAAAACCCCCGTGTGAAGAACTATTACTGTTGCCACTATGCAAACCGTTCATACTTGGTATACATCAGATAGTTTATGTAAGAAGCTAGAACTTACAGTAGCTACGCAGTGTGCTTTGTTGTATCGGTTATTCTGGAGATATCAACTTACACTTACCTGTACAGTGCCAAGAGGAGTAGAGCATCATCTTTGCTTAAGATGCTTCTGTAATATAACAGATAAAATGTGTGCAAACCAAGCCATTTCTTGGGCAATTTCCTGAGTTTTGTTAACAGATACTTTAAAGTAACTACAGTAAAAGCAATTATCCGTGATGTGTTAATGTAACTGCCGTGCATTTGTAGAGCTGTGTAAGGACAGGCAACGACTTCTAATTGCAGTCTCTCACCAATGGAGCGAGTATTTGTATAGTGGGCAAGTGTAACTGTTGTTGCTGTTACTACACGTATTATTCTAAAGATTATTATTATTATTATTATTTTTGTATCTTAGTCAATGTAATAGAAATTTATTAGAGACCTGGTGACAGCTACTTTAAAATAATTTTTGTCATTTCCTTACGTGTGTATTTATTAGGATGTAAATTTAGCATGTGTCAGTGTTGTGTTGGATGATGTTCCCCTGCAGTGTTTGACCAAACAGTGAATGCTTTGGTGTTTTGTACAATGCATTATTTGATCTTAAATGCCCTTCCATAAACAGTGCTTGAAATTTGTTCTGCTTTTCTTTCTCAAAATAATTAAGAGTGGTACTCAGAAGACACATAAAAGTATCTCCCACACTACTTTGGAACATGGTTAAAAACTAAACATTTAAAATATCATTAGTTTCAAGGTTCTTCTGAAGCACATTTTATAATCCTACTCTGCTTTGACACCTGAGATTCCATTTGACTACTATTTCCAGAGAAGCTTATTCATTCATTCTTCAATAAAACACGTGCAGTACTAAATGCCTCTAAAATGTGTTTTGTATACATAAATCCCCAAAGTTCTGCATGACATAGTTGTTACTGAAAAACATCCAGACTAAAGTAGTGGGCAAATCTTCATGAAAGGATGCAGAGCTCAGAAGCAGAAAGGATCATTTCTCCAAGGTTTAGTTGCTTTCCTAAAGCTAGTTTTAGTTGTAACAATCTTAAAATTTTCTTGGAAAAATAGCACAAGGAATTGACATAGTTTTAATATATTTTCTTAAAACACTTTGGTTAAGTGCTCTTGCCATGTAAAAAAATTCCCCAAATCCTCCTTTAACCAAGGTAGCTTTATATTAGATCATTTTTATTTCATTAGATATTTTTAATTTCACCAAGCCATAATATTACCAATAATTTTGACATCCAAAAAGTGGTTTGCAAGTTTTGCAACAACTGCTTTAAATCTTTTCATTTGGGATAATTTACCTGTTAAGCACTGGTGACAGTCCCCAGTGACATGGTAGCAAGTGGAGCAGTCTGTTCAGACCCATATTCTGTTGTTGACTGAGATGTCACTGAAAACAGGCATGGCAAATTATTCAAAATATGACTGCGCTAGAATCCCAGCTCTCATTATTCTTCTAGCATTTTCCCTGTGGTATACTCCAGTCTCTCTGCATCTGCATAATTTCTTTTTTGCCTCATTTTCTCAAGAAATCCATTAAAAAGAGTGTCATGAATCTGCACAGGTAGAGAAATCAGTCTGACTGCACCAATATTTTGAGGTTTAGCATCTCTACCTCACTTTAAGCCTTAATGTGGAAAAGAGCCTTTGTCAAAGTGGACGGAATGAAAATTTGATGTGCACTTTTTCTTTCTCTTTAGCAGCTGAATGTTCAAGAAGAACCATTCATTCTCAGCATATGATGAAGGAAAATATCATTTGGTAAGAAAAATGTTTTTGTTTCAAGCTTCCAAATGGCATTTATATTCTATGAGAGAAAGTGGAAGGCAGAAGCTTGTAAAGGAAACAGAGGTATCTCTTTGTGATGGGTCAGCACTGGAAGTCACAGTGCTATGGGTAGGAACAATTCCTGATTGAATCTGTTGATTACATTCTGGTCGTTTTTATAGGTACAGCTCTAATTTCTTCCTGTTGATATAAATAGAAACATTTTGTTAACATTTGTTAAGTGGCATCCCATCTTACAATATTTGCAATGCAAGTGTTTCCACTGTGAGTTTCTTGTGGAATATAATAGAAGATTGAGTTTAATTCAGTGCCTGCTGATTTAATAATGACCAGATCAGGCCCATAACTTAATAATCCTTTTTTTTTTTGCAAATACGCGGCTTACAAAGGGCAAAGACCTTGGCTTGAAATCAAGGAATAAAAGCCCAATACAAAACCAGGGAAGATAGAAAGCAGAACATTTGGAGAGTGCAGCATTTATCAGATACTTCACTCAGAAAAGAGACAAACCACACGAGAGCCGAGGGTCCTTTGGTGATACAGAAGTAAGTGTACTCTGTTAGCTTCCTAAGTCAATACAGCAGTAGCAGAAAAGTGATGCTTTGTACCAACACAGTAAACCTAACAGCACTTCTCTCCCACACTGAAAAAACCCCCACCAAGCCTTTAGAAGGAAGAATATGGGTTTGCAGTATAAGTATGTCCTTAAAAAGGACTTTAACTTTCTCAACTGTGTTACAATTTATGTGTTGTCACATCCATGGAAAACCTTGCTATGCCAGAAGTCATCTGTTGCGTAGGCAAAGCTTGAAATCAGGCTTTGCATTCCCAATGTTAGCCTAAATAGAAAAAGCCAACTATTAAGGAAATTAAACCGGTACTTTAGACAGCGTATTTTTGGTACAGTTAATAGTTTAATATTTGCAGTTACTTATATTTTTCAAAGTATTCACTAGATAGCTTTTCCTATCTGATGATAGACTAGCAGAATAACAGATTTGTGTTTCCAGTAATTATGCATGAAAGCATCTGAATAAATTAGCAATATTTCAGTGCATACAGTGATGAAAATGGTAGAAATCCTGTGTTCTAGAATGTTTCACTGTTACAGAAGTGTTAGATGTGCAAGAAACAGCTGTAACTTTTTCTGATTGAAGTTTGGTTTCCTAATTAAAAATATTTTTGAGGAAAACCCCAAAAAAATTTATCAGATTGCTTATAACTGTTGTATGTTCGCTATGTTGATTTTATTACTATAAATCCTTACAGATACAGAGTTCTTTACTAAAGTATAATTGTATTCTTTTTAGCCCAAATTGATGGTTGGGCTATGAATTTGCAGGACAGAATAGTGAAAAATCAAAGTCCATATAGTTAGCCTGATTGATTTATTTAGAAAGAAATTTGGCCAGTGAATATAAGGGATTGTGTTTTAATTGTTATTTTGGACAAAATTTGGTAGCTTTTTTGGTTATATGTGGTGTTAATTTTCAAGTTAGGTGCCAATTCTAAATTTAACAGTAATGCATTTTCAGCTTTTTAATTACCAGTTCAGACTGTGTTTTAAAGTCTTGAAATACATATTTACATAGTGAAATATAGAGGCACTGTTATTACTGATGGAACTATTCAGGAAATATGCTGCTGAAACAGAGAATGAAGGGTGAAAACCAGAGAGGTGCAAAAAAGCGTTCAGTTGACAAACTTTTATTCCTGCCACTTCTCTTAATGAAATTATATGTATGTAACCTCATGGAAATCAAAGGGAAGTATGACAGTTTATCTTCTCATAGATAGCTAATACAGATGTCCAAAATTTTATTAGGTAGGAACAATTTTTTGGGGTTGTCCCAGGAGCATAGCTGATAATTTAGTTTTGT
Source organism: Coloeus monedula (assembly GCF_965178545.1). NCBI lineage: Eukaryota > Metazoa > Chordata > Aves > Passeriformes > Corvidae > Coloeus > Coloeus monedula. The sequence continues at coordinate 85,518,014 of NC_138782.1, read as the reverse complement.
ATCTAAATTGTTTGCTATTATTTTTTTTTTCTCATTCTTAGGAGAGCTAACACAGAAGGATGTTTGGCTTTACACATGGTAGATTGATCTGTCCTAAGTTTTATCACAGAACTGAACTGTCTTAGTCTCTGTCCACAGTCCACTTCAGGTATTCCATTTGTTCTAGTAGAAATTCTCTTCTGTTCCATAGCCCAGGGTAGCCTTGTGTAATGTCATGGGCATATATACAATAAAAAACTCATTTGTCAAATTGACATTATCAAAAGTCAAACAGACATTTCAACAGAATTCAGTATATATTTCATCAAGTAATGGTAGTAAAATAGCAAAATAAGAAAAAATAACATTTATTGCAAGAATGTTGTAAGCAGTAATGAACTGACACCACTTTGGGGCATTTGAGTAATTTAAGCTTCTTCTGAAGATGGAAAATAAAAAGAAGCTATTTCAGTGACAGTTTTCTTCTTCAGGTGGGTGTCTTCATTCATTCTCCTTAATAGCTCATGAACAAGCAGTAACCGAATCCTACAGGTAGTTACATGTTTAAATCTGTTTAAATCAGGGGGTTTACCCCACTGATTTTCTAGTTCCATCATTTCAGAGGTGGGTGCTTTAGCCTGGAGGGGATTAAGAACGCTTAAACATCAGCAAACAAGAATTTTTATTTTATATGTACATATAAGGATTTTGCAAACACACACATACATGAATAAATATATTTCTATGATGTACAACAGTAGGAGGCAGAAGAGGAGTAGAACCCAAGGCACACCGTCTCTCCTGTATGTTCTGTGGGCTAGCTTAGGGGCCTACTATTTCCACACATTGGAAAGGGTACCTAAGTGCCTAATGGGAGTGGGTATTCCTCTGAGAAGCATAGAAGACATGGTTCATGTTGCTGCACACCTAGTATGACCATTAGCAGCAAGTTAACAAAAACTGGTGCTGAGTAGTCAAGATTTTCCAAAGTGGCCACGGTCTGGGGTTCTGCTCTCAAAGTAGCTTAAAGTAGCTTCTTTTTCAAAAGTTCTTAAACACCTTTTGGAAAATTACACTTGTTTTCTTTTTAAGGTAAATTTAACAAAATGTGGAAAAACCAATTTTCAATGTGAAAAGGTGTATGTCTGGTATACACTTGAGAGAAAATATAAATACTTGTAAGAACTTCTGAAATTCCTCAGTCTTTGCTCTCTCTGTAATTTCTCAAAATGAGGTCTCTGTAACACCATCTATCCAGAATATCCTTCCTTTACTCCAGTTTATTTAATCATCCCTAATCCAGATCACTTTTATCCATTACCTTTGTATTGTGATCAAGCTTGATTGCTTCACAGTGGTGAAAATGTAGAATTCCTCAGAAACAAGTCTTGAATAAAATCAAATACTCAACATTTATCACCAAGCAGATTAATTATTATGTTTGTTGCCAGTCTTTCATTCAGGTTTTCCCTTTTGCTGTTTGTCTCTTTATGTTTAGCTTTTCAACACACTAAAACGGTTCTGTGGTAGCCCAGAGGAACTCTCTGATTCTGATTCCCAGTAATGAACAAGGAGATCTTATTTTGAGATTATAGTCTTGAAAAAACTTGCAGAAACAGTGCTTGAACTTTTCTGACAGGATTGTAAAATGTCACTGAAAATAGCTCTGCTAACATACTCTTCATTTGTCTGCAATGCTGCACGTGCAGAAAGAGCCAGAATGCTGAATTTGTGATACTGCTATAGATGCTGTTTAACGAGCCCAGGAGGTTTCTATTACAATAGCTTGTGGTACCTCTGCTCCGATTTCTCCTCCCTACAGCTCCACACACACTCCAGTGTGCTGAACGGGACTTGGATGAGTTTAGGACATGCATTCAGCAGATTGTGGTCATTTGTTTATATTATTAATCATATGTGAAGTCCCTTATTTTCAAGCATAGAAAGAAATATATTCTAGTACTTGTAATATTTAACACAGAAAAAACTAACTGGCATACGCCTGGTTTCGTAACTTATCTGTAAATACAAAAAAAAAATGCTCTGAATTTGAGTTTGCAAGGAACAGATGTCTTTCAGCAAGCTTGAGTGTAAATTCAGCAGGATTTCCAATTTAATCCAGGAAATGATGACAGGGAAATTTATTGCAAGCAGAGAAATAACTCGTTCTTCATCACAGTTATGTGGACTATGCCTTTTCCATGAAGCAGTGCAAGGTGTTTTTTATCTCCTAGGTTTCCAGGGAGACAATCACAATCCAGTAGGGGTTACTGTTGTTCTTAATAAAGCTCTCTAGATTTTGTAGTTCTGGCAATTTTTCTGATCAAAATCACAGAGATAGCAGATAGGATTTGATAAATGACACTGAGTAACGTGAATTGAAGTGACCTATTTCAAACACACGGATGATGCAGTGGTGCACCAGCTTAGAGTAGATGGTACTAGTGCTTTCACCAGCTAGAATCATTTTAGCTGGCAGGAAAAGACTCAAAACTGAGTATAAGTCACTGCAGAGAGCTATAAAAATTATGCTTAGCATTTAGCCATTGATACAGAATATAGTCTATCCAAAAGGTTTCGGATATAGGTGTGAAGCACCAATTCTAGGGGTTTTTGTATACAAGTTATGTGCTAATTCATGGAAATCTGTATGTCTGCCCTGTGGTTTAGAAGGAAAATTGAAGTAAACAAGAGCTGGTTAATGTAAGTCAAATAAATAGACAAAAATCTCATCTGTGAGAATAATAATAGTGATATTATTATTGACGAGAATTCAAGAAATTTTGGTCACAAATATATTTTCCTCATGTATTTATTTATTGTTTTACATTTGACAGTGAAAACACATAAATTTGCAGAGGGGATATTCAGTACAAGGAGATCAATGGATAGTACATCAGTGCTACTGAGGATCCTCCCTATTTTATTTTCCATTATTCTGCCACGTGAAAGGGAGAAGTAGAAAAGGGAAAACCTTTGAAAGAATAAACTGTTTAAGAAAGGAAGGTGATAGAGCCAAAAATCTCCTGTAATGACCATTTTTTTTGCACTTACTGAAGAAGGATATGGCAGCAATAGTGATGCAGAAGTAGATAGTATGGTTTCTTTCAGAAGTTTAAGGTTATTTAGGTTTATTCAGGGTTTTGTGTTGTTGGAGCCAGAGCTAATTCATGCATTAACATTTAATCTAGGTCACCAGAAAGTACCAATGCCAGAATGTGCTATACATTTTCTTCCCGTAGTTTTTACACTGCACTCTGTGCCTTCCAGTAATGCATGAAGCGCTTGTTGTTCTCTCCTTCCCTCCCGAGGGAAGTGTGTACACTGGCTGAGGGGTACTGTATGCACTGTCTTGCCATTTGTTTCGAGAGAAGGCATAAGCAAAGTAAAGCACCTTGCACTTAAAGGTGGATTTGCTTTATGATATTCCCTAATTCCCAGAAAAGTAAGTTCCTTTGGAAAGCCTGCTGCTTGGAGAAAGTTTTGTCTCCCATGCAATAAGCTGTTTGTCTGCTTTAGAAGAAAATGTTAGGTACCTTCTTCCCCTCTTTAATTTAGTCCTAGATGTTCATCTTTCCAAAGGAATAAGATAAATACTCCTAAAATTCTCTTTTGCATCAGGAAATAGAAGGTCAGCTGTGCATAAATTTGATACCATGATGGAACCCACAGGAAAATTACTGCCTAGAAACAGTGAAAAAGTGAGTAAAGATCCTACCAATTAAATAAGTTTTTAAAGTACACCACAGTAAATAATCTCCCTCCCTAAGGATCCTGCAAAGCTCTCAAATGTGGGTATCATAATACCTTGTGATCCTCCCTTCCTCTCTCCTCTCTTCTTTCTCTTTTTTCTCCTCTCTTTTCTCCTCTCCTGTAGCCTGTGTTGTTCTGATTGAGCAGTGTTCCACCATCCAGCTAAAAAGACATGAATGTCTTCCTCTTACCTTCCTGATAAACAATATTTGCATCTCAGGGTTGGTTTTAATGTCTTGTCTACATCAGCCAAAATTTAGCATGATCTGAGCTTTGCAGTGAAGTGCATGAAGACTACAAAGGTAATCTGGAGATGCACATGCAACTTGGTCACCTTGTGAATTGCTCTCCCTAGCTTTAAAAGATGAGGGGAAACATGTCCATACCCTTTGGCTCTTCATATCTTCACCTCATAATTGCACAAATAATTAAATACCTTTTATGCATTTTCAGTATTTATATGTACATATATATATACATGCACATTTATATAGTACATTTTAAAATTCTTGCATATTTGATATGTATGAAAACACAGGTTTCCTATATGCAGGTCATGCTGTTCTCACTGGAAACTAATATTTCAGTTTTATCTGATGTGCAGGCTTTTACAAATAATGCTAATGGAAAGCTATTTATATTTTGTTCTCTTTCTCAGATAAAAGAAATAGAGTCTACTAGTTTAGAACTAATTATTGCAGTAAGCTTTGCAATAAACACTTTTGATAACAGGAATGATAGTTCAGGTTAGCATGGCAATTTTTAGCATCTATTAAGTCTTCTGAGTAGCCTTAGAATACTGTAACTTGTTAAACAGTCAGACAGAAGCCTATCCTGGGTGAATAGTTTAGCACAAAATACTCCCTTCACTTTGTTTTTATTGCTCCTTCAGCATGAGGATGCTGCCAATATTTTGACACTTTTTTCCTCCTTAAAATCTTCATATCTCTGTCTCTGACGGTATGCCTTCAGAGAAAAAGAGCAAGGGACTGGGATATTCTTGAATTTTCTTGTCAAAACACCGACAGGATAATTACCAAGAGATGGTACAATTTGTCAACGGGAGAGTGGGTGTTCATGCATTGTGAGAGAGTGTCAGTATGGAAAGTACATTGTGCAGGTGTCACATCCTGCTTCTCTAATGTGAAAGGGTCTCCATCTTCAAATGTAATAGGGGAGCGAGGGCACTTCTGTGAAAGGTGGTGGGAGATCCAGTGTTGCTTTTGTCCTGGATTGCCCATTTGCTAGGCTCTGAGGGAGAGAGGCCACCACATTACACCAACACCTCACAGGTCTGAAGAGCCATTGCAGTGAAGGAGGTCATGGGGAATATCATGCAATGGTTCTGTGACCTTCCTGCATCTGGTCTGTTTACACTGCCAGTAATCCTTTTGTAGCCAGTTATCCTGGCTTGGTGGCTGTTTTGTGCTGGCAAAGATACATAAACCAGGCTGATTACAGGGGAGGACTAGACCTCCATCCTTATTCCAAAATCACAAAAATGTGTGATCTGCAGTGTGACCTGGGACACTCCAACGAGGAGAAAAGGAGCTTCAGAGGTATTTCCTCAAGCTCTGGGGATAAATTGTTCTTGGCAGAGATAATTTAGATTTGTCTGGGGAGGCAGAGCTCTAGCAATGACAGGAAAAGTGTTCTAGGGTGTAATTTGTGCTAGGTACTCAGGGAGATCTTTTGCCCATCAGCTGCCAGTAGTAACAGAGAGGGTTGCCTTTGAAAAAGGGAGGGAAAAGGCAGGGTACTTACCCTATTTTCATTTGAAACTTTATTTTTACTGGTGGATAATACAAAGCAGAATTTGTGAATAGTGCAAAAATGAGGAGTTTGTGGAGGTCAAATCATGGCTTTATGAATCAACAATAAAGTATTGTAAAGAAGGAATAGATAAGTGTTCTGCCTACATTAGGAACATGTTTTTAGAAACATACCATCAGAAAATCATAGATTCATTAAGGTTGGAAAAGACCTCCAAGGCTATTGAGTCCAGCTTTTGACCAAACACCACCATGCCAACTGAACCATAGCAGTGAGTGCCATGTCCAGTTATATGTTGAATACTTCAGGGATGGTGACTACCACTTCCCTGAGCAGTCCATTCCAATGCTTGACAACCCTTGCAGTGAAGAAATTCTTCCTCATGTCCAATCTGATGCTGGCTTAGTGCAGCTTGAGGCCATTTCCTCTTATCCTGTTGCTGGTTGCCTGGGAGAAGAGGCCGACCCCCACCTGTATGCACCCTCCTTTCAGATGGTTACCTTTTCAGATGGAATGGTAAGATCACCCATGAGCCTTCTTTTCCCCAGGCTGAACACACCTGACTCCCTCAGCCACACCTCATAGGATATGCACTCCAAACCCTTCACCAGCTCTGTTGCCCTTCTCTGGACTCACTCCAGCACTTCAATGGCGTTCTTGTAACAAAGGGGCCCAGAACTGGACACAGCACTCGACGTGTCGCATCACCAGAGCCACGTACAGAGGGACAATCATTGCCCCGGTCCTGCTGGCCACACTATTGCTGATACTGGCCATGAATGCCACTGGCCTTCAACCACCTGGGCGCATCTTTTTTTGTGAACTTTTTGGAGTAGGGAGTAGCTCTGTTCTGTATTTCCACATTGCCTGGGACACTGGGTCACTGTTCTCTGTCAGGAGCATCCAAGTGATATTACAATTAAATAATGGTAATGCTGTGCAGACTAATACACTGCACTTTCTTTTTTAGCTCTCCAATAACACTTACTGCTTTAACACCACCAGTTCTTTTGGAATAGTGTAAGAAATCCCCCAGATGACTGAGCCTCCTCCTTCAATACTTACCATAGACTAAATATTACCTTCTAGGTAAGAAGTACTTAGCATTATGAGAAGGCTTTGCCAGGAAAGAGATTTTTATATGAGGAAAGTTGAGATGGGCCTAAGAATTCTTAAAACAGCTAAACTGCATGCTAAACTGGGGGAAAGCCTCCAATTTAGTGCAGAGATTCCCGAGTTGGCTTTAAATGCACCATTTTGTGTATGAGAATTCTAGCTGTGGCAACACAGAACTCTTTGCAAGAGAAATTATTCTGCCAGAGAGACTGCCTCTTTCAAGGCTACCACAACAACAGCTGAAAGATACCTTATTCTTTGCCATAATAATTCTTTGAAAAAATATTAAAAAACTAACACTGGAAGGATCTCTTATACAAAAATAATTCAAAAAGGACATCCTATTTAGTGAACAAGAATTAGGTTGTGATAGGCCTGCAGTGAAAGAGGATGAAATCATCACAGATGATTTAGATTTTACCAGAAGCAGGTTTTCTGCTGTAATCCATGCTGCTGTGAATATCATCAGTGCCTGCCCAGGGCTCCTTGTCAAAGCTCAGCCTGGCCATGCTGTCTTTTCTGGGGACAGCCAGGTGTGCCCCATCCCTCAGCACAGCACCTGTGCTCATAGCAAATTCCCTGTGGAGGAGGACTGCAGTGAACCCTATCATGAGCTTTCTTTTAATAAATAAATTGATAGAAAGGTCTGTGCAAGAGACTTTGCAGAAACCTCTGAGGGATGCTCTGGCCCAGTCGGTCATAAGGACTGTGGCTAGTTTGCTTTGAAGTGTTTGTATCAAAGTAACGTAAACACTGCACTGCTTCTCTTTCATTTATTTTCTTTCACATGCTTCCAAATGTGCTAATTTTATGCAAAGATGTCTGTTAGCTGTAACAAATATTTATTCTCTGCTGGAACTGAGCTCTTTTGAGTACACAGCAGCACTTGTAAGCAGGCATTTGAGGAAGGCAGGTGCGCAGCTGCTCCGTTCTTCCCTTTTTTTTCCAGCTGGCCACCTTACATTACCCTTCTCAAAAGAGCTGAACTTCCCAAGGTCTGAGTCCATGTATAGAGTTGTAATTAATCAGCTTCAGTGGGAGCTGCATATGTAGTGTCTGAAAGTAGCTGAGAGCTCAGAAGTGTGTATCCAATACTTCAAGCAGGTGATTTCTCTGAGGTAACTATTTATATTCCTGGCCAGCAAAATAAGCATGTTCTGAACTTCTGAGCAACTCATTCACAAAGTAATGCATTGTTTTTACAAGTAAAAGAGCCTTAACACACTGCAGCAGGAGGTAGAGAATAGTTTTCCCAAGCATTTGTGTCTTGTAAATTTTGACTCCCCTCCAAAGAAAAACAAGCAGATGTGCTTTCTTTGGAAACTGTGCCTCTGGTTCCTTGAAATAACTCAGCTGCATTCTGCTTCTGATCATGTTGCATCAATGATACTTTTTAATTCATGAGTGGGGAGAAAGGCTTGGAGAGACAGGTGATTGACTTACATCTGTTCAGTGAGAGCAGCTCGTGATTTGTCTCATAATTTTTCTAACTCATCACTAGAAAAGATGTTTAATACAATGAGCTACTAAACCCAACTGTTAGTACTTTATTAGTAAAATGAGACTAGTACACTCCTCTTATGGTGTGATTTATATCAGGTTTTTAGATTTTTATATCATCCAAAGGCCCCAGTAAGTCCTAAGGCTCATCTTGTATTGCAGGTAAATAGCCTTAAAAATTCCATCACCAGAGTGAATATGATTTGCTCATCAAATTATGACACAAATTTGCTTTCCATATATATTTCAAATTTATATGCCAGATATATGTAATTATATATACACACACACTCCCTTTAGGAAAGACTGAAATAATTCTAGGACATTGTGACTTAGGGAATGTCTAATGCAGTTTGCAGTTATTTTACCTATTGGCTCAGGAAATAGGCAAGCTATTTCAAGCAACTACAAGCCTCTGCTTGCCAAGCTGTTCTCTTGGACAATTCCTTCCTGTGACTTGAGTCTTCCCCCAGATTTTCTCCTACAGACACATCTTTTTGCTGTCTTTTGAAGGAAGTGGCTGAACACTTAAGCAGGAGGTCTATGGCACAGGATCTTGTAGAGCAGGGGCAAAAAGAGCAAAGTTGGAGAATCCTCACAGGTTTTTAAGGTCATGAAGGCATCAGCTTCCTAAATGTTTGAAGCCAAGTAACTTTGCCTGGTCCATGTACAGATCTGCTGCTTAAAACCATGAAGTGAGATAGTGATTGCATTGTGACGGTATGTAATCAGAGTGGCTTCATGTGCCCTCTGTGGCTTGGAAAGACAAGACTTGTCCCTTCTGGAAAGTATCTTCAGGTAAGAACTGTTCTTCTTCCTCATGCAGAGAGGGATGCATTTGGCTCAGTCCAATAGCTCCAGTGAGCTGCTAGATCATACACTTAACAGTATGTGGATTTTGGTAACAGGAAGTCTCACTGAGGACTGTCCCAATATACTCCTGTGGCCCGTATTTGTATTTAATTGCTCTGCACTGTCAGAGCATCCTCTCCTGGCATTTCCAGAGCAGAAGTCTAGAACAAATAGTAATTTCAGTTCCCAAATACCATACAAAAGCCTTTCTTAAGCGGTGAAACAGATGATGGAGAGAAGTCATCAGTTCACTTTCTTCTGGTCATACTACCCTGTGGAAAAATTTGACCTTATGAGTAGTGGTACAGATGCTGCTGTGACCACCTAGGTATCACAAATCACAGAACATGCTGAGTTGGAAGGGACCCAGCAGGATCATCAAGTCCAAATCCTGGCCCTGCACAGGACCATCTCCAAGAGTCACATCATGTACCTGAAAGCATTGTCCAAATGCATCTTGAACTCTGTCAGGCTACTGCTGTGACCCCTTCCCTGGGAAGCCTGTTCAATACCCAACCACCCTCTGGGTGAAGAATCTTTCTCTAATATCCAACTTAAACCTCCCCTGACACCCCTTCAGTCCATTCCCTTGCTCCTGTCACTGGTCACCACGGAGACAAGATCAGTGTCTGCCTCTCCTCTTCCCCTCATGAGGAAGTTGTAACTGCAGTGAGGTCTCCCCTCAGTCTCCAGGCTGAACAGACCAAGTGACCTCAGCCGCTCATCACATGGCTTCCCCTCAAGGCCCTTCACCATCTTTGTTGCCCTCCTTTGGACACTCTCTAACAGTTTAATGTCTTTCTAACATTGTGGCACCCAAAACTGCCCCCAGAACTCGAGGTGAGGCTGCTCCAGTGCAGAGCAGAGCAGGGCAATCCCCTCCCTTGCCTGGCTGGTGATGCTGTGCCTGATGTCCCCCAGGACACACTTGGCCCTCGTGGCTGCCAGGGCACTGCAGATTCGTATCCAACTTGCCATTGACCTGGACCCCCAGGTTCCTTTATGTGGTGCTGCTTTCCAGCATCTCATTCCCTGCTCTGTCTGTACATCCAGGGTTGCCCCATCCCAGGTGCAGAATCTGGCACTTTTGCTTGTTGAACTTCATGTGGTTGGTGATTGCCCAGCCCTCTGATTTGTGGAGGTCTCTCTGCAGGGCCTCCCTGTCCTGGAGGGAGTCAGCAGCTCCTCCCAGTTTTATATCATCTGTGAACTTGCTTAGTATCTCTTCCAGTCCTGCCTCCAATCATTTATGAAGATGTTGAAGAGCACAGGGCCGAGGATGGAGCCCCGTGGAACCCCAGTAGTGACAGGTCACCAGTGTGATGTCACTCCATTCACTATAACCCTTTGTGTCCAACTCATGGGCCAGTTGCTCACTCATCCCATGCTGTGTTTATCCAGCTGTGTGCTGGACATTTTGTCCAGAAGGATCCTGTGAGAGACAGTATCAACAGCTGTGCTGAAATCCAAAAAGATGACATCAACTGGCTTCCCTTGGTCAGCTAGGTGGGTTACCTTGTCATCAAAGGAAATCAGGTTTGATAAGCAGGACTTTCCCCTTATGAAGCCGTGCTGGCTGTGACCAGTGACTGCGTTGTCTTTCAGGTGTTTTTCAATACCTCCCAGAATAATCTTCTCCATAACTTTACCAGGCATTGAAGTGAGACTGACAGGCCTGTAGAGTGTGGGGTCCTACTTCTTGCCCTTCTTGAAAACTGGAACAGCATTCATCAGTAGCTGGGACCTCTCCAGATTTCCAAGACTGCTCAAAAATCATTGAGAGTGGTTTTGCGATGACATCAGCCAGCTCCTTGAGGATTTTTGGATGAATCCTATCAGGCCCCATAGATTTGCAGGGATCCAGCTGGAGCAGCAGATCCTGCACAGTCTCAGGGTCAACAGTAAGTTGATCATTCTCGCAGTCATGATTCTCCAGCTCAGGACACTGAGAGCCTCTTGGTCCATCCATGCTGAGGACAGAGGCAAAGAATAAGTTAAACACCTGTGCCTTGTCGGTGTCCCTGTTTGTGAGATGACCATCCCTACCCTGTAATGAGCTGATGTTATTTTTGTACTGCCTATTGCCATTAATATATTTAAAAATCTCTTTTATTTTCCCCTACAGTTCTGGCCAGCTTCAATTCCAGTTGAGCTTGGCAATCAGCACAATTTTCAGTATAGTTATTTAGTAACACTAAAGTTGTCCTTTATTAAAATTATCACACCAGTTCTACATTGTTTATTATCCAACGAAAAGATGCTTTTACAAAGCCACATGAAACAGTATTTCATGCTGTAAAATACAGTTCATTAAATTGTATTCTCATTGAGTTTTTCACCGGTAGTACTTGTAAAGTAATTATTAAAGGAAAGTGAAATTATATTTCATATAATATGAAACTGTTATTAATCTTCTATATGTTTTGTTTTAGACAAGATTAGTTCATTAAACCCAACCTTATTAAAGAAATTATACTGGGATGGAGAAATTTATCACATTTCACTCTTCATCAACAAGAGGTGCCTATAGTCTAGTGACCTAAGCTTGTTTATACAAGTCACAGCTCAATGCTTAATGCAGTAATACAACCACACTATGTAGTTCCACAACTCCTTTTAATAAAGCTCTGGCATAATTAGCTTCCATTAATTAGTTAATGAATTAGCTTTCATTAATATCTCACCTCTACAGTTACAGAGGTCACCTTCAGATTCAGGCAGAGGAGTTGCTGGTGGTAATTCTAAGAGATGGGAACTGTCCTCTTTAATAGCTGTAAATGTTAATTCTGAAGTTTAGCAAATACTATTAAAATTTGAACAGTAATATCAAATTACTTTTTACCTGTCACTTTACAAGCAGTGAAGGTTCTCCTTACCATGATTGCAGCTGTGTCCATGATGCATTTAAAGCCATTCAGTTCCTTTTGGACTGCCGTGGTTTGCAAATATCATGGCCAAAATCTGTGCTAACCCTCTACAATGTAATTGTTTGTAGGTTTCTTGACAATAAAAATATCAGCACAGAGCCTAATGTAGCAAAAGTGAGAGGGAGTTGGATCTGGAGGTTGTGCTGCACAATTAAGTCTCACATGAGGTGGAGAGCTGCCTATTGGAATCACATGGAGACACAGCAGTTCTGGGTTTTCCAGACAGAATTTTTAGGCAGACATGGGACTTGACTCCTCTGTTTCACATGCTTCCAGTTGCATGGTAGGCATCACTCATAAAATTTGTAGGCTCACTCAAAATTCTCTTTTTGCTCAAGGAAGAGCTGTGGTGTCACTCTCAGTGTAACAAGAGGTAAAGTGTTAAAAAAAACCAAAAAAAATTAAGAAGGTTTTTAAAAATAATTTTTTTCTAATGCCTGACCAATGCCTAATGTGCTTGGGCATTTTGATGAAAATCTACTACGATTTTTGTGGCTGTAAAGAAGGAGGCTGAATGATGGACCTTCAAGGAGAAGAGGAGGCTCACAAGTTTATAAAATTGGTTTTTTTTAAAATACAATAACCATGGAAAAAGACCCCTTAAGATGGAAATGTGAGTTCTCTGTAAAGACTCTTCATGCTGATCAGCAGCGACAAGATGTAGAAAAATACCAGTGACAGAAAGATTGCTTCATTTGCTAATATAATAGTCTCCAAGAGAGGTGTTCATATAGCCAAAGAGATTACTCTCCTTGCCACTCATTACTGGTGGTTAGTGCAAGGGATGTCATGATCATGCAGGTAAATGAGGAAGCAGGTAACTAACCTACAGCACTTTGATGGCTGCCTATTGAATACTTGGCCTCCTGGGGAAGCAGCATAATACCCTGAGATGCAGTGTAAAACATTTATAGCCTCCCTTTTAAAGGCTTCCAGAGGGGAAGTTTCATCTTTTCCATTTTGTTGCAGTGTTTTGCTGGAAGAAATACCCTGTGAAGAAAGGGGCAAGCAGAGAAAGTTAGCAGTAATTATCATGCTTTAGGGCTTTTTGTTAGCAACTTCCTTGGTCATTTCTACAAAATAAAATATTTCAAAGCAATAACATATGTAGAAACAGTCATTCCCATTTAAAACAGGAATAGATGAGTTTCAAACTGAGAAGTGCAACTATGAGACAGACAAAGCCTTGTGTTTCAAGTGTAGAGCCTAATGACATATTCTAACAAGCAGTTAGGATATCTGATATACCTTAGTAGTAATGAAAACATGACTTCATTTATTTGCCAGTAAACTCTGTACTTAAACAGTTAAATAACATATACACTGCATGGTTTTCCTCACTTGGTGTGATATGGTCTGTGACATGTGACAGGGTACACACTTTATTTAATTTTGTTAGGAAAAGTTAATCAAAACTAGTAACATAGTGTAAAAGTAAAAAGCAGCCTAATAGAAAATTGAATTATTTACATTTAGTTCCACATCATAATCCAACCTCCTGAGGAAAGGATTTTATAACCTGTCCAAATTTGTGCTGAATTTTACCATCTGAAGACATATATTTAAAAGGAACAGTTTTAAAAGAGAAATCCCATTTTAATTGCATTTTAATCCGCCCACGGAGATGCTGCATTTTATTGATTTGATTAGCTGAAGGCTATTCCTCTTGTGTACTCAGAAATGCAAATTTTTGAGTATCATCAGGCAATTTCACTTATGCAAGTCAAGTATGTAGAAGCATACACTGAATAGAGCAAAATCCAGAAAATCCTTTCCCTGCCTCCAGCCTGTGCTCATTCTTTCTAACAAGTTATCATTACTCTGAGCCATGTTTTCACATCCTACCTCCTCAGGGAGAAGAAGGGTCACAACAAGGAGATGTTCTAAGTGCCACTTGTCTCCATTTCATACCAGAAACCATTTTTAATGAGCACATTCCCTCGATTCAGGGCAATGCCCACCAGTTCGCATGCCTCTGAGCCAGAACACATGGGAGTCTTTAGTAAGGGTGTGTGCCTTCTGAGCAGACCAAAAACAGGCCACCAAAAAGAGGCCTGCAAAAAGAGGCTTGCAAAAGGTCCCGTGATAAATTGCTAGCTGAAGTGAGTTGCATTTGAAACATGAGCTGCTGTGCTTCATTATTCTGCTTGCCGCATTTGTATGGGAAAGTTCAGTAAACTAGGCTATAAAAATTTATGACCAGTTTGAATGTGGACAAAAATAGTGAGTTCATGTGTTTCCTGATGCAGATGGTGATGGACAGTAAGAGCATATAGTAGTACTCCCAAGTACAGAAACCCACAGAGCTTTATTTAGTGTGACCTGTCACTGTGCCCCTACACATTTCTAACAAGGCAGCAACATTGGCTGGTACACTGCACAGTGAACTGCTTCAGCTTAAAAAATAGCATAGAGGGCATTTCTTATATGCATGAACATAAACTATGGTACTAGGTGCTGCAGGGAATTGAAGTTAGAAGTTAGGAAAATTCAAGTTAGTTTTGTTGAGAAAACTCAACAAAGATTTAACTCTGTTCTCCCTGTAACGTCGGCTGGAGTTCCCCACAGTTCCCCATCCACTCTTCACTTCTATGTCCTTTTATACCCAGAAACCCACCTTTAATTTTCTCCACAAGTCAGACAGCACAACAGTGGGAAGCCTTGATCCCAGTCCAGGGGAGCCCTGCTGCCAGTGACGCAGTGGAGCCGGAACGGTGCTGGTGCAACGGCGGGAGATTTCCTGTGCAATATTAGGCTCACTCTTTTGAAACCACATGGAGCCAATTAGCCCTGTAGCATGGATTTTCCCTTTATGTCCTCTAACTCTCCTCTACTCATCCCAGGAGTGAGGTGAGTCTGCTGCTGCAGCATAAAGCCCATACTTTGTGTTTCTCAGAAAAACCAAACAAAACAAAACAAAAACTAATTTTATCTTTCATGAAGTCATGTAAGTTTTACTATCACTACTTACATTAGGCCAATGCAGTAGTCTTCAAAATAAAGTATAAACCTCCCTTCCTGATGACATTGCTCATTTCCCCCCAGTGACAGAAATGTTCAAGGAAAGATTTGCTGTGGTGACAGAGCAGGACATGGTACAGGAAAGCCATCTATTAGGTAGTGCTTCTGTTCTATCTCAGACTAAATAAATCTAGCAGAGATGCAAACAAACATGGTTTTGTCCTACCCATGCTTCTAACTGAAGAAATGGACTTTGGAGACCTTACGTGTCTCTGAACTCAGTCATTTTCAATAAAAAGTGTCATGGCAGTAGAGGAAACTGAGAGCATCTCAGGGTAGCCCTGGGCCTTGCTTACTGCACTATTTTTCTGCTGGGTGAGGAGTTCCCTTCCACTGGTTATTTTGAACATATTTTGATATGAATCCATTTTACATAAGGTAAAGTATTATATTCCCAAAAAAACCCCGTAAGAGTAGCAAAGCTAGTTTTGTTTGATACTGGTGTGAGAGGAATCACAAACTCAGATTCATAATGAGAAATTTATTGCTGCCTGACAATTGTTCACTCTCTCCTCAGTCTGAGGACAATCTAGTTATCCTGTTCCTTTGGTTTTATGAACAGCCTATCAATTTGAAGACTAACTAAATAAAATATCAAAGCAAACATAAAGCAACCATAGGGTAAAACTTACAATATAACTAACAAAAGTCTGAAAAAAATCTTAGTTAAAAAAAAAAAAAAAGCCATTGCTGGGAATTCAGTAATATGGATTAAAAAAATTGATCCTTCTAAATTTGAAGATATTAGTGCATATGCAATAATTTTCCTACAATCTTTAAATCATTAATGTATTAAGTTTTAGGGTGGAGATGTTAAAGGAGAGTAGACCTGAGAGAGTTCTTTGGATTGCTCTGGGAATTTGAGAGAGAGCTTCTGAACTCCTCTGGGAGCCTAATGCTCTGTAATAAATGTAATTCCTGAATTATTAATCAAAAGACCATATAATCTCATAAATTATAAGCAACAGCTGAGGAAGTGACCGGAAGACTATTTCCTAGGACACCAGGAAAGTGATGCCCAGAATTTCATTGTTTGAACAGAGATAGATATAGCTGCTCTGATTCAGTAGCCTTAGGACAATTTACTCAACTCCAAGTGCTTTCCTGCACTCACATAGGCTGTATCCTCTATATGCATGCTCAGAGATGGACAAAGGGTAGCAAACACCACCCTGTCTGATTTTTTTAGCCAAAGAGTGACATTTGGAACAAGAAGCCTGCTCCACAATGCCAGGAGGCATTGCACTGAAGCAAGGCACAGCTAACAGGCCGTGCCAAGCAGGGCAGTGCTTCCCAGCAGGTTCCTCCAGTGCTGCTGCAGATGGCTGGGGTGTGAGCCATCAGCCCAGCAAGGCAAGCTCCTGTGGGACCTTGCCAGAGCACCTGCAGGAAGTCAGCAAAATCCAGGAACCACTGCTTTGCCCAGATCTGTCGATGGGTAGGATGTTATCCAAAGGGAAGCAACAGCTTCCAGCCTTTACTTTGGTTCTTCACTTACTTTTTCTCTCCTTTGAGCACTCTCCAGCTGTAACTGAGAAATCACTATCAAGAAATTGCTACCTAGAGAGACAGGGGCCTGGCTGCCATGTTAAGGAAAAACGTCAAATCCTGAATGTAGTGCCTCTTTCTGCAGATATTGAGAAATGTCTAAAGTCATTACTGTGGTCCTGATACTTGTGTTTCAAAGATAGGAACAGAAGAACTGGGGCTTGTACTGATACACAAAAAAAATGAAGAAATGTGGGATAATAGAAACCAGATCAGTCTCCAGAAGGTAAGGAAGCAGTGATTTTTACTTGACTTGTGATTGTGCAGAGGTATAAGGTGTTGTTTCTGACATCTAAAAATACAGAGCAGAGAGATCAGAACAGACATGCCAAGTTACAGTATCCTTATGAGGAGCTGCACACATTGTTGGAGATGTGTATAACCAATCTCTTACAGCAACTAAGTGGTGGGAAAGAGGTGACCAAAGGCAGCAAAGCCTTGATTATTCTCTCTAGAAAATAATTGGCTATGATACTAGAAGAAATGTATCACAGGAAGGAATGGTGAAGAGCTGTTAGTTGCCTGAATAATTATTTTAATAATAAACAAATTCAGGTAGATTATTCTGAAAATCCAGCACAGCTGCCTAGAAGTATCCCATTGCCAGTCAAAAAATGAAAAGGCAATTTCTACTCTGTTTCTATCACTCTTTTTGAAATTATTTTCCATGCCTTTCTATGCAGACAGAGATGGGAGGTGAGACCTAATATTTCCTCAACCACTTGTGTTGTCTTTGTTATCCTCTGGCTATTCTATTATTTCCCATCATATCAGCAGGGTTGCACAGCATCTGAGGACTTCTCTGAGCATCTGAACTATTTCTCTCTGTGGCTACATGTTCACTGCTAAAGATTTTTGTCCAGGAGAGCAGTGCTTGTTCTCAGGCCAGACCAGGTTATGGGGTGGCTGGTGTCCTGACTGTTAGGGACTGGCTGCAGCTAGAACAGTGACCGTGCCCACTCTGCACACCCATTTCACCTAGTCTTCCCTGGGTGGCCCACTAGGACTGAGTCCTAACAGCTGCTTTTCAATGGAAAACACCTGAAATATGGCAACACCAAGTTTTGTGATCACTGGTCCAAGCGCAAGCAGTAGGTTCAAGTCCTGACCATCTGTTTATTAATCAGGGAAGCGGACAGATGGAGCGACCGGCAATTGCTCTCTGGATATAATGCAGTAGCAGGAGAAGAGCTGAGGAGGAAGCAGCTGCTGACCATGTCTCATTCCCCTGTTTTGGAACAGCACCACAGTGCCCGGCTTTTTTAATACAGCCTTACTGCAAACATGGATCTCTTCATCACATAAATGGAAAATAGTGCTTGACGTACAGCCAGCCCCCTCATAAAAACAAGCTGCTTGTGCCCATGGCTATATATATACACACACAGAGAGAATCTCTATATCTCTGTATCTATAGATATACATCTCTGGAATTAAATTTTCCATGCTTCTGTCCTGTCTGGGTGTCCTTTGGTACCATACTATGATGATTTCCACATCAGCAGCAACTGCTGCAGTGCATGGGAAAGGTAAGTGTAAACATGGTGCCAATGGTATGTGTTACACTTCCCAGATGTGGAAAGGGCATTGACCAGCATTCCCAGTGCTGGCTGGGATGATGTTACAAGACTATCATACATGAATGGAGCCAAACTTGGTGTGATTTACACCCAAATGCTCTGGCCTGGAGTAGACTGTGGAATGAAATGGTCTATTCATGGGTTTTCTTTAAGTGAGAACTAACTTTTTTGATTCAGAAATTAGCTCAAAATTAAAAGAAGATGCAAACCCTGAAATCCTAGGTTATATGTAGTGTCGCTGCAGGCACCCAGAAATGAACTGAGGAGCTAAGTGATTTGACAGCTCAGCATTCTTCACATGCCTCTCCATCTTCAGCCCACTTTGAAGCAGAGAGGTGGTCACTCAGAGTGACTGAGGAGGGCAGGTTTTGGGTGCAGAAACCCCAGCTACATCAGCTTCCGAATCTGAATGCCAGAGTTCGTTTCAGTGCTTCACAAATGACACACATGTGACATACACTAAAAATTATTGATGGTCTCAGTGAGGCAGGGAAGCCTGAAAGGCAAGCCTTGACTCCTTCAATGCATAAAATCAACACAGGTTTGGTCTGCTTCTGGCAGGAGAGGAAGGGGAAGTTTCTCCATCTAATGGTGCTCCTGCTGTTCCTGGTAGGACAATTCCTCCTGAGTCGGTATCCAAAATACAGAAGCATAATTCTCAATTCTCTATGCTGTGCTAAGGAGCAGTACTTCTGGTACAAAACTCATGAAATGCACTGTCCCAGAGCAGCAGACATCCATACCATGTCCCAGGACATACTGGCTCTGAATCCCAGTGTACAGTAGAGAGCACAAAGTGCTCAAGAGGGTCAGAGAGACTCGGAAAGGGATACAAAATCCCTGGGACCATGAAAGCATAGACATGAGCTGGCCTGGTGCCATGGCTGATAGAGATCTGGGTACTCTCCCTAGGCTTTCCCACTAATTGTGTGCAAGCCCCATCATGCTGGGTGTTCACCACTTCCATACAGAGCTCAGAGCCTCACCCATGCTCCAGCCTCTGCTTGCTGCAGAAGAGGTGGGAGCTAACCAGGGCTGGGGCTGAGTACCGTGCCTGCAGCCACCTGCTAGGAAGGAAGGTCTGTGGTTTGAAGCTGCATTTTTCTCCACAGGCATTTTTCTGAGACAGGCATGTGAGCTCCAAAAAGTGGAGGTGCTCTCCTTCCCTGTTTTCTTATTGGGAAGGTTTGGTGCTCAGTAGGTAAGCTGTTTTCGAAAATAACTGTGGAGCACTTCACTTTCCTCCTGCAGTCAAGTAAGGAGGCAGTTATTTAGTTCTGCTTCTAGGACCAGGAGTTTTGGATCCTTCTCTGTGTTCCTCAATTAGGTAGAGATTTTGACCACTTCAAACCAATTTCTTCTTTCTTAGCCAGTAAGAAAGAGATTTTTTTCCCTTCCCTAGTGCTCCTCTGTGTTTGTGGCTGCTTAAGTCCCAGGTTACACTCTTCAAAACACATAAGGGGAAAAAAATCACCCTCTTAAAATAAATTTCCACTTTGCACCAGAAAGACAATATTTTAACATTAAGCTATGCAGCATCTTCTTAAGTTTAGTTCATCAAATGATTCGAAAAATGAAAAAGTGTATGGTCTTTTTTCCTTTTTTTTAGGAACAAAAAATAGATTGATTTAATTGCAAAATGAAATACAAGAATAAAATGATAGCGTTCTAATTCAGACTAGCATTCACATTTAAATATATGCAATATTTAATTACCTTTTTTTATTTGACAAAAAAAGATGGTATCCATCTGCTATTTTGTTTACTTTTTAATGTAGTAGAAGTAACAGCTACCTTCAAAGAAATGAAGTCATGTCCATCAATAATTCACTTTCAATGGCTATAGTATTTAAAGATAATCATCCACTGGGCCATTTTTTAGCCCTGACAGAGTGAATACAGTGTCAGATATCATTGAAAGGCCTGGAGGATTAAGGCACCAACCCTGCAAACTCTGACACGCTTGCCAGTCAAACTGGTCTCCAGGACATAGTTAAACCAGGTCATAGCCCCTTGCTTGAAGTAAATGCATTTAAGCCTGTTCATCCTTTGGATCATTGCCACTCTGGCTGCAGGGAAAGTGTAAGGGTTAGCTCAGCACTGTAAGAAGAAATTTATGTAAATGTTATATACCTTTTTTTTTGATACATCATATAACAGATACAGTCTGTATCATTTGTCTATAAAACTGTATTTATATACTCTGTTAAATATTGTAAAAACTAGAAGTAAAAAAAAAAAACATCAGACTGACTGAATCTTTCAATGAGGTTAGGAATTCAGTAAGCAGACACCTCTCAGCAATTATTTTAAATCCTTTAGTTATGTACAAGAAAGAAAAAACTTCCTTCAGATCCTTGAATCATATTTGCTTATATAAAAACTCTCCACTTCTTTTCTGGTTTAGAGAATGCCATAAAATCAGATCGTGCTGCTATAGCATCAGGATGCATTTTATTCATATAATAGCTATGATGTCCCTGATTTTCTGTGCATCCAAGGATATAAAAAAACCCAACTCACCAACACTGTTTTTTCCCTAACTTAGCACCTTGTCATACTGGGCTAACTGGTAATATATTATGATTAGAAGCACTGATGCTAAAGGAGGAGAAAAGTGAAAGACTGAATATTAAATCTGATCCACATGTCCAGGTCAATGTTGCTGCCTTATGTAGCAAATGCTCTTTTATTGGCATTACCCACCCCTTTCTCTGGTCTGCCATATTGAACCACGCCCTGGTTGACAAGTGTACATTAGTCTCATTTAACATTTCATGTCCTGCAACAGCAAACAGGACAATAATTGGGTCAGACTGTGTTTAGAGTGAAGCCCCTTTACTGCCCAGGCTTGGCCAATGACTCCTTCAAGCTGCCCATGCTCCTGAGGGGAGCAAACAGCTTGGCAGCAGCAGCGTCGTTCCTGACCCAGTGCCCAAGATCTCCATGCCCAACACACCAGCCAGGAGGAGGAGACTGTCACACATCTCCTGCCCAGGTGGTGCTGCCCCGCTGTGCCCTGTGGAGCCATCTCCCAGCCCCCCCCCGGCCACAGCATGGCTTTATCTTCCCTTGCAGCCACCGGCTCCCTGCTCCCTGGAGGGCAGGAAGTTCCTGCCAGCAGCACAACAGCCATTCTATTGCCACATCAATGTCATGAGCTGCTGGAACAGAGCCATGGAAACTTCTTCTAAATGGAAAATTAAACTTCTCTTTTGAGCAAACTGGGGAAAACTATTTATGTACTTTGCTGCAGCGGTGTGTATAGAGCAAACTGTGGCCCTCAGTGATGCACTGTGCAAGTAGAGCAAGCCTGAATGCCTCTAGCCGAGGCTCAAAGAGGCTGGGCTTTTCTTGCTCAGGTTATACATAACTTAAACTCATCCATTTAGTTATCAAAAGATTCATACTTAGTCCTAGAAAATCCCTTCTACCCTGGAAGTAAGATCTTAGTAAGTTTTTCCTCTTGCTGATTTTCACACTCTTCCCAGAGTAAAGAATCTGGTCTCTCTTTTTCCAATAGATCTAATTTGCATTTATCTTACAGCTACAACTTCTCTTACACTATAAGCATTTGTTTCTTCCTTACAAAGTACAGAATCTGGGAGCTTTGCTGGAGCTGAAAAAAAGTATGGGTAGTATCTAATATTCAAGAAGAACTGAAAAGAGAGAGAGGGAACATTTGTTCTCATTAATTTTTTGTAGAAAGTCCATAATGGCAGATTATGACAGAATGTCCAGTATTATGATCTAATAAAACCCAGCCTGTTACTACATGACTCTTGTTGAAGGCAATTAATGTGCTGGATGCCTTCTTATATTTTAAATAAGTGAGCTTATTAATTAAATATAAAGAAATCTGTGTGCACAAAACTGGCTTGAGTGTCATTGTTTTGCCATAAAACCCAAAAATACCTTAAAATTCAGTGAAAAAAATGCTAAGAATTAATATAAATCCTAATTTTTCACCAGGAAAGTAGAAGCAGCAGTTAGTTCTATCTGGTTCTAGAAAGTGGCATATCCATGTGTTGCAGCACTTCAGAGGTCCTGTTTCCAGAGGCTTTCTCCCAGCTGGACTCTCTGCTGTCTAACAGTGCAGCTGAGCATTGCAGCCTTTTTATCATCAGGGGAACTAATCTGGGTATTTCATTGGGGGAAATGGAGCCAGGGAGAATTAGTTTATAGGCATGTAATACCTTTGAGATCTCTACCCTTTTGGTCAAATATAGATGAAATTAGCTGACAAATGAGCAATTGTAAAGCAAGACCTGAAAAACAGATCATGTAAGCCCAACTTCTTTTGGAAAGTAGGCTATGGAGGCAGAATGGACCAATGCAGTTCTTCTCCTCTCTTGCACACTTAGAAAGCAAACCCACACTAACAAGTAAGTTCACAAAAAACAGCTGGTATATCTTACAGAGGGCGTCAAGGAAAAAAAGCATACTCAAATGATATAAAATTTGCAAAATACTATCCCTTACTATCACTTTTTAACCACATGGCATTTTAGCCAAATGGCATTATTTTTAATGACAGAAACACAGATTTCAGGACAGAAGAGGAAATCCTTCAATAAAGGAAAAGTTTGAAAGGCCAAGATGCTGCTACTCTGCTTCTATGTCAGAAGGAAAAACTTCAGTAGAAAAACAGTAAGTTAAATTTATCTTTGGTGCAGCTCTCAGGTAATTTCATCAGCCTTGATAGAATGATATCTATCACCTAGGAATGTTTTCTATTTTTGGTGAAAGTGCAGAATACAGAGGGATTTGCTGTCTCTGCCTCTGGGTTCTCACTCTGGAGCTCAATTTATTCACCAGTTTAAATCCATGCCTAATTGCGCCCAATGTCAGTTGTGCTTTCAAATCTTTTGCTGAGACTGGACCACTGTCTGATTCAATTTTTGGTTAGGTGGCCATTTGTATATAGAGATTTGGCCAGTAGTAGATAGAGAATGAATATGTAGACTTAACAGCTGTTTTCGAACGTGTTTCCAAATTTGTAGCTTGGTTTACATGTCAAGCCATTGTCATATTGCTGTGCTGAGCAGAATCAGTACAGCATGCTTTAAATATCTAGACTGAGACAACTACAGAAAGTGATCAGCAAATGGCACAGAGCAGATGTACAGTAGCTATAGAAACCACAGCTCACACAAAACAAATAAGCACGGGCTATTACCTACAATTTGGTTCACGTTCCTTCAACTGCACCATAACATCTATTGTAAGGAATCTTGTAGGGTGGGCTGAGAAAATATGTTAAACACAAATATTGCTGAACAAAGAATAAAGCCATTTCAAACTTAATGGTGCTACAAGGGTATTTAAATGTGCTAATAAAGAAAACAATGAGGGATGCTGTCAGTGCCAAAGAAAAACACTAGAGAAATTTAGCTACAGTGACCTGCCTGTGAAGCAGTACACATTACACCACATCGCTATAGAAAGACAGTGTCATAGTAGTTCCAGCATCAATTTAAAAAAACCTCAAACTATTAAGAAGTTTGTCACTATTTTTATTACTTGATGGTGTACAATATCATCCTTGAAGATTTTGGGTTTTCCCCAAAAAATGGGACTCTTGCTTCAAAAGTAGGTTTGAAATGAACATGGGATTGTAGCTGACAGCAGTGACCACAAGCTTCTTTGCCTCTTTCAGGGTCTCCAAGGGTATAGTAAGAAAATATCTGTCTTTTTTAAAGCAAGAAAAGTGTAAAAAAAAAGCAAAAATAAAAGAGAGAAAAGGAAATGTAGAAACAGACATCAGAAATAGTGAGGTATATGTTTCTATCCTAAGGCACAAAGTAAGTTCTTACACCTCACCCCTTTGGGTTCTTTTGCTTTAATTGTAGATCCTGTGTGCTGATGCCCTGGAGAGCACTCTGATGTCAGAAAGGCACGTTCAGGCTCTAAGTCAGAACGCTGAGTTTGAAAAGAACCATGAGAAAGCAAAGAGAATATTGGGGGATTAACTAGTTTCATAGCATCTGTGAAACATTTAGTTTGGAAAAGACCTTAGGGTCATCAAGTCCGACTGTTAACCCAGAACTGCCAAGTCCAGCACTAAACAATGTCCCTAAGTGCCATAAGGGTGCCTAAGAGCAGGGCACAGCCAGCAGCTGACATTTGAGTAGCAGCAAGTTCACCCCAGAGCTCTGTCTGTGCAGCTGTGTCAGTCATGGTGGGTGTGGAACTTAGACAAGCCGTGACTTTCTGCTGGGTGAATGCCGTTGCCCCCTGGTCAAACTGGCAGGGCTTCAGCACCCTTCCTGCATGCTCTTCCACACAAACTGCTGCCCAAACTGGCACGTCATTCCCTGTTTGCCCACTCTGCTTGTGGTATTCCTGGTTGCTAGGGCTCCACTGCACTAGGTGATACACAAATGTATCAAAAAGGTACAATCCTTGGCCTTGAATTGTTGCAGTTTGAATAGACAAAAGGACTGCAGAAAGGAAGGGCGGTTGAGCATGTTTTACAAGTAAAAAACTGACATATGGGGAGATAAGACTTCAAGATACAGAACCTGCAAGTGCACTTAAAGGAGTATTCCTGCTCTTTCCAGCTCCAGAAAATATGTCCTCAGTCTACCAACAGCCCATATACTGAACTAAAAAGAATCAGTATTTTCCAGGTTTTGAGACCAAGGTCATTTCACAAGTATCCTGGGAACAGAGGTAGGAGTGACCATTCAGTATAATGCGCTGTCAGTATGCAAAGTGCAAAGAAAAGAAATAATCTCCTTCAAGAAGAATGGGCCATTTTTTAATAAAATAATTTCCTGTAATAGCTGTTACCAACCTATCTTTTTGTTCTTTGGGGTATTCTGCAATAACAATCGCAAATGCTGTCTAAAGATTTGATTGGTATGTGGGAAACTGGTGTATGTCAAGTTAGAAGCAAGACGTAGGACATTTAGTTTCCCAAAGGATTATTGAATAATATTTCTCAAATACCTCATTCAATGCATGTAATGATATTTTTTCCATACATAATTCATTTTTCATTACTTTCACATCTTATAGAAGGAGAATTTTCCCCAAAAGTTTAAATAAAATATTTGCAATTTAGTTCATTTCATTATTCATTAAACTCTTTCTTTAGTTTTATTTTTCATAAGCACAGTTCATCGAAAACAAGTGTTTAAGCAGTAGATAGAGGGTGGTGATATAACTGACATAATATGGAACTAGAGAAAAAAATCCCACAATTTTATGTTTTACTATCTGGAAGGGGAATGACATGAGTTTCTCTGTGAACAAATATCAAGTTTGCTGTGGAAGGGAATGACAGAGAGTGCTCCCAGGGTTGCCACTAGAAAGTAACCTTTTTCCATGAAAGGGAGTTTTATGTGCCTCTCCGACAGAGCAGGACACGCTGAACTATGCAGGCTTGCTAATCCTTTTAAAATTATTTGGTATTGGTTTTGTACCAGTCTGTATACATTTCCACTTAGTGGCTGGAAAAAGTCATTTGTGCGTTGTGAAGAAGCAGGAGACATCTGAGCACAGCCTGTCATCAGAATTTAATGAGATGATCCAGTCTGTGCATGTGCTTGTAACGTCACAGCCATGATAATGAAAAGCATATGTCTAATGCTGTTTCTTTTTCTTCTTTCCTTGATAGATATAGGAGTTAAAAATGGGATAGATAAGCTAAGAAGAGGAAGGGAAAGAAAAGCTAGTAGCTTATCCCATGTTTCCTATTCTGTAATAAGGTGTCATTTTTAGGATATCTTGTCTCTGGTTAACTGAATGCATACTCTGAATAACTGACCTGCTGGGAATTTAACTAGCAAATTCCAAGCTTAAACTGCAGCTCTAAGCCCAATTTCCATATTTTCCCAAGGGTGAGCTGTCAGCTCCTACTCATTGGCACCTTTTACATTAAAAGTGTTCCATTAAGCCTAATGCATCTTCTCTCCCTGAAACATGTGTAATTGGTGTTGACTAGAACGTTCCACATAAAAACCTGTGGTGAAAAAATTAGAGGGAAATTATATTAAAAAACAGACAGGAAATTTCTTAACCTATATTTCACATTATTTATTATGGAATATTGAAAATGTGCCAAGAGGCAAAACAATGATCCTTGTTGCCAGTCTGTACAGAAGCCTCCAGAGTAGGAATCAGAGGGTCATCCAGCCCCCCTGCTCAAGCAGGGTCGCCTAGAACAGGTTTGCACAGGGCCGTGTGCTGTCAGGTTTTGGGTACATCCAAGGAGAGAGGCTCCATAATCCATCTAAAAAAATCATTTCAGTGTCTGACCATCCTCACAGTAAAAAACCCCTTTTTTCTTACACTTAAATAGAATTGCCCATATTTGAGTTTATGCTCATTGTCTGTCCTGTCCTGGGCACCGCTGAAAAAACCCATCATTCTTAATGCCTCCTATGAGGTATTTATGCACAGTGTCAAGATCCCCTTGAGCCTTTTCTTCTCCAGGCTGAACAGGCTCAGCTCTCTTATCCTCTCTTTGCATGTCAGATGCTCCAGGCCCTTCCCCATCTTCATGGCCCTTCTTTGTCTTATCTCCAGTACATCCCTGAATTGTGCTGAGGAGCCCAGAACCCGACCCAGCTCTCCAGATGTGTCTCAGTATTGAAAATGCTTCTTCCCAAACAGGCTGATGAACAGGGAAAACCATTCCAGTCATTTGAAGATGCTCTTGGGATGTGAGCCAAGAACTTCCAGGCCCAAGAACTTCCTCTGCCTCATTCGTAAGGAATGGCTTTAAGCTGCTATTGGAGCTGTTTGTGTTCATGCAGGCTATTTTCACAGGTCTCCTGTCTCCCAAATGAACAAATTCATCATTCTCCTTTCACTAATTCTTCTACAGTTGTATCAAGATCCTTTAAACTCCTATTATTCTTCTCAGAAGAGCCATGAGCATGTCCATTTACACCCTTTAGATTCTGTCTGACTTTGTAGAAGGTTGTTGGCAGGTGATTGTTCCAACATTTGTGTTTTGTGTCTATTTAGAAATGAGAGAGAACTAATGAGTTTCTATTCACTTAGGAGTAAAGTATCTCAAAGTTCAGCTGTACCTGCTTTTTACTCCTTATTTTAGCCCCAAACTCAGTTGCAATCAAGGTAACTTTTTGTCATGGGTTAGCAAGCATAGTCCTGGAAGTGATGTTCTTGCAAAGGGGTGCTTACAGCTTCCTCTGTGACCTAACAGAACCTATCAGCTGGCCAGTTTGAATATGGACAATTCTTTGAGCCACTTAAAGTTGTGACCACCTCTGTGATCCACATTTAAGAATAGACAAACCCCCCCACCCCCCAGCTCTGTCTCATTTCGGGTGCTGGGACAGGTGGCTGCGGCCCCTGTGCAGGGGCCAGTGGGCCTGGCCAGGCGCTGCTCAGGCCAGGCTAGGCCAGGCCACGGCCATCCTGGAGCCAATGGGCCCTGTTCCACCCACGGAACTCCCCCCCAGCCCTGCTGTGGGCAGCTGGAGCGGCTCGGCTCCCCCTCTTCGGCACAGCCAAGATTCAGCCGAAAGCTGCCCACCGCTGTCCGGCAGAGATCGTGTGACCAACAGTGATAAGCTTCATTCCAGCTGCAAGGCTGAGGTGAGATTAACCCTTTTAGTGCTGTGAAGAGCTGAAAACCTGAGGGAGAAGAGGAGGTGCTAAAGCTGAAATTCTGTTGTAAAGCTATGATATATCAGAGTATCCTGTTGTAATTTCATGAAGATATGGGGGGTGGAGCGTTCAACTTGTACTCGTGAGCAAAAGCACCTGCACTGAGATAGGCAGATGCTAACGCAGCTGTAATTTCGTGAGAAGTTTGAACAGGGAGAGATGGAAGTGATGAGGATTTTTGCTCCAAATGGAAAAGGAGAAAACCTCAGTTCCTAGAGATGCTCCCAGAGATAGTCCTAGAGATGAAGATGAGAAGGACCCTTTGCTCCCAGGGAAGGAGAAGGGCCTCTGTTCTTAGAGATGAAATGTTCCCAGAGATTGGTGAAGAGAACTTTTATTTCTGAACGGCTCAACCTTAAAATTGTACCCCAGTAATTCAAGAGTGGACCCTCGAAAGCAGTTGTGGGAAAAGCTGCAAGTCGGGGGAAGGGACTCACATGCAAGCAGAGAGACTCCTCTTCCTAAATGGACTGAACAATATTTGGAAGTGGGCGGCTGTCTCGTTGTGATAATGTTTTCATAGCACGAGCAAGAAGAGACTCCTCTTCCTAAATAGACTGAACAAGGTTATTATGGAAGTGGTAAACAGACTGAACATCTCAAGGGTTGTCTTTCCACATTGTCAGTGGGAGAAAGGTGGGGAGGGGGGGGAGGAGAAGTGTTCTGAAGGTGTGGTATGATTTTTTTTTTTTTTCCTCCTTTTAGGTCTGTTAATAAACTTCTTTATATTCTTTCAAGTTTGGTGCCTGCTTTGCATTTCTCCTAATTCTTATCTCACAGAAGGTAAACAGTAATGAGTATTTTTGACCAAACCACTACACTTTTTTTTCCTTTAAATGCTTTAAATAAAGAGTATCAGATAAGCACTGAAAAAGCCACAACCCCTCACTGTATGCAAGATAGAAGGCATCTATCCAATTAAAAAAAAAAAATCTGATTTTGTCCTCAGAGGATGTCATTTTCTCAGGAAAACATCATCTAACATGCCAGCTTGCTCAGGTATATTACCTATCATCACTATTATGCAATAATTTTGTTGTCCTACTTGACATTGAGTCTGGCAGAGAAAAGAAGTGGTTAGTGACCAGAGAGAAACCAATTCTAGTTTAAAATATTGCCTGTGAAAAAAATCAAATTAAAAAGGGGAATAAATTTTTATTTCCATGTTAATAGTTCTTTAAAAAATACAACCATGTAGAAATGTGGAAGTGAATATAAAATAGCAAAAATAAATTCGTTGACCCCATGTAGTTTTGTATGCCCATTAGTCCTGTGTAGGAAACTGGAAAGCTGGGATATTTATACACAGTGATAATTATTTCTTATCAGTTCAAATCCAAGTCATGTTTAAATATGGATTTTCTAGGATCTACTTTATAATACCTTCCTCCAAGAGCCTCAGGGAATAGGGGGCTTAATTAAAAGTGTTTTAGAAGTACACTTCAGAGTGATGTTCATTATGTTTACTTTAAGACCTTTAGCAATCATTTTGCATGGAAATCTGCAAACGCTGGCCTACCAGAAAGGATGTCCACCATGTAAAGTTGTTCTTCATGTAACCTCAGACCTTTCTGTCTTTGACTTCTTTGGCATTGTCTGCATTCTTAATACTTTAAATAATATAGAAGCAATTATTAACTGTGTGCAATTGTAGGAATTAATTTAGGATTGATTTAAATGAGTTTATAAAGAGAAACATAGATTCCTGTTGCCTCCACTTTTTTTTTTTTTTTTAAAGTAGAAGCTAGCAGCACTGCATATTTAACACTTAGTCTTATAAATTGTTCCATGGTGTTACCTTGGGACCTACTGATGGCAATAACATAGACATGGATATACAGGAAAAATGCATGTAAAGAAAAAATAGATTTCATGTACCTCTACACTTAGCTTAGATTTTCAGCCTTTTTAAGGAGAACTTGTTAATATTTTCCGGTTTATAAATGGTAGAAGAATGAAGTTCTGAAATCCATCTGAATATTTCTAGAAAATTCTAATGGTAATCTATTACTTAAAGAAAATATCAAGAAAGTACTTGTCTGTGGAAAGAAATAGAATTTTTTTCCCAGAAATACAAATACTCAGTGTATCATCCTCATCTGCAATTCACTTTGTTCTGTTTCTCACTAACTTGCATATCTTTGATCAAAAATGTATTGTTTAAACATATTTGCAGGCCAGAAAAATCTTCAATCCAGTCCGTTCTGTAATACATACCTTTCAGTCTGGTTTCCCAAGGGAATGCAGCTCACATGACCTTGTTCTCTGTCCATCCATCTATCATGTGACGACTACAAGACCATCTGACAGAAAGGCAAAATATCAATGACAAATCATTTCCTGCAAATTTCGTGACAGTCTGTGGCCAGGCAGATGAGAGGGATCTAAATAATGTCCTGTGCTGAGAGAAAGGTTGCAGAGGGAGCCTAACCTGGTCAGAACAATTTCCTCATGTGCACTGACTGGCTCAGGGGTCAGCACATGGGCTACTGTGACCCACACACTGCCCCTGGCCCAGCCATGAAGAGGGACACAACCAAGACATAGGCATATCATGGGTATGGAATGATGGGCCATTCAAACCCAAAGGAAGAGGTAAAATGGAGATAATACAGGGGAAGTTGGACAATAATACGAGGGGACAGCTGGTGGTTTATTGTGGCAAGGGGTATGGAAGGTGCTGGGTTACTGTTGGGAGGAAGTGAGGCAATGGAGAAAGAATATCTCTGTCATGGCGTTTGTGCTAGTTTCATTTGTTCCAAAGAATTTTTTTGCAATTTGTTTGCTTGGAAAAATAATGGAAATTACTTTTATGTTTGCTGTTTTAATGTGACATTCTTGAGCATTTCACTGCAATAGAGGCAGAATGAAAAACTCAATATTGGATCTATTAGCATGAATTTTGCTGAAGGACTTGAAGGACTTGAAATGCTGAGATTGGAGTCAATATTAGATTCAAGCCTCTTGAGGGGAAGTAGAGCCATGTTTAAAAATGTATTTAATATTTTCTATTTATTTATTTATTATATTGTAGTTTCTCAGTATTTTCTCCCACAGTTACTGTTAAAAAAACCCAACAAAACAAAAGCAAAACAAACAAAAAACCCTCCAAACAATAAAATTACATTTAGTATTATTTAGAAAAAGAAATGGGAATAAGATCTGTAGATAGTGTATCATTCTGGAACCTCAGTGAACAAAAAGATTTAATACTCCTATTAAAAACAGCAAATAAAGAGTGATTGAGTATATGAAGCCAAATAGCTTGTGTTCTGCTAACGTATATCTTCCATCCAGGCATAATGTGAACTTATCTAAAAATTAAGAATCTGCTACCAACACTGGTAATTTGTTTCTCATTGATTACAAATAATGTATGTTCTTCATTTTTCATTTGTATTTAACAAGCTTGAGCTTACAGCCATTAGTTCTTCTTACCACAGAATCATAGAATCACAGAATCATTTAGACTGGAAAAGACCTTCAAGATCATCAGGTCCAACTGTTAACCCAAAATTGACAAGGCCACCACTACACCCTGTCCTTAAGTGTCATATCTACACATCTCTTGTATGGGGCATGGTGACACCACTTCCCTGGTCAGTCTCTTCCAAAGCTTGACCACCCTTTCAGAGAAGAAATTTTTCTTAATGTCTAATTTAAACCTTTCCTGGCATAATTTGAGTAATTTCTTCTTGTTCTATCACTTGTTACTTGGCAGAAGAGACCAGTCTTCACCTGGCCTCACCCTCCTTTCAGGCATTTCTTAAGAGCATTAAGGTCTTCCCTGAGCCTCCTTTTCTCCAGGCTGAACAACCCCCAGCTACCTCAGCCACTCCTCGCAGGACTTGTGCTCCAGACCCTTAGCAGCTTTTTTGTCCTTCTCTGGACTCACTCCAGCCCCTCAGTATCTTTCTTGTAGTGAGGGGCCCAGAACTGGACACAGGACTCAAGCTGCAGCCTCACCAGTGCTGAGTACAGGGGAACAATCACTGCCCTGGTTCTGCTGGCCACACTATTGCTGATACAGGCCAGGGTGCTATTTGCCTTCCGGGCCACCTGGGCACACTACTGGGTCATGTTCAGCCGCTGTCACAAGCTCCTCCAGGTCCTTTTGCACTGGGCAGCTTTCTAGCCACTCTTCCCCCAGCCAGTAGTGCTGCAGGGAGTTGTTGTGACCCAAGGGAAGGACCCAGCACCTGACTTTGTTCAACCTCATGTAATTGGCCCCATCTCTCCAGCCAGTCCAGATCCCTGTGTAGAGACTTCCTGCCCTCCAGCAGATCAATACTCGTGCCCACCTTGGTTTCAATGGCAAACTGATTGAGGGTGCCCTCAATCAACTCATCCAGATCATTGGCAAAGATATTAAACAGGGCTTGGCCTGGTACTGAGCCGTGGAAAACACCACTTGTGACTGGATACCAGGTGGGTGTAACTCCATTCACGTCCACTCTGGGCTCAGCCAAACACAGGTGGTAAACACAAGCAGGCACCTGCTCATACCAGGCACACTTATATGAATTATCTCACTGACTTCAGCATACATAAGTAAATGTACTCTGCTTCAGAGGAACCCTCAGTGAGAGTAAAGGTGAACATGAGATCTGGGAAAGTGAAATTCCATCCTTGCTGATATTTGAAAAAGCTACAAATTCATCAGGCTTGAAATAAGATTGTGTTTTGAAGTATTTTTAAGCACCTGGTAGCACTTGTGTTACAGAAAGCCTGTCAGCCTTTTCAACATGAAACTATAAACACTTGATAAGATCTAGGAACTCACACAGTGTACACAGTGTCAAGATGACAAAGCTGGCTAGTTGTTTTTTGGTTAGTTTTGGGTTTTTTTCCTTTCTGAGCTGCTCCACAAGCAGTTGTCTTTCTATAAAAGAAGAAAGGGGACATATAATTTCTTTCATTATGACAGGCAAACTAATCCTCAAAATGTCTAATTATGTTAAAAACTGTATTTAATAACCATTGTGCTGTAGCTTAAATGAATCCTGTGCTACGTACTGGTTTTGACTGTGCAGTTCTCCTCTTCAATTTAATGTTCTTAAATGCTTTAAAACAACGTGGGTTTTTTTCTCTCTCTCCTTGAGATATAATTTGGTATCTGAAAAACTTGAACACTAGGTGATTTCTGTGGCATCTCCTTACCCGCTGGCAGCTCTCCTGGCAGGTCTCCTCTAGGTGCTCATCTCCACTATTGCTCCATCCCCTGTTGCTGCCCAGTGCCCAAAGTGCCCTTGAGCCTTAGCCCTAGCAATGCTGAGGCCCTGGCAGAGGCAACAGCAAATGTGCAGAAGCTTTACAACTTAACCAGTGTGCAACATTTGCATCTGACAAACACACTCCAGTCAGCACTTATCACTCACAGGAACAACCAGTAGGGATCTTGGGCAGGTTATGATGAAAGCCGTAGCTCTAGGGAAATAGCATGGCAAAAGGTCTTCTCCTTCTCCTTATCATCCTCAGCCTTGATACTGGCTGCATTAGAGACAGTCCCCACAGGGGACAATCAGCTAAAACCTTACCACTGCTCTTCATGGTTGGGTCTTGGGAAGATTTTTTTCTGTTCCTTTCTTTTCTCTCTTTGGTTTTGTTTCTTTTTTCTTTCATTTTTCCCACAACTTGCTTTGTACCTTTAAAATCAATATATCACATAAGCTTCAGATGCTCCTAATCAATCATTGTGCATGTGGACCAGTCTCAGCATCCTCTGTGGAGCTATTTCTCCCACTATCGGTCTTCAATAGCAGACATAAATGAATGCCAAGAGTGTTACAACAGATAAGTCCGTAGCAATCCAGAATACCTTCCTTGACCAAGTAACTTGTGATTTAGGAACTTTCCTGACCCAGAAATTCTCAAGCAAAATATTTGCTATTAGGAGTCCTTGTTGGAATTTTCTAACACAAATGTCTTCTGTGCTTTATAGACCCATGCAACATTTTAGCACCTCCAACACACATTGGCAGTGACTTCCATGTCCTTCTGCACTGTGTGTGTGACTCCTTTCTAATCCATTTCAACCTGCAATTTTCTGGTTCTAACTAGTACCTCTCATTCTTTTATTAGAAGGAACTATAAACAGTTTCCAGCCTTCTCCTCACCACTGCATGCTTCACCATGACCTCCTGGCTGGTTTATTTTTCAGGCTGTAAGGTCCCACTCATGTAAGGTTCATGGCTCATGAAAGAAGGAGAGGAGTGAAAGAGTTCTGCTCAAGTCACACCATTAATGAGCACGTTTCTGAAAGGCTGGGAAATTCCATGAACAGAACAATGTTCAGGCTACCCCAGAACAGTGCAGGACCATAAAAACCAGCATGATGAATGTCATACCACTATGCACAGAACAGTGAGTAGATGTACATGAGCTTTCAAGGGAATGCACGTAGTGGGATTTAAATGTTCATCATCTGCTTTCCCAACTTATTGAGAAAACCAGTTTCATTTCCAAGAATAAGGAATAAGGTACTAGAAATTATATTTGATTAACAAAGACCTCTATAAGCAGCCTCTTCTGGCTAAAAGTTCAGTGACTACAAACATTATTCTTCCAAATATGTAAATTGCTCATGTTTGGGTTACGAGACAGGCACAAGATTGAGACCACTGGTGTGAGAATCTGCACATGCAAATTCTTGATATGCATCTGTAAAAGAGACAACGTACACAGAATTCTCATCATGATGAAGAGACCTTGCCTAGACAGGAACGGAAGATTGCCCATGTCAGAAGACTCTTACTTGCACACAGTTCCAAACTGAAAAATGTTTTATATTTTCATGTGTAGTCACACAAAGAACTCTAAACAACCCAAAATCTCCAACAAGAGAGACAGATCTTCCCCTTGAAAAAGAAAAGAGACATAGGAAAAAAATCAGTTATAAAGAGATTGTAAAGTGTAATTTTTGTTATGGCATAGGGGTTGAACAATAAAAGGTGATTATCTTACATCTTAACATCTCATAATTGCGTCTCAGATGTTGTAGGTGTGGGACTTAAACAACAGATGAGTTAAAATGCAAGTTTTGCTTCTAATTTGCCTTCTTTTAATTTTTGAAGCCTGCTTTGTAGCAGCTCTTAAATCTATATTTCTGGTTTAATTTGGAAAAGGCATACTGTATCACCTTCTATGTAATGGCATGGAAATTAATTTTACAAACTCTAGTTATAAGTAGTTATGTTAAGTTTGTACCAATTTAATGAATAAAAATAGCATATGCTGCATAGTGAACTCTGCATACTGGCAAAAGAATAGAAATAGGCAAAGAAATATTTACTGTCATTTAGTCTTGTCAAAGCAGAATGGATTAAAATCTTGTTCAAAGAAGGTCAACCCAGCCACCAGTGCCTCTCAGAATCTGGCCCTTACACTTCTGCCAAGTCGATAGATATTTCAGTCAAGGGGATTTACACACTGAGGAGCAGTAGAATAAAAATATTCCCTCTTGGTCTAAGTTGTGCGGTAAACAGATCCCAGGAGTACTCATGCACTTAAAAATTAGTGTTCTAGGCAGATCCCACAAGCAACAAGAAAATGGAAATTGTTTAGTTATGATAATGCAGCACAAACTTGCTACATGATGGCCTAATGCTTCCATATCCACTCACCTCCTACACTGTCACAGATCCTCGGCTGGCTCTGATTTTCATTCTGAGTTATGTATCCAGACCATCAAAAAACCATCTCATCCTACATGTCTTAACTGACATGCAAACCAACTATCACCAAGCTACAAATTAACCTCTTTCTTGGTTTGTCCTCTGTGGGTTTCCCAAATGCAGTCAGACAGCTGGAGGACAAATGTCAAACCTGGAAGTATATTCCACTGTGAGTCATTGCTTAGGTAACAGGTTTCTACCTGGAATGAGCACCCAACAGTCACAAGCACCCTGTCTTTTCTGTTCTGAGAGGGCTGCATGCAGTGCTGTTCACAGGCTTGAGGTTCTGTCCTTTCAACAAATGGAGACTACAGCTGTTCAAGAACAGTGGAGAAAACAAAACAGCCATTATAAAAACCTGAGAGCCAACAGTTTATATGAGCAATGGCTTAAGTCACTCAGATGCTTTTGTATGCATTTCTAATGCAGTCATTACCATAATAGCAACAAAACAATTCATTTTCTTCCTTTCATTTTACTGTTACGGTAATCATTTGTATAAAAATAGGAGTTACATCAGCTGGTTTCATGTAGGATATTACCCCTCTTTACAAATGTTACCTATATTGGGCAAACAAGATCTGTAATTCAGAAATGATTGATCTCCAGAGGGTCTCTTCTCCAACCACAACATTACTACACACAGAGAAACACAACCCAGCTATTTTTTGCAATAAGAAGCTGTACGCTATGGCAGATCAGCTCAACATGCATTAACTGAAACCCCTAAGAACACATTTTCTAGGGTTTCCCCAGGATAAACTTTTTGAACCAGTACTGCATGCCCAGGTCAACTCTTTCTGATTCTTCTATAGGAAAACTATTTACATACTAAGACTGGATACATGCCTAGTGAGAAAGGAAGGACATACTTTGTCTTGAAAATATATCTGAGCTCAGTGGAGGATCTCAGCAATGTCTCACACACCATTCCCACAGTTACCTAAGGACATCAGGACTAGCTAAAAATATCAAGAAAGCAGTCCACAAATGATTGTTAAAATACCCCAAGAGAAACAGAATGGGAAGGTATTTCAAGTCAGTTGCCTTACGAATCTCTCCTCTGCTCATTCTACTCAATATTTTCATTTATACAGGGCTAAATGGTTAATGAGAAGTTATAGAGGTGACAAAAGTTGTGGAAGAGCAGGACAAATTTTGAACTGAACTGGTGATGTAGCTGTCCAGAATCAACAAGATTAATTTAGCCTGTCTTTGCCTCAAATGGATTGCGAAGGGTTTATTCCTGGCAAGCTATTACAGAACAAATCAATGGGGATAACAATCAGCTAGACAGCTGTGTGTTGGTGAAAGAGCCGGGTTTATGGGGTCACAAAACTGGTATGGATGAAGCAATCTAGCTCTGCAGAAGGAAGACAATATTCATTTTGGAAAGCATTACAGAAATGGGGTGTGCAATAAGACAAAGACATTTCTTCTGTCATGCAGAGTGCCAGTGAGAGGTTTCCTCCAGCATTGCATCCTGGCCTGGATTCTTGAACATAAGGCAGAGAAAATGCAAGGAAATATGAGCAGTAAGAGCAGAAAGAGGTCTGAAAGAGAAAATCTGCAGAGGAAAAACAAAAGATTATGGTAGTTCAGTTTGGAGAGTGAGGACAGAGAAAAAAATTGAAATCTTGCATCATTATAAAGACTGCTACAAGTTCTTGCTAACTTTACTGTATTCAGGGCAGATACTAGGGAAGAGTTCATAGTAGGGTAGCATGGTGACCACAGAAGTTTACTAACTCTGCATCAGTGCAGGAGTCACAGGTTATGTCAATATTAGCAATTAGCAATACTAGAACATAGACCTGGGCCCTCAGTCATCCTTCCTGTGAAACCATCAGTTGTGCTGGGTCCGTAAGCACTCCCTATACAGGCCTGGCGTTCACATGGGCCAGGGACTATTCCCAACAGACAGGCTTAATGGGAGCATTCTTGACAGAAAGATAGGAGAGCTTCAAAGTATATTTCCCTGGGCCATTTGGCCTCAGGGCCAGAGAACAGTGTCAGGCACATTTAGTATTTCAGTACTGCAGTCAACCAGTAGAAGTCCATAGGAAGGCAAACCCACCTCCATAGAGGAGGGGTTAGGATATATTGTAATATCTTATCTAGTCCTATATGCATGCAGTTCTGTTTACTACTGACCTCTATTTACTACTGACCTTTGTTGAGAAATACAGAAAACGTTGTGCTACAGTACAATCCCTATAAGATCCATTCTCCAGAATCCTTATAAAGAGGTAATGAGGCTGACCTTCATACAAAAGAAAAATCAGTCTAATACAAATCAAGTCCACTATCTCAGCTGGAGATAAACAACTTTTATCAACCAGAAGATGTAGATGCTAGATTTATTGTTATATGCCATTACAGGAACAAGCAATACCAAATGATGCAAGGATATTGCCCTTCCATCATTTTGGAATTCAGTGGGGGATAGAGGCTCCACACTGCATCACAGCTCTCAAACAGCCTCTCAGCACCAGCTGTGGGCCCAACTTTATCACGCTTTACAAACAAAGACAATGCCTATAACACAGTCACTGCTCCAACTGTGCTGTGATTGATGGCAGCTTAGCTGCCATAGCAAGGAGCTCAGTGTGGGCTCCGTCTGCATAAGCACATAGTTGCCCTAGATGGATTCCTGCTGTTGTGGGGGCATTTAACCTAATCCTCACTCAGATAGGTCTTTGCTGCAACTCCAGTGTAGATACGGCAAAAGAGGCATCTCCGTTGGCCAGCTGAGCTACTGGAGACAGTCCCTGTGATTCCTACAGGGCTCAGCATCAAGAAGCATCTTTTATACATACACTGGGAAATATTTCAGCATGAAGTCAAGGTTTTATTGGGGCATACTCCTCGCTGTCACCACTCTTCCCTCACACACTGAAGTCCCACTTCATTTCTTCCCATCACATCTTGGCATCCTATTTTTTTGGGAGGCAGTTAAAAGAATGAGAATATGTAGTCACTCCAGTATCTGGTAGGTGGCACTGGCTGGCCTAGAAAGTGGAAGATAATGTTATGAATTTGTCCACTAATAATGAGCAAAAAAATCTTCACTTTGCTGTGAGAAAAGGAAGGCTAAGTGGCATGGGCCAGCCCATCAAAACGGGGAAATCTTGTGGAAAGCGCATATTTCCCTGCTCTGATTTTCTTGCCCCTACTCCTTTCCATATTCATAGACAGACTCAGTTTAGGCACTTTCAGTTATCTAGTTTTACTGATGCAAAAAAGTACAGATGAAAGCACTGGCTTTAGTGGTTAGTAAATTTTTAGTAAAAAATTATGATTAAGAGCTCCAAATTCTTGAAATCTATCAGTAGCAGGAGACTAATAAAGGCAGATCAGTAAAATGTGCTTTCTGAACCCAAAATACAGTTTAAAAATAAGGAGGAGGGAATTTGAGATACTTGAAGTGAGGTAGCTTCAAAATAAATCAAGGTATTCAAACCTGCTTCTGAGGTGGAAGGTGACTTTGAGGAATGCTTGCAGGACCTTACCCACTGTAAAGCCTCAGTCTATTCCCTTGCAATTCCACACCATTTGGTCTAAGTCACCTGAGAGAAAAAAAATGGTGAGTGTATAATTTTTTTTCCTATTCCTCCTGGGTGGTCCACTGCATAGCTTGAAATCTGTATTTTTGTAGCAAATGATGAAATAAATTGACCCCTTGAGCCCAGCATATAGGTGGAACATTCAGTACACTGCACCTCTGAGTCATCAGACCCAGACCCCTGCTACCTCCAGCAATCACGATAGATAAACCAATTCATAAAACTATCTTGTTCCATATTAAAAATTCTGTGGATGGTTGCCCAATTTTAAGACTTTTAAAGCTCTTTTTAAGAATGGAAACTTTCTTCAAACTTGCATTTAATGTTCATTCACAGAGAGATGTACCCTTTGGTTTCATGGCAGGGAACCATTTTCTTCACTCTGTACAGCACTAACCCACAACTCCAGTCAGCAGGAAAACAGCCTTTCCAGCCCCATACAAATTTTTCTTTGCCAGAGGGAGCACCTCAAGCTCTTTCCAACCTCCCCCAGCATGACAGAAAGTCTTTACCCCTCTGAGTGACTCTCCTCTGCACATATGGCATCTGGAATCCACTTTTTTGTTGTTTTGTCTGGGGTTTTTATTTGTTTTGGATTATTTTTAAAACCGTGTGTGCAAGGTTGCAATCAGTTTTCCAGAGAGGCTGTAACAGCAGTTTCTACAATGGCTTCATACTTGCTAATCTGCAGCAGAAATATTTAATCCAGTAAGTTTCAGTCTTGTTTTTCCTTTCTCCATTAGAGCATCTCATTGACTATGATTGACCATCTCATGCATGTTTCTGCTTCTTACCTCACTACTGGCAAATCTCAGGTTTATAATAGTAGTTATTGCTGTAAGTTCCTATTAAATTTTCTCCCATTTCTGCAATTCCAGTTCAAAGGTTCAGCCAAGTTCTTCATTTGATATTCAAATCCTCGTTTGCAATGCTGGCACTGCTAACTTTTTCATTAGCAGCATGTTTTCATTGCCACACAATTTTCTTTTCCTGTTTAATTCATTGATAAAACCAGTAAATACTCAAACTTCATCATATATGATATATTCTCAAATTCAAGATACAATATTGCTTTATTTTTTGTTTAAAAATTTTATTCTATACAGCTGCAGTACAACCCATCATACCTTAACTGTCTCTTTCTATTTTTCACTTGCCCCCATATCTGATTATTTTAATAAATATTTGGCTTTCTGAGTATCTGGGTTTCTGAATGACAACAGCATGTAAACCTTTGGAAAAAAAATTAGAAAGTTCAGTATCTTCATAAACCTTACTACCCTAGATTGATTTGGGAATATTTTTAGCCTGCTGTATTGAACTGTTCAGCAGCATCAGTTACTGTTTTACTGAGGTTTTATTTATAAATGTAGAACCAAGCATAGCCTTTATCATAAGCCTGCTACCTTAATAAAATAAATGAGTTGATGCTTGCTTGTGATCTGAGCTTTGCCTTGATGCCTGAGGTTAGGTACCTAGATTCACATGGAAATCCCTAAATAAGTGTAGCCTGGAGCACTGTATAACACCATTCACTGTAGATTTGACTATAGGTCCAAGTTATTAGGTTTGCTGTCCTTTTACAGGACAGGAAGATTTCATTTTGGTGAGAGCTGAAGATCACTAATGTTTCCATGCTCAGTGTCTGCCTGCAAAACATTTTATCGCTTTTTACTTTTCATTCTCTTTTGGAGATAGATTAGGCAAGAGAGAGACAGCATTTTGCTGCCCAGTGCTGTGAGACTGGCAGACAGATACGGGCTGTTCTGAGGTTGGATGATTCATGCACACTGAAGAGAAAAAGGCTAGAGACAGTGCACTGTCCTCAAAATTAATGCCCTAACAGCAGACCCCAAAATGGAGCAGAATGAGAAGCACAAAGTTCTTGTTCATGCCTCTGCCTTCTCTAAGGTCATAAGCGTTTGCCTGTTTAGTTTGAACTTGTTACAATTTTGTGTTTAACAAGAGAGATGTGCTAGAATTTGGAAGCTCTGTATTTTGGAATATTTCCTGGCTCCGTCCCCAAAAAAACCTCTGAGAGAAACTTTTTCTAGCAGGACTGTAAACATGAAGACATCTCACCCCATAAGATTAGCTTCCAGCCAAACCAGAAGCTAGCCTGGGGCTTCCTGGCTAATGTGAAGCCTCCATGAGTTTCCTGTGTTAACTTATTCCTTCTGTTTTGAGCAGCATTTTAATATTGAGCTCAGCCAGAACCAGGTGGGTGGTAGGAACAGCAACATGGTTTTTTCCCTCTCTTCTCCAAGGTTCCCTAAATCTGCTGACTAAAAATTTTACTGTGAAGTTCTTTGGGTTTCACTCTAAAGTAGAAGCAGCAAAGTTTAGGAGCTTGTAGAAAGCACAAGATAAGTAGAAAATTAACAGGCTGAATTTGGAAGAAAATTTTGTATCACCTATTGTGTGCATCATCTGAAGGGGTGTACAGAACCAGGTGAAGTCAAAAGGGAAATCAGTTTAATGACAGGAAAGGGAAAAGAGAGGCTGGAAGAGGTACCCAGTGAAACCCTGGAAGATTAGTGCTTCAAATTATGAAGAGACAAGTGACTCTCAAACAAGGAGTCTCCACAGGCATAATCCAAGTCCACTTTTAGCCCCTCCCTTGTCCTTGCTAGATTAAGCAAGGGCGTGGGAGCAACTGGACAGCAATCCAGTAGGAATCCCCCTGCAATGCACTAGAATAAAATCAGTCAAACAATTTTGGAGCCAAGTACCACAGACAAAC
This sequence comes from Coloeus monedula, assembly GCF_965178545.1. Classification (NCBI taxonomy): domain Eukaryota; kingdom Metazoa; phylum Chordata; class Aves; order Passeriformes; family Corvidae; genus Coloeus; species Coloeus monedula. The sequence goes on along the minus strand of NC_138782.1, from coordinate 85,476,338 downwards.
AGAGTACCGCTGCGCTGGGGTGGCACTGCATAATGGAGTGCACATTGTGAGAGCTGAAACAAGGAGCAAGGACTGCTCCCCCAGGCACATTAAATCAGAGAGCCCTGAGAACTGGAAAAGCCTGAAGACCTCTGGGCTCTGTGTGTTGCAGCCATATGAAGGACAGAAGGAAAAGAAAGACAAGAGAACCTTACATGCCATTTCACATTATGATTGTCCTGCACAGGCTGCATGGAGCACACCTAAGCCTCAGCATTAAAACAGCACTAGGGTAAGAAGAGTAAAGGGAAAGTTCTGTTTACCAGTAAAAAGAGAAAAAAGTCTCCAAAATTACAAACTGACAAGATGGCTCTCTGCAGTGTGGTTTGAAGTATATTTTGCAGTATCTAACATGTCCAAACGTTGACAATCTATTATCAGCCATGGGCAATGTTCACAGGTTGTGCTGCTCAGAGCTTGTTTTTCAGCAGCAAATCTCACCTCTGCTAGCTGCTTTCAGTGGTGTCTGCACTGGGAGGAATAAAAAGCTCTGCAGAGAAGCATTATTCTAGCTTTCTACTATTCTCACCAGAATATCCTTTTTCAACTACAAAATAAACAGCTTTAAGATTCTTTGAACTAAAACTAACTTAGAAAAGAGGGATATGTATACACACATGGACAGAGACAAGTATGTATATACATATATGTATTTGTTTTGGGGGTTTTAATCTTGCATATTAGGATATATTATGGCTGTCTAATAGAGTAAAACTCAGAACATGTAACAGAAATAATTCCGTCTGTCAAAGGTGTGAGCCTGTAAGCTTAATTACAGAAATAGTGTAGGTTTCTGAAAGCAGTAAAAAACTAACAAAACAAACAAAAACATGCTGAAAAGCTCAAAGTTTCTCCAGCAAAATCATGACATCAGATTTTCTCAGTGTGCATATCTGTGTACCACATCTTGTTCGCCTTTATTCTGGCTGAATTCATGACTGCTTGCTTACAAAGTCATGTAAACACCAAGGGAATTAAAGCGTCAGGATTCCATGGCCTTATGACAGATTTAAAACTAAAAGCATCCTACCTGGTCCTTTTAATTTTTTTTCCTTCTTGCTCCTGGTCTGCCAAACTGCGAAGAGCAATGCCATGTATTCAGTGTCTCTGCAATGCCTTCTTGGATGGCCTCCCAGTGCCTTGGCCCTGACACATGTTGCTCTTCCTTGGCTCTGACCTGTAAGGATGGATCTCAGCTAAGAACCATGGCACTGCTCCCTTGGTACGGGCGACAAAGCCCCTTTGCTTTCCAATCAGAGCTGATGTGGCAACACCATCTCTAAAAAGCAAAGTATGTGCATCTCACATGATCTCCCTTCTCTTCCCACCCCTCCACAGCCTCTGGGGATGGACAAAGACTAGGGTTTGCTTGAGCACCAGTGAAACACCACACTGGAGGCCTCAGTCTTGGCTGAGCAGTTGTGTGCTGCTGTAGAACAAATATTTGGCAAGCAATAGGTGTACTCAAAAGCTGTGCTGACAGCTCTGGTTGCTTCACTGGGTAGCTGGGCTTGATGCCTTACTGTAAAAAAAGCACATGCCATTTATGTGTGTTATATAGTACATTGAACTATAAAAATCATACAATTTACTGGATAGTCTCCGGGGATTCATTGTTTCAGCAGGTGAATAGAATCTAATCCAGAACGAAAATTCAGGAAAAAGTGTGAAATCGAAGTCACATAGACATGTGTCTCCTTAAGAAGAGATTTGGGCATCAGAGCAGCTAGGACCTGTCAAGAGCTATCATAAATATTTATATAGCGTTGCAGAAATAACAGGTGTCTTATAATAAGCAAAGTGTGTCAAACAGATGGCACCTCTGAAGAGCAAACCTCCAAACAGTGTAAAACAGAACAACAATATCTCTGTAGATGGGTGGGATATGGCACCTGTCCCCCTGAAGTGGAAGTCAGTGCATTGGGCAGGGTAAGTCAATGTAGTAGAATTTCAAGCGTGTGTTAGAAACTGACTGGATTTACCACATATATACCTCAGACAGAGCCTGCTGGAAAGACAAGCTTTGGAACCAGAGCACCAAGCCAGGAGCAAGATCATCTTCATATATACAGAGTTGTACCCATTTTTTGTTTGGCATTTTCCAGGTGAAGATTTAATGCAGATTCAGAGACACGGATAAACAAAACATCCCTGAACCATGCTGGGAATCCCCCTCTCCTTAAATCCTCTTGTCTGTCCTTAGCTAAACTGAATTTAATGCTTTCTTTCAATGAGACAATTTGCTTTGAAGATGTTAAGAGTTTAAATAAACTTTATTTTTTTTTTAAGAAGGAAAATTATGAAAAATACTTCATCAGAACCATCAGAAATGCTATCAAATCTAGAAATTCATCAGCATGCTGACCTGTTGAAGGGAACTCAACCCAAGAAGTAGATACTTTGGAAACACATGGGTAATGGCACACAGGACCATTTTTTCCCTTATGGTTTCATGGCAAGCCATAGCAGGCATCTCTCAAGTTAAATTAGAAGCCTGTAAGGAATTTGTTGATGGAAGTTTTGATAGGGCTTAAAGCTGACTGGAGCTCACCCACACACAAGTCTAGGAGCATTAATCTTTTGGTTTTTTAAAATACAAAATTTAGTTCAAACTCTTTTATTCCTTGATTTTTACCTATTTCATCTGCAGAGTGATTAAAACCAGCTTGTTTTGCACGTGCCATCAGTACTGTGCAAGTGTGATACACTGCTGTGCAACTGCCCTGAGATAATGTGCTGCTAAATGGGTACCTCTGTGTTGCTGTCATACCTTGCTACTCAGCAGCAGCAGAGTCACCTGAGCTGCAGCAACCCTGCCTGATAGTAGATTTGTCTGTATTCCTGTATAATTTCAATTACATACAACCAGTTTATCATAACCTCCTTACACTAGTGCAAAGTGATATTTACTGGTCATAAATTCTAGAGCTTCAGAGGAAATAACACTAACTACTTTAAATAGCAGTTGGGTCTTAACCCCCAGAGAAGATCATAGAATCATAAAATGGTTTAGGTTGGAAGGGATCTTTACAGGTCATCTAGTCCAAATCCTCTGACCTTTACAGGTCATCTGGTCCAACTCACCTTCAGGGATATATTCAACTAGATCAGGTTTCTCAGGTTTCCCATCCAACCTGGCCTTGAATATTTCCAGAGACTGGCCATCCACCACCTCTCTGGGTAATCTATTCCAGTGTTTTACTACCTAGATTGTGAAAAAATTCTTCCTTATATCTAATTTGAATCTACTCTCTTTTAATATAAAACCATAATCCTTTGTCATATGGCAACAGGCCCTGCTAAAAAATCTGTCCCCATCTTTCTCATAGGACCCTTTAAATATTGAAAATGTCACCCTTTTGATGTATTTGCACAACAGACATTCAACTTTTTCAGTAAAATCGGTTCAGCTATTTTACTTTCCCTGCATTGGGTACATATTTCCTATCACTTTGTCACCAGGGTGAGTAGACAGGATGCTATCCAGCTTTTTCGCTTCAGCCATCTCAAGGTTCCACCATGAAGTAAACAATGAGAATATCTAAGTGGAAAAGCTGGATAGTTTATCTATTCACTCACCAGGAAGAGTCTGGTGCACTGCGGACATAACCCATATCAACTCAGTCAGTGGTAATTTCATTACCAACACCCATAAGAAGCTCAGGAGAACACACTCCTTTTTTTTTACAAAACTTAGCTCAGGTATTTGTAATTCATGGAGGAACTCTTCTTAGACCACACATGGGACCTATCTCACCCAGGTCTCAAATAGTTTCCAAACTCTCAGCTATTTACACTGGTTCCCATTATAGGCAGCTGAGAGAAGCAGGCACATCCAGGGAGAAATTCATCTCATCTGGAGGCAGTTACTTGAAGTAGGTCAGAGAGATCGCATGTGTGGGTTGCTCTCCAGTGAATGTAGTGGAAGCCCAGAGCAATCAGCAGAGAGTTAGACAAATAAACCTTAAATATGTGTAGTAAGACGGTAATAAATTTGCCCAATATTTTTCTGTCAACAAAAAAGAGCTGCTACAAAAAAATGTTGTGCTCTTGGTCATAGTTTCATGACTTGGCTTGTAAAACATGCCCTCCACCAGGGTCTCCAGTCTCCCCAGAGGCTCCTCAGAGTGTTATGGTGTGTAAGTAGGTCAGCTCTCCTGTTAACGTGATACCACTCCAGTGATAAACCTTTTGTTTCTGCAAAAACAATGTCTAAATGCTACTTCTGTAGCATCTGTTCGGCCATGATAGCATGGGTATGGCTTGCAGTATAATATTTGTCCTTTTAAAATAGATTCATTAATTTATTCCCTGTGCAGGAAACCTTTGTACAGATTCACTGCTGGAAGAAAATAATAGTTGTGTAGAGGACAAATGCCTCTGAAAGGGCAGCTTGTTTTAATCCACATGCTGTCCACAATACCTGTGTTTCTTTTCTGTTTTATAGCATAAGCATTTTATGAAGTAAATCTAAACTGTGAGGATTGATGAGAATTGTTGGTGTTGTTTCTATAATATTTTCCCAAATGAGACTGTGATTTTATGTTTGGTAAATTAAATTAAGTAGAAAGGTGAGACAGAAACAATTTGGAGTCTTGAAAGATCAAAAAATAATTTTACACCACTTTTTCTACCTAACTGCTCCATATATTTAGATATAGCAATCCTAATTATAGCTTTGTCTTTATGTATCATCCCTATTTGAAGGTAGTGGTAAATGACATTATTGTAGCCAAGTATGAGAATTTGGTTAGTAAAATAATGGAGCTCTAGTCAACAGATATGAAGCAAGAATGTATAGCTTATCCTCTAAAAAAAGCTTGATATTATAATTATTAAACTTCTGTATTATTTTCACCTTACAGTACATTAGAAGATCAGTCACATTTTCTTCTTTGCAAAATAAATTCTGTGGTTTATTGACAACAGCTTGAAACAACTTATTTCAAAAGTCTCAGTCAGAGTTAGAAAACCCAATCATTTATGGAAATATCTGTGGAAAAGTGAAGAATAATTCAAGTTATTTTGAAAAGTTACATTTTCAAGAGTGTTTTTCCTGAGTTTAATGGCAAGGGAGCACAGCTTGCTGCCTTCAGTTCAACAGGACCAGCTGGCCATTTTCTCTCATATTAAGTGAATTGTGGGCATATTGCAGGCATGAAGACTGCACACAGCAGTTATCACCAATTCCTGGCTGTGTGTCAGCATACATTTCTAGATGTCACTTCATCAACAGCATTCTTCCCTCAGGTGTTTTTTTTTAAGCCCAGATTTGAAAAGGCTGTGTTGATCTAGCAAAATTTGGCAGCATTACCTAACTTGGAAACTTGAGCATCTTTAACTGTAACTTTGAAGTTAAATGGCACTTCATGTTTTTTAAAGTACATAATATTTAAGTTCTTAGTTTAAAAAGACAATGTTAGTGGTTTTTTTCTTATGATAGTGTCAGTAAAATAGATTTTAAAATATATTTGAAGAAATTCTCTAACTGTATCCGAGAATATGGATAACAGTCCAAACCTAGTAAATGACATGTTCTAGTAAGTTGGAGACCAGCTAAGTAGCACATTCCAAGACTGGATAAGATTTTGTTTGCAGTGGTACCTTTATCACGAAAGACATTTTACAGCAGTACAGCTATGAAGGAGACCAGATGATCACCTGATCTTAGAGACCAAGCAAGTACTGCTTACAAAAATAGAATTGGTAAATATTATTTTATAATAAAGCTTAATTTGGGCCAAAGTGTTTTTTCCATATATCACTCTTTTTAAAATGGGAGAATCTGAAATTGCTGACATTATTTATCGTGCAAAAAACAATATGGCTTTTGTGTTGTTTTATTTATTGTGCTTCTTGGACATTAAAAAAAAGTTATATTTGAAAGATCATCTTGATATGGATATATATGATATGTATATCTAGGTATAGATATATCAAAACCTGTTTTGCAATTAATGTGTGCATTATTTTTCATGGCCATGAACTTCATACTACATACCAAAGTGCCCAAACTTCCCTGGAAAGTGACAATCATTGCTCACTTTCCTTAATCAACTTTTGTATGTTCATATCTTGTAATGGTACCTCCATGGGGCAGAACTGGGATTGTGTGTCAACAGCCAGAGCAGGAGGATTGCAAATATACCCTGGACAGGCATGTAATTACAGACAAACTGTACCTTTGATCTCTCTGCTTCACTCCATGTCCACATCTCCAGCTCCTGGTTGTCAGAGCAGAAGCCTTGGACCCCTGGCCAGACAGAAACTCTATTAACCCATTTGTCTCTACCTGGTCCAACCCATGTCCAAGCTGTCTCTTGTGGCATTTCCCTGTGACTCTCCTCCCCTCTCCCTGTGCTAAGCCATATTTTTAATTCCACATCACCAAAGGCATCTTTCCAGGAGGTCTTTGGTTGAATATTTCACTTAACAACACTTGTAGCCATTGAATTTTTACATGAACACCAATGCTAACACTAATATAAGATTGTCTTGGCAATACAGTACTCAAATCCATCAAAAGATACCTCCAAAGTTCTCCACACAAAACGCCATGTGAACTGTTGCTCTAACAACACCACATTTTGCAGTATCCAACTTCTAGAGAAACCCTAATTCCAGTAAAGCCTTATTACTATTGGCTACTTAAAATCTTTCTCAAAAGCAGAAAATTTTTCAGATGTCTTCTGCACCTCTTTAAATCATCCAGACCTTTCTCCACCTTCCCTGTCTGATCTTAAGCTCAAAATGATTTATGGTGTTATTCTGATGACAAATACTACAGCAATGAGCCAGGGCATTGATATTTTTCAAGCTGAAAACCAGAAAAGAATCATTAGATACATGATAAATCAATTATTTGAGAAAACAAAATTATGAATGAAAAGAAAGAAACAGAAGAGAGTCTATCAATTTTAGTGACTGACAGAAGAAGTAGGATATAGGTACAAACAATATTTTTCTATTTTGTTTTCTTATGAGAATGCAATATGCTTCAGAAATGTGTCATTATATTTCAGTGATAATCCATAGCAAGCCATCATGCAGAAGACGAGTCCATCAGCAAACAGGAGATTGGAAATAACAGCTAGGGAATATATTCTCAGTGTTTCAGATCAAGTGTGATAGAAACTCATGTGAGTAACAGAACTGACCTAATGTGGTATTTGTTCATATTTGAGGCAGCTGTTTTTCAGTTTGACAGCATTCTTACTTACAACCATTCATAAAAGCCAATGTCTGTCTGAACAGATATTTGGAGTGTGGCTGGTCTTCATACAAATACTCTTCTTCACTCATGAACAACAGTAATGTTTATTTCCTACTTAGCATCTGTACTTCTGTTGAGACTGCTCTGATTCTCTGATTGGGGGGCAAAAGCAGATTCTGGATGATACAGGTGATCAGAGATGATGGGGAGGACAAAGGGATTGTGTCACTAATCACTCATCTCCTTTAGGGAAATTGGCACAAGAAACTTTTCCTGCACCTGGAAATAGAATCATATTTTTCTATCAGTCATAAAACCTGTGATATAAAGTTATGTGAATAAAATGAGGACAGAAGTTGAAGGATAAATCAATAACTCACACACATCACTCACTCACACACTGCTGTCTCTATAACACCAAGAGAGGGTTATACTGAATTTTCAAAGGCAACTGCTTGTTTTCTGCAGCCAAGGCTAACATTCCCTCTGGCAGGGTTTTTGGCCAGGATTGGTTACTGAGGTCTCAGTCCCATAAAGGACACGTCTATCACTTGAGCTGAAGGACTAACTTCTTCACTTATCAATGATGATGACAGCAGGCACATTAAAGGCTCTATCAGAAATTCAGTGCTTATTCTGGCTGGGGTAGTTGAAGCTGACACTGCACCCTGCTGTTCTCCCCTCTCTCCAGCACACCTTCCTGCTCCACTGCAACTGGGTGACAGGGTAGACATCCTTAGTTCAGTTCCTAGAGCTTACAGCCTCGTAGTTTAGAATGGACTATTTAGATGTTTCAGCTGAGGTACCTGGATGAAGCAGGACACCTGAGGCTCTGAGTGCATGTACCCTTCTAGCCCTGCTTGAAGAGGATAACCTACTTTAATAGATGATCTCTATCATGGCTTACTTTATCAGGACATGTGACATCCTCTGGTCTTATCTCACTTCTTGCTCATTTTGATTCCCCAGTGAGCCCCCAGGGGTCATGGAATTATGTGGAGTAATCAACATTGCTTCAACCTTAAACCAAAGTACACAAAAGGTGAGAGGACTTAACAGTTGAGCAAAGAATGGCTGAAAGGTCCCAGTTTGGTACAGTCAGTCTCACAATACATCTGCAATATAGAACAGATATATTGATGCATCAAGCACAACATGAAATATTAATGCACCTGAAAAGAACAAGCGATGACTGACAGGGAATATAGCAAGCAGTGCTGGTAATTTCTGCCCCAGAAAGAGAATCTCAACCTGTAAAAGGTACATAGCAGCTACTGCAGGGTAAAGAATTGTGGAAAGTCTTCATAGGAGGAGACCCTAAAACTGCTTGCCTTGCTTACACAAGAAGAATGAAGGCTGAGAGAACAGGCATCAGGTGTATATAAATACCTGGTTGTAAACATCAAGGAGGCAGGAGGGCTGTCTAGGTGAAAGAACAAGTACAATTGGATCCCAAAGAAATGTAGCCTGAAAATGAAAAGATTGTTGCAAACAGCAAGCACTTTAGACATCAGCAGTGTACTCAGTCTCCATACCTCATCCATCAGATGCCATGTTGTCACTTGTGCTACAGATATCCATGTGCGCTGGGAACTGGAGGGTATTCTACAGTCCAAATCAACATGGTTATCTTTAGGTTTCTGGAAAGACTCCAAAGTTCATAATGAGTATGAGCAATGCCATTTCACTGGGGATACCTGTTCTTGTAAGGTCCTTTAAAGCCTCTTTTATAGCCCTGCTTTTTGGCGAATGCTGTGTGCCAGACTTACAGTAACCCAGCAGTTGCCTCATAACATTTTCCAGTGCACTGAGAAGTTTAAGACTATGGTTAAGAACTAAGCAGTGGGGTGGCAAATTTGCCACTGATATTATTGTGGAATTAGGATCCCCCAACAGGTATCAGTGTAATCACCTCAGATTGCTATCAAGGGAAAAGGAACAAAATTCTGTGAGTATACAGCTGCAATCATTTCACTTATTGTCATGCAAGAAATACAGTCAAGTGCAACTGTCAAGTAGCAAAGACACCATGTGCCAAATTATGTTCCCTGTAGCACTTCAGTGACTTCAGTGGACAAGAGAAGGGTACAACAAAATCATGTTTGCTGCTGATTTTCATCTTGACTAAGAAGTTATTTATAGCTACCAAAGGAGAATTTAAAATTCCCTCAGTCTTAGAAATTCCTCACAAACAGCATTTTGGAAAAGCCTTCTTGTCTTTTAGCCATTTCTTTATGAAGGATTTAATTCCAGTTTTTAAGTTATCCCATGCATCTATAGGTAGGAGTCACCTAGAATCTGTGCTCTACAGCACTCATCTGTCATTTTAATGGCCTACTTTTCAAATGCAGAACTGAAAATTGAAAAGAGCTGAATTTTCTGGTAATAGGCTTAGTTTTCCCAAATGGTATTATGATAGATTTTTTTTTTTTTTATGGAGTTAACAATACCTTACTGAGCACAGACATTGAAATTTACATTTCCATTTATAGAAAGATTTACCGAAGAACCTTAATTTAAGGAGGGAGCTTGCTGTACTGAACTTATAAGTAACTAAGATACAGTAAGCCAATGAAATCATGCTCCAGAGTTGGCCAAATTGGCTACTGAATCTGGTATACTGATAAACCACAACATTAACACATTGGGATGATACATTAATATAATCCACAACATAGGAAAATTAGTCTGTTAACTTCTGTATAGTTTACTCGTGTGTTTAAAGTGGCTCTTTGGAAAGATAACAAATTACAGCAGAACTACACCACTTATTTGACAGCACTGTGTTTTGCAATATTGTTCTCCAAGGAAATTCTGTTTTGTTAATTTTGAACTGGTCTCAGAGCCAGGAGGCCCAAGTCATGCTGCTAACTCCTCAACTGTTTCTGACAGGAAAACTCATTTTACTTCTCATGAATACTCTTTGTATCTGGCCACCTTTACTCCCTCTCCAAAGAAAGGCTGCCAGCCTTATTCCATGAGTATACTCATCTTGATCTCTGCATGCATAAGTGTTGGCTATTCAGAGACATTAGAAAGAAACAAGTAAATTGCTGCAGAATGGCAAAACTATTTAAAGAGAAATGGTGGATCCGTAAAACCAGGATTAACCATAGTTGGATACTTTTGATATTGCTGTTATCCAGCAAAAATGTTGTTCAATAGGCCTCCTACCTGAACACTAGCTTGCAGGGCTGTGGCATAAGAAAAGCAGTACAAACTATTTGAAAATCTTATTTAGGCACTGAATCTTTTAAAACTGCCTTTCTGGACAGCTTGGTAATACTGTCAAGTTGCACTGTTCTTTTGCTTTAAAAGGAAAGTAGGAAGTCAGAAGTAATCCCAGGACTGCAGGTGACTTTTTCAACTGGCACCTGCACTAAATTCTTTTCAAGTCTCTTACCAGGTGTGCAAAGGTAAGCAGCATCTCAGGAGAGAACATTTCTCCTGGCAAAAAAAGAAAAAAAAAAAAAAAGAGAGAGTTCATTTTTTGGAATGAACATTCTACCATTCTTTTAAGATGCATTTTCTTGTCTCTTTTAGAAACCTGTGGGTTCAGTATTACCGTGCAATGTACTGCAAGTCTCTGCATGGTAGTTCCACACAGTGAGTGCCAGTGAAATTAAAACTAGGTTCTGCTGTATCTGGTTTGAAAGCCAATATGATATGCATTTGCCACCTTTTAAAATTTTTCCTATTTTTATTTGCCAGCATGTTTGCCATCATATTTCCTTTTTTGATCACAAAGGTATCCTTTGCTTCTCAGGGCCAGACCCTCAGCTGAGCTAGTCACTCAGCAGTAAATATTGGCAAGTGCTGACATTTGAAGTGCCACTGCTGGAACACTTATTTGACCAATAGAGGTGAAACCTAACACCTTGTACTTAGTGCTATAGTTCAGGAACCTTTCAATTATTTTAATCCCTGTTTGTCAGGGCTTCTTTGGAAGCAGCTTGTTCTGTTTTGATCTCATCGGCACACCTGCTATTTCTGCCCTTGAATATATACTGCAGTCCACCCCTGTTCTCCAATATCCTTCAGGCATTTCTTCTTTGCTTGGCTCAGCAAAAGGCTTGTCCCCTTCTTCTCCCATCACTCATTTCAGCAACCCTCACTGGGTCCCTATTTCTCAGGCTATTCCCCTACTCCTGAGGATCTTCCCTCAAAGCAGAGGATATTGAAACAACAGGGATGCTGTATGTGTGACCTTGTTTAAGATTTCTGCCCTCTGGGTTTTCCCCTCTGAAAAAGGATTCTCTCCTATTCTTTGAAGGTTAATCAATATTTGCACAATTCTTTGTCCTTAACTAGCACACTGTAAGTGCCAAGTAGTATTAAATAGTGAGGATTCCAGCCCTGGTGAGGCACAAAGTAAACATCGGTTAGATCTCTTCCAGATATGAAACATTAAGTCTCTCTTTTATTTAGTGAACTTAAGGGCCCTCTTAAAACTCCTGGTTTTCCTAGGAGAAAACCAGCTAGCAATTAAAATCCCCTTTATCCTTCCCCTCACAACAAGTTGGTAGGGGAAGTGGAGCAAGTGCTTCACATGCCCATCCCCATGTTTTGTGGTGGCACAGTGGACTCAACATCCAAGGAGCTAGGCCTGAAACTCTTGCCTGGAGCAAGCGCTGTATTTGAAACACAGTGAGAGTTGAGCTCAGGCCTGTGTGGGATGTACTCCACAGCACAAGCAGCTGCCCCAAGGATACCTGCCAAACTACATTCCGCTACAATCCTTACACTAACCTCCACAGCAGAGAAATCTCATGTTGCTCATGTTAGAGCCCGCTCACAATACCTTCATTTACCTGATGCCTGTTTCTGCAGGCACCTGACTTCTGTTCCCTGCTCAGCAGCCATCTAATCCTGTAGGCATCTAGTGGGGTATGCCCAGCCCCTGCCCTGGAGGGATCTCTGCTGAGATAAGAGATTTTGCAATCACCCAGCAGGACTCCCTGGAAAGGCAACCACTTTGGTCATGGCAGAAAAGACAAACCCACAATCCTTTAGGAGACACTATGCAGATTTCATCGTAACCCATTGGTCTGTTCCCATCCCAGATCCTCTGTAACCCATTGGCCTTTACTGATCCCCTGTATCCCTACAAAAGCAAGCTCTCTGGGGCCCCTCCCAGAGAGGGTTCTCGTCCCTGGCTCTCCCCTTCGCCGGAGGGGACCCACAATAAAGCTGCCTCTGTGCGGAACCAACCACACGAACCTCTCGTCTCTCTCTGGTCTGGCTTGGCCTGGAGGCTGCCCTGCAGAGCTGAGCTGGAATTACGAGCTGATAATCACTAAAGAGCTGACAGCCTCTGCAAGGGCCCCTCTGCCAGCAGCTGAGGGAGGACACCGCACCTCGGGCAGGCGATTCCTTTCGGGACCATCTCCCCGGACCGGTCACCTCTTCCTGGGTCAGAGCCTCGGACCCCATCACCAGCTGTAATAGCATCTGACATCTGCAAATGCAATATTGATGTTTACTTGTTTCCCCAAGCACTTCTGGAGCTGACACCAGAATTACTTCACCCTTATTTAATGACTGCTTGTCTCTGGCAAAGAGATAGGAAGCCCCTCACTAGCTCCATTCCTTGTCATTGGTGTGAGCATCCAAATCCATGGGTGTTTGGAAGACTATATCTTTATTAGGGCTTGCTACAACACTGCAGGCTACTGTAAGGGAATTACTCCCCCAAAAGGAATATGAGTTCAGGCTTTCCTCCTCCTTACACATTTCCTACTTATTACCTTCGGCTCTCTGCTCGGAGCAGGCTGGCCTCTCTCCATCCCAGTATGAGCAGCCTTGTTCTCTCACTGAATTTCCTCAAAACCCTGGACACCTGCATAGTGAAAAATTGAAATGGCACTGTGTTGCTGTAAGACATGCTTGTGATTGAGCTAGAACGTTTTCTGCTTCTGTGCTGGCATTTACACAGCTAGCCTGTATCACACCTACAGCCTAGTTGGATAACTCACCTCTGGAGCCACACAATGCCTCAGAGGTGAGCAGGCTTAGAAGACCTCATGCTGCAGGACCTCAGCTCGCAGCCATGCAGCTTTGTTCAGCCTGGTAGTACCTTGTGAGCAGCAGGAGGAAACTGCAGACGTGTTAGTGGCTGGCTGGCTCCCACAGCCACTGAGCATCAAAGGATTTTTCCAAAGGAAGGCAGCACTGATGGTGGCAGTTGTGTTTGCTCAAACGCTTGGAGAAAGCTGGCACTAATTTTGGACAGGAGCCCAGAGAGAACCTTTTTAATGAGTTGCAACTTGCAAGATGTCTGATCTGTGGATGAAAGAACATCCTTTACAGGGAGTAATTGTTAACAATTTTTTTTCCAAGAGAGGTGTTTGTTACAGTAGAGTCTGTCAAAAAACCAGGACCTTCCAACCTCTGAGGCTTTGAGCTTCATTATCAAGGGGAGATTTGCTCAAGTGCCTTGTCAAGAACTGAGGCACACCAGCCTACAATTCTCCCAAGAATTCTATTCAATCATCTCTGCCTTTCTTTCAGTTATAAACTTGGCTGTTTTCCTTGAGTACTTCTCCTTCCTTCTTCCTCTCACATTTTCTAAATCCTCAATCCAAACACGTTTAGGCAAACTTTATGCTTTGAAGGAAAGCAACTGGCTGCAAATCAACTTGGAGGTCACTGTGCGGCCAGCTCTGTGCCAAGCTGTCTGTCTGACACGGTGTAAGGGCTTTGCATGATCCATTTCACTCCATGAAATCTATCAGGTGAGTTTGTGGCGTGCCAAGGCTGCTGCTTTATACAAATCTGTGGCACTGATACTCACAGCTGGAGGTCACCAGCTCAGAGGTTTAATGAGAATGCAGCGTCATAGCCCGGTCTTGGGTGTGATCTTGTAGCAGGGATAGTCCCAAGGGATCTGGCCCCATGGTCAGGGTGAGCCATCCTGTTCTTGCCCTGGACCCACCTCTCTGCCTTGGAGTGCATGGGAAGTCTCTCAAACCATCAAAAGTAAAGCCATGCTGGTACAGTCCTGTATAGTTTCTTTTGTGGGTGAAATAATATCATTGCATTATCTCCTCTAATTTTCAAGATTCTTGGATATAAATATCTGTAGAAGATTGTATTGTGCAAGCTGCTTCTCCTTTACTGTTCCTTCCCAGTACAGTCTGCAAAAAGTCCTTTTGGTGTACATTTTTTGGCAATCGTAACAAATCATCCTTTCTACAATCATCCTTACTACACATCTGTCTTGTCTTGTATTCCTTCACCTTCACCTGCAGTCCCAGAACAGCGGTATGTATTTGACAGACAACCAGGAGGTCAGCACACAACAAAGCATCCCTACACAGCATAGAGACCACCAGAGAAAACAAGAGAATAGATTAACTTTTAACTTTTGCCTCTACTTTTAAACAAGGATTTTCCCAGAGTAAATGGCTGCTCATTTAGTTGAGCTGCTGAGAATATGTACAACAGCTGCAATGCATCCAGTCTTCCCCTGTTTCAGTAAGTGAGAACATCCATTTCTGATTATAGTGATAATGATCTTAGCCCTTCACCAGGTTTATCCTGGGTCATTTGCTAGTTTCCATTATTTGTATACAAATAGTGAAAAGCACTTGAATCAAAGAGTATAGACAGTTCTCTTCAAAATAAAGTTTTGTGCCTGTGCTCTCTTCTACAGCAGCTTTTCCTTGGATTTACCCTTTTTCCCTGAATCAGACATCTGCACTGCACATTTTTGAGCTCTTAGCAGTTACCCACATTCTAGTGTAACTACTCCAGAGACTTTTCTAATGGCAAACAATTATTTTGTTGTCCTACACATACACACACGTACAAGAATATATATTGAAAAGAATGACTGTCTTGGTAGATTCACATATTGCATGGAAAAGCAGCAATTAGGGAAAAAAAAACAAAACAGACAAACTAAACCAGAGCAAGATTTTTGGTCTATAATATACTTTCATTTGTAAATGTTGAAATCATTGACTATTTTCCAACAATTCTGTTTGATAGAAATAGAATAGATATCTGGCAAGAGTCTTTCTCTGAGTTACAACAGTGTCTGACCCTGTTCACTTGTTATGAAAATTGAGAACTAATGCTATGCCTGTTTTATGGTGCTCTAGATAAATCATTTTGGCCGCTGAATAAAAACCATTCCTTGTGTGCACATAAGTTCATACTTGACTTCGCATGCAGAAACCTGAACCTGGTGGAGCTCTTCATATGCAAAACAGCTCAGAGTCTTTCACAGACTGGAATAAATCTGCATGTACACAAAGACTCAGGTAGCTCCCATTTAAAAAATTAAAAAAAAAAAAAAAAGATGGCTACTTCTTTTTAGGGTACTTTATTCTCCTTTGTTAAAAGTCAGTGTGACTGGAAGAGACCACATTCATCTGGAAATCATCTTGCTGGCAATCTCTGCTATAAAGATGAAAACCAGCATGATTTTCATTAAATTTCGTTCCCTGTTGAACAGCAAGACCTGTTCCATGGACTTTGCTGCAGAAACCTGATGGACACATAAGGCAGCACTGACCTCAATTTATATAATTTCCACCTCCACTTTCTTTTCAGTGAAGCATGACCCGTGTTTAACTGTGCTACCCATACAGTACCTTATTTGGAACTTTTTCCTACATGTTACCATGGACTGTATCCATAGCTGGGTATGTGTAAGGAGTTTCATTGCAATCACCAGTGATGATACAAAGACTTTGTGACAAAAAGGGGTTTCTTTTGAAATCAGTTGAGACATTTCTGATAATGAATTGTAGTACTGATATCCTCACCTCCCATTTTCTAGGGCTGTCGTTTATGGCACACTGACATTCTTAGGAAATTGTTAAATGCCATGAGGTAGCTTCTTCCAGTCTCATACAAGAAACAGCCACTACCTTTTCTGTTGTCATGGGAGCAGAAATTTCTTTTGTTTTGTCTGGACTGATGTTCCATCCCCTTACACTAATCTCTCTGAAAATCCCTGACTAAAACCCATATAATAATGTCAATGGCAAATCCATGAAGTCAGAAAAAAAGCTTCCAGTCTCCATTGGGAAAGCAGGATTCATTTTATGACATATTTGTCTCTGGTTTATGGAAAAACAAATTTGACTGGTAACATCTTTTTCATGGTCATGGAAACAGAAGTAAATGCTGAAGGAGGGGGCAGAGAAGTGAGACAAATGTTTATTTCAGCAGTAAGGCATTCAGCTGGGTGAACTGAGCAGGCAGCAGGAACTCCCATCCAGGGAGCTAGCAGCATCATCCACCTCCTAATGTCATTCCAGACCACAAAACAACCTTCCTTGCCCAGCTGAGACCAAGGGAAGAAAACAGCTGGGTTTCTTCCCTCTTGTGGTCCTGTGTCAAAGGCTCCTCTCAGTGTGCAGTGGCTTTGCATCCTCATCTCTCATGTTACAGGGTGGTCTGAAAAGCTGCTGTGGCTGAACAAAGCCCACTTGGTGTCAGCCTGACAGGCAGTCATGGCCAGCACAGAGCAACACATGAGTTATGATTTCACAAGTGCAGTCACTCTCCATGCATTCCCCATTGCTCCCTGTGTGCCTACAGCTGGAGCAGTGCATGGGGAATGTCAGCATAGACCCAGTGGCCACACTGTCACCTGAAATCCCTGATAAATTTTTTTCCGAGGAATCAATGTTATTTTTAAATGTAAGAAATGGCATTTTTGTGGTCATGGGGAAAAGGGATGCGACAGCCAGAATTCTCCCTGAATTGCTTTATTTTTAAGGAGTTTTTCCAACTGTGACTCTACCATCAAGTTTACTTCTTTTTGTAAGTTAAGCTTATGTGATGAAGGCTGGATGAATTAGGGTTCCAGGACACCCAGCATCACCACCACCAAGTCCTTTCCCACTGACAGAAAGTCAACCAATATCAACTGAAAATACGAACATTTGGAGATGGAAATGTAGATAGTATACTATACAGCATATTTAATAACGTATTTCTCTGTTCCTAAAAATATCTTTTGAAATAAAACAGTGTTGTGCAAACAACATCTTCTATTTTCAGGTCCTAGGTAATTATTTAGGATTGAATACACATCATACAAGTGCACAGAAAGGAAAACCGAAAAGAAATTTTTCAAATACATTTTAAAATTTACTTTGCTGAGATACTGACACTGATATAATGAGACAGAAAATGTTCACATGTTGTCTTTTTAAATTAAGAACTTGATATTTATAGGCTTTAAACTTAAAAATAGTCACATCTAGATTCAAAATTTCAGTTAAAAAACATGGTTATGCTGACAAGTTAGTTAATGCTGCAAAACTTTGCCAGATCAACACAAGCTTCTCAAACCTACCTCACCCTCCAAACAAAAGGGAAGCAGTCTGAGAGATTGTGAGCAGAGAGAAAATTTAGGAGGGAAAAATTATTTTCCTACATTAGAATCTCCTCAGGTTGACAGAGAGATTGTTTTAGATTGTTTTAAAGTATTTTAACGCTGGGAACTGTTGAAAGATCTTTTCTGAAGGCTTTTTCTAGACAAAAGTCAGACAGAGAATAATCTTTGGCAAGGTCTTAAACAAAATGGTGTTATCATACATAAGCATTAGGCAAAGATCACCTTTAAAATGTATTTTGAAGAAAACTTCTTTATCTTTTCTTCCTTCAGTGCCTCAGCTATGAACATGCACAGAGCTGCTTTATATCAGGAAGGGAGGAGTTATGAATGATTATGTGGAATACTTGGAATTTTCCAGAAGAAAAATGTTTTACCAGATTTATTAGAGACTCCACAACTAGTACAATAATTTCTGTTATCGTCCTACAGACTGAGCTGCAGGGCTAAAATCATACAGAATTAAAGTTATGATTAAAATCAGAGGTTAAATCTGTGCCAGATTTTTTATCATTTCAGAATGACATTATTCCTCAGCTGGAAGGATGAGTTTTTTCTATATTTTTTTGTTTGATTTAGAAAAGCATCTATGAGAGAAACAAGATGTATCCTCCAATGTCTCTTAACCCTGTAGAACTGACCTTGTTGGTTCTAGTCTACAAATGACCACAATCAAGTAGCTCTTTTGCAGTGTAACAGAAAAATTCCGGCAGATAGTGAAGGTCTTTATACCCTTTATGCTACACCATGGTCAGCCCCTGAGGTCCGTAGAAAAATGATAGCTTGTCCTTGTTCTTTCTGGGACTTTTGGCCTCTGCTTTGTTTTTTTGTTTCACTTTGCATTTTTGCCCATTATCACAAGAAACCCCACTGACTGAAAAATTGTGTCAACAGGGTGTAGACTATTGCAACGTCTGTTAACAAGCCAGGTCATATATATAATAAACGTGTTTATGCTCACAAGTGGTGTATATTGTAAAAAAAAATGTAATGTTCAACTTCTCTACTGCATAATCTAATGCAAGATCTATTTATACATGAAGGAATTGAAAGCCAAATTCTGTTTTTCTTTGTTATTTGTAAGAACCAAAAACCTTTGCAGTGTAATTGAAGCTGGTGAAACAGAGCAAAACTGATTGCAATCATTCAATCTATAAATATATCTCCATAAATTTCTTTAAATTTTGTCTAAATATTTAGACCATATATTTACCCTATTGATTCTAGTTGCAGTTTCCAGGAGGGCTGACATTTCCCTGAGGTCCTAATTTCTTCCTCCCTTTCTAGTGTCCTCCCACACCTTTCACCTTTGAGTCATCTCAAGGAAAGTCTATAATGTACTTTTTTTTCTGCTTCTCTGAGTACATTTTTCCTTACATAGAGTCATCGCAGATTATCAAGTGGTACTGAGTGAAAACTTAGAGTTCCTCACTTTGAAAGACTTTTTCTTTCAGCTGAGAAGAAATCATTCTTCTCCATCACAGCATCCAAGGATATGGAATGTGTCCTTTGAAGCATCTCTGAGAAAGTGCCTTAGGCACCAATAGCAAAGAGACAGGTAAGCAGCAAAAATCATGGCATCACTTCCAAACCTTTGGTATGAAATGATTCATGTCCATCTAAAGCTGACTTGTTACCATCTGTCTCTCTGATAGTGCTTTTCTACTTTGTTATATGGGGTATAAAGTCTTGAATCAATAAAAAGACTCAACTGCTGAGCTACTTTAAAACTGCTTTTTCTCTTCATATCTCTTGACACAACACTGGCACACAGCGATGAGAAAAGCACAACATCTATCCTGTGTGACACAAATTACACCTTTGCTGTCACAGGAGCTTCTGCATGGTGTACATTATACATCTGCTTATTTGGGCTCAGCCTGAGTTTGTAGGCAAGTCTGGAGTCACTGCTTGCTCCCACAGTCTCCACTCTGGCTTGTGTTTCAGCCCTCCCTTACAGACTGTATAGACCCTACTGGCTGGAGCTGGCTCTGCCTCAGCCCTCAGCAATCCTCACAAGCTCCTCCACGCCTTCATGCCAAATTCCCACTGGCATCCCCTTGCCCACTTCCATGGGTATCAAGTCTGCAAAGCTGCTCTCCCATTTCTAGCACTGCATCAGATGTTTTAAAGATCTTCTGCCTACAACCCCTAGACGAGTGAAAGGCTACTCAAGAACTGATGTGATTTTGCAAATGAAAAAAAAAAGAAATAACCCAGGTGTCAGCCAGCAGAGCTGAAAAGAAAAGCCAACATAAAACTGCTCAGGAACCTGTATCCATCCTGAAGAACTCTTGCGAGGCCAGTAACTAGCTGTCATTTGGGGCCTGAGGAGACCTGTGTGTGAACGTGCTTCTACTCAATCTCCAGGGTGGAAAAGGCTGGTCTTGTTACTATATAACACGGGCCTGACCCTAGGACAGCCACAGGCAGCCTGACCCAAGCAACCCTTTCTGCTCATCTCCCTCTGGGCTCTTCAAGCCCTCTGCCCCCTGCAGTTTCCTCACAGCCCAGCAGACTCAGAGATGCAAGATGAACTTAGGTGATTTCTGTATTGAATCTCAGCCAAGAGAAACTCCAGGTGGTCTCAGACCAAGCTGGCTGGTGGCTGAATGGTTAAAAGTAGGATGTAAAGATAAGACAGTACATTCCTATAAGGACACAGGAGATTACAATAGTGATACAAGGCTACAAAAAATTTCAAAAAAATTTAAAAGGAGACATTTTGCCAAAATTAAAGACATTTTTTAAAAAGTAACAGCATTCCTTAGTTGTTTCAGTACCTTAGCTGTGATGGGAGGCTCACTAACTTGTTTTATGGCTCACCCTGGGCAAACACCTCTCAGAAAGGCTTTTCGAGAAACAATTTTTTTTCGCATGTTAAAATGAATAGCAGATACAGAACAGGTGCTCTGGGCAAGTTGTCTCTTCCTTGTGTACAGTGAAACAGCCCCCCCAGCTTTGCCTTCCTGCAGGTGTGCCAATCCTCCCTTGTGACAATACTCTGCAGCATTATGCAGTGCTAGGGCTGGGCATCATCTTATTTGCTCTTAAAGGATTTTAATATACATTTTGTTGTGTGTTTGAATGAACCAATTTATGAGTTAAGTTCTTTTAAACCAAGTTCACTACAAATTTCATTAATTAAATGCATTTTTTCATAATATAACCAAAATTATCCTTCTCTTAATATGGAGTAGTTAAAGCACAGTAGTTATGAGTGATAAAACTGGGATAGAGATTGTTTGAATTAGTTGGCATGTGTGATGTTAGCTCTGGAGAAAATTTGACAGGCTGCTTGTCTGTATCTGAAGAAACCATATGAACACCCAGGATGCTTTACAAGTGGGGCTGCACATAGTGGGCAGGAGCAGAAAGGTGACTCTGGGTGGTCAGCAGAACATGTCCTTGTACTCTCCTACAGACACCACCTCATCACTTATGATGGTGCATCAGCCCCAGGTGCAGCAATTGTTTGTCTGTGATGTGCTGACAGCAACCATTCCATCACAGGAGGAGCAGGGAGAGCCGTGGAGACTGGGACTGCCATTTTCTCCTGCTGCAAACCAGCAGCCAGGCCCCAGGCACTGAAGCCCTGCTTCTTCCATTGATGTGACACAGCCAGAGCAGCAAAGGAGCTGTTTGACATGGCACAGCTGCACAAAGGGTTCATTCTCCCAATCCACCCCATTACCAGCTTGGGAATCAAAGGATTTTGCTCTCCCCAGCAGCTGAGCAGGCAAGGTTTACACAC
The DNA here is from genome assembly GCF_965178545.1 of Coloeus monedula. Classification (NCBI taxonomy): domain Eukaryota; kingdom Metazoa; phylum Chordata; class Aves; order Passeriformes; family Corvidae; genus Coloeus; species Coloeus monedula. The sequence continues at coordinate 85,454,975 of NC_138782.1, read as the reverse complement.
AGCTTTCCCTTACCATTGTGTTTTAATCTCTGCTGCAGCAAAGTCCCCAAACAGGTCCTGAGCTAGCTACTGTGCCTTATTCCCAGGGCTGTTCATTCCTGCCACCATTCACTCTGATGGTCCCAGCACAAAGAAACAGAAATTACTAGAAACCTTTGCATAAAATCTAGTGCCACCAGGAGCTTTCTATGTGTTCTAGAAAAACCCAGGTTGGTATAGAAAGTTTCCCATTGCTACAGACAAACAGGAGGGCCTGAGTGAGGGCAGGGCCTCTCCTGGCCATGAACCAGTTTTGTGATGCCCTCAGACAGGCGAGCTAAAAGTCCGCAGAGGTGGACGACCCACTTGTTTTGTTTTTCTGGTCACTGCAAGCAGCAGTGACAGTGTTGACTTAGCCTGCCACATGGGACTGCAGACCTACTTTCAAGTTTTACAAAGGTGATTCAGGGATCCAAAAGGGCAGGGGGGAACAGAGGCAACAGTAGAAATGAAGCCTACTTCTATTTCTGCTTCAAAACTCTTAGACTAATGAGCAAAGCAGGATCTGAATGACTGGTACTTACATGGGAATGTGGTGAGATCTTGAAATCCATCATGAAAGGTTTTTCCAGTGGTATTTGGCAGTGATTTGTCAATAAGCAAGACCTTGCACATAGTGAAGGTGGCTGACATCTACAGTGGAGGAGGTAGGAAGGAAAAAGGTTCAGAGTACAATTGTGATCACCAAGAAATGGCAGAGAGGAGGATCGAGCTCATCAGCAGAAACTGGAACAACAACATGCTCCTGAGCGCGGAGCATAAACTAGGAATCTGGATGCAAGAAGTCAGGTGTCAAGGTCAGGGTGATACTTTTAGCACTTGAATTTTTTACTCTTAAAGCCACAAAAAAATAAAGTTTATTACACAGCAGCTGTGAATGCTCTAAAAGTATCTGTGAAACCAAGAAGAAAAAACATTAAAAACTCCTCTGTAGATTTGCTTCCACCAGCTTCCATATGGTGGGAGGACTCTTCAAGGAGATCTTCCAGCTCTCTCCCATGATTATTCCATAATGTAAAATATGAATATTGTATGGAGGAGGTTAGGAAAAGGATTTTCTTCTGTTTCCTATGTTTAAAACTCTTCTTTTTTTCCTGACAGTTGTTCTTTTATCTTAAAAAGAAAAAAAAAAAACATTTACTGAATTATGCCAGGTGGCTAATTAAAAGTTATTCTAGAGAAAATGTAGACCCTTGCTAGTATATAGAACTGTTAATAACTTTTATAAAGAAAAACTTTGCAAACTTTTTTTTTTTAAAAAGTAAGCCATAAAGAGGGTTTGTGTGCAAAATTAATAAACTTATGTAGAGATTACAAATTCCACAGGGACTCTCAGCTACCACTGGAAGGAGAAAAAATGGGCCTAGGATACCACTACTCCCTCCCTTCCTTTGTTCCATTTGTGAGTTTTCATGCATTAAGGCTATTTTGAGTTCCATAACCAAACAGAAGAAACAAATCAAAACCAATATCCCTAATAAAAATCTTCCCTCTACAGTGACAACAGGAGTTATGTAAGACACTTAAATAATGTAACTCTTAAAAGGGAGAATTGAAAATGTCAGGCTGTAACCATAAGAAGAAGAAGAAATAAGCAATGGGAATTTAAAGATTTTTTCTGGAAGTGTCAGAAAATCAGAAAATGAAAACCACTCAGCTCATACTCATAAAGCTTAGAAATTGTCCCAGCACCAGTTCTCAATCTGCAGGCAAGTGGTGACCACAACTACTCTTTAGCCACTAGCCATGAACTCCAGAAAAAGAAATTTTACAGACTAATATCTCCTATTGTTTGGATTCAGAGATCAAGTCCAGAAAATATCTCCAAATCAGTGTTCCTTTCCATGTTTCCACGACAGGTTCCCCTGGCATATGTGGAATTGTGGCAGAGTCCAGATCCTGCCTCCCACCCAATTTTTATCTTTTTACAGTTATTTCCCTGATACAGTGAGACTTCCTGTGCCCTGCAAGCCAAAGTGAACTTTCTTATCCAGACACTGGAGAGGAAAATCAGGCAGAAATTTCAGGTATGCAGGACAACCAATGCAATTTACATTTTCTGATCACCCTTATATAAAAAGAGGCTTGTGTGTAGTATTTCAAGCTGGGTTAAATAATTTCACCTCTGAAGTTATGTGTGCTGTTGCTCTGGGGTTTCAGTCCCATTTTCTGGATTGGTTTAGTTATGTTCAAGTGAAAACAATAGTTCTCAAGTTGAGGGAAACTACATAGAATAACAATTGGAAACAGCAATAGCAATACAAAGAGCAAAGCACTGCATCTTGGCTCAGGCGTTGGATCAAGTGAGGTAAATCCACTGTACATTTTGTGTTGCTCTTTTTAGTTGAGTCCATCTCCAAACAACAGCTGCTGCACAGCAAGTTCTTGGTATTGAATCACTTTTTCATCTCGTAGTCATTAATAATTTTCCTGAAAAGGAAACAGGCCCCTTAATGCCCCTGGTTGCTCCTTGCAGGTGCTGCAGCCAGCACAGCACTGCTGCCTTTCACCCACCTCTGCCTTCCAGCACTCTTTGTTCTGGGAGCTGGGGGTCCTCACACCTGCTTATGTGGCTTCATCTCTGACAACACTTTAAAAAATGGTGAAAGCAACATGATTTAAAATGCCAGTCCAAATCCATTGGCGTCTGCTGGGCTTTCCTGTGGGAAGCAGAAAAAGCTCAGGGGTATTCCTCATGATCACCTTTCTGCACTGCCCTGTATGTCCTCTCCGGGGGATTGTGAATCTGGAGAGGGTTTCACTGCCTTCAGGATTTTCAGGGGAGGCTGTGGAATTCAGAGTCTAACACAAATCCATATAGGTCAAATAATTTAATAAAACTTGGGTACAAGTATTGCGTAGGAAAGGAAACACACAGCATAACCAAAACATCCCCTCATCATGCAGCCCTAGAGGGTGGGTACCCTGCTCTGACATCCACTGGCAGTCTGGCATTGCCACCACAGACCAGCAGCAGGAGTGAGGAGGCAGTGGTTGCTGCCTGGTGCTGATAGTTGTTCATGCTGTGGAACAGAAAGAAGGTGTCATTATTCCTGCTAACACAGAGTGAAGTGTTTCAGTAATAACTCCGAAACAGAGATATTACTGGTAAGGAGTGACTAGTGTGCCTAAACATGCCCCTCTAATGACATTTCATGTGCTTTAGTGTACCTGAGCCCTCCTTGCTAGGCTGTCAGGTCTGACACCAGACCTCTGGAAAAGCAACTGTCCTTCTGCATCAGCCACTGGAAGTCAGACAGAAAAGCAAGGGCATCTCAAGTAATGCTAGGCACGCATGTTCAGGAACCTCAGTCATTCCCCAAGGATCCAAAGGCATGTCCTTCATTTGCTGTATTGTTTGAGCAATGTTCTCTGTAGCAAAAATAGACACAAAGGACATGTAAAACAAAAGCTAAAAGCTATTTAACTGCGAAGAGCAATTTTCACCTGAGCACTGTGTGGTTTCTGGACTAGGAAAAAAGTCACCTACTTCTCTCTCATTGTTAATACACCTTTTTATTAGTGTTAGTCTTTCCAGCTCTACAGGCTCTTTCTCTGGCTATTGAGGCTCTTTCAGGATAGTTAATCCTGTCCTCTTGCAGAACAGGTAGCTATAATCTTATTTGGCATGTGGGCTGCCAGCACCATTAAATGCAGTGCCATTATGTTACTTGGTAAAAACCATCAACTCCCACCTGGCTACAACCTCTTTCAGGGAGTTATAGAAAACAGTAAGGTCTCCCCTGGGCCTCCTTTTCTCCAGCCTAAACAACCCCAGCTCACATCAGCCTTTTGTCATGAGACTTCTGCTCCAAACCCTTCACCAGCTTTGTTGCCCTTCTCTGGACTTGCTCCAGCACCTCAAACTATCTGGTAATGAGGGGCCCAAAACTGAAGGTGTGGCCTCACCAGTGCTGAGTGCAAGGGAATCATGACTGCCTGAGTCTTGCTGGCCACAACTTTTCTAACACAATTCCATATTAAAGGGACCCTGATGTGTCCCTTGTTACCCTGTGCATCCTGCCCTTCGATCAATATTCTCTCATTCATTCCTCCTTGTTCAAAGAGACTCAGAAACCCAAGCCCAAGACAGTACATTGACTTAATTTGTCTCTCCATTAGAGCCCTTTCTCCTCCTCCACTCTTGGATGACCTTCTGGACCCTGCCAGTATTCTTATAGAATATGGTTTCCACATGTTTTTGCACAGTACCTAGGAATCTGTTTTGAACACAGTATTCTTTTTATGAAGAGGAAATGCTCCATCTAGATTTCCCATCTCAAAACTTGTTCGTCCTTTTTGTGAGATCTGTGGATGTATCTCCATAATCTGCAGGTGCAGGTGCAAAACCCTGGAAAGCTCTGGTCACCCAAGCTTCAGTTGCACTCCTGGAGACTTCATGTGATGGACTCAGTGTTTTCACACTTCACTCAGTTCTCATATTTCTGCAGCAAATATCCTCATTCCTCAGTTATTTTCTACCAAATACAGTATCTATGGAACTCGGGTTTCATAGGTTGGCAACTTTTGTGTTTCTAACTTCTGCTTTTGAAAGATTGTGGTAGGTCCCAGCAGATTCATATTTTCTTCTACTTTATAAAATGTAAATAATTAATTGAATGGGGTAAAAACCTTCAGGTATTTGTGGATGGAAAAAGAAATGCTGGTTCCCAAAACATGTGATCAACAGATGGTGGTAAAAATGCACTAATCTTTTTCTATTTGAAAAATAGTTCTTAAATCCTCATTTTTAATAAATCAAACAAGGAACAAATTTTCCACTGTTGTAAAGATCGTGCTATTAAAAATAATTGTTCCAAAGTAGATCCTAGTTAATTTGCCAATCCTACAGTGTTTTCAACACTCACAACCTTTTGAAATTTTTTTCTCAAAGTGAAAAATTCAAGTGATTATGAGTGATCACTCGAACTATCACTTGTGAAGTGGTCTAAATGGTGATCCAGTGTTAGCTGTAGGGGCTCTTTGCAGAGAACAGTTAGATCTGCTGGCTCTTTCATTAATGTTACAGTAGTAGAACAAAGATGTTTCATAATGGCACACCTACATCCTCCAAACAGGTTTTTTCATCTGGTTTTTGAACATGATGCATACATACACTTGTCTATGGCCATACACACACACATCTGTATGAGACACTTAAGCACAAAACTAGTTCACAGTTCTCCTTCTTGCATTAGCCTTCACAGACAACATTGCCCAGAAGGTGATCCAAGTAAAACCCACCTGACACTTGGAGAGCAATGCCAGTTGCTGCACTGAAAGCCTCATCACTGCCATTCTCTGTGGGGTGTGTTCTATTTACTGGCATAGAAGTTGCTCAGATAGTGATGGTCAGAGAGTCAGAAAAGCAGGGAGCACTCCCTGGAGCTCTCACTGGCCTTACATAAAACCCTTCCATTCTTTTTTGCCATTAAAGCTGATCTGCAGTATTCAGACATCCTCTTTGGAGCGGACGTATTTCTCATAATTTATACTCTGAAAAAGAGAGAGGCCCCGTTCTCAGTGGGACCATATGCTGATCTACTACCATCCTGCTGATCAGATACATTGACATCAAATTCTCCCCAACACAGTGTCTACTATGCACTCTGATTTGCTCATAAAGTTATTTCTAATTTCAGAGCAAGCACCTCTCCTACTGTACTTGCCCAGCTCACCCAAAGCATCTCGGTAAAGGTGATCTTCTGCCTGGCTGAGATAATTAAGTTGTTACAGACTGGGTAATCCAGGCTGGCTGCACTTACTGTGCAGCAAGTCTGCTATTGACAGGGGCAATTTTCTCACTAAAATTAGGCAGACCTTCTGCAAAGGGAAGAGATGTATGTGCTTATAGCAGAAAGAGAACATGACACAGTATGACAGCTTTATGCTGAACCACAGACAAGGGGATGTAAAGCACAGCTCCTGGCCTAAGTAGCATGTGTCTTAACACAACTGTAGGAAGGCAGCTGAGTGCAAGCGTAAAAAATCCTATAAATGTATGCAAGCACATAAAAGAGGCTGGACACAAAACAGAGTTTATCTCTAGCATGCAAAACTTTTCTGCTGAAGAAGCCACTTACCACAAGCTCATCTCTCCTCCCACCATTGCAAGAAAATGTGGAATAGTTCTTTGCCTCCCTTTTCCCCTCCTCACCTCATGGTTTCCATTTTATTAAAGCAGATCAGTTTTCAGGTTGAGTATCACCAAAAATCCCTCCCTAATAGAAACACAGGAGACAAGCAGTTGTCATGGGAAATGCTGGCTCCCTGCTGATAACTTTGTGGTGGCTCAGGCAATTGCCTCCTTATGTTTCCACTGAGATGGAATGATAAAACACCTTAGTGCCAAAGGGGTATGAACATGTGCAGTGATTACAGTGCTTGCTTTGCTTCCCTGAAGTCATGCTATCAGTAGTACTTTTGCACCTGGTTTGTCCCACCCTTGCGCATACTTCAGTTGCTAGTAGTGGGAAGCCCACACAGTGCTGGAGGCAGGAGAGCAGAGAAGAGGGAATGGAGGCTGCCCCTTACAAAAGCACTCAGGGGGTCATATCTGAGTGAGAGGAATAGCCAGGCAGAAATCACAGTGTTTCTGACAGTGCCCTCTCCATTCTGACACTACCCTTTGAAAGACTGTGAATATAAAGGAAACACCTTGTTCCACCTTTGTTTAATGCAAAACTGCAGATTGAATTCATTGTGTGTGTCTGATGAGAAAATGATGAAAGAAACCTCAAGCCCTTTCTATTGGAAGCTTCTGCAATGCAGTGCACAAGTTATCCACACCTTTTACTGAACTGGTCCCTTAGAGGAAAGGCTGAATACTCATGAATGGTAAAAGAGAAAAGGAACTGCTTTTAATTACAATATTCAAATATTCCTTTCAGTATCAAATATTCCTCTTAAGATTCTGAAAAGATCAACTGTTTGTTACTGCAGCACACTCAGCCATGAACATTTTCCTAGGTAGCATGACTGGGGGTATATTTAAAACATAAATGCAGCTAAGAGAAGGTTGAAGCTGGAAATTTCCAAATGAATGCTTTTTCTTCCTCCCCCCTTTCTGTCTTGTCTGCCTGCATCACAAGCAGCCTACTTTCCTGTTTGCCTAATGCGTCAGGGTGATGTCCTGTGAGGATTTTAGCTGTTTCATCACTTTATACCTGTAGTTCAACAGTAACATTCCAAAGTCCTCAGGAGGCACTTTTCTCTCGACGTTATACATCCCCTCGATTGCCTATACATGGAAAGAGATTCATAACTAATGTAGTTGGTGTCACAAGATTCCACCGGCACAGCAGTCAATATGGAATGCGGCACTAATTGCGAACAGCACCTATCTGCTCAAATTACTGTCGGAATGCTAACCTTGGGAAAAGATATTTTTATGCATAAGATTTTCTGCAAAAGAAATATTACTGGAAGTGAAACAGCCAGACTTCCAGTTATGAGAATGAGCTCTGTTTTTGCCCTTGTTACTGCTGCTTTCAGGAAGGAAGAAAATATATCTTAAGACCAATTTCCCACTGAGGTTAATAAAAAAAACCACAAAAAACAAGTGGCCATGGCAATACTGAAAGGAAAAAAATATCTAGATCCTGTTAAGTTATAAAGACAGTGTTGTTTGTTTTAGAAAACATAGAAATTTCTTAGATGACTTAAATATACAAAATGTAATGTGAAAAATATCCTCATTTGCAGTGCAGCATTTTTGATGGGGTGTCTATATTTTGTGTAGCACACAGAAAACTTTTTAGGATACATAGAGAAGGATTTTTCAAAAACATTTCACAAGGGACTGATTTTAGGATAGTTCTGTGCCACTTGCTTCTACAAAAATCCATATGCGTTTTGCAAGAGGGTCTGGCTTCCAGGGGTGAGGATCCCTTGGCCACCCTGGGTAGCAGTTCGGGTTCAGGATGAGGAGGAGGTTTTATCTCTTGCCAGAATGAAGCTCAGCACAAAACAATTCCCCAGGAACAAAACAACAGCAGAGAAGAGGAATCCTGTTTCAGGGATTTGGAGAGGGAGAACAGAGAAAGGATGCCAGTTGCATCCACTGGCAAACTAATTAGTACAAACTAATGATCTTGATGAGCACAGTGTGATCCAGACCCAAGGAAAATATTCTTTTCCCAGAATAATCAGTGCCTTGCAACCTGAAGATTGTATAAGGTTTCTGAGGGAGGGAAAGAAAAAGGAAAAGAAAAAAAGGAATAAATCAAAGAAATAATTTTCATAGTTTAAATCCATCTTTCCATAATAGACTGTTTGCTTCACAGAGACTGACACCATTTATTTCAGTGAGCTGTTGATTAGGATTTATTTCTTCTCTCATAAAAAACTCCCACCTGGAGTGGAGGAATCACTTTCGAATCATACTGCTGACCAGAATACCTCCTTATTTCTCAGCATGCCATTTCTATCATAGGTACATGTTTTCCCACTGCACTCGAGAAGTGTGCAGTATCAAAACCCATCATGAATTATACACTGAGATCTCACATACAAAATGTTCTCATGTTTACTCACCCTACTGTTAACTTCTCCAAAAGACAGTTAAATTACCTTTCAGTGTGGACAGACTCTTCAAACCAGCACGGATCCTGTGTTCATTTTCCAAAAACAGGCAATCAGCTAAGCCTGAGGGTTTGTTCTCATCCCTCTTGAATTCCCTGAATTGCAGTTTTAGGTAACTGCTCGCAAAGTAAGTTAGGTGATGCTTAATGTTGGGGCTCTTCCCCTCTGCCATGTGGTCCTGGGAGAGGGGCCCCGGGCTAGAGGCAGGGCCTATGGGGTTTCCCTACTCCCTGGTCAGCCTTGTTCCCCATTGGTTGTTTTGTGTTCCCCTGCCCGGGAAGGACCCTCTGGTCCCATGATTGCCTCAGTTCCTTGGCAGTCGCCGACCAGGCGGCTGGAAAAATAAACATCTCTGAAAATATCTACCAAGAATTGGTCCATATATTCTTTCCACGGGCCTCGCTGTCTGATACACGTGTTGCAAGAATCCCCACTGCAACAGCCTAAGACACATATTCGTCTTGCTCCAGACTCATCCTAAAACCTGCTCCCTATTGTCCTGGCTTAAAATAGGTATGTGGACAAAGGCACTGGGAAATGAAAAGTTGCCAAATACGATGTAAACTTTTTATGCGTATGCTCTAAAAATTATGATGGTTCCAAAAGCGTGAAAAGTCTGCCAGTATCTGACACAAAAATATACTCTAAAAAAAAAAATTTAATTACTGGAATCTGAAAGAAATCCCCTTTCCCAGAATCACAGAATGGGTAAGGTTAGACGGGATCACTGGAGGTCATCTAGTCCAACGTCCCTGCTCAAGCAGGATCCCCTAGAGCATGCTACTTGTCATTCTGTCCGAACAGCTTTAGAATATCTCCAGGGAAGGAGATACTCACAATTCATGTAAATGAAATAATGAGGTGTTTTAATACCACTGCTATTCATTCACATGCTATTCATTACCTGAGCAATCCAGGATGAAAATGAAACTTTCACATTCACACGCCTACAAGCAAAAAGCTGAGGCAGCAAAACTGAAGTTCAATTAGCACTTACCAGGCAGCTTAATTAGTGGTTCCCTTCAATGAGCTCCACCTGGGCTGTTATAGCCACTGGCTCTGGGATAGTGCAGCAGCAGCAGCTAGCTAGGTTATTTGGCTCTGTACTGTTATCATGAGAAATGGAAACAGTGCTAAAGTAATTATTGTTCTGGACACAAGAAAAATTAGTGTTTTGACTAATGAAACATGGTAAGTGATGAAGCCTCCATTAATATTATCTTTTTTTTTTAATGTGTTGGATGATGAAGCATTAAGGTTTCTATAGCATTTGCTGATTTCAGCTCTTAGGAATACTGATCTTTTGAATCTGATTGTTCAAGTGACTGTATTCTAACTTGCTCTTCTTGAGAGTTTTTCATAGGTTTAAATACAATTTTCTTTAAATTAGGCAAACAAATTCTTTGAACTTGACCCTATGAAGAGCTGAGCGACAGCAGTAATCCTGTAACTACTTCTATTACCATTTCCTGACTGGATTTTTTTTTTTTTTTTTTTTTTTTGCTAGGGAATAAGGGTTAGATGTGGGACAAACATTAATTTGTTCAAAGCAGCATCCAGTCAGAGTTATGAGCATCCAAAGAAAGTATTATGAAGGCGGCTGGTCCACAGATCATCTGTAACTTTGAAAGCAGCTCTATTTGAGCTATTTCATATCTCCATCTGGTTCCCTCATTGTCAGAAAAGCAACTGCGTATAAATAAATCTTCAATGAATGATGTAGGAGGATTTTTCTTTTGACAGAACAATATTCAGTGAGACTTTTTTCACTTTTATAAATGATTCTGCATTTAACAGGCAGATAATTCTGAAAAAACTGTTACAATCACCTCATGCAGAAGCTCACACCAAAGCCCAAGTTGATTTTGCCTGACTTAATCCTGTTAATCTTCAGGTCACCTCTCTCATTTCATGATTTTTGAGGACAGGAAATGAGTTGGTTGAAAACATGTGGAGAAATGACCTTCCTCTTTTCCTCTTATTGAAAAAAATATTGAAAATATTCTCCAATCCAGAATCCAAAATTTGTAGCAAAATGCATTTTTCCTCTTGCGAAGTACAGCAAAGTCAGTCAAGAGAGTCAAAACAAAATTTTATTTGCTTAATTTTCCTTTGTACCATCTCACTCTCTCTAGTCCTTTTCTCTGTTCTCAAGGATGGAAGCAAAATAGGACAAAAGCTATGGAGCATCCACTTAACTTACCTGATGCTGTTTCCCAGGCCACACAAGCACAATGGGGAATGCTGACCACTATCCAGTTGGGCTGATGTGAATTTCTTTGTCCATGCTTGGATTGACACTGACCACCCAAGCCAACAACTAGAGAGCACATAGCTGGGGAGACCATTCAGAGCTTGACTGGGAAAATTCGCACTGGGAACACTTTCAGTCTTTATTGAATGCCGTGGAAAAGCCAACATAGCTGTTAGGATACAATGCCATGCACAGACAGAGGACCCCTCCACTGCCTTGCCTGGGTGACAGAAATGGCACAGGTCTGCCAGAGCAGTGTTCTCAGCTAAAATACACATCAGTGTTCACAGAGAGTGTCCCTACTCACTAAACCCTCAGGGTGACCTATGTCTCACATCAGTCCATGGTGACAGCTCAGAGTAGCTGACATAACACAGAGTGAAAACTCTGCTAGGATTAAAAATGTAATAACAGTAACCATAGAGATATTTTCCACCTGTATTTCTCTGAGATATAAGGTATTAGAAGAATTTCTTACAGAATCAACAGCGTGTGGTACCTTCTCCCAGGTGACAGAACCTGAAGAAGTGGTCTCAAATTTCACTGGAGGAGGTTTAGACTGAATATTAGGGAAAAATTTTTCATGGACAGGGTTGAAAAGCATTGGAACAGACTTCCCAGTGTAGTGGTGGGGTCATCATGCCTGGAAGCATTCAAAAAAAAGGGTGGATATGGCACTTGAGGGCATGGCTTAATGGTGAATGTGGTGGTGGTGCTGGGTTGGCAGGCAGTTGGACTTGATAAACATAGAGGTCTTTTCCACCCTTAACAGTTCTATGATTCCATAATAGCAGTGTCTTGTTAGAGTAAGATTGGGTTAATTAATAGATCAAAAGTAGCCGTCATTAGAGAAAGGCTATGCAATTAACAGGGAAGTTTTTTTAAGCTCCAATTTGGTCAGAAGCTCTTCTGATGATATGAAAGCCCAAATGGTCACAAAGTTTGCTGCAACAACAGCAGACTGAGGCCACCTCTTCCAAAACACAGGATTACCCTTCCTCCCCAGTCTGTTGTTTAATATTGTCCATACCAGATTGCTGTGCACAGCTGTTTCATCTTCATGTTTGAATTTCTTCCTTCACTGAGTATTTCACTTTTTCTCAGTGCAGCAATACATACTAGGGTTTCTGGGCATGGATTTTTCATTCTGGGATCTATGTCTCTGGCCTCTCCATGACCTAGCCACAGCTGGCACCCCAGATGCTTCTTTCCAGCATAGGCTCTCCAAAATCTGCTGCTCCAGAATCTCTTTCTAATCCAATTCTCTTCAACAAGCTGGACTTCATGCTTGCTCAGCTGCATAGATTTACTTGACATAGAGTTTGGCCCTTTTTTAGTCCAATTTACGTGGACAGCCAGTATTATACTGTTGCAGTAGTCAGAGATGACACATGGTAGGGAAGAGTCCAACTGGTCAGTGGCTTGGACCCAATATCCTTGAGCTTCATCTCACCTATACTGTTTTTAATTGGTTCCATCTAATTTCTCTAGTATCTAATTTTACATCATTAACAGTCTCAAGGTCTTCACTATGTCAGTGGCTCTAATAAAATAAACAGGAGTTTGTGTTCTTTATTCTTTAATATTTGTGCTTTAGGCTAGAGCAAGGGGAGTTTTTTTAAATACAGACCACAAGTGGCTGGACACCAGGGGTGTTTTTCTGTTCAAAAAGGTCACCATTACCCAGGCAGCTACTAAAAATTTGATCCATGGTTTCACACAGTAGTACTTGACACATTGCACAGCCCTACTATGGATTTGTAAAGACATTTCTTTACAATTGTAAAGACATTTCTTTACTTGTAAAGACATTTCTAAAAACAACAAAACCATATTGTGTCTATTGTACCCCCAAGCTGCAGCCAGGATCTTCCTACATAAATATAGGGAGCCAAAATTTCCAGGGACCTTTTGGGGTGAGGAACAGACCATCATATCCTGATCTGATTCAGTTCTGTTTTAGCACCCATGTACAGAACTGGCTGGATATGGGTGTGGGCATGAAAGGCATTAAAATATTTGCATTTATGTGTGGTGTACATTTTTATCTCTGTTATTCTTAAAGGCAGAGTACATTATAATGTCAAATGCAATAGGACTTTCCCCTCCCCCAAAATAGTATAGTTGCAGAGAGCTGAATCTCCTAACACAATACTGCTCCGCAATTTAGAGTTCACATGGAGCAAACAGCACTGGATTTCACTGCTGTAGCGTAATTCTCAGCTGTCATATATCCTGCACAGAACTGGGTTTCTGTCCTGCCTTTTTAACTGATTGTTCATCAAATTACTGGGTTATTGCATGGTAAACAACCATCAGCGGGAGTAACATAGCTGTCTGGAGAACTCCTGGACTGTATGATAAGAGGTGATACAAGCAGGACACCAGGATTGTGGTAGAGAGGTGTTTGTGGGAGTATGACACACCTATGAGCATTGACACAGTACTGCCTAAGCTGTCAAAACATAGGCACATTTAAGAAAGCACAGTCAAACTGGGGTTCAGCCACTTGCAATTTTAACAGTAAGTGGGGGAGACATCTTGATACTCGTAGGAAACAGGAATGGTCACAACTGGCTGAGGTGCAGCAGGTAGAGCTATGCTTGGAGGAGTGTTTTGCTGGTAATACCTGATGTGCAAATACCTTTAGAGAGCAGTGACTGGGGCCACCCTGGTGCTAAGTGGATACAATTTTGTGCCTTCTGTAACCACAGAGATTTGTCTAACGCCCGTGTCTCTCTCCTTTTCCCATCACACATCCATCAATGGACTCCACTTCTTGAAGTATCTCTGCAATGAGCAAGGTCTGTCCTTTCAGACACCAGCCTGCTTGGAGGTTATTGATAACCATAAAGATATCCTCCCCAGAGGCTGTCTTTGTTTATTTTTCATGGGCAAAAAATATATTTAATTGGTTCTGTGAATCAGAAGAATGACTCCCTCCTTCTATTATGGTAGGATGTATGTAGCATTATATGACACTGCCCTTTCCACCACACAGTTTCTTCTACAAACATATCTGCTATTATTTCAAAGTCTTCTTTCATATTATTAACTCACCATGTACTAAGTTATCTCAACTTCACCCCTTTTGCAATACAGTAATCATAATCTTTGATTTTACAGTGGAAGAAACTGAGATAACTATGCCCTGTTCCCACTTTCTCCATACCCATATTATCTTTGTCACTTTCTCCCTTACACAAATCACACATAGATACAAGAAAGATTAAAGTGACCACAACCAAAGCAATTATAAAGCCCCCTGAAGCTTCTCTTGCCTTTTGTGACATCTCACAGAGTCAGTTGTCTCAGCCTTTTCCAGACAGAGCAGTGGTGGTGTTTCAGGGCACTCTTTCCATGTACCCTATCAGCCCCTCTGAGGAGCAGCAAAGAAGATCACCTTGGTATGAAGGCTGCTTCTAGGCCAGTGAAAAGAGAAATCTGATGCATGTTCTTTCATGCCTCACAGAAATTAAATTTGCCAGACATCTTAATTAACAGTAAATTTAGACAGAGAAAGTAAAATGTAATTGTTTTCACCTTAATTTTTTATCAAAGTGCATGACCATGCACCTTCTAAAAACCGTTTGAAAGTGATAAAGACAGATCCTTGGTTACTAATTTTAGAGGGATCATCATGATTTCAGTAGTCTGTCTCACCCACTCTGTCAGGAACACTAATTTCCCACTTGGCATTCTGATGCTGAAGGCTTGATTTATGGGAAGACTTGCAGTTGTGAAGGACTTGGACATTTTTTCCACTCCAGAAGTGGATGCTGGGTGCCAGTTTCTGAGGCTGGTGGACCAGCCAAACCCCAGCCTAACACTGCAGCTGCTGACCTGAGGGTCAGCTGCAGTGATTCTCAGCTCCAAACCGCTGCCGCCCCCCCCCCCCCCCCGCCCCCCTCGAGGTTTCTTTGATTTACAAGCATGCATGGTTTTTCTAGGACAGATAGTTATTCCTACTCACCTGCAACTTTAACTCCTTCAGTCCCACAAACTAAGAGTACTGCAGATTAACTTTGGTTTTCGCCAGCAAATTTGTTCCCTCACAAGGTGAGTAGGTAGAAGTGAAATGTCAGCTGTAAAGGAGGTGAGTTTCTCAAAAAAGAGACACGTTCGTGAAGCAGTGGGGACCTTGGTGGCTGTTAAGGTAACTCAGACACATTTAAATGGCATTTCACATTCAGAAGAGAAGACCTTCTCCTTAACTGTGAGGAGTGATCATTTGGTGACAGTGTTGAAATTGGCCAACAGACTGTAAATAGTCTCTCCTGTGACCCATGCCATAGCTTCTTAGAGGACTAAAATAATTTAGTGTTTGGCACTCTCAGATTGTACTCACAAACAATTATTTAATCTCTTCCTCTCTGTATTCTCATTGTGTGAATGGAAAGACAAATGTAAGAACATTGAAATATGATGTTTTGAGAACATGGATCTGGGCTTGCGCCCTGTGTCACTTCAACTTCTCTGCCTCTAGATCACACATAAACTGTTCAGCTGCTCAGGATATTATATCTAGCCTTAAAGTCTGGGCTCACTCTCCCCAACCTCTAATAGACCCTGTGAGAAATACAAGCACAGCTTTACACTCTATCTCAGTTGTTTCCAAAACCCAAGAAACTGTTGCAATAAAGAGAGAAAAAATGAGTTTAAAGGGAGAAAATAAATTGAATCTGTCAAACCAAATAGCAAGTGGGCTGGCTGGTTAGTTAAATAATTTTTATTGGCTTTTTCCAACTAATCTGCCTGCAGGATTTATTAGTCTTTTACTATATCCTCAAATAAAGCATCCGAATTTAGTTCCAGTTTATGCTTTAGCCATTAATAATTTTGTACATCCTAGAGAGCATTTATATTATTTATTAATTTTATCTAACCATAATTGCAGTCATTGTGGCTGTTTAATGAAAAGTTACTCGGGGCCAAGGTTCTAGAATTCAAATTGCATTTCGTCATTTTTACAGAGAGGCCTTTTGGAGTATTTAGTTCCTTACCCAAGGGCTTCCTCCTGGCCAGGAAACATTATGAAGAAGGGATGACTAGAATGGGTTGTGCCCTGGCCCCATGCAAAAGAGAAACACTGCCATGCCTTGTTATTCTATTAGCCTGACTGTCAGAGTCACTCCAACTTGCACCATTCAGGTTTGTACCAATGTCCACACACAATTCTCACCATGCCAGAACCAGGACACACAAGAAGAGAAGAGACAGAAAGACACTTTGCATCTCTCACCTCTCTGGTTTCTGCAGTAACACTGAGATCAAAGCTTCTCTTTTCAAGGCTATAGATGCACTTGCAGCTCCACGGTCTATGGTAATGAGCCAACAAGTACATCCTTATGCAGCCCACTTCTGATTTGCTCCATGGCTGTGAAAATGAGAAGTTTGAGTTACATAAAAAGATGTCTTCTTTACTTTTCTCATAGTTTTCCTATGTGGATCTTGTCAGTTTGCTATAGAGCAGACAGTATGTGGCTCTCAATCTTCAAACTGTATGTCATTCCTTCATACTGTAATTTTGTCTTTTCAAAGTTTTGAGCACCTACTAACCTCCAGCCATTCAGGAGATGGCACTGAGTGAAATCTCTTCTGTTTTTCATGAATCCTACATCTCATTACTTTGAAGTGGGCAGGAGAAAGTTTCTCCATTCATGTATGCCACAGGAAAGGTTTCCGTGAGTCAACTCTTTGCAGTATAAAAATGGCACTGCTGTAGACTACACAGAAGGGACAAATCCATGTGTTACTTTGGCTGCTTCTCGTTTTTTCTTTATCAAAACTTATAGGTTGGACAGGCTGTTAGGAAAGAAATCTGACCCAGCTTATCTAAATGCAGGGACTATTCTTCAAAGAAGATCTCAAGGCATTTGTATGTGGTAGGTTCAATGTTCCATGAACATATCTGAGAGAAAATTTTCCAATAATAAAAGTAATATTAATCTATATAAGGTAACCAGATAGCATTCATACAAGATTATCTTATTCTATGTAGGCTAAATGCATATATTCATTTGCTGCTGCTGAACAAGCTGGCTTTAGGACCTTTGCCCATGTGAGGCCATAATGATTTCTTATTTTGCAGTCAGCTGAGTTTCTACATTTTCCAGCTTTTTAACTTGAACAAGTCCAGCATTAGTTTGAAGTCCTTCTACTCCTTCAGCTGTAAGTTCTTCTCTATATTGTGGCCCCAAGTTAATTCTAATTACTCAGATATTTTCGTGCATGAAGTCTTACAGAATGGATTAAGAATTAATTTTAATTTTAAATTTAGATCCTGAATTTTAAATTCAGGTCTACATCCCTGAAAGTCAAAACCAGGGACCTGGTCACATCATGCATCTGGTCTTCCCACCCACAAAACCTCTGTGGCGTTGAGAGGTGATTGCTCAGCAGGGATGTGAAAACACTGCCTGCTGACAGACCTGCTCTGGGATCCCAGTGTTTCCACACAGCACTTCTCTGGGATCATGCTGTTTCACCGTGACACTAGATTTCATCAGCTGAGTGAGGGCTGACACCTTCATCTGAGATACACAGAGAAGGCAGTCAGGCATTTAGCAGAGCCTAAGAAGGTCTTTGAACATCATGGAGTGGAGTGTGCCGGTTTAGACTTTTGGAGAGAGACTGAGGAAAGTGACAAACAAGGCCAGGGAAAGAGAACAGGGAAATAAATGGACATCAAAAGGGAGCAAAGCACAGTGCCTGATGTGGATGCTTGCAGACAGATGCACGATTTTGTTGCTCAGACTGACGAGTGAGGTCCATGGTGTGGGTGCAAGGCCCTGGGGGTGGGCTCAGCAGTCCCAACAGTCCTCCTGGAGCTGACAGTGACACCAACTCTATCCCAGTGCCGGCTGTGCCACAGCCCAAACACACAGGACAGAGGTGAGACAGCAAGTGGAGGTGCCAAGACTGAAGAGGTTCCATGCAGGGCAGTGACAGACAGGGAGCAGCAAGCAGAGCCTTCTCATCCCAAATGTAACTCTCTTTACAGGATGCTGCAGTCTGCCATCTTCTACCCATGATAAACCCAAAAAACAGTTGATTCCAGAGCAGGAGAGCTCTCATGGAAGATGTACGTGTCAATCCCCATTATGTGTCAGACAGCATCAACACAAGCCCTGGAAACTTTTGTGTCTTCAGTTTACCTTACGCTGCAGATAGCCACCACCATAGGGTTGATGGCCATCCACAGCTTTGGAGGGTTTGTGCACCCACCATCAGAGTGGGCTCTGCTGGGCCAGACACACCACAGGCCAGAGAAGTCACAAGGAAGAACAACACAGGTGGGATGGGAAAATAAATTATTTGAAGGCAGGTATGTGTTATGACAGGCTTTTTTGCTGTTGTTTTCTTTTTTCTTTAAAGCAAGTAGTAAGAATTACTAAGGATGCCAGTATTAAAATTGGAGAAAAGAGGAGATACTCTCACATAAAAAATAAGGCATATATTAAAAACTCTAATAAAGGTGCACAAATTCTGTAACATTTTTCAAGTTATAGTGACATTAATAAACAGTGTTAAGAACTTGAAGAAAATATAATTCCCTTGTTCTTTCAACCACTTTGTTCTCAATGTCATCTGTTTTAAAACCTCAGTTTCAGTAATATCTCAGTCATCCCAATTAAATCAAAAGGACTAAGGGCTGAATCCTTTCTGCAAAATACTGTTTTTTTCACATGATCACTTTGCGTGACATTTGAGACATTTAAAAATAAATATTGACAGTACAAATGAATATGATATATGCTAACAAAAATTATAACATAAAAATATAAATTCCATGACTGCTGCTGCACCCTTAAGTAACTATTTTGTTAAATGCAAGTAAAAAGCTATCATTTTATAGTTAAAACTAAACAGCAGCTTCCAAACTAGCTGTAATCTGAAGACAGATATAAAATGCTGTTAAAGCCTTTAGCCTGCAAGTTAGCCTCCATGCTTCTTTCCACAACAGGGGAGAGAGTGCTAGATGATCAGGAGAGAATCCCAGGACATCTGATAGCCAGCAAGAGACAAAGAGGGAGCACAGGGTGGCTCTTATCTAGAAAAAGAAATAGCAGCTGACGCAGCTGTGAACAGGCTTATATTATTTTATTTCCAATGTATGACTGATATGCTTAGCAAACATTTCTTGAGATTTGAGGGCTCTGTCTCCCAAGCATTGCAAGTAGGATGAGCATGGGTACCCACTGCCTCCCCCTGCATCTGAAGGTTATTAAAAGAATGAAGACGTAGGCACAGATTTAACACCACTGGAACCTGTTCAACCCCCGGATTGAATTGTACTTAGTCACAATGAGACCTGTAAATTTTTTGCTCAGGGACAGCCATTAAACTTCATTAGGTTGCAGTCCCTACTAACTTCCACTGAAGTCAGAGCTGTGACCTGTCCCCAGAGACAGCCAAACCCTGATGCAGGCAAGTAGCAGTTACTGCAGTACAGCTTGGTCTGAGCTTCTGGCTGGGCCATGGCTGCAGGATCAGTGATCCACATCAGGAGTGGTAAATCCAGATTGAATTGATCACTAGAATTTGCCCATCTAAAATTGTTTCTAGAAAAACTCTGGGAATACTGCAGATGTGGGGACACAGGCAGTCTAACAATGGGTGCTGCAGCAGGGGAACGCTGTTACCTCATGCCATACCATCCCATTTACTATCTCCTGCATGACTACTGCCTGAACTGAAAAAGTTGAAGTTCCTCCCAGAGGGAGACACCATGCCATGCCTGGGGCTGGAATGGGAGAGAAAGGCCAGGAGGGCCTCACTGATCCCCACAGAAGCCCATCATCCACCACTTGCCTGTGCCCCTGCCTCTCATGGCATGACAGGTTTTAATGCATGAAATCCATGAGAGAGCAACACACCCTCCCACGGGTGAGGCCAGCTTTGGAGTTTAGATTTGTCTGACAGCCATGAGCACAGGTGAAGAGCAAAGTAAAAGAAGGAGCATGGTTAATCTCTTTCATGTAGCTCTAACTGCAACTTTTTCAAAAAGCAGCCACTGAGATACTTGACTGATGGGAAAAGGACAAGGAGAATGTTTTTACTTTTAAAAAGTGTAAGCTTTTTTCCTATTTATCATCCAACTAGGAATTATTGCTTGGTTTCCTCTTTTTGCAGGAGAGACCAGATACACGTCAGAAAGTGCGCAATGCAAACAGGGCATTTTAGGCCATGTAGATACCTGTCTTCACCATGACTTCCACTATAACTTTGTCTTAAATCTGGCTGCTGCTCTACGTGTCCTCATCTTCCCTTCTCTTCTCACAGACTGCTATCAAATTTTCCATTGCTCAGCCTTTCTCTCTGCAGGTTTTCATGCCCTCCTTTCCACAGTGACTTCTCCAGCCCTTTTCTTTTCTGCTGTCTCTTTTCCCTTTCCTTATAGTTACACATATATTCTACATATCTTTTTGAGCTACAAGATTTCCCTCTTCTCTTCTGCCAATACTCTCATTCAAAGCCCTTTTTCACTGGTTCCTCATCAGTTTTCTCCCTATTACCCAGTTTGCATGCTCCCATCTCACACTGCACGGCACCCCATTTAAATTAAAGCTGGACACATCCTTGTACCAATTAAACCTACATGTACAGTTTTGTTAAAACATTTCAAAGAGCCCATAATAGCATCTTTACCACAAACACCTGCAAACAGCCCACCATCCCATTCCCCTGGCTGAAATCACGTATTTTGTTCTCCTTTATCTGACTTCTTTATTGTTTCTTTTGCATCCTCCCTGATGATTTAATTTTTCCTCCTTGAGTCCTGTTCTCACATAGCTTGGGTTCTGCCTCTCTTCCCAAAGAAAAGGATACTCGGAAAAAAACATCCTCTTGAAACCCATATTTCACATTTTACTGCATTTCTTCCCTGGATCATGAAATTAATTCAACCCTCAGTTGTTACCCTAGTCTGCAATTCTTATTTCCAGCTTTGGCCTGGATCTCTTCCAAGATGCTTTTTATTTTCACCAGTCTTCACAAACCACTTGGAGTTTCTAGCCTCATTTTGGCTTTATTCCAAGGTCTGAGCAGCCTCTTGATCTTTCTGCTGTTCTTGCATATATGGCTCCTCCACCTTGTGCTGCCTCCCCCTGCCCAGCTGCCCACCACACAGTGTTTCATGATGTTATTCTCTCCCGTTGATTTCCTCCCTCTTCCCATTGACTCTAGGGATGATATTGGCCAGTATTCTTGGTATTCTCCTTCCCTCTCCAGCTTTCTGGGTGATCTAAGCCACACATGAGGTTTCAGCTTCCACGTGTGTGTCCAGGGCACTGGGCTTCAATCTGGGCTCCTTTTCTCCAGTCTGGGATCTGACTGTCTCTATAGCTCTCTGTTTATCTGTAACTATTGACAAGCAGAGGGGTAGTTAGGGGAAATTAATGTCATACAAAACCGACAGCAAATGCATGTAAAAACTTCTCTCTGCTCAGTCTGGGCTTCTTCAACCTCATGATGCTGATTGGAGTTTTTAAGCCTTGCTGGGACAGGAATGGGCACTCCTTGTGATTGAATAACAGCTTCTGACACAAGTAGGGAGAAAACCTGGGGTGAGGAGTTAGGGACATTATTGCACCCTGTCACTTCTGATGAGAAAAAAATAGTGGTAATCTGAAATGCTGTTGGGAAAGCAGGATACACAAAGTGAAAATGCGTGTCATGTCTTATTTTCCTGTAGATGTGATCCAGCACCAGAATGGGAGAGAAAACAGTTGATGTGGGATATAAGTGAAAACAGCAGCACTCCTTGGTCTGTGATGATATTCTATGGCAATATATCGGTGACAGGGAAGGAGCAGTTTATGGGAGAGAGCAATATGAGTCCTGCTGCACTAGGAGGGCTTCTCTGTTGTGCTTAAAGGGCATAACTGGCATTTGCCTGTGGCACATCTGCCTGACAGGCACTGGGGTGTTCCTCAGGCCTGGCTCACAGCAGAACTGACAAAGTGGAGACTAATGTTCTTCTGTATGTTATGAAGTGCATCCTTTAACTGGCAGGATTTCAGCAAGAGTCCTCTGCAAAGGCCAAAAAGGCTATGGAGAGACAAAGCAACAGCCCTATAGGAGCGGTCTATAGGGAATGTTTAAATACAAGCAAAAAAAATGTCATGACAGCTCTGCTCTTTTTTAACTCAACTACAGAAAATCTGATCAACAGGTTGGACAGTTCTTAAAAAAGAAAAAAGAGGCAAACATTTTCCAGGAAATGATGAGTATGATATGCTCTTTCCCCTCTTCTGGGAAAGAAGAAACACCCCAGGGAAAATAAAGATTATTCTACTTAAGTATGGTGGAGGTACACTTTCCAAAAAGCTAGGAGGTAGTGGACACTATCTGGGGTTTCGATAATATCTGTTAACATTCCAGATAAAACGTCTAGAAGGAAGGGAAGTCTGCAGTCAAATAATCAGTTTCTTGACTGGGTAACATTGATTCCTTCTATTAAGCACACACTCTTCAATGACTGCAGCTTTACCCACGCCACCTTTTTCCCTGCCTATTTTAGTGTGCAGGATATCTGGTGAACTCTGATTTTGTAACCACTTGAACCATATTTTTGATTAGATTGTGATCTTGTGGATTCCTCCCAGGGCCAGGATTCATCTTGGATCAACCTTGGCACCATATTCAATGTTTTTTGCTCCCAGAATTGAAGCTTCTCGAGCTTCCAACACTCCTGTGCAAACCTATGCTCAAAATGAGCCTTCTTTCCAGACAGTTGGAAGTTCCTATGGAGTCTCCCATTTGCCTTTGTCTGGGAAGAGGTGCAGCTTTCCAAGTGCAGCTGAAGAAGGTGTATCCTGACTGGATGCTCAGCTTGCACAGCATCTGCTTTACCAGAGGAGATGGCCACAGCTGCACCGAGGCTGTTCCTGCAGACACATTTTTGTGCACTAGAGTCTGTGGAGATTCAGCCACTTGCTTTCATAAATGAGCTTAGTGAATTAGTTAACTTTATTTTAAATTAAGCATGCCAAGTGAATCCACCAGCTTCAGTAACTCTTACTAGTAATAGTAGCTTTCCTCTTTCCCCTGGCTTATTATTAGTAAAAAATGACACAATTTGCTGAGAGTATTCAGCTTAAAGTCCACAGATATGGAGTGGGGAGTTTCAGCCTGGATGAAAATTTTCCAAAGCTACTAGCACATGAAAGCAGGGTTTTATGATGGAACCAGAATTTTAATCAACATAACTAAGGCACTGCTACAGTTATGCAGTCTGGAGACAACCATTCTCATCAAGCACAGTGGTTAAGTTGTATGTTGTTCAGCCATGGATAATTCCATTCGTGGCTCAAAACCAGGAGACCCATGATCAGTCCCCCAAGCCCTGTAGCATCCTTGGGCAGATGGACTAGAGAGAAGGGAAGGTAAAGAACATTTATTTCTTTCATATTGTGCTGTGATCATCACTGTTGGACTGATTCTCCAAGATGAATATATCCTAGAGAGTGGCCAGGGAAGCCCATGGGAGGAGCAGAGCCTCACTTGACATAGGAAGCAGCAACCACAGTTTCCCAATTTGGTTTGAGTTACTGCTGTGACACTCAAGCAGCTCCATTCCCTGAGGTGCAGGTGATATTTGTGTGGATGCAGATTTTAACCTTTTTAATCTTTACTTTGTTTCCATTTTCAAAAGGCCACAAGGTTATTTGCATGATTAGTCAATTTGGGTAGAACAAAGAGCAGGCACACACCAAAAGACAAGGAAAAACAAGGAGTTATCCTAGGGCCATTTCTGCCATCCTGTAACACTGTATGATAGCAGAACATGGAGAAGGCAAGTGCAGAGAAACATTTCTTTCTGATAACTACATTCTGCAACACTGAATTTTCCTTTGCAAAGGAAAGGAAAACACTGGTAAAGATATATACTTTCTTAATAATCGTCCTCTCTGTCTCCTTGGTCCGAATTTCAAGGAAGCAAAGTGCTTTGTGGCTGCTTTCTGACACTAGACTGAACAGAACCGTGATTGCATCAGCACTGTTACAATGGCTGGTTTGCAAAGGGGAGGGACTTTCCTCTGAGGGTTCAGACTTTATGCATGTCTCCCATTATGACAGAGTTCCTTGCAGGGTATGTGTTGAAATTCCTCTGCAAGATCTCTCAGGCTTTTTGGCAGCATTATACTTTTTCTCATCCTTTTTCTGGATTAAGAACTCTATCTCTCCACTATAGTATGAACCCAAGCACTCGATTCCTATGAAACACCTCTAGAAATGCAACATCTCCTACATGGTAGTTTCACCTCAATCCCATTATTCACTTCATTCCTTTTCCCACTGATATATTTGCAACTCAGATACGGGAAACATTCCTGTCAGGGAACGGGTTTGTCAGTCTCTGCCCTGCACCATGAAGTGAGGGCTGTGTGCATGGCTTCTTGTCTTGGCCTGCCATCATCAGAAAGGCTTTGCAAATCAGTAGGAACAGAATGTACACATTTGGTAGGCAGGCTGGAAAACACTGGATTTATGTACATGCCAACAGCTCTGCTTCAGAAACACAGAGTGAGCAGGAGCTCACTGGTGGGTGGGATTGTGAGAAAAACACACATATTTGATAGCAGAGGGCAAGGAAAACAGTCCAAGGAATATTCCCGCTGATCTTTAAGATTTGGAAATAATACTGCTTTTCCTGACCTAAGCGTTTAAGGAACTACAGCTGCAACCCTTCTCTCCCTTTTTTGGTCACCCTCAAAATATTGCAACCAGTGTTGCAGCTGAAATCTGTCACTCAGACTTGCTGTAGTGACTGAGATGGCCACAGGAGAGTGGTGACCAACACGTCAGGTTTTGTACTACCAGGAGGTGTGAGATCATTGCCACTACTCCTCAGTGCCAATGAGTAAGTAAATGTGACTGCACTAGACCCAAATGCAGAGGACCACAACATGACTCACAGAGGAAACTCAAGTTTCAGTGCCATTTATTCATATGCTCACAATTCTTCCAAAACTTCAGTTTCTTTTCAAAGATCAGTAGTTTTCAACTCTAAATTGACAGGCAGCTAAAAACTAATATGCCTTGAAAGAAAAAGATGCTTGAAGCTGAGACACCCAGGACAGTGGTGAATGTTGAACAGAAGACCATTAAGCTAGTCCAAATGAAGGTCTTTTAAGAAACTTTAGCTGGAGCTGCGATTTTTTTTTCTTTACAAATCAAGTAACTCCCACTGAAGTTTTACAAATGAAAATATGAAACCACTGGCTGTCAAAACAAGAGATTAGGAATGTATAGCCCTAAATCAGTTCTGTTCAGTTGATAAGTGGAACAGCAGGATTTTTACCCTTCCATTTTTTTTTACACAACTCATAGCTGTGCACAGTAATTTAAATGCAGAGCTAATGCTACCTCTGCCAGGATGTAGAGTGACAAAGACGGATAACAGAATGATGGAGTGTTGATTCACTGGAAGTTTTTTACAATCCTGAACACCCAGCAAAATGGCCCTATTGAGTAATGGCACCAAATATTCCCTAATCCATATTCATTTAATTGTAAAGTTGACAGTTCTGTTTGCATGTACTGTAGTGCAAAGCCAGAATATACACTAAAAGCCAAAAAATGCTGGTCTTTTGCATGAAGCAGAATAGAAAAACAAAGTTCAAGATTGCTGTTGTAAATTGTTGCATTGAAATTTCTTGTTTGCAATGGTGAATTAGTTTGAGCATTGGCTCAAAAATATTGGACCCTCAGACATTTTTTATTTTAGCTTTCTATTAACTGTTATAAACTTGACGAAACATATCCCATGCAACAGCTGCACATTCTTAACATTAAAAAGTAACAATAGCCAAAGGGCTTTTTTTCTTCATCATCTCTTACTGAACTCAAAATGTCAAGTTAGAAACAGGACTGGTAGCAAATAACAGTCATTGTCACATACAGTGAAGTATATGTGACACACAGCATAGAAATGATGCTTCTGCTCAGTAATTCTGCATGTATATCCAGCAACCAGTGCTGCTTCAGCCCATCCCGATGGGGACACACAAGCTTCAGCTGAATACATGGTGACAGTCCCTGCAATTTAATTTCTGTGACTGTGGATCAGATTTCTGATGAATATTAAGATTCTCTCATAAACACGGAGTATAGGAACAGCTTTATTTAGTCAGAAAAAGCATACCAGGTTCAGTGCCCTCTATCTAAGAAGTGGGTAAAAGCAAAGGTCTGGAATATGAGTACTGAAAAAAAAAAAACATGTAAGGTGTTAACTCAGCCATGCCCAGCCTTCAATTGCTCAAAGCTCCAGGAGCTCCAGACCAACAGTATCTGGGGTATCTGTTCTGTGATCTTGTCTCACTTTGAGTATAAATTCCTTATATTTCTTCTACTGCTTGATTAACAGAGAACTATCTCATTGGTATGTCTTGTTCCTATCTCCTACTAGCTTCACTTGATGCCTCCTCATTCCTTACAGAAAAAAACCAGTCCATCCCTATCCATTCATCCTCCACCAATCTCTTGCATTTTTACAGTCCTCTGTCACAATCACCCTTCAGCTGTCTGTGTTCCAGGTTGTCAAGTCCTGGCTCACTCAGCTGCTCTTCACACTGAAACTATGTACATCACCCTCCCCTCAACCCCTTCCAGTCCCCACTGCAGCTCTCCTGAGCCAGAGGGATCAGAACAGCACAGAGCACTAAAGGCTTATGTGAATCATGGGCTTATGCCAGTGGCAAAGTGCTGTTCTGCCTTCCTTGCCTCCTCTCTAACCTAGCTGGGATTTAGGACATGTTTTGGAGTACTCTATGCTGTGATTCTCTCCCAGTTGTTTCCCCTCAATCACAGCACACAGAGCAGCATACATTTCTGTTTGAAGCTTCAGTGCTTCTTTTTCCTGCACAAATGCTGTCAACCCTTTAGTAACGTGGCTGGGACAAGGACTCAGCCCTACTGTCTCTCAGGGCAGCACACTTTCAGGCTCAGGTCATGCTACTGCCCTATAAACTGTATTTCCCCACCTCAGCAGCCTGAGAGTTCATAGGACAAATGGAGTCCATAAAGCATCCAATTTATCACTTCACAAAGCCATTCCTGCATTCCCTGATCAGAATGCACCATGATAAAAAGATTTTACAGCTGTTTTCTGGAAACTTGTCATGGTGTCAATGTTCAAAACTTCATAGAGCAGTTCAGTCCCACCGCTCAGCACTGCCTGAAGCTGTTTTGCTATTCGGGGCCACAAAGAAGTTAAGTATCTCTCTCTGGCAATACAAAGCTACCTCTCTTCTTTGCTCCAGAGTCTGGCAGTCTTGGCTACTCA
This sequence comes from Coloeus monedula, assembly GCF_965178545.1. NCBI lineage: Eukaryota > Metazoa > Chordata > Aves > Passeriformes > Corvidae > Coloeus > Coloeus monedula. The sequence continues at coordinate 85,427,808 of NC_138782.1, read as the reverse complement.
CTCCTCTCATCTATGAGCTGGGTATCCAAGTCCACACCTGGCCCCTGGGAAGCAGAGGGGCTCCCTCCACCAAGACCATTGTGATTCATTGGTCACAGTGGTAGTTGGATCAAGCTGATCCCTGAGCTCTTGTAAGCAGCAGTGCCTGGTTGTCATCCTGCCATAAACAGCCTGTAAAGCATTTTAAATAAAAAATGAATGATTGCGTTAGTGCTGTGCGTGAGCAGTTCTGTGGACTCAGCTCCAATAAATCACCCGCGTACACGGTGAGTGCAATGCTCACAAACTGGAGGGAGGTTTGCAGGTTGCAGAGACACTGAGCACAAAATCCCTCTCTGGGAATGAGGGGGGTTAAGGGGAAGGGAGAAAACAGGAAGAATAATTACAGGTCCTGCATGTCTTTGATAAAGGAGGAGATTTTCAATATTTCAGCTATATTTGCTTAAATTAGAAACCTATTGGTAGAGGAGAATTGGAGCAGGTTTGTAACTCACCAGTCAATGTAGTCATCATAGCATGAAATCATACTACAAGGCCAAAAATATGTTTTGCTAACCATCCATTAAATCTTAATCTCAAGTTTTGCAAGCCATTAAAATTGCAGAGAAACTTTCCACTTCAGCTGAGTAAATCAGGAGCAATGCAACTTCTGTGCTTGCAGAAACAACCCTTGGTGAGGCAATCAGCTCAGAAGCATAAGCTTCTCCTCACTTTTCAAGTCCCATATTTGTGATTATTTTAAAATTGATATAACTCTCATAAAAAGTGTTGAACTGTAAGAGCCTGGTACAAAGCTCAGAAGTAATTAAATGCTGGCTTCAGCTTTGCAGGATCTATTTATTGACTCCTCTCAACATGCCTTTGATCTGACCTGAAGTAACAATGCCTCAGACAGAAGTAACTCAATTTTCCAGCTTTCCTCAATGTTGGTCTCTCTTCTAAGATTACAGATGCTACCTTAGTGCAGATGGACCAGACAGCTGGCAAAAAAAGCAGTGCTGGTTCTCACTAGCTCTTGAGCCAAGGCAAAGTATTTTGGTCTTTGGATAAAAATTCAGCCATTGAGCTACTGAGCAATCTCTACCTTTGCATTTGTGGAGAATCAGCACAACCTGGCACCACTGATTGTGGTGTGCCTAAAAGTGGTACTGGATGAATTGGTCTTGGAGAAAATATTGTTTCTCTTTGAAAGGTCTCTCATGCCCACATTGGGATGTGCACGAGTAGCTGGGTTTTTCAAAGTTCTGAACACTCAACAGCTTCTTCAGAGCTAGGGGGTCTGACTTCTTAGGCACCCATTTTCTGAAAGCTTTTTCCAAGAATCTGTTTCACACCCACCTCCGTTGCCTTGAGTTAGCAAAGTGCGAGAACCTGACATGTAAATGACAATGGAGCTGAGCTACGGCTGAAGTCGTTCCTTTAATTCACTGACATTTCTGGGACAGTGAAACTAAAAATGTCTGAACATTCAGAAGAAGAGCTTTTGTTTTGTACACTAATAGTTCCCCTTGTTGTGCTTATGCAATTGTCATGGTTTATTCTGATTCCCAACCCAGCAGTTTGGAGTGTCAAGTGGATACCAGGGATGGTGAGGCTCACAAACACTGCCCTTTTCCCTGCTCTTAAAATACAAAGAAACATATGCACTGGCTGCAGGGCCTCCTGTTCTTCTCTCCCCTAACCAGGCACTCATTCCTGTAGATGCTGTGCTGACAAGACCATCATCTTTTTGTGGTGAACCTGTCACAGCAGAGAGAGGACCTGTAAAGCAGGATGCCTGACCAAGTCCCCTCTGCCAGCAGCCTCTCCCCCTTGCTGCTTGCAGCCTTCACAGATCTTGCTGCAGTGATCCATCTGAGTCATCTGTCACTGTGTCCACTGATGCACATGGAGGTAAGCTGACCTCTCTCAGGTCCAGTTCCATGACCCTACAAAGTTAACTGAGCAAAAGAAATCCCCAACTCCAAACCAGAGCTGTGAACTGCTTTCCCAAAATCCAGTTGTACAGCCTGGCATATAAACACGAAAAAGTTTAAAGATGTCCATGCAAAATGGAAATATTGTAGAAAATGTTTCTAGAATTTTAGAAGAACAGGTAAAAAAGAATCCAAATATGTAATTTATGCTATATTTTAAGTTTTACTTAAGCTACAAACACAGTGAAATAGGTGGGCAAATCTAATCAGAGACATTGGGTTTTTTGTACAAGACAGGGATTTTAACATTTACCTTTTCAGTCACAGAAATAATGTAGCCACAGGTTTTGGGCAGAAATACATTTTCCTGACCTTTGAGTTTATTCTGGTGATGCTAAACAGGGAGGCCATTTGTCCTTTTTTTTTTAATGCTAGAGTCACTTTTTACTGTTGCTCTCCTGTACTCTCCCACTTAAAGGCTTGGACTTCTGACTGCAGAGCCTTTTTGGCCCCTCACAGCCCTTCCAATTTTTATTGATGACACTATCTGCTTTACCCTGGACTAGTACCCTTTATTCAGGGCCTATCCTCACCCTGCACACAAATTGTCTCCCTCCCTTGCTGAAATAGATGTCCCACCACCTGGTTCCAATGTTCTCAGAGCACGTCCAGTCCACACCTGTGACATGTCTGGGGTGCAGAGAGCTGTGCTGGGCACCCACAGCATCGCAGCTGCCCAGCCTTGGTGCAGAATGCAGTGTTTGCACTGGACCCTGGGTGAGGAGTGGGACAGGGTGCCCACAGTGAGCCTCTCATGCCGTGGCCACCTGGTTGATATCCCCACCCCAGCCAAGCGCTCTAATGCTACCACGTGTATCAGCTTTACCAGCAGTAGTCACAACATTTTGCCCTTCATCCCACAGTCAGGGGATGGAGGTGAAGCTGAACTCAAGAAACTGGAGCAAAACAGGATCTCATACTGAAGATCCTCTACTGCAGCTTTAATTTGCAAAACAGTTTAAAATAAGAGAGAGCTCAACATATCTCTCTTTGTCCCAACAACTTGAACAGGAGCAATGCAGAAAATAAGAATATTCCCAGATATGCTTCAAGCCTAGAGTAAAACCAGAGTCAGGTTCACCCATGGGGTACCTTTTAGTTCATTCTTGTGACTACTGTCAGTAAGTTAGCACGTCTCTGCTCCCACTGACAAATAGTCTCAGAGATTAGCAATTTTGGATCCTTTTCAAAAGGGATCAGAAGGGCTTAGCTCCACAGGTAAGAGAAATATTGGGTAAATGTAAATTACATGAAATTCCAAAGTTCATGTATGAAATTCATGACAGGTGTGCCTGTCATGCCAGAAGCGCTGATAAACACAATTGACTTCAAACTGAAGAATTTGTCCTATATGACTTTGTGTACCAAGCCGTATTTGCCTGTGCATGACCAACAACCCAGAGGATCTGCAGAAGCTTTATAAAAGCAAGTCCCCAGCTGCATCTAGGAGGCTGAGGTGGGGAATTAGAGACATGGGATCACTGCAGTAAAGGAAGTAGAATATGGGATCTGGGTTAGGAGTCTAGAGGGATAAAGTGTTAGAGGGGGTAGTTTGCAGACAACCTCCAGGGAATGCACATGAGAATAAGAGGGGGAGTGTGTATATATTTAGAAAGTGACCTGGAAAACATAATTCATGGTTTCTGTTGTGCTGAGAGTGAACTGAGCCAATGTAAATGTTTGCCCTCTCTTCCTTACTGCAGATCAAGTGAATGCCTGGCTCATAGGGATTGTTTTTCAGAACTGTACAGTTGCACAATTCCAATTAAAAGCTCCAAATTTATTACTCACTTGTGCAAAGCCCCTGAACAGCCTTGAGACATGAGTTCTGTAACAGAGTTATGTGAAATTTCACACCCATTACCCTTTTTGCCAAAGCAGTACTAGTAAAAGCCCTCTAACTGGGTTCTAGCACCCTGCCTTTGACAAAGAGTGTCAAAGATGTGTTCTTCTTCAGAGAACAGCTGCATCCTGCACTCCAAACTGCTCCAGGAGTTGCCCAGTTGGCACTGACTGATCAGTGGACATTTGAGGAATGTGCTTCTCATGTTAAATGCACAGCACTTTATTTGAAAATTATTATTAAAGATGAAAAATAAGGAGTTTATTCTGCCATGGGGAAAATGGTAGACATTTAAGTGGAACATTAGAAACAACTACTAAAGAAAAACAAGAAGGTGAAGAAAAAGGGATGAGGAAATAAAAGAACCCTGTAGGGTGTGTCATTAAAAACTGTCCACTTCAAGCTTTATCTCCCATCTTTTCCTTGTCAATGGTGTCTGCTCTTTTTCAAGGGTAAGGGAAGGCAGGCACCAGGTGCAGACCCAAAGTCTCTAATACCCTTTCCTCTCCCTCCCCAGGTTGGAATATCCTGTACTAGTTATCCTTTTCTTATGAGTGCCTGCATTCTTAGTTACTCTGACCCAGTACAGAAGCATTATACAGTGAGGGGAGAGCAGGTTCCCATCCTGTGGAAATTAACCTTTTGTTTGGTTTTCCTAATTGGCATGTCTTCACTGTTTGCTTTTTTTTTTTTTTTTTTTTTTTTTTTTGCTCCTGCAGCTTTTGAAAAACATTGTGTAAAACCTCCAAAATCATAGAACGTGAAAAACAAGCAATTCATCATAATTTTTTCAGGCTCAAAATATTATTGCCAATATAATAGCTTCTTGTGCATACATGCATGAGAAATGCTGATTTTTCCAACCTGAAATTTTTTTATTTATTCACTAGGTTAACAGCCATAGAAATTCAGAAGTTATGATCAAGATCTGCATTGCAAGTTTAATACACAGGTAGTTATTTTGAAGATAATGTGTAATCTGTGATAAAAAATTGAGTGAGTTTATAAGAAGTAAATCGTACCAGAAATCTGACTGTTGTGCTTGATGAAATTATGAAAATAAATGGGAAATAGGAAGAAGGTTGATGGGTTATATTGATTTTGCAAAGCATGTGAAAAAGTGGTATGAAATCTACAAAAAGATCGCATCAGGATTGGCTAGAAAATGAACAAATGGTTTAGAAAAGATTGAAAAACTCTAACAAGGGACAACAAATAAATTTCATGATAAAATGTCACTAGCTGTGTGATGAGATACAGAAAAAATACTGTCAATTTTGACAATATTTCAAGACAGCATTAGTAGTTTAAAAATCTAGATTTTGATCCTCTTTATGGAGTAAAATCAAAGAAAATACCAGGAGATACCTTTGAACCTATGGGCATAATAATCACATTTCAAATCCAGTAGGAACAGAGCTGGCTTTGAGAAAGAAAATGTAGGAGCTTAAAGCAAATCAGAAGTCAGTTTAATTTCCTACTCACACAGACACCTCTGTAAATATTACCAATGCCTTGTAAACAATTTTTGCTGATGATCCAGAAAACACATTCCACGTATAGGCAGTGCTGAGATGGAGAAATTTAGCAAAACCATGCAACTCTGAAAAGATAATATAATGAGGGTCAAAAAGAGCATAAATATTAAGCAAATGAAGTCTATCCTTGAAAAAAATTAGGTTGCTGTAAAGCAAGCAAGATAAATTATGAACCACGCGGAGAGCTAAAATAGCAGCAAGCTACAGCAGGGAGGGACTGGTGCAAGCTGGAGCTGTGCGCACGGGTACGCAGAGCTTGGGGCGGGCAGGGACTCTGCATACAATCTGTACAGCTCTGAAACTTGGTCCTTGAATTGAATTTGCAAGCACAATGAAGCCCTGGAAAAACCAACAGATGCAAAAACTTTTTAAAGATTCTATGAAAACCATAGAAAAGGAGCCAAAACCTGAGGTGGTGTCCACTGAGCAGCAGAGGGTTTCTGTTTCCATCAGTCTAAAACCCAGTTTATGTGTTCAAGGAACAAGCTCCCTTTTCTCTTTTTTACTTTATGTTTATGTCCAGCCTACAAATACTTCCCTTGTATCACTCGAGGAGAGTTTTAATGCTTTTACTTGCATTTCTTGCCTGTTATGAGGGCATACAGAAAAACAAAACAGTAAAATGGATGAGAAAAAGTTGGCTGAATCGTCCCAAAACTCAAGACAGGCTTCAAATGAGGAGAAGGTTTTCACTCTATTTTTATTTCAGTTGGAAACAGCTGCTCACCCTTAATTGTGATTCTGATGAAAACAGACAAGCATGACCTGTTGAACACAATTGGCTCTATAGTATTTTCCAGGTTCTGCAATTAGTAGTATGTCAAACAATGGGACATGCGTGCATGAAGAGGAGATGCAAACAATATTTCCCTACAGTAGGTGACTGCCTACAGGCTGATTTGATTTACTGAATGGCACTCTTCTAAACTTGTTCACAATTAGAATAACTCCTACCCAGATCATCAAAAAAATGTCCTGCTCAAGACAAAGAATACCCCCAAGGCACAGGTATAAAAATAATGGATCTTATCTACTAGCATGCTGTTTTGGAATTTGGAGTTAAGTTAGGGCCATACCATCACTAGGAAGGAGTATGGAGTTTTCAGAGAGGCAACAGGGTGTTTTACATTCATGGATATGAGAAGACTGGAGACTTTCAGAGGGAGGAGAAGAGGAGGAGACTGGGAAGAGCAAAGCAGCACAAGACTGTGTGAAAAGTCAGATCATCTGGACAGGGAACCTGGTGAATACATGATTCAGGGGGCTGTTATTAATTCAAAGCCATCTGAAAGGATAACAGTTGTTCCTTTCTAAGTTCTGCTCATCTTTTTACCTGTCTAGTCACAATTTTCATACAGAAAGAGTGGCCACAATTAGTGTGTTAAGTAGCCTATATTAACTGTGCAAAGATGCCGATGACCATTTCTGGACACTGAAACACAGGCTGGAAGAATGGCACACCATGTTTTTATCTCCCACATATCAATACTTAGACATGCTCAGACCATTTTCAAGTCCTTTCAGCCCCTGGGTACAACCATCTTCTATCATGTGTAACAAGACCAGCGCAGGGGGACTTTGGCCCACCCAGTGACCACTGTCCCTCTGGATGTTGTATCTCAAAGTGTCACCAACTGCTACAGTAGACCACAGACAAAATTTTCCCTTGAGTGTCATGAATTAACTTCAGAGACAAGATGATGTCTCATCAGGTCTTTTTTTTCATTCCACTGACAAGACAGGGCATTCCAGACGGGGCTGTTTGCTTTCCACTGGAAACAAACGTATGTCCACAACTAAAGGAGAAAGAGGTGCTTGGATGAGACATTGCCCTGAATCTGAAATATTAAACATCTCACTGTTAGTAGGACAATGTGTATTGTAATTCCTCATCAGATTTTCTTGAAGAGAGCTAGACAAGCCATGCAAGAACTTTAAGGTCTCAGATTTCCATTAGCAAAGGAAACAGATTCTGGGTATAGCAAAGTGTTTTCCAGTTGTTTTTCAAGTAAATAAAATGTTGATATATATTTGGAAAATTTTCAAAGTAAGACTATTAATGAAAATAATCACTGTGAAATAGATTTGGAAAGTAAAGACATAGTTTTGGTACCAAATGCAACGTGCAGTTTTCCAATTCTTGATGCCCTCTGGCATAGCGTAGCCTATATCTGTGTTGTCACCTCTGACCCATGTGTGTTCATCTAAATTTCCTATTGGGAATGATCCTTGGACCATGCAATGCGACATTATATGTTTTATGCAAGAGAAAAATATAATCTAAGAATTATCTGTATCAAAATACTTTTCTGATTTTTTTAGATAGAATAAATATAATTATCGCCAAAAAAGTTAAACTAAATTAATTCCTCAGTGACAAACGGCATACTTATATTCTAAAATACTACCTGATTCCTTTATTTATTCTCCCCACAGGTCTTCGTCATCATAAATTTCTTTTAAGACAAACTGCTCCTTAGGTTTCATACTAATAAATAGGAGTTCAGTAATTACAATATCTATGGGATGATTCATATAAATCAAACACTTATAGATCCTACTCTTAATGCCCAAATATATAAAAAAACCTTACACATTTTACAGAGATCTGGGGTAGTAGATGGGTGCATAGATATGATGGCAGTACTCACAATAAGACAGAGAACATACGTGTAATATTTCAGAGATCCAAGGGACCCATTAAATAATCTTGGCTTATTTCTCAAACAGCTGTTGATAAGAAGTACTTAACTTGTTAATTAAAAATTTGCCACTGATTACAGCTGCAGCTTCCTACTCAGCATGACTGAAATGGCAACTGATAATTACTTGAATGTGAACACAACTGCCATGGTCATTCAGGAACACAGAAGGGTGCAATGTCACTGCTGCTGATGGCCTTGGTGAAAGAGGTGAATGACTCTGTGCTTCTTGGCAAATTCCCCATCTCCTGCACCTGCCCAGACAACTCAGGAAGCTATTTCAAATATGCAGCAGCACTAGCCTCTTTTTTAAAAAAAGAAGCACAGCCCAGGACAGTGTTATTTTCTTGTTCAATTTTAAAGAAGTTACATGTGAGCAAATCTTCTACTAGTTTATAATCTATTGGAGCAAAGGAGTGCTCTTCAGAGCCAGTCTCAGTGATATGATTAGAAGAGGCCACTGGAAAAGAGCTGATTGATGAATGAGCCCTAGGGAGTAATCAACATATCATATGTACTTCACGTGAAATCACAAAATCTGCCATATGCTGAGGCGGCTTTTTTAAAAAAAAAAAAAACCTCTTACCAAATGAGAGAACACCTAAAGTCCCAAACTGTCATTTTAGATGTTACCAAAGATGGACAGAAGGTTCCTTTGAGAATAAAGGGAAACACCTGAGATGCACAGAAACTTCTGGGTTTTGTGTCATTTTTGAGAGGCTCTGTTTCTTTGAAGACAAAGCAAGACAAAAATCCACCAAAAAAAAAAAAAAAAAAAAAAAAAAGAGACAACAGAAAAATCAGCAATAAAGAGAAAATTCATTTAATTCATCTCCATGTTGAACAGTTTTCCTTATCAGGGGAAGACTTACTCCTGGAAGAAGACAAGCCCAGGACTCAGCCTGTCATCCCTCCTGAATCCAGGCAAGCTCATGTCAGATCCAGGTCATGTAAGAAGGCTTTTTTTTTAGTGCCTGACCTAGGTGTAAGGTTCACTGCAGTGTTGCAAGATACCAAGCTGGTCAAAGACACCCTTTGAAACAGAAACCAAAAATAGAGGAGATTTGGAGTTTGGAAAACCAAAGGAATATTAAAAACTGTGTTGAAGTTTTCATCCCCAACTGACACCTAGAATTTTCTCTCACTGACAGACACCTCTTAAACAAGTTTTCAAGAGGGAGGTCCCCCACAGGGTCACAAGCCCTGCCAGCAAACCTCCTACAATGTGGGCTTCTCTCTCCATGGGGTCACAGGTCCTGCCAGGAGCCTGCTCCAGCACAGGCTTCCCACAGGGTCACAGCCTCCTTCAGGTATGCACCTGCTCTGATGTGGTTCCTCCAGGGGCTGCAGGTGGATCTCTGTTCCAGCATGGCCCTCCATGGGCTGTAGGGGAACAGCTGCCTCACCATGGGCTGCATGGGAATCTTTGCTCTGGCACCTGGAGCACCTCCTCCCCTCCTTCTTCACTGGCTTTTGTTTCTGCAGGGCTGTTCCTCCCATATATCCTCATTCTTCTCTCCAGCTGCAGGCCGTTGGGCAGCTCCCTCCCCCTCCACTTCTTAAATATGTCACCACTATCACTGATGGGCTCTGCCTTGACTGATCTTGGAGCTGGCTAGCATTGGCTCTGACAGATATGGGGGCAGCTTCTGGCAGCTTCTCACAGAAGCCACCCCTGTAGCCCCCTTGTTACCAAACCCTTGCCGCACAATCCTGATACAGCACTGCATTTATTAATTTCTGGCTTCACATTTCTGTTTACCAGTCACAACTCTAGCACTGTTTCCAAGTTCAGTAAAGATGGTTTTCTTCTTTGAATTCATTTGTTCTTATTTATTCAACTTTTATTGAAACGTATAAACCATTCTATGAAATAAGCAAAGTGACTTTCAACAAGTTAGATAAATTCAGGTCTCCATCCAGCCCATGACCCGAACTGAATATTCACAAGGAAGCAAATGTTAGCAAGAAACCTGCCTGTGGTCTGGACAATTGCTTCTTACCCAAGAAACACAACCCAAAAATTCATTTATTCACTTTGTTCCAACATCAGTGGCTTTTGTTTGTTCCTTATGGGTGGCCATCCCCTTTCCTTTCCTCTGGCACCTGACAAAGTACTCTTGAAAAGTAGAGGTCCCTTGGCAGATAGGAAATTTACTGGGTAAAAGGAATGCTGCAAAAGCTCAGCTGCTTTAAGAATCTTGTTTTGTAGATAGGCTCCCTAGACTTCAGTGGGGAGAGTAAATCATTATAGAGTAATTATAAGGCACCTCACATATTCTGAAATGGCACATGTGAAGTATGTTATTAAGTTATACAACAGCATAATCAGCCACATGGGAACCCCTACAAAAAGTCCAGCTCTCAAGAGGCAAGTAAAGGCACAGTCATAAGATGGACACACATACAAAGAGGGTACTGTATGGTCCCAAAAAATTGTCTTTTGAGAAATGCCATTTCATCACTGAATGTCTATTTTACCTGATACTATTCATTTTTATAGGTTGAAGCTATTACTGTAGTTATGGGAACTTTTATCTTAAAAAGGTGGTGATGAGTCACCTGGTCAATTTAGCACAAATGAGAATTCACTGGAGGCTTTCTGAATGGTAATGCCTTCCTAAACTCAGAGCTCAATTAAGCAACTGAAGACTGATTTCCTTTAGGAGAGCTTAGGCACAGGTGGAAGTAAGAAACGTGGTTTGGGTAGGAAATTCCAGCCCAGAAATGGTATTGTAGATCTGGAGTTTAACAGGGAGTTTTAATCAGTTGGGAACAATGTTTTTATACAACAAAAATGAAAAAGTTTCATGCAAACTTCAGAAGCAATGTGCACCCAGCAGAGAACATGTTTGGGCACCCAGACTACCCACGGGTCTAGGCATACAGGGAGCTGCAGTAAGGTGTTCAGGACTGTCTAAAAGTCCCACCAGGAAACCTCCTACCTGGTTATGTTGTCGTGAAAGGAATCAGGAGTTCAGACACTCATCCTGCCTCATGTTGGTCCATCACCCCAAGCCAGCCCATTGCCTCCCCTGCACAGACAAGCAACACACGGGAAGTCATGCCAGGTTCTCCACCTTGCATGTCCACAGCTCTGCTGTGGTTTCAGCCATAGGACAGGCAAAGACATCCTTCCACATGAGGCCAGAAAAAGCTCTGACAGCGCTCCTGGGATTCCTTTCCCTGTTTTCAATTCTCTGGCAGCAGCCAGCAAAAGAGCAAAGCCAGTGTCAAGCTGCATTAGCTCTCCTTGCACCAGCTGCCACAGGCTCCCAGTGCTGCAGCATGGGTTTGCAGGCTCTCCTGGGAGCAGCCCTCTCTGAGCTCTCACTCCAGTCACTGGTGCCTTTGGACAACTCAGAGCAGGGGAGATCACACAAGAAATTTCATGTCTTCCATGCTAACAAATACAGAGGCACGGTTTTGGTAATGTGTTCTCTTAAATTAAGCGAAATCTTCCTTTAAAGGTGTTTTGAATGATTGGGTTTTGTCTTTTAAATTGGCTGTGTTAAGGTTGTGGATGCCCATCTGAAATATTTTCATCACATTCTGAAAGAGATATTTATGCAATATTTTCTCACTACTTTTTGGAAGATTTATCAAACTTACTAGCTTTAAGGATTCCCATACAAAATTCACATTTTTTTCTAATTTTCTTTGTTTATGTTAGTTGGATGGAATCATACCATTTGTAAAATGTACTGACTGCTGCTATTTCCAAGCAGGGCATAGAGAACTTATGGAAAAATTTGTTCCAGAGGTGCAAGAAGAGAACTAGCAGTTGGTTTACCAGATTAGCAGAAAGGTACCTTCCAGCTGAGAGGCCAGCTTTTAAAAGCTGTCCTTGTTCTGCCAAAAAGTAGGCTGGGCATTACAAAAGCGACAAATACCAAGACTGGAAAAGCAATTAATCCTTGACAGATACCTTTCAGGAAAAGCATATTTCCTGATGTCACTACCTTTGCATTTGGGTTGGTTTCTAAAAAAGATTCAGTATTATTATCATACAGTATCACTCTTGGAAAATGCTAAAACATGGTCTCACAAGAGCTACAGAACACATGCCTGGTTCCATTTTGAAGAAGAGACTCTGGGCAGCCACACTATGAATCTGAGCCTGAGGGACAGCTTTGATGCCACTAACCTCAGGGAGAAGGAACTGCATTCCCACAGCATTCATTAGGTGTAATGGAAGTGGAAACATAGGTTAGAAAGAATGAAGAGGCTAAAATAGCATATGAGAATAGGGGGGTTATTTTTACACTCCAATGCACATGGAGTGCCCATTAATTTTAATAGGAGCTTTGCACTGCAATTATTAATAGGAGAACGTGCCCTGTTGTATTCTTTTATGGCACTCTGGCCATGTTCAGTGACACTGCAAAGGAAGGCTGAGGTGCTGTCGACATAGGGGGAATGGAGAAAGGAAATGAAGCTGCTGTAGTAGAGAGGTTCCTATAATATAAGCCAAGATTGCTTAAGAAATGGGACTAGGGTTGAGGTCTCTGACAAGACACTGACCCTGCAAAGAGGAAGTCAAGGAAAAGGATTGTACTGATGCAAGTTACTGTGGAGAGCCCCTTTTCTAGAAACAGCAGAGAAATACATCTGAAGAGATCATCCAGCTATTAAAACACTTAAATGGTTCAGAATGTCACCAACCTGAAAACCTGGCTGTGTTCATTTTGCCTTAAGGCTGCTGGAAATTTTTAAAAACCTCCAAGTGGAGGATTAATGGGTGCACCATTATCGTGGTGGATGCTGTGTGGCCCAAATCAGGTCTCCGTATAGGTCTGTTGGGATGGTCAGCAGAGTCTAAGAAGGGAAAATTCTGCCCTTCTCTTCCAAAGCTGGCAAATGGTCTCAGCTGACACACTGGGAATCTGTGTCACTCTGCCTTGCTACATGTCCTGTGTATTACTATTACAGCTAGTATTTCTGGACTACCATGATGGCATAATCAGAGGCTGTGAGCTTAGAGAGCTACATACAAAAACCAATCCCAAAAAGCCAAAAATAGTCACAGAATCATAGAATGGTTTGGGCTGGAAGGGACTTTAAAGGCCATATGGTTCCAACCTCCTGCCATGGGCAGGGACATCTTTCACTAGACCAGGTTCCTCAGAGCCTCATCCAGCCTGGCCTTGAACACCTCCAGGGATGGGGCATCCACAGCTTCCCTGGGCAACTTGTTCCAGTGCCTCACCACACTCCCAGTAAAGAGTATGAGTATAATATATTTTTTGCATGTAGCTCTATAAATTCATCAATAAGTATAGATAAGATGAGGTGAAGTATGACAGTGAGCCAACACATCTGGCTGCAGTCATACCACACTCTTAACTTCACCGTTATCAGTTGCCTTTCCTACACGTTATGAAATGTCAATGCTTACAAAATGTTAGAATCATGTTTTTACTTTGTGGACCTATTTTTCATTAAATTAAATGCTTACAAGCATCAGTTTAATTTTCCTTCATTACAGACATTTCCCTTAGTATAACAAAGAGCTAAAGGATCATAAAAAGTAAATTATTTCTAAAATCCTGGTGCTTTTATGCCCATTAACATTGGCTTTTCTGATTCAGAGTAGAAGTTAAGATTTATTGAGTGACATCTGGTTAATTAAATGTCTATTTCCTATGGCGTGCTACAGGAATCATAATGCAGAAAGTCAACATTGAGAGAGTAATTAAAGTGCAGTTAAAGAGCAGAACTAACCTTGTAGTTCACTGTAATTAGAAACAAAATGGGAACAAGATGTTTCGAGAATTACCTCCTTTATTATGTTGCCATCAACAGAAACCTGATTACATATCTGAATTCTCATTTTGCAAGCTTCCATTTTACTTGTACCCATCAGTGTAACTTATACCTCAGCATGGATGACTGTATCAGAAGTAAGCAGAGTAAGTTCTCTTTTCAAGACCTGCTGTCTCAGGGCACTGAAGTTTGTTTGGTGTGCAGCATCTCTTTCTACATTGTCATTCCATTTTCTTTGACTGCATCAACTGCAGAAGATTTAGAAAGTTACCAGTAGTACTGCAGTCATTGGTAAGTACCTGTTAGAAAGTGTAAAGCTACCATACCACCAAAATATACAGTGGCCTTTCCCTGGGTTTCTGTCAGGTCGTGCTTTCAAGCCACAGCTGCTTTTTGTGAACAGCAGATTTCCAAGTGAATCTGGCTGTGAGAGGGAAGGGAGCCTGGGGTTGTAGGGAAGAAATGTCAAGCTGGTCAAGAAATTTTCTGTGTTGTGATAAAGTAATGGTACCTCTAAACTGAAAAGACGTGGGTGATCTGTCCTGGCACTATTCCATTTGCAGATGTGGAGGTGGCCATCCAGCCCTTCCACGTCAGGTCTCGCCTGAGTCTTTCACTCAGGGCAGTGTCCCCACTCACCTCCTCCCCCAGCTGGCACCTTCCTGCCTGCACAGGACACCAAATTACCTGCCAGGCAGGGAAATCTGGACCATCATTTTCATTTTAACTGACCTAAAGGAATGCGTTAAAATCTTCAACTGAGATCCACCAAAGCATAAGAAGTGACCTCCTTTTGTTGGTCCAAGGATTCTGAGTCACAGAGGGCTTGTAATGTGCAGGAAATGGCCAGAGAACAAATCCTGTTTCAAATTTTCGTGTTTAGAAGACTCTAAATAAAGTTCAAAGTAAAAAGAAAAACTAAGAAACAAAAAAAGATCAGCTAAATCTAAAATTTGTGAAGTAGTCGCAAGGATTTTTGTTCTCATCAATGAAGGTAAATTTATTTGAGCCTTCTACCTAGGCTACCTAATGTCATAATTCTCTTCTGCTTGTCAGGGTGGTTACAAAAGGGACAATTACTGTGTCTAATATTATGGCTTAAAGGAATGCAGAGCAGGATCAAGTAAATATTTATATAAACAAACTGCATTTTTATTCCAATGAATGAGAAAAATTCTCTTTTATTTATAAAGAGCATGATATAAGAGTCAAGGCAATACAAGGCAGAGCTTTATGTGTGCACATGGTGTACAGCAACCTGGAAAAGTGTGCTTGATCAGGGTTCTGGCATGGGATTGCTGGCAAGAGCTCCCATCTGGTATAACTGTCACAGGCACAAGGATGACTGTGGGGCTAAAATACCATCAATTGATGAGCTGTGAGCTGCATCTGGAAGACCGGAAATTAACCAAATGAAAACTTCTCTACAGCCTGACTCACCTAAATTTGGTACCTATCTGAACAAAGAAAAAACCCTCAAGGTGAAGACTGGCAAAGTGGAGGCATTTTACCTACCCTAGCTACTGCCACCATGGCATATGTTTGTTTACAAGAGCTCTAAGAATTCAGACATCATGTTTTACTTCAACAGAGCATCTAGGCCTTTATTTTTACCCTTTATCTAAAAATCTTGGTGACAATTCCTCCACTGCTCTCCCACTAGGTCTCCTGGGTCAGCTTGTCTGAACACCTCTGAATCAAAGGCTTTATTATGTGAACTAACATAATGTGATTAATTTTATAATACTAGCCTCAGCCCAGTTTTACACATTGATTCTCTCTTTGGTATGTACCAGCTTCAGGTTTTCCATGGTGTGTCTTTCCTGGTGAAAGTTCTGCTATTTGTGAAATATTCCTTATTTTTAAGAACTGTTTGTATAGCATTAAAAACAAACAAACAAAACCAGGAATTAAAAAACAAAAACAAAAAAAGAAAATCCACCACAAACCACACAGTATTTTGCCCTAGAACAGAAAGAATGCCATGAGTTTGCTCACACCTGATGTCAGACTTCAGCCAGGCACATGTCCTCTTCCTCTATTCCCCATTATAAGCTTGCAAAGCTCCTCTTTGGGGGCAATTGTCCTGGTAGCTCATCCTAAATCAAGCTCTACATCAGCCCACAGCACAAGCCTCAAAGAGCTCTTTTAAATAAATTAGTCTCACAATAACTTTCTTTGCAACTCGTTAGCATTCCCATTTCAGGTAGAAGATAATATATGCAACACATTAACAGTCTTTACAGAAGCTTTATGTTTCCTTTTAAACTGAAAAGGCCTGAGAATACATCTAGTTTCTCCCCAACTCTTGCACTCTAATAACTTACTTAGCACACTATTACCAAATTGTACATTACTTTTATATTACTTTTTCTTGCAATTTTGTTTTCAGAATTGCCATTCTGTCCTTTTCTCATTTCTCAGAAATGCTTTGCACTCTGCTAGGAATTTATTCAAATAAACACCAAGACTTTATCCAAGCACCTGGATTTTTTTTCTTTTCTCTTTAGCAAGTATAGGAAAAAGTGCATTAAACCAATAAGGTTTACTCTCAGAGTTCCAAATATTTTCACTGATGGCAGATTTCTCACCACCTCCCAGTCCATCACAAAACTAATATCTTATAAATTTCTTTGTCCTGATCTCCATCCTGTCTCAATGGTCCACTAGTTCTGCTTGTTTACATTCCAAATTTTACATCTTCTGTGGAGTTGTTTTGGTAATATACACAGGATATGGAAGATCTCATGAGGCTTTTAGCAGCTCCTTCATATCTAATCTCTCTCAAAATAGAAGCAGCAGCATTATGCCTCTGTTCTTCATATATTACCACTATGAAGAAACCATGGAGGGAACAATTTATCCATACAGAGATCTAAGAATGAGCTGTTGCCCTGAATATCATCTGGCTGATCACATACAGTGAGTATTTGGGAGAGAACTCAAAGCCAAAGCAATAAAATTAAGTCCTTATTAACTGCAATTGTAATTATTAACCAAAAAATCAGTTCCAGTGTTCAAATCTGTCATTTTGTGGTTACACGACACAGTGAATTGAATCTGGAGCTCTTGGTTGGCTTCTCCCACACACAGGGTGAAGTCTCAGTTTAAAGACTTGGAGTGGCACAAAATCCATGGTATATTCAAGGGCATTTCAGCATTTAATTGAATTCCTGCATCTCATTTCTAGTCTCTGAAGTTCTCTATGTGTTGTTCCTACCCATTCAATGCCTTTGTTTGGAATCTTAAAAGTTTTTTTGCCATGAGAAGTCTTTCCAGGGAATGAGGAGCCAAGTTGCACTGTGCTGGGTCACTTCCAGCTTGCAGTCACTCTTGCCTCCTGTATTGTGGCTCTTCTTGAACAGCCAGCAGCACTTTGCCACGTGGGTACTGCTCACTTTTTCTCTGCAGACAACCAAGTGCAGCTTTATTAGACTTTGGAGTGAGTCCTTTGCCAGAAGAAGACTGGTTCAGTCTGGTTTCTCAATCCACACGGGGCAGGCAGACTCATTGCCACAACTGTGATGTCAAATTTAAAGGAAAAAAAAAAGTGGCAAATACTCATCTTAAAGTCAGATGTGCTTTGTCTGAGGCCCCAGAACTATTTCCTGGCTTTTGCTTATGGACTTATGTAAATGCATATACATTTTAGCTATAGCTGTGTGCCTGCCCTAACCAAAGGCTAAGTTATGATTGTTCACATCTGCTTCTCTGAACCTGCCCCTCAACTACTGCATTTCCAAATGTGTGATGCTGTAAATGCCAGCAGAGTTTGGAAAGGTGCCTCTCTCAGGATACACAGGGAGCATCTGGATGAAGACAGTCCTCCCTAGAGGATAAGTGCTTCAGCTGCTTAGGTCTTTTGCAAAGGGCAGACAGGATCTTGCCATAGTCATGTCTGCAAGTAACACGTGAATTCTAAGCAAACTCCCAAATCAGGGGTGGTTTAGGTGCCTTTAGCTCCATTTTGATGTTCATAAGGTGTTTCATTATTGGTATTTAAAGCAAAACAAATATTTCCAATTTGTTTAATTCCACAGTTTTATTTTCATTCAATATTAGATGTTGAAAACCAAACATGAAGTTAGAGGGGTGTTTTCTCTTTGTTCTTTCCCTTTTCTCTCTCTGTCACCAAATGCCTGTCATATTCTGATTTCATTCTTTCTCTTTTCCCCAGTTTCTCTGAACTTCTGAAAACTTTCTCAAGCCTGAATATCAGTTTCAAGGATATTGAAATAGCAATTAATCACAGCTTTAATTTTTCTCCTTCTTCCTCTGAGACATTTTGAAAGTGGAAGAAATCTTGAAAAGTTAGGAAGTTAGAAAGAGAGTAAGAAAAAAAGGGAAAAGTCCCTCTGAATCTAATTCATTTTATTGCACTCAGAAAAAAAAATGTGCATGCTGATGGAAGTTGTGTAGGCTGAGATGGAGAGAAGTTAAAAAAATACTGATTTTAAAAGATCTGATGAAAAGTATGACCTGGAAATAACTTAAAAAATAAAAACTAATCAAAAATTGTTTGAAAAATTGTTTTCCTCTTTCAATAACCTTCCATTGCTCTAGAGGAACTAGATCCCAGTAGAAGGCATAAGCAAAAAAAAATATAAATGTTCCGAAGTCATCCTTGAATTGTTCATTTTAATTAGGGTTTTGTAAAAAGAGGTTCCAAGGGGAACAAAAGAGTCACAAAAGCATCCATTCATGAAAAAAAAGAAAAAAAAGAAGTAAGTGTCTGTGTACAGTCACCAAAACTCTATCTTGGAGCTGTTTTATTTCATATATCTCAAGGTTTGCTTGATTTCACATGCCACTTGAATTGTTAGATTTTAAAAGAGAGTCTACTTCTAAATGAACAATCTTGTACTCCAACCACCTGCTAAAGTAAATATCAAGGCAGTTTCCAGTTTACCAAAACACTCCAAATGAAAACTGTAGGTGTCTACAAATGGTGAAGTGAGACTACTACTATATTTGCATGTAGCAGAACAGGAAAAAAGTCCAAGTACAAATCTAGGGCATGAGGATAAGTAACTAGAGCAGACGGGCTTTTGTAGTAGAAGGGAGATTCATCTTGCACAGGGTGCAAATCCAGTAACCCCTGTGCCAACGCAGGAAGCAACATTATATAAACAACATTATAGACCCTACTGCAATATTAGAATATTAGTTTAGTACAACTGACAGAGGCTCAAGAAAGAAATTAATTGAATTGTGTTGATTTAAATCAGTTTAGAGGAAAAAAAAAACATTACAACCTCATAAGTAAAGGTTATTCCAATTACAAATCCCAGAGTTTCATCTTTTTAGGAAGGGATTACATGAATCAAGAAGTATTATAGAAAAAAATACAGTGGTGGGAGCACAACGAGTTAAACTGAAATCTCATTAATGAGGAAGATAAGCAGACTGCATGATAAATTGTTGCTCCAATATAAGAGAGAATGAGGAAGAAGCAGAGCAAATAAAGCCAGGAGGAGCTTGGTGTGTATTTTGTTTTAAATACTTACAAGCTAAGAACACACCCTTTATGTTTTACATGTATTTTCCAACCTGTGAAACACACTCATCCATATAATTTATCTGAAGGAGATCTATTCATATATTCATTGCTCTTTGCCATAGTCACAGAGCCAGACGAAAGCCTTTCTTTTTGGCACCCTTTATATACAGATGGCATATGGTGGCAGCATCTTGCGTTACTTATTTGTCATTCTGGGTACACAATTTATGCTCTGAGCTTGAGAACCCCCGTACTGCCTGCCTACTCTGTCTAAACCCGTGCCAGCAAAACTTCTAGTGAATACTGTTGTCCTCATGAAAGCCTTGTATGACTCCTCACCAGGACAGGAGTGCCCTCTGGGCTCAGTGAAGCTCTTCCAGTTAACTTCAGTGGATGACAAAGCCCAACAAAAATGATGTCCTATTCACACCAGTATCAGTCAAGTTCAAAAGGAACCAGCATAGCCCCAGCTGATAAATTAAATCTCACTTGACTATAAACCTCCCTCTCCTTCCCTCCCAGTCTTTGAATACAGAAATATCTCTATAATTTATCTAAATCAAATTAAGTAAACCAGTAAGTTAATTGATTCATGTATTTTAAGAGCAGAAGGAACCTCCGTGATCATGTGTTTTGGTCTTCATAATGAGGATGTGGAATGTAATCCAGTTATTGCTGGGTCACCATTATCAATGTCATAAAGTGATGCCAGCACGAGTCTTCTAGAGGGATACACAGGCTTGATCAAGGACTTCAGGCCGTGGCACTCAGAGCAGCTAAGGACACCATGTACCTCAGGTTGCCCACAGCATGTTAAAAACAAGCATCTTATTTCCACTTGGGGTTTGTGCTGATTTGGCTCAAGGCACTTGTGAAATCTTCCACTGAAAGGGATACCAAACCCCTTTCTGCCAGTGTACTTCATTTCAGACTATGATGAGGTGGCCTAAATGAAAGCAAGCAAAGAGTTGTATATTTCCTGAAGTCAAAAATTAACATCTATCAGGCCTAAATTAAAGAGATGAATTAGTACAATCATTGTAATGGCTTGCATGAAGCCAAACTAGCATTGGCTGCTATGTTTTAAGGGGGGGAAAAATCATTCCTTCTTCTATTTTGTACACACCACTATTTGTTGAATATTAATATATTTAGATGTTAAATTCCTATTCCCCCCACAAGGCATTATATAGTAATATATATGCAAAATATTAAAACAGAAATAGATTTGCCTACACATCAGCATTTCAAATGCTCATTAACGCCAGGACAAACAAAACACCATGTTCCAGTCCTCTCTACATCATCTGTTATTTGGAAACACTAGGTATAATGAGGCAGAACCTTAATATTTGTGGGGGGAAAAAAGGTTGCTTTTCATCTTTCATTTCCAGCAAACATGATATAATGCCCTTACACAGGTTAGAAACCAGACAGCCCCAGGCCTGGATAATGGAGACACAGATCCACAACACAGGTGCCCCCAAGAAGGTACTTTTTTCCCATGTACTCGCCAGCACTTTATGATGCTTCTGCCACTGCTCTTGGTCCATCTCCTTACTGTTTGTTCTTTGTTTCAAACCAAGAGACTAGGGAGTCTGTTTTTCATTATGGACTAACCTGAACATATAGGTGAGGATGGTCAGTGCCAGAAAAAAATGTAATTTATTGTACGAGTCTTTTTCAATGCTACACAATGAATTTATTAATCTACTGTAACCAGTGCTGAGGCCAGTCAAGATCACCAGTTGTGGCCATATTTAGTCAGAATGCAGCTTTGTGACATTTGATGTTATTAGTGTTATTAGATGTACCTGGAGAGTACACAACAGAGGAAACAAGATGTGTTTCAAGGAGTAGAATGCTCCTCAACAGCACAGACATTTTGTTTTCACACCTGTTCAGACAGCTTCTACTGTGATGGTGTAATGGCAGGTGGGAAAAACCTAAAAAGCAATAACACAATGTATGCTGAAATTATTTCAGGTTACTGTTTGTGAGGAAGTTTCCGATGGGACAAGATGGAATCGGATGATAAAATATTCTGGAAACCCTGATTCTAACCTAAACTATATATTTTGTGAGACCAGGCGTGTTGCCAAATCATCAATTCACTGCTGTCCTCATCTCTCCCAAAGTAATTCTCAGAAGAGTTCTGTTATGACAAAGTACTCTGTTGGAAAGGTGTGACATTTTCCATTTACTTTGTGTTAGAATAAACTACATAAAGGAAAAAAAAAAAAAAAGAGTATAAAGCATCACCAAAAAAAATGAGGTGTTGTTTTTCTTAACAAAAAATGAACAACGCTGGAACTGAAGTTTCCAACTGCAACAGCAACCCACTAAAGAGAACTATTTGCACTATAATATTGCAAATCAAAGGAAATTAGTTTTAAAATATTTAATTAAATCACCTTTTCTTGCTTTTCAGAGGTATTCAGATTATTTTATGTGAGGGACTTTATTTTTTTTTTTTTATTGCTTTCTTGTGTTGTAAGAGTGATATTTTTAATACTACCACTTGATAGCAGAAAAAAAATCAGAGCAGAATAATTAGCCTTATAAAAATTTAAGATCAGTAATAAATGCATTGAACATTGTTATAGTCTTTCTTGTCTTTCTCCACCGAGGCCTTGAGCAGCTTTCAAATCTTTTTGCAGTTTCCCTGTTTTTCCCCTTCTCATCTATTTGAGAGATGGAATCTCCTCTGAAATCTGAATGCCACCAGAAAGCTTTAGCAACATATTACCAGTTTTCAAAATACATGTGTGCTAGTGAGGCATTTCAGCACACAGGATGCCCAGCAGATGTGTATAAAACTGAAATTTGAGAGTATGTAGCTATTGCTCTGATTTGTAACCTCTTTTCCATGCTTCAGTCCTGTAAATCTGCTAAACAAGATAGGTATACCTGTTAAAGAAGGTATAAGTCACCAGAAAAAATCACCTCCTTCTTCTCAGGTATTTGCCATTCTACAAGAGCCATCAGCAGAGATGGCATTTAACTCAAGAGAGAATAATTTTTAGCTTGCAGGCATGACAATATAATAATATAGGCATAAAACCAACTTGTTTGTCATAGGCACCATACAAAGCGACAGTCCTGTATGGACACCCCTGGTGTGCAGCTCCAGCAGTGGCCAAGGATGACTCTCCTTTGGATCAGAGAAGTGCCATGAGCATAAGGGACAGCTGCCAAGATGGACTGTAAAGAGCAAATCCCCTGGATTCCCCATGCACCCATCTCATCCGTGGTGACAGTCTAGGAAACCTCCAGCCCCCAAAGGTGCTTTGCAGCTCAAACCCAGCTTATCAGCACTCACTGAAACAACTTTACTTGCTGCTTTCACCCAAAATGAACTTGCTGAATTCCATACTGGCATCATCAGCCTTCATGGGATTTTATTCCTTATTTATCAGTGGCACCAACCTTCCTTTCAATCCTGTGAAAATTCAAGGTGAGCCTCAAAGCAATGCGGGCCCCATTCGGCCAAGGGAGGCAGCCAGTGTCACCACCACCAGGACCACACTTTTGGGGATGGCAGCATGGGAGGTTGGTATCATTTCTAGTCACCAGCAATTAAAGAACAGAGAATTACAACTTTTAGGGAACATGCCATCAAAAAGAAATTTAGACACCAGTTCCTTCATATTCTAAAAATTTTCAAATATTTGTTGAAATAAGAAGTCTACTTTTCTCAAGGCATCATATTTCCTCTGGTATAAGTTCTTTTCTGTCACATAAAGAACACTGAGTTTGGTGTGTGGCTGACTCTTCTACTGCCTGCCTTGACCATGGCAGCAGAGATTTATCATCATGTCTCCTGGTGGCCAGAAAATGCTTAAACCTGATTGATGTTTTAAAAAATGTGGAAACATACCTATTAGTACTAACCTTTCCCCAGGAAACCACTTGGTAAGGGCAGTCCCACACTCCAGTTGATTTCTACAATGGTCTCCTCGGGTTAGAAATGATTAAGAGAGTCCTTGTCCTCGTTAAGTCCTATTGCTAGGGAATAAATGAGGAGGGAGGAAGGTGGCTCATTGAGATTGCCAATAACAAGCGTGAGCCAGGAAAGTGAGGGTACAGGAGGTCTTTACAGTCAGGGCACAGCTGACTCAGCTCACTCACCAAAGAATATTTATCATCTAAATAGTTCCCAAATAGTTTTCTGTGCCAGATAGGAGCTACAGGCAGAAGGCAGGGCAGTGCTAGCTGGCTGTGTGCATGCAAGGTCTGGAGATGTTCTCAGATGTGGAAGTCGTCCCTATGGCAGTGCTCCTTGGGCAGCTTTCATTAGGAAGGACTTGTTTGCACTGTAAGGACCCTCTCACAGGAGTCACAACAACCAGAAGCAGACTGCAGTTAGTGCAGGAAATAAAATGCCAACATCCAATCAGCAGAACAAGGCCACTGAAAATTTCACAGCAAATTAGTACAAATTCTAGATGGCAATAAGGCCATACTGTCAAATAGTAGGGAAAAGCATCCTAGTTAACTTGCTTTTCCTTAGCTCTGAAAGAGGCGTTATGATTTGCGAAGACTTTAACTTGTGCTTGTGCAAAAATTGGGTTTATTAGGACACATCCTATTTTTCTGGAAACTTCTAATATAATTTCCTGCTCTTTTTATCCATATCCTCCTCCACAGATTGATGGGGCCTAATATGAATAAGAATCAGGCCCTAGATTGCCCTTTTGCTGTTCAGCACTCTCAATATCCCTCTGCAGAACTGGGTAAAACATACCACTGATCAAAGTCCTGGGGTACAGCACTTAGTAATTCAGCGACTTTAATAATGACACAGTTTTAGGTCAGAGACTTGATACAGCTTTAAATCTGAAAACTGAAATCCTCTTTTAATAGAGTAAGGCCTCTTATTCCAGCCATTTAAGGCTACATCCATGAAGACTTACATCCTATAATTAGAATTTGTTCTCCAGGAACTGCAAACATAACAGATGGTCAAACAAAGGGCAAATCTGTGGCCTGCTTGGGATAATGCTGAACAAGAGCTTGTTTATGTCAGGTTGCAGACTGAATGGAATACAATATGACAAAACAACTATGCTTTTCTCACTTGGCAAGAACCAGACAATGAAGTTGCTGCAGAGCTTGCAATG
Organism: Coloeus monedula; assembly: GCF_965178545.1. Classification (NCBI taxonomy): domain Eukaryota; kingdom Metazoa; phylum Chordata; class Aves; order Passeriformes; family Corvidae; genus Coloeus; species Coloeus monedula. Next base: position 85,403,360 of record NC_138782.1, on the reverse strand, counting down.
GTGGAGTTGACAATATAGTTCATTTTAATAAATTGTATTACATTAGACATTTAATTTGTTTAGAACAAGTCAGGATTCCTTCAAGTGAGCTAATTCATGTCCTTTTAATGCCCAAAATAGGCAGTAGAAAGCACTACATACTTACACACATTTATACATGCACATGCATATATACAATTACACTTCATGGAAGCAGCAGTCGGCAGTAGTTGGGAAGCCAGCTTTATGTATGGAAGCTGTCCTTCCACTTCTCTTTCTTGCTCATAATTCCAACTTCCTGTCAAATCCTACTTCTATACCACTTATTTAAGTATGTAAGCTGTGCTTTGTATACAAATTTATTTAAATGCCTTAATCCTTAGGATTCCATCTTTCTGTGAATTGCTGTTTCCACTGCTAAATACACAAAAATTCATGTTGTTCAAGGCTGTTGTTCTCTCAGTATCAAATATTCACAGCTTCTGGCTCTTACTAGTACTTCTTAATACATGAGATATCAAATGCGTGTAATCAGACTGATACCATGCACCTCATGTTCAATTTAGCCCTGTATCTGTATCAAATCAGTTATTTGTTGACAGAGACCATGTCACTCATCACACAAAGTATTGAGTTTGGAAGAAGCCATGAAATGGATGTAACAGGGTCTGCCTCTGCCACTGGACAGCAATGATGCACCAAATAGTTTAGCTAAGGTGTTAGAAATCCAAATCTCCCTACCCACCTACATGAAACAATGAGAAATTCTCCAGTGAGACAGAAGCACGGAGAGAAAGGTCTTAGCTCTAAAACAAAGGTGTTCTCTTTGGTGTGGGTGGGAGAAAGAACTGGAAATGGAGACAGGGCAACTACAATTTTCTGATAACTCACATAAACCTTGCCTGAGAAATCAGCTGGTTTTGACACTCTTTCTCTTGGTATCTCGTTTAGATATTAGGAGCAGAGACAAATCCTGACAGCAACACTGAAACTACTGGCTTTGATTTCTCAGAGAAGAATTTGTGACACTGAATTTTAGAAGCAATTCCAAAAAAAAAGAGGAGATACATTAATACAATGCATTTTAAAAGCCTCGTGTCATGTTGCATTTATTCTTGAAACATGACAGATGAATTTCTGACAGCAGAAGACGATATGTACGCATTCATGTATTTCCTAAGGAAAATAAGTACAACAAAAAATTCCCTCAAAGGGAGAAAAGCCTGGTAAAACACTTCAGCATCAAGAGAGAGGAAAGTATTCTGGGAGATAATTTTGTGACAGCAAACCAAAAAATGCTGTTGATGAGACTAAGTGACTTCTCTCAATCATGAAAAATAAAATCTGGTTTAATAAAAAACAGGGCACAGAGGAATCATCTTAGAGATTTGTCTGTTTGTTTGTTTGTTAGGCAATCACTTTTAAATTAGCTTTGAAATTTCTGATCCTCTAATACTTCTTGAGATTGCTTGCTTTCTTTGCTTATTGTTATATATGTGATAACAACAAAGGCTGAGGGATTTGGGGCTTTGCACACTAGGCTTAGACTGGAGATGCAAGATCCCTGCCCATACAGCCTGAAGAACATCCCACAGATCTCTCCAGGATCCACTGCCTTGGCCCAGCAGCTGGCTGTGCATGAGACACATGCTGCTAACACGCCACCAGACACCGGCACGTGAAAGTCTCATTCGAGGGACATCACAGTCAGACCAAAATAGCCCTGACCATGTTCCTGGCCAGCACAGCAGACAGCTCCTTTCATGGGAGGCAAGAGGAGGGAGTCATGCAAGGGGACACTGTGCTCCTCATCAGAGATTTGAGAGGTCATGAGAGCCTGCATCTGCCAAAAGGGCCTAGTATGGCATCACGGGTGCTGGTGGCTGGTGTGGATCTTCACACCTTGCCGGAAAGCTTTGTAATCCCACAAAGCCCCAGCTGGATGGCAAGGCAGGAGCAGAGCTAATTACTGTTCAGGGAGGAACATGATGGAAATGTCTACATAACAGAGTGCTTAACTTCCTTTTCTTAATAGAGGGCCTGTTAAAAAAGATGCTTTTTACCTCATCAAGAGTTCCAAATCAACATCTGAGTTTCAGCTCAGTTTTCTATTCAATTAGGGCTATTAAAGTCATCTTGACATTTGAGAAGTTAAAATGATTTACAGTATACATAAGTTTGAGCTCAGTAGATAAAAGAAGCTGTTTTTTCATTGTGAGCCTTATGGATTTGATACTAAAAAAAGGCAACGTGTCCTACTCAAATACTCCCTGTTACAAAGCCAGATGGGAATCTGGCACTAGAAGCTGGAGCTGGCAATAGGCAGGAGTCCTGATTTGTGATGTGAAAGGCTAAATAATGCTCAGAAATAACTGTCAATTAATTGATAGAGATGGAACCATTTTGGTAAAATGAAGTCTAAGTAGCCCATCTGAATAATTTATTGTTGCAGCATAATCTGCAGATTTCAGCTATGATTACAATATAAGACTCTATTAAGGACTAGAAAGTACAGAGAATAAAGCTCAGAATAAATCAGAATTGTAAAGCCAGTGTCAGCAAGAGGAGAGTAAATGTTCTCATCTCTGTGCGCTGAAGGCGGCGTTTTGGGAGTTTTTGAGAATTTGGTCTGTGAGTTCAGATGACAAGTTAGAAATCTAACTGACATTCTGGGTTTTTTTCAGAAAGATGTTGAAGTTCTTCTTGAAGTTAATGCAAATCGTGGGCATCAATGTTTCGGATAATTCAAGAACAGATTTCAATTTGTATTCCAAAAAATTCAGTGCTTGGACATTGCCACAAGAAAACTGGGTATTTCTGAGGAAAGTTCTGTCTCTGCAAATTATTTGGTTTTTGACAGAGAAACGAACATAGTAAGCCCTACTTTTCACTTCTGCCTCTAACCCTATTATTAGTATTAAATTTAGATGGATAAATAAATAAAACATTGAAAACACTTTATAAATGGACCTTAGTCAGTGAGTTGGACTTAAACCCTTGTCCTATAACAAGAGACTGCTGCACTTTCACCTCAGTAACCACTCTATGGGACGAGCCCTAACTTACCCTGAAATGCTTTTTATGACTTGGACAGCTGTATATGACACATTGTTTTTATTCTTAGAGTTTTGAAGGCACGAGTGCTTTCAAGTCCACCCCCAAAAAAGCTTTGGAGACAGCAGCTGTCTCCTTCCTCTCACACAATGGGGGCTCAGTCAATGACAGTGGCTTCTGGGCAGTTTATGATGAGCATAAATAAAGAAACCAGAGCTTGCTGCACACGCTCTGAGAAGCACAGGAATGAAGGAAAAATGAAAAACGCAGTGGTCCAGATTAAAGCCTGATGGATAGAAAGGCAGCAGTAATGTTTGCACAGATGTCTCCCAGTAGAATCTGTCTTCAATCTCTCCCTGTTAAGGCTGTGATGAATGACATGGAAGGAACAAAGACTGTGCTTTCAATTCAGCAAGGAGAGGATGTAAACTTACTTTAAAATTAAAACAAAACCTAAAAAGGTGCTTTCCTCAGCAAAAAGTGATAACTAGATTAAACCTCCCACTGAGAACAGGTCTAAGCAGAGAGAAGGGAGCTGTAAACAAAAGATTTCTTGCAATGATATTTGTGTCTTCTGGCCACTGCTGGATCCCCAAAGACTTCTAAGAAAGAGAAGAGAAAGAAACAGATCCAGATACAGATGAAGGCAGCTGAAAGGTATTGCAGGCAAATTTGGACACCTAAGTTCAAACTGCCTCACTGGCTTTCTTCACCAGCCATATTCCCTAAACATATGAAGATATAGGCAAAACAAAAACAACAACAACGAAAATTTAAGAAAAGAACTCTATGCTGTAGAAACATACATGTAAAAATAGTGCATACAGGTAAACAGCTGAACTTCAGAGTAACCTCTTACATTTTTTGAAGTGTGCTTTTCTACCACAAAAAGTGTATTTTCAGACTTTTTAAAAAGGTCAGCCCTGATGCTGGTTGCCCCATTCTCTCCACCCTCCACTCCAGTGGGATATACTGAAGCTTTCTGTGCTGGCATCTATGGCAGAAGCAGTAGTTTTTTGTTTTCCAGTTTTTAAAGACATAATGTGTTGCTCAGATAGAGCAACATACAGTCCCACCCAATACTGGTCTCAGTGGTGACAGTGAAGGAGGTTATTTATGGGAGCACATGAGCCTCAACACTTTCTCACACTTTACTTTTACTGGATTACTGCATATTCCTGCCAGTTTCTCTTTATATACTTGTCAGACATTAATGTGTTTAATCCCTTTTTCAGCCTGCTGACATGTCCTCATTCATGTCCAGTGGTGCCAAGCTCCAGAAGCTCACCACCTGTTTTCACAGCAGCCTTTCCTGCATCTGTTTTAAACCATTCTGCTTGTTTCAATCAGTGCCCCTTTTTGGGATATTTGATAACTACTGATCCCACAGGCAGCACAGCTGGGATCTCCACAGTTCTGAAAAACCCCACTGAAATTCCCCTTCATACTTCTTCCCTACCAAGGAGGTGACTTCTCAGGAGGTACGGTTGATTTAGAAATATTGTTTTCATTAATCAGATGCAATTTGTCAAAACTGGCAATGATTGTATAGTAATGAGAGTCCTTGGAAAGTGCAGTAGTCAGCGGTGTGAAATGGCATTTACCAGCAGTAATTACCGTGTTTCTATCCCTGTGCTTAGGTAAAGAAAATAGCTGTGACAATAGTTGGCAAACCAAGACCTCATGATAAATTCCATTCCACCAGCATCCCTGTGCTTATTTTGGTTAGTTCTCTTGCCCTTCACTGCACAACACAAGTAAAACCTGCTCTAGTGTGTAGCAGTTTGTCATTTATCTATCAAAGGTATTTATAGAGCACTGGTCCCTGGAGAACTCATGCTCTAGACCCACTGATGTGTTAGAAGAAAGGGAATAGGACTTATTACAAGGGACTCCTTAAGCATTTTTCTTGGGAACGGCTTGATGAAGCTGTTTGTACAGAACTTCCTTTGAAAAGCTAAAGGTTTTAGGAAAATATTGTTAAAGGAAATGTTGCTGTCTGAATGCAAAAAAGGTGAAGAAAAGGAGATCACCAAAGCAGTACAAAAACATCCGTTTGAAGAATAAATGTAAATAAGGATCAGAAATCAAGATTTTTTTTCATATACTGAGAAAATTATTTTAGTTCATTTATTTCAGGTAGTTCCATTCCTGACCAAAGCATCAAGGTTCCAAGCACCCAACTGAAATAAAAGGTCATCCCGGTTAATCAGAATCATGTTTTCATCAGCAACACTGGTTGTAAAGTGAAGTCTCCTACAACCACGGCATAGGAGAAGGCTATGGGGATTGAGGTCTAGTGTGGGACATGAGTTTTTAGGATTTTCCCCTTTGACAGTGCCCTATGTCCATCATCCCAATATTCATCTCCTCTGAAAGAGCTGTAAAAGAAACAAACCTGCCAAACCACACAGGCTGGAAAAACTCTGGGTTTAGACTTCTCATCTCCAGCCACAAGACAAATGAAGAAACTTGTGTCTCAGCATCTTACAGTGTGATTTATGCCCTGCTCAACACCACCCTGAGTCCAAACTGACACTGGCAAAAGCAGCTCGATGGGAGCCAAAGTGTAGCCCAGACATGAGGTTAATGCTGTATATCAGCTCCATAAACACTTAGACATATTGCCTGCAAGAAAGATGAATGAAGGCTGTTAGCTGGACCATGAGGGCTGGGTCTGCACATGACAGGTTTGAGCACTGTCTCAGCCCAGGGTGAAGAGCTGCAGCCTGCCAGCCCCACATTACTCCTCCTAGCACATCAAGCTCACCCAAAGATCACAGCTGTTGCCAACAGCCTCCTTCCCTCTGCTCTGTCTCTAGCAGGCATTGTCAAGAAGTCTTTCTAGCATTTTAAAAGCAGATGAGATCAAGAACGCATTTAAGAATAAATATATTTTAAACAACAAGCCCTTAAAACCCATCTGTTGCTGCAGAATGTAAATTCAAATACTCATACACACTTTAACTCAGTGCTTGTGAGACAAAGAAAAAGAGATGAAGCTATTTGCTGATTTCCTTGACAATATTCATATGACATGCCCCTCCTTGGGACTTAAAAGCTGGCCATTTTTCATGGCTATGAAGCACAAAGTGGCTCATTTTAAGGCAGGTTTCCTACTGCCACTGGCAGGAAAAAGTGAAGGGTTTGAAGACTGGATATTAAGGGGTGAGGGATATTAGGGGGTGAGACTTAAACACCCTACAACTAAAAGTGGATGAAGAAGAGACAAAAAGTTGGAGTGGGATGGAAAAAAGCCAACTTCCCACAGAGAGAAACTGGAGTTCCTTTAGTGAAAATAACATCCATTAAAGTAGAAGAACCTTTTCCAGTGTCCAGAAATGGGACAGTGGACTCATGATATCCTTACTCAGCCTTGCTGGAAGAGGCAAGCAGAGTATTACCTCCCATAGGTAAGAAGTGGGAAGTGGGCATGGCCAGAACAGCCACTACATAAGAAGAACAGGGAAAGGGACACCAAGTGCTCCATGGAGATGGCTGGGAGGCCCACAGCTGGCAGTTTGGCAATCCAGATTACTTCATTTCAGCAAAGGCTTTTTATCTGTCATCACCACAGGAGTCCGTGGTTTTTTCCTTTGCAAGGCAGCAGCTGGCCATCCAGGTAACCTTACCATGGGTGAGAGAGGTTCTAGGAAGCTTCTCACAGCAAATCAGGCTGGCTGCTCTCTCCTTCACAGCTAGACAAGGAGGGAGGGAGGGCCTTGGTGAGGGTCCCAGGTCAGATGGGCAGAAACCAAAGCTCCTTGATTTGCTTTTGTCTGCCCCCTCTTGGCTTCCTCCCTCCTGGTGACGTTGGAGGACGCAGAGGCACTGTGGTGCTGAAGGACTGTCTGTTATCAATTTGATGTGATACCAAGGCTTTCCAGCAGAGCACCAGTGAAAGAATGGAACAGCAATTTAACGGCCTGTATCTCAGCTAAGTATAAATGAATTTTCATGGGCAGAAGTGGAGAGGAAAAAACATTATCTACCCCAAGCACTTTTCTTCAGCTGAAAATCTTAAAAGCCTGACACAAGCAATGCTGTTAGACTTTCTTATGAAAAGGCTCCAAGGATTCTTATAATAGCACATAATACCCTAAATATAGGGTTGCTACTGACTTTCCTAAAAAGAGACAACTATAACACAAGCGGTACATGATCCAAAAAACCAGAATTTAAACTGCATGTTCCCAAGAAGTTTCCTCACCCAAAAAATTTCTGTTAAGAGAAAGAAAAACATGAATGGACAGTGTGCTGGGCATTGCTTTTGACCAAAACTATGGCTTCCTTTTTTTTCTTACATGTGTTTTTTAAGGACAAAAAATGAATGGACAGTGTGCTGGGCATTGCTTTTGACCAAAACTATGGCTTCCTTTTTTTTCTTACATGTGTTTTTTAAGGACAAAAAAGTCAAAAAGACAGCAGTAATCCCAAGACTAAAAAATATGTTATGAATACAAGTTACAAAAATATGTTCATAAGTAGGGATTCAACAGAAGTGACCAAAATCATAAATAACTGAGATAGCAGAAGCTTCTTTTTTAGCTTCAGTGCAGAAGGCTGAAAAAGGAGAACACAACTGGAAGTTGAAGAAAAATAAATTCAAAGTAAGCTTTAAAAAAATCACTTCTCATCTCTTATAGCTGTAAGCAGGTTAAATGACCTGCTGCTCAAAGCTGTGAGGTGATGACCTTGGGATTGCTCAGGAAAGGGACTGGACTAGAAAGTGTTGTAAAATAAGGAAACTGAACCACGTGAAATAGCTGCTACTTCCTGGTTGCCATGTGTTCTGCTTTTATAAATGTTTCTGCTTTAAATATCATCTACCCATGCTGGTAAATCTAACATTCTGCACTATGAATTTTCAAGCTACTAAGTATTTATTAGACCAAGAAAGTTACAAATTTCTGTAAGAAGTTGAGATTTAAGTAACCTGATATTTAGCATGCAGCATATAAGTAACATCCTGATGGTTTAGATACATGAGAAAACAAGCACTGCTGATCTCTCTACACATAACAAGTGTAATCATGCTAAGGACAGGAATCATAACACAACACAAATGTGAGAAACAGACCTGTCACATATATTCTATTACATTTCTGCTAAAAGGGAAGTTTTCTTCAAGAGGAAAGCACTGAAACGAGCTCTTCTGTACCATCAGCATTGCATGACAGCCTGGAAAGATCACTGTGAATCAGCATCTCTTTGGTGCCCTGATAACCACCCACAACCTGCATGAAGCAGGACTGCCTTTGCTTAGGTTACCTGGACAGTAGTTCTGCATGGCAGCTGTGAGGGACCAAAGGCAAGGCTGTTTTTATTTAGCACTTCCACTTTCTTGCCTGCTATATTAATTTAAGCATGGATTCAGAAAGCTGCTCTGGCTCATGAATTCAACCAGGCATGCAGGAAGGCATGTTTGAAATCCTTCTGAAACAAGGTCTGAGTCACTGCTCCAAAGCCAGTAAAATCAATGTCTTCCTCAAATTTTGGATCAAAGCAAAAGCTGGTGTGGTTGGGTTTTTTTTCTCTCCACCTGCTCCATCCAGGCACTTGATGCTCCCCATGCAGATTAGGCAAGTCACTCTCCTTTATGAGCCGTGTCTTGATGGTACAGAAACTAAAGCACGCATCCTTTAGCTGTGAGAGCTCACATGCACTAATGGATTAAAGCATGGCAAGGGTTTGATTGCATGCACCAACATGAACCACTCTTCAAAACAGAAAATGAACAAATTTGGCTGTTATAATGCAATTCTTCAAGTAGAATAATTTTAAATGTGGGCAGTTCTTCATATTTGTAAGATGGTATCTTTTATGCTAGGGGTATCTTTTGTTCTTTTTTTTTTTCTTTTTTTCTCCTTTTTTTTTTTTTTTGAGGGGGTTTGTATATGTTCTGTAATAGAGGTGGTTCAATTGAACCTGATTTCCTCTACCACACATTATTGCAATAGTAGATATATATAAGTAGGAGTTTAGATCATAAGTATGGAGGTGACGGTGGCAAACAGAACAACTCATGTTTTGGACATTAGCAAACACAACCTAAGCTTTAATTTTCCATTGGTTTCTTTTCCAACAACCTTTAATAGTTTGAAATGCATTTATTCAAAGTCATCAGACTGACAGAGGAAAAAAGCAAGATTTTTAGAGCAAAATTTAATTAGCTGTCGCCTAAACATGAGACAGAATTTTACTTAGGTTTGGGGTAATTTTACATTCCTTTCTAACTGCACAACCCAAAAAAAGAGAGTTTTTTTCAACAAACTTCTATTCACTGCCTTGATTTAATTATGCAGATAATAAATGATTGTGAAGCAGTTATTCTGTTGCTCTTCCTTTGATCCATTATCAAGTGGAAGTGTCATTATTTACACAACTTTGATCATACATGTGAGAGTAAATTCAGGACAAACAGCATTTAAAAAAAAGTCCAAAGATAGACCACCGTATTTTCTTGAAAGAGTCAAGATATCATCTATTAGATTTTTCTGGAACATGAAAAGTTCTCCAGACCCATTTTCTGCAGGTAACTCGGACAGTTTCTGCAGTTAGTATCAAGGAGAGGGTAAGGTATCCGGATCAAGGTGCTGGTTCAGCACTTGTTCAGACTCTTTGAATGACTCCTCAGAGATGCCTTCATCTCTCCACATGCCAAAATGCTGATGAATTTGCACTGCTGGTGTCTGCTCTTATCACTTTCTGGGAGCAATGTGTAAAGGGTAGGGTCCCCCTCTCTATACTGCGCTCCTCAAAAACTTATTCCATCCATTCTGTGTTTGAAGGGAATTTAGCTGGTAGAGGTATGGAAGACTGTGCACTGCTCTTTTATGTGGCTTACTTGGTGTGTGTCTCCAACTCAAGCTTTTTGAAAGTCCTCCTTCTTTAAGAGCTGTCACTCCCCCATTTTATATAGGAAAATATTAATTTAAAGAGAGACATGTGAGCAGTCCATGAAATTTTTCATTGTTTCCAGTGTTTTTTTATAATTTCTTAAGAAAGAATTACTGGTCCATAATTTCCAAGGCCGTTACTACTGAGATTTTTTGTTTGGGCTTTCTTTTTCTATGAGTAAGTGTTTGGCATTTGCCAGTCCTCTGGAGTGTAATATTCAAGTCTGTACCAAGTTAATAGGAAAAACTCTTAGAGGTCAGATTAGCACAGTTTAGGAAATGGACAGAAAGTGTATGTCATATTCAGTGGTTTGACAAGCACATCTTCTCGTGACATCTTTAACCTCTAAGAGTGACTGAGTTCTCCTTTCCATACGGAAGAAGCCTGGGCAAGCCTCTTTTTTGGCATCTTCTGGTGAAAATGGAGGTGAGGAAATGGCCTTCCCTCTGTGCTGTGTTCACATTAACTATTCCACTTGCTCTCAGACTCTCTAGCTAATCTCATCTTTGATTCTGCTTCCAATTTTCAGAAAAACCTTGTCCACTGAGGTAGAGACTGTAGCAAACTCAACACTGCTCTTAAGACCTGCATTTTGCAGAACTGGAATGGATCCCTTTGGATATGCCCTTTGTCCTGCTCATAAAAAGCAAGAGCATAGATTTGTTTCACAAACAAGTCTTAGGAAAGGGAAGGAAAGCAGTTCTCTTTTATTATTATCTGATTTTATTAAAACTTCTCCCCAAAGAGAGAGGGAGAAGGGCTATGTGTCTTCAGAGTCCTCTGCACCCTCAGTACATTCCACATTTGCACTAAAGTGGTGAAAATAGTGAAAAGAGCCTTAGGTCATACCTGTACCATTCATGTTTTATTCATGCTTTAAATTACAAGTTAAAATGAGAAACATCAAATATAAATCTTGACAGATGCTTACTAATGTTTTCTTTATTCATCTGTATGAAAATGCAACAAACACTTGTCTGACAGCTTATTTCTCTTTTTTTCCCTGAAAAATTAGCAGAGCTCTTCCTGTTTGTTCACAGCAATAAAGAAATTACGTACATATACATAATTAGCTGCAATTTAAATATAGAAACATATGGATACATGGGGGAAAATATTCCCAAATGTGCCTATTTCTGTATTTCAGTGGGTGTTTAGGTTATTCTGATAGAAATTACATTAGAAGGAGAGCACATATATAGAATTTTGTTAATTCTAATGCAATTATTTGACTTGTATAATGGTGCATCATTATGTAATTTAGGTAAATATACTTAGTACTTGCAATATGGAACTATCTGGGAAAATGCTATTCAGAAATGCCAGCACATTGTGGTGGCACGTATGGGCTGGTTGAAATAAAGCAATCATAAAAGTTCCTCTTTGTCCCATTTCTCACATGAACTCCCATTTGCTCACTGAGCTGCACAGTCAGCCTTGCCTTGCTGCCTTGCTTACGTTCATGTTAACATTTCTTTCATATCCACTGGCATCTTCATATGTGTTTCACTACTAATTCTTTTCCTCTATTGGGAAGTAAGACATTGCTGGCACTTCTGATCTTATCCAACTATGCACCACTTCTTGTCTAACCATGCACAGTGAGCCTTTCATTTCCCAAGGGTTTCCATTCATCTTCTGTGTGACCAACCAGCATGAGGAAAGAGCAGCACTGACTTCTGACCTTGGTCTCAATTCAATAAAGCACCAAAATTGCCCTTTCACTGCAAAGGCACCACGTTGGGTGCAGGTATCAAGACACTGCGGGGGGTACAGATATTTCCAGGCAAAGGGAGGAGCAGCAGAGAGGAGCAAACTCCCGTTCCCCACTCCCCTGCACCTCTTGGGGGGTAAAAGATCAGGAGTGAAGCAGTGAAGCTGAGCATGAAAAACAGGGAAGGAAAGGCGCTGGTTTAATGTTTTAAATTTTGTTTCTCCCTACTCTAATCTATTTAATTGGCAATAAATTAAAAGTAATTTCCCCAAGTCAAGTCCTATTTTCTTCCCCCATCCCACTGGAGGGTGTGAAGTGAGCAGCTGGTTGGGAGTTTGGCTCTTAGCCATGGCTAAGACTCAGCAAAAAGATTTTTTTGGACGTTTAGGTTCTAAAGCACTCAGACCTAAGAGAATTTCCATCAAGCCCAAAATTTCAGAAACAAGACTCAAGATCTACCTGAGCTTTGCTCTCCTCTTACTCCTGTTCAGACATTTCAACAATCCATTTAGATGCAACAGCTAAGCAAAGCATTTGAGCAGAATTTAGGCATTAATGATTAGAAACCTTCTTCATTTTCACAGCTGAAATACTGGTTCAGTTCTCTCTTTCTGCCAAATCCTGGGAGGCCTCCAGAAGTGTGCCACATTTTTCTTGCTCAGTTTGCTTTCTCAGAAAACTAAAGTGGCCTGTATTTCCAACTAATGCATAGTTTAACAGACCTTCTCTGGGTATCTCCAAAGAGAGGAGGAAGGTAGGCACACATGCACACACACAGAAACAGGAGAAATCTACAGTGAGACATAATTAACCATTGAACAGCTGCTAACGGGACCATTTGTTGGAAGATCTAGGACTACTTTTCATGAGCAAGAAATGTTACCGCTGCACTTCCAGGGCCTGCTGCTGTCCTTGGGGGGTATCTGGATTCCCAGATTTCCAGGTTGGGGCCCTTAGCTCTAAAAAACTGTAAGTTTTAGTTTGATACTGCGCTCTGTAATTAATTATGAATCTCACTAAGGGAAACAAGGCTTTGCTATGTCATATCATTTTGAAGGGAACGTGCAGTGTGACAGGCAGTGACCTCCTGAAGTGAACACAATCACCCTTGCTCTGAAACTCTTTAACATTGCAGGCCTACAGGGAGAGCTAGAATTTGTATTTTCTTACCTGCCTTTGCTGGGGACAGTCCTGCACCCACAGATACTTACAATGTATTATATGAATTTGCTCAGTATTGTCCCAACACAGAAGTCCCAGTGTCCTTTTAAGATCTGCAGATATTCTTGGAAAGGATGTCATTACCCATTCTGACAAGTTCATGCAGCAAGCATGCACTGAGTATCCGTTAATATAAACATTGTTGATTGAACTTTGTCAAATACCAGCCATCATTAGAAAGAAAGTAACTGCCCTTTTAAATCAGCTTCATGCTGTAGTTATAGGTTTCTAATATATCTTTTATTACAGTGATTACAAGCCTTTATAAATTATCAGCTAGGTCTTTTTCTTCATCTCCCTCTGCTTTAATTTATTGTTCCTACAAAGAGGATAATTATCATTTGCAGCCAGCTGCTCCTTAAACACACTCAAGAAACAGGATTTGTTTCTGAAGCTCTTTCTCAGTTGTTTCCCCCTTTATATTTTTTTATACAAACACATTTCATGTGCTTTCTCTTTTTGGCCAACAGACAGATCAGTCTTATGGACGGCTTAACTGGCCATCACAAGTTTCTGAGTTTAGAAGGACTTTCAGTGGATGCCAGGAACATGTCCATGAGGAGCCAGGTGGTCACCTATGCCTGTCTGTACAACAGAGTCAAGGTCTGCCAAAGATGGCAGGTGCAGTGTGTCCCTGCCCTGGAATGTGTGAGAGCCTTGCACTCACCCAGTCAAGCAGAAGGATCCCCGCAACTGCAAGAAAGGAAATGTGAACAGGAGTTAAATGAAATGGCAATGTGTCAGAGAGACTAAGAAGGAGATGCTTACCTGTCTGGTTTTTGGGGTTTTTTTTTGTCTGTCTGTTCTGTGGAAATACAATGGACAGTAATTTTGTTGTTGTTTGTTTTTTGGGGTTTTTTTGTTTGTTTGGTTGGTTGGTTTGTTTTACTTTTGATTTGGTTTGGTTTTTTGGGTGGGTGGGTGGGTGGGTGTGGTGGTGTGTGTTTCATAGGTTCTGTATTTAACCAAAAAGGAGAGACTTAGGCCCAGGAGATGCAAAGCTCGACTGCAGGAAGCTCCTCTCCACAATTTTAGGTGACATAAGAGTATTGTGCTCTCACACAGGCCAAGAGCTGACACAAACATGCCGAGTGTGGTGACCCACAGATAACAGGAAGATGCAGACTTTTGCATGAGCCTTAAGTGGGCCATGGACCAACACCAGATGGGACAGCACCTCTGGAATAATCACAGAGGGATAGCAGAATATCAGCATGGCTAGAGGGACTGGTGCTCAGTGCTGGCCCGTGGCTGTAACGGCCCTCAGGGCTGGTGACAAGGGCAGCACTGCCACATGGATGTCTGACACTGTGTAGCATCTGAGCTGGCACTGTCATGGGCTGGAGGCAAGCCAGTGCCCAAAGCTCACTGCTGGGACCAGCTGGAAGGAGCATCACTGAGCCATGGAACAGATGAGAGGGGCAGGTCTCAGTTAATGGGGGTGCCTGAGTGTGTGAAAAGCTGTTTCTGCCAGAGCCTGTCTCTTGCTTGCTCTGCTAAATTAGGCTCAGCTTTGCAGCATCACGTCATCTGGTGTTCCTTTTCCTCCCATTAGCATTAGGTAAAAAACATCATAATGAATTGAAAACTTGGAATATTCATTAGAAAAAGACCCAGGAACATTTTACATTTGTTCTAGTAACAGCCTGAACACAAAAAGCTACTGGAAAATTCTTCTTACAATTTTGAACTTAAATCAGCACAAAGGAACCAAGAGAAAGATGAAATAGCTGTAGATAAAATCTTATTTAGGAAAACAGGGCCATGGTATGAGGAACACAGCCATCAGTCCCCCTCAGGGTAATAGGCAATGCTTCTCATGAACATTTGTTGACACAAACAGCACTGCTGTGAGTGAACTAAGGAGAGTGGTAATGAATCAAGCTTAATGTAGCATTCTACATTTCAGTGCTCTGTAAGAATTAGAGGTAGGTAACAGACAGCAGGACTGTAACACGTGTCTGTTAGAGACACCTTTGGCAGAGGATAGATAAAATAGCACTGTAAAATACTGCACTTTCAACAATGGATTAAAAATCCATGGTTGCTTTTGGGCAGAACACTGTTGCTGCCTTTTGCTTGCAGTTGACATTGGTCAGCAAACCCACGGATGCTTGATTGAATTTATCCCTTTGCTAAATTCATAGGAAGTTGTGCAGGCAACCTAGATGGCCTTTATTAGCAGAGTCTTAATGATTCATCTGTGTATCAAGGAGAAGAGAGGAAGGTACAAGGCATCATTTTCTCACAAACTTGCAAGATAATCACACAGAAGAAAGCTGGGTTGACTCTTTCCCTTTAGTTTTTAATGCTCCCCCAGCCTTTTTCAAGTGGGTATCTGAAATAATAGGAGTCGAGCTAGTGCTAAGGGAAATATTTAACTATTTCAAGATGTTTTTTAATCTCAAGCTCAAACCTCTGAGATCACTAGTGCTTATCAATGTGTTATCAGGTTACTCAGCAGTACAAAGAAGATCCACAGCAGGCACAGGCAGATGGTCATATTTCTGTTGAACAACCTCCACAAACAGCAAGGGATTTATTCCAATTTTATGGAATCAGGAGCAGTGGCTGCAGAGGACAGCTGAAACCCGATCTTGTGTAAAGCTTCGCAGTACAAAGTTAGCCCATCCAACTTTTCTGGAACAAATCTGAACCCACAGGGTGACTTCATATCCTGTCAACCCACTGTATCATTTTGAGTCCAATATTAGGAGCTCAGAGCTAGACACACCATGCCATGAGCCAAAGTCCAAGGAAGTCTCTTCGCAGTCCCGGAGAGGTTAATTCACTTCTGAATTCACCTGAACTCTTCAGAGACAGTGTTTTCTGTTGATTCCAGGAGAGTTGTACTAACATCAACCAAGGCTTAGTCAAAAGTTAAAGAGGTTTCTGATATTTTAACACTAAAACCCCCAAGATTTCTGATGTGCACTATCCAGTACGAGTACTGCTGCAGCAGCAACACCAGGGACTTAACAGCCTGGACAGAAACGTGAGCCATAATGTCCTCTGCATCCTCCCACTGTGAGCACAGGCTGGAAGCACTGAACTACATAGCTCAGGCTGATATCTTGCAGGTCTCCACTGTGGTCTCCTTGCATGCTTGCTTGTGCATGCTGTTACATGTGGCACTGTGCTCATGCCGGACTGATGGTGACAAGGGAACACGCTGGAGTCGGTCAAGCCTAGAACATGACCTTTAATATTTAATCACAATGTTGTAGGTGAACACCATTCTTGCTTTCAGTGGCCTTTCACAAACTTCTGCTTTTAGACTGGTAGTGTAAACTTAAACTTTAATAGACCTTTTCATGACTGGATGATGCAAGTTTGCTTGAGGGATATATTCCATTAAACTTGCACACATTTGGGGAGAAATTCAGTTAGCACAATGCCTCAGAACATCATGTGTTTCTCTATAATCCAAATTTGTTCATTTTAAGAGCAAAAACAAAGACATAACTGTTGCATAACACCCATGCCAGTGTGATATTCATCACTCCTGCAGATCATCTAAGCTGCACAGCAAGCATTTTGCAGTGCTCTTTAACAGCAAACATAAGTCAGTTCTTTAGGTTTTTGCCTTACTTTCCTCACTGCCTTCTTGCAGGAGGCTTTTTCCTGGCTCCAGGGAGAGAAGAGATCAATAACACAAATCTAATATTAGAAACATCTGCAGAAGAGCAGGACACACAGGCGTGCTCCTTGCATGCCATGTGCCCCCCAGCAGCAGGGCCGGGATGTGACCCAGGACCACGCACCAGGGGATATGAACGCCCCAGCACCCACTCCCTGCTTGCAATAACTACCCCTTGCAAGTCACTGGGAGAAGGAAAGGTGTATAACAATGTTTACATGATTACTTTCAGCCGCTGGTATCTTAAGGGTAGATTAAAATCATTCTCAGAGTTGAGAATAATATTGTTGCAAGGCCTAAGGAGCTACAGGAGTTTGAAAATAAGCTGGATATTACTTTTTCTTTAGTATTGGGCTCATCTGGAAGACAGTCAGCAAGTCTGACAATAGGAGACTGCAGTTTGCTACACTGAAATTGTATGGTTCTCATGGAGAGTATTTTGAGCAGCATCATTACCAGCACTCATCCTACAGTACGTGGCCAGGTATGCTTAGAATTTCATGGGGTTAATATCCATCTACACAGATCTTCAGGAGGAGACTTGTGCTCCTGCCTACAGGCATCTCACTACTGCCAAGATCTAGAAAACTGCATTTTCAAGTAAGACCGTTTGTTAATGAAATGCAAAAATAGCTAAAAATTTGCTTCTTTTAGCTCTTGTTTCCCAGCGGGAAAGACAGCATAGAGTTCTGTAATAGCTATCTAATGCCATGAAAAAACCAGCATCCAGATGTAGCAGGGTTATTTTTTAGTCTATCCAGTTTTCTATAAGACATTATCTTCCATCAACACCTTTTTTCAGTTTTTAGCAACATAATATTCTCTTTGCAGCTTGTTCAGCTCTCTTTCCAATGCTTAAATATGATTTCAAAAATAACTCTTTCAGTAACCACACAATAACATTTCAAGTCAGGTAATCAGAGTTTGACTTAAGGCAAATGGGTAATGAAATTATATCCAGTATTGTACAGTAACCAAAAATAAATTGAAAAGAGAGTCCTCTTGTAGGCTGTGGCTCAGCACCAAATATTGCTGCTCCCAGAGGAGGCTGGCAAGGATGGAAAACAATAGCTTTCCCTTCTCGTGCACCAATTTAATCCCAGAATGCTGAGGCTTTTCCATAGAGGCCACCTCAATACCTCCTACAGAAGGCTTCTGGGGAAGCAGTGGGGGAGAGGGTTTGACCTCAAGTGCCACTTTCAAGTCAAAATGGACATATAACTTACAGAAATAATTAGAGCTGAGTTTCTTCTAAGAATAATGCCTCCAATTAGTGAAAACATACTGACTGGAAAGAAATTTTCTGAAAAACAGAGCTAGGACTGTCAGGGAGTCTAAAAGGAAGCTGTACAATGACAGTAGCCAGTTCAGTGGAGAAAGAGAGGCCAGCTCCTCCCTTCCCATCCTCTGTTTAATTTGAAGTCAGGAATGACAGACAGGTTCAAAGGACTAAGGCGCAATTGAAACAATCTCAAGGAAGACTCTATAACAAATAAACCTACCATCCCGTTACCAGCACCCAGCATGAGACTGGAGGAGTTAAGACGAAAGAAACCCAATAATTTGTTACAACCTTACATAAGGCAAGAGGAAAAACCTCTATGAGGCTGAAACCTGGATCTGCCTTGTATCCATCCACATGCACAAGTAATGGATATATTCATCTCAATTTACTGTATTTTTCCATCAGATACACAGAGGGTAGGGCAAATAGTGCCTTCTTTTCATAAATCAGATATCACCCAGTAGCACAGGAAGAGCCTTGAAATATAGAGAAGTGCATTTGATTTCCAAATCTCTATTACAGTGGCAATAAAATTACAAAAAGTAGAGGCAGAAGTGCCTGTATGCAAATAAATGCCTAGTAAAATTGGAAGATTTTAAAATGTATTTCTAAAATGCAGAGCAATAAACCCATGCTCGCATTATCATCACTGCTCAGGCATTTAAAGATTTGCTAGACACATTCACCACGCCTGCATCCTGCTCCTTTTTTCCCCAGTGCAATCTCATTAAAAGAACAGCAGGATAACACTTCTGAAATGTTCACGTAACAACGCAGGCAAATATGTTACTTTGGAATCTCAGGCTGATTTTTCCTAGTGTAAGTATTGTCCATCTCTTCTTTCTCATCTGTATTTTTAAGAGCATGGATAAAAGGCAACACACACAGTGCATCTCATTCAGTTCCAAACCTAAAATTATAATATAATTACAATATAAAGCATACATCAGTACTGGAGCACAGTACAGATGGAGGCTGAGGGATTCTTCCAGTCCAGGCAACACCTGTGGAACAGGCTGCAGAGTAAACCAGGGGCCTTGCCCATAAGATTGGCAGACTTGCCAAGGAGCAAATGCTGAGGAGTAAGATGGAAGAGAGAGGATGATGGCATTGTTAATAGGCCTTACATGTGTTCCTGCTTTACAAAGGCTGTCTCCCTGCCAGGCTGAGGGAACTGGTGGGTGCTGGCCCAGTCTTAAGGTGGGTTCTTGGATCTGGATGACCCACAAAGTGCTCCACAACTTTTTGACCCTGTATGTCTCAGATGATCGTTCACTGATGCTTTGTTACTGTCTTGTTGAGTTTCAGAGAGAAGGGGGTGGGAACGAGAGGCAGAGTAAGCCTTGTGCCCTGGAATGGGCTGGCAGGTAGTTGTAGGGAGAGAGCATCCCCTACTCCTGCCAGCATAGCCAGGCAGTGCCCTTTTAACTGAGGCCAGAGTGTAATTATCAAGTGGTGGTCTGCCCACTAGGCTGCTCATTTCTGGCCAGTGCACTTGGGGACAGACACCTCTGCCAGACAGATGGACTTGTACAGACATAAAAATGACCTCAGCTGTGGAAGGGTGGCCACTTTAATTTCCTTTGTGCTGTTGTTACTCCCTAGGAAAGGGATTTTCCCTCTGTCAACTTCTGAGTTGGGAGCCATGCCTGGAACCCTCGGAGGCTCTGTGAGTAGCACCTTCCTGACATACAGCACATTCTAATGGGTTCAGAAAGCTTCTCAGGGGACAGACAGTGCTTTTGTTTTACAAACAGGATGCAGGGGCATGGGCAAATGGCAGTCACATAGAAGTCCCCAATTCTCCTGATTTCTCATTTGCAGCTTTATCCAGCTCACTGTCTTCAGGCAGCTGTTGCTTTTAGTCTGTGCTGTGCCAGAGCCACCAAGCATGAAGGTCTTGAATGCCCAGCAAAAAAATAATCTGCAGCCCAGAGATCCCCCAGAGCTTTAAGCCATACAAGCTGAGCTCCTGATTCACCTGCTGGGAAACCTGCCAGTAATTGGTCTGCAGCACTTCATCTTGCTGCAAGATGATATCCCCATCAGCTTGGGATGTTACTGAATTCTTAATGATATTAAAGAATTTATGTGATTAGTGCTATAATTTTTTGAATTTTTCTTTAACTTTCAGAAAAAAACACTTCTGCTACAGAGAACTTCATCATAACTGCCACAGGAAGGGAAATGAAAATGAGGATTAGCCAGCAGATAGCGTCTGTAGGTCGTATCTATGGATGAGGAAGGGAGCAGGGTCATTTTAATTCTAGAAGCAATTTGGTTGCTGAAGCTTGTCTCCATTTACATTTAAGTGGTTATTGCATCCTGCTTATGTACTTATGTTCATTGTGTAAGTTCATAGACAACTTTTACTCTTTTTTAATCAAATACTTCTAGAACATTTTCCCTCTGTTCTCTGTCCTGTAACTTAAGCTTCAGCATTTCACATCAGTTCGGGAGACCTATTTTCTGCTGACTAGATTTTTTTTAGGTCTTTCTGCCACATCTTTTTCCACCTTTTCAAGAAAATGGTCAGCTTTCTTTTTAAAGGGTTCTGAAATCTTTCATGGGCATCCAAAAAAGGAGTTTTTCTCTTTGCAGTAAAAAAAGCATTAGAGGTTTTTTTCAGCCTTCTACAGGGCGAAGGTCTCAAAACAAATATAAAGTTATTTTCCTTAACAGACTTACAAGCTTAACATCAATGGTTTCTGTGTAACAGCTCTCACCGGAACAGATTTATATAATCCCTGTACCTCAGAAAGATACCTTGCAATTACACCAAATCTTTTTGTGAGAAACTCAGGAAGTTTTAGTGCATTGCTAAGAAGATAACATCTGTGATTTCCTACTGAGTTCTGAGATTTAAATCAATTAGCAGTAATTGGGACTGTTTACAGAGGCCTTCCAAGTGGAACAAGAATATGTTGGAATTTGAAATGAAATATTTAAGTTGCTGCACCAAGTGACCATCCTGCAAATTTTAAAAAATATTTTGACCAAATGCATTGGGTTTTTTAGTAACTTGTTTTTCTTAGCAGAAACTATTTCTAGTCTTTTAAACAAAACTAAAATCATAAGGTTTGGAAAAAAAAGTGATTTTCATTTAATTTTTATGCTCTCAACTTCTCAACATGTAAATGATTGTGCTGCACTAAAATCACATGAACCTGAAAGAACATCAATTAATTAATTGGAACAAAACAGCTAAACTTACATGGAGTAGTCTTGAAAATTTTCTCCTGCATATTGAAGTAATGAAGCTACCACATCAAATTACACTCTAAAGTGCTGTGTGCAGTTTTCTTAAGGGATCAAAGGGATCACTGACAGCAGTAGTTAGTTGTGCAGAGTGTACTGCACAGTTTTAAACAAACCTGCTGATTTTTCAGTATGGAGAAGGTACTAAATCAAGAAGTTAACTGGGAGTTTGCTGTGGCATTTCCCTGGCCATCTGGAAGCAAATTCCCCAATTACTCCCAAGCTACTGCACCACAAGGAGGGAAGGAGCAATATGCTCCCAAGCTTTTAATGGTTTGGGAGCTTTCCAAACCTTCAAATGAGAAAGGAAAGTGAATGGATTAGAGTCTTCAAGTTCCCAGTGTCTTTAAGTGGATTTACTAGTGCTAGCACTTCTGGAAGCTGTCTTCATGGAGGAGGCCTAAAGAAGATGCCAACCTGCTGCAGATGCCTCAGCACCTTCTCCCTTATGGGACAAGGAGCTCTGAGAAGTTGTGACACAGGGAGGCTGAGATGCACTAGTGATGCTGAGGAGCAGATTCACCTCTGCAGTGAAGGGAATGCAAGACTGTGACTGTTGATATAAAAATGACTATTGCATATTAGAACTGAAGCAGAAAGGATTAGTACAAATGCTTATTTCCATACTGTTATGTTGTCAGGGAAATCCATAACAAACACGAGCATTATTGGAGAAAGCCAATTCAACAGAGAAATGCTTTTAAAAAGTTGAAAGTCGATGGGAGACACAATTATATTTTATTCAGGTCAATAGGCACTTTCACTGAAGAGGACAATTATTGAATAGCAAACAAGAAGATGCAAAGCCATAATTACCCGGTAATGAACCAAGCCTGGAGCTGGCTTAGCAACTATAACCCGGGAACAACCTCATCAGCCATCTGCCAGTAACTTTTTAAAGCTAAATAAATGTTTACCTGAAGAAACATGGGAGCAGTCCGTGGTGTGGATGTGCACACAACACAACTTCTTTGTGGGTACACACCTGAATTTTTGCTCTGTGTCCCCTTTGCAAGTTTCCTTCCCAGAGGTCAGGGACATGGGGGCTGAGAAAGTCACTGATCTCCACAATGCCCTTGCAAAAGATACAGCGCTGATCACTGACAGGCTATAGCAGAGCCACCATCCAGACCTTTCTTGTTGTTGCCACCCAAGATGTTTTCACAGCTTCTTCTCACAATCATGTTTACTCCTCTTCCAAAGACAGGAGCCTGCTAGTTGCCTTTTCCCCAAATCTTCAGACAGATGCCCTTCCTCAACTGGATATTATGTGTCCTGTTTCTCTCCTCCCCTTCAGCCCTCTGTGTCCTCCTGCCATCCCCCAGCACCCTTGCCTCTTCACCCAGGACTTTGCACTTCCCTGTGTTGAACCTCACGATGTTCCTGTCAGCCCACATCTCCAGCCTGTCCAGGTCCTTCCAGATGGTGGCACCAACACTTGGCATATCAGCCACTCCACCCACTTTTGTGTCGTCTTTATGCCCCTGACCCACCTCACCTGCTGAGGGAGCCAAAGTTGGGGTCCAGCCCGGAGTCCCACTCCCAGTTCTGCCATGGGGAGCAGCCAGGTTCCAGCAAGACCACGTCTCTGCTGCTCGGGCTGTCTCCAAGCAGCACCCCAGTGCACAGATGGAGGGAGGAGCCTGTGTTCCAGAAGGCCATGTCCCTGGCCCACCAGGGACCTGAGAGCCATTATTTACTTTGCCTTGTGTAACTTGAACCACTTTAATCCTGCCTGCCCTGCACAGCAAATGGATGAAAGTTGTTTGTGCAATTATCTTTCCATAACCTAATTCTGCAGAACATGGTTCTAATCTACATCGTGTCTCCTTTCCACCGCTCTGACATTGCAAACAGGAACAGGCACTTAAATCCACTTCAAGAACCTTTGATCCAGAAAATATAGTAAAGCAAGTGAAAATTACTCTTACAGCCTTCCAGAAGTCTGTATTTCCTTTAATTACAGTTGTTCCTTGTTCTTTCTTCTCACACATTACTTTTGTGACTTTTTTTCATCCTAGCCGATCTCATATCACTCTCCACAAGCTTTCTGCTTATAAGGCAGGTGATGCAAATAAATGCATCCTTCCAAAATTTGTCACAGTCAAATTCCTTCACTATGTTTTCCATTTCAAGCCCAAAATACCTCTAACTTGAGTAGCTGAGTCTGTGATGATTATGGTGATGACAGACCAGAACAACTGATATTTTTTTTTGTCCTGACATCTCATTCCATTCTGATTTAAGAAAGGCATTCAAATTGCCTTGAAATATATACTTTGATATTCCAGCTTCATTGTCTTTACATTAATATAGTAATACTGAAATGCTTTACAATAATTTCTAAGTCTTTATTTTCTATTGAACAACATGGGCCTCATATTAAACAGCATCAAGTGTATTTGAAAGACAAAAGGTGACAGAACTGGTAATTACCTCATTTCTCATTAAAGATGACTTAGTACCCCAGGGACCTATATTAGAATAAATATTCTATCTCCTGTTTATTAACCTTTGTTCTTGAAAATGGTGAATGAGTGCTGATAAAACTATCATAATTGTGACTGCCTCAGGAGCTGCCACCCAGTCTCTAATACGATTTGGAGTCACCTTACCAAAAACAAATAGAACTTGACTATATTATGCTCCAGACTATCTCTGTTTCTGACAAGTCCTTTGAACCTAAATATACAGACAATATCAGCTGATGTTTCACCAGCTAATATGAGGGGAATGTACTAACTCTTGCATAGTTTTATATATGCTAAGATAGCATATATAACTTAAATAGCATACATACATATGGCATATATAAGATTTATAGCATATATAAGATATATATGCTGTAGTGAACCAAGTGCAGAAATACATGGAGCCCCTAAGTTCCCTTGGATAATGTTTAGTTTGGAGGGTAAACTCTCTTTCGTTATGGAACACAAGCTTTCCTATGCTGTACGAGAACTGTCATATGTCTTGTTTCCAACAGAAGCCAGAACACGTTCCTTCCAAAGGAAGTTCCTAAAATCCTAAATTTGGCTGCTATAGAGCAACTTATTCGCTCATATCCAAGTCATATGAGTCATATGTCCTGAAGCAGAGTTTATACTGCTTCAGTAACTGATCACTTAAAATCTGCCAATTTCCCTTCAATACCAGCACCAATAAAGTATTGTTATTTCAACTGCAGAACCTTTAAAGAAACAGAACAACGAGTAAATAAAATAAGCATTGATTTAATAACAAATCAGGACTGTGCCTTGATGGAGAACAGTCAGTTGTGGAGTATCTGAGTGCTATCATGTAATTTTGGGCAAGTTTGGTAGGACTAAGTTGAGTAAGTATAAGAAATAAGGTAACTGAAATCAAGAGGACTACACTTTTAATTGGCTCAATAACCATATTTAAAGTGAAGTAATTCAGTAGGATTTATTACCCTTGTGCATATTAATATTTTCAGGCTCAGTGACTAGGCAAGTTTGGCCTTCATAGTTCTACCACATACTACTTTACATAAAACTTAAAAATTTTTTCCAATCCAAAAAAAGTAACACATTTGATACCCTGTAAGGATTTCAACACCATCAAAAAGATTTAGGGCTGAATTCAAACATCCTGCTATGGATGCCTGTCACGGACACTGAAATTATTTTAGTCACTGCCTGTCTAATATGCCATGACCATGGACACCAGACAGTGGATGTTCTGAATCACTCAAGTTTCTAAACAGTACATGGAGGTGGAGATAGAATATGGTTTTCTAATGCTCAGCCTCTACCAACACTAATGGATCTGGGCAACAGCAAGTTTTCACTGGCACTAAAAAATCTCTGGAGAAAAAAAATCTGGCATTTATACAGTCTCTTTATTTTTTGCTATAAAGATGCCCAAGAATGATGACAACCATTTTTGATAAGAACTGGAAGATATATTTAAAAGTCAGCTACACTGATTGCTTTTTTACCTTTTAACTTCTCTGCCTGATGGTCACACTGACAGGTTTGACAGTTTATTTAGTGGGGATTGGTATTAATATCATCTTGGCTAGACATTTGACACTTACTTCACCTTATTATTTTCCTATGCATCTCCTCCAAGGGCTGATACATTTCCAATAACATTTGTTGCTAGTAGAACCCACTGGAGCACAAGATGACAGATGAGAATATGAAGACTTCTAGCTATCTGTTATCAAGCTCAGTACTCATGAGTGATATGGGAAGGCACGCCACGGGCAGGCAACCAGGACATTTGCTAAATTTCCTCAAAATTATACATGTTATTGAGTTTGGAAGGGAGTGCTCAGCTGCCCTAGTTTACTTAGTAACTGAAGATTACACAATGTGAGTCAAAACACAATCAATCCTACATTTCTCTGCTTGGGAGCCCTGGCCAGTTATTTAAGACTGCAGAATCTCAGTTTTACTGTATATGACAGGTATGCAACTGAAATGTGCTCAGTATGATTTCAAGTGAAAAAAAAAATACAGTGGGAAATACATGACAAGAGAAGAAAGCCCGTGTCTCACCTTTTATAGATGAGCATTTCAACTATGGGCTAAAGAGTCTTTATCAAGTTCAGGGCACATTTTGCAGTTCTGTGAGATGTTGAGTGAGCAGCTTTGACAGGTGAGATCATAAATGGTGCAACTGGGTCTGTCCAGTCATTGATACTCAAGGAACAAGGTCCTGCTCTTCAGCACCTGTGTCTTCCTTTTTTCTCCCCTTCCAGGAGAAATTAAAGCAACAAAACCAAGGTGAATGTCTCCTGCTTTGTGAATTGTAGCAGTATGCTGTGTGGTTAGAAAGCCATCACAGCTGGCATGGAGAAGAGGGCAGGACTACATGGCTGGCACTGAGTCTTTAGATGACACCACTAGGCAGAGTTCTGTCTCAGACACCCCATCCTGGCCATGAGTCTATTCACAACACACTGATGGTCAGATCTCCTCAGGCAAAGGTAGGATCTGAATCTGTGCTTCCTGCAGCCCATGTAAGTGTCCTACCCACTTGGTCAGCATATAAAACTGGGACTTTCATTTCTCCACTCCTGTTAAGAAATAAGCCTAATGTTCACTACCACTTTCTTTAAGACAAAAAAAAAAAAAAAAAAAAAAAAAAAAAAAGCACAGCACTTAACTCTGGGAAAGGATTCTGAGTTGCTAAGACACAGGAGCCTCTCTCCTAAGCACCTCCTGCTTTACCAGCTTAGGTGGCTGCTTGCATTTTTCCCATCCCTGTAACCCCCAGGGATGCAGCCCAGTGGGGCTGTGCACAATGAGGGTTTGATAATTCCACAGGGCTGCTCCACCAGTCCCACATGCTGCAGCATTTCACTTTCATTTGTCAAGCTTGCTTTCAGTGTGCCCTCAGCCTTAAAATGGTTGCTAGGGAGTCTGCTTTTTGCTTGGGAAAACAAAAAGAGGAATGTGAGAAAAACTGGGCAAGTACTTAGGTGCATGCATTATTACATCTGTGCCTTTGTTGCCTTGCTTTGGAGATGGCAGCAGTAATTCCCCTTGCTGCTTTACGACTTAGAAGTCAAAGTAAGATGCTAGCAAACGTTCTGACATAATTGCTGGTAAACTGCTTGTACCCCCAGCAAAGCAGGAGCTGCTCATGAACAAAGAAAGAACTGGAGAAAAGTAAGCTCACTCCTACCATGGGTGCTCACTCTTACAAAGAGGAATAAAAACACAGCATGATTCAAGTGCATGGGTAACAAGTTCCCACAGGATCACCGAGATTCAGGTATGCTCACCAGCATACTGCCAAGAGCCCTCATTGTGGGAAGAAGTGGCTTCACCTCCTCACCTCTAGGCGACCACATCCCCAGTTGCCTATTAGGGCTGTGGCAGCCTTCAGCAAGGAACATCCTGCTTTAAATCAAGTACTTTAACTCCATCTGAGCAAAATCCAAGTGGGAACATTTATTTACAGTACTCAAAATAAACACTGCAGTAACAAGGGTTTTAAGGCATAATAAAGGGTTTTAAGGCATAATAATAATCAGCCTACTTACAAATAAAAATATAAAAGCTCCTTTTTACTCTATATCCCTTTTATTTGCTGCAGGTAGTCTTCTGACATGTCAGGGGCACTGTCTCCCTGCATGCCATGTGTCACAGGCTGCACTTGTCAGAGAAAAACCTTTCCTCCACACCACCATCTGTAACTAACCTTCTTTCCATGGGCTTTGAGCAGATTGATTTTTTCCTCTAGAAACTTTCTGTCTTTCTATCTGAAACTTACTTCCTTTTAACTTACTCAGCAGATGATCTTGACACTTCTCCAGTTAAATTAAGGAGTCTCACTTTTCTGGAGATGCAAATGTCACTTTGTCAGAGCAGCTGTCATCCCCTGTACTTTACTAGCCAACAAGCACCTTCCTGACTGAGTGCCACTTTACCTGCTGAACCTCTCCTTCCCTGCTACAGTGACTCAATTGCTTTTCCTATGAAAGTGTCTCCAGGCACTGAAGTTTGAATTTAAAATAAGCTAGAACATTCATAAATACCCTTGGCACAAACATCCAATGCAACAAGTGAACACAGTCATTATCATCTCTTGAATGAGATGGTAATGCTGGGCTTGAGGCAAATGAAGGAGACAGAGAGGAAAGACTTTCTTCTAAACATGCCATGAAAATATCACAGAGCATTGGCAACAGAACAGCCTTTGGCACCTGTAACAGATATTTTCCTGAAAAATGTTGTATTTTCAATCCACATTAACTCTCTGTGGAACAAGAGACAAATACAAATAGCAATTGAAGGTAAAAGTCCAAGCTATTTTGTATGTACACTTGAATAAGGGTCAATTTTATTTCAAGAGTCAGTCTCAGGATGACCTGTTTCCTTTAAGACATTCTATATGTTTCTGGATGGAAGGACAAGGAATGACAGCAGAGCTGACAGCTCTATTAGCTGCAGAAACAGGACAGGCGAAAGCTGTTGTATCATCTCTGAATAATGAGCTGGATTTCAGAGTGCAGCCCAGATTCTTGCAGGACAAACCACGATGTGACATGTTAGTGGTAGATGAAGCAACACAACCTGAGGAATTCTTTTATATCCAGGGCCTTTACTAACATACCTACTACAGATAGTGCAAAAAAGGCAGGACAAGTCCTGAATAAGAGCTCCAGGGTCAGCAGAAAGCAGATTTCAGTGACCTGCAAAAGGCTTCCTGGGCAAACTTTTAAGCGAGGGTGTAGTCATCCCATTGTTTTCCCCTGGCAGCACTCCAGTCTAATGTCTCTAAGGCCAGGTTGTTTATTTCTCATCTTTCCATTCCCACTTGCAGCACAGCTGTGTGGTCTGGAGTTAATGGCTCTAGTAGTGCAGGGAGAGATTTTGGCCCAGGTTCTACTCCAGAATCCTTCCTTTGTCTCTTTACAATCAAGCAAGACAAGACAGAAGTCCCAGGCAGGAGCCAGGCTGTGTTCCTATATCCTGGCATGCTGCAGGGATGGGGGCAAGTCCATGTGTAGGCATTAGTGTGTGATGATCAAATGCAGTTACACTGCAGAGTCCAAGTCAAGGCTGGTGTTTGCCCACAGCCAGAAAGCTCTCTGTTTGGGAGTTTGGGAATTACTGATATTCAGTGCATTCAAACCAATGTTGTTTTACCCCTATTAAAACATGCACTTGAATCATAACAAGCAATGCAGACATGGGCTGCTGCTAGGCTTGGCTAAAACATCGGCAGTTGCTCTTTTCTGTTTCTTCTTGCTCCTTCAGCTGTTATAGAAACGTGTTTCTTCCAAGTTCTTCCAGAGAAATGCTTAACTGAAGAAATTCCTTTCCTCATCTTCCCTTTTTTTCCCTGTGAAAAAAAATTGTAAATAAAGATTGAAGAGAAAGGGGAAAAAAATTTTAGAAGTAACAAAACCCCAAATAATTTTTGTTTCCATCCTGAGGTGGTATTGAAAACATGATTTACTGGGAGGGGGAAAGAATAATCAAGAGAATTAACATATTCCAATAGATATTTAGGCTACTAGTTTTGTGGAAAAACTGGGAGGTTTTGGGGGAAAGGTTTTTAACCTCTTTTTATTATGTATTTAATAGATGGCAAAAGTCAAGAAGGGATCAGAAAAAGGCTTCCTATTATGTGCAAGCACAGGGACAGACACACAATAGGCGTGGGGACAGTATTTTCTGCCATATTCCTAACGCAGATCCTTGTCGGTGCTGCAAGAGAGTGAAAATCCTTGTGGGATTCTTTACATTCTTTCATGTAACATCTCTCAGCAGCTGTTCTCTCCCTGCATTAACACAATTCCCAACATATTAAATAATAATAAAAAAATTATTTTCATTGTTTAGCTTATAACTTAAGTCCAAAAGACACAGAAAGGTCTTCATTTGTGAAACAGGGAAAATAAATTTAATGGGGAAGCAGGAGGGGCTACTGGTTACCTTTAAACTACTCTCTTATTGGATGTACTAAATATATTCCTCAAACTTACTTTGAGATGGAGAGTACTGGAATTGCTGTATCTCTGCAGAGAGAGAAGTGCAAAAAAATTGGATGTCATCCTGGGAAGAGCAGATATGGAAAGTGTTCCATGGGACTAGAGAGTGACAAGAAATTCAGAAGCTGCAAGGCATTAATGAGGTGCATTGATTTAATTAGCCAGCATAACATCATTTATCATGGCATCCACAAGAGACGTGCCCATAACAGTGACTGCTTGAAGGTCACACTCACATGTAACATTTCTTCTCCTGCACCACAAAAACGTCTGTCTGTAAAGTCCTGTTCTACCCAGGCTTGGAAAAAAGTCACTGAAAGACCATTTTCCACATGAATAACAAAGTGATATCTGTTGTAATCAGGTCCAGTCAACTCCTTAAAAATGTGCAGTTTCTGGATTCCCAGTGTTTATTGGACTTAAATGTGGGAAGTAAACAGTAAGGACTAATTTTAAGAGTGTTATCTGTAATAAAGTCAGAATCATCAAGTTTTGGGACATTTCATGGTTTTATAAGAGCACATCCATGCCTGTCAGTCTTTTCTGCCTACTGTGTCTGCTTGTTCATTATTCAGGAAAGAACTTCAAT
The DNA here is from genome assembly GCF_965178545.1 of Coloeus monedula. Lineage (NCBI taxonomy): Eukaryota > Metazoa > Chordata > Aves > Passeriformes > Corvidae > Coloeus > Coloeus monedula. The sequence goes on along the minus strand of NC_138782.1, from coordinate 85,373,244 downwards.
AATGATGAGGCTCTGAAAGAATTCTCAGTAGCAAAAAGTTTCATAAGGGCTCATTTATGGTCTCAGCTACATAGGGGTAACACTCAAGTACCCTGATGAAGTGAAAAGAGTTCCTGGGGGCACATGCTAGCATAAATGGGGGCTTAATTTGGCCCTAAATTAGAAACCATTTGTTGTCTGGGAGCTCAGATATCCAACAGCATTCACTGCTGCACCTCTGACACCAGAGAGTTTTCCAATTGGAATTTCTTTACATTAGTAAGGAAATTATTAATATTTTTAATTAAGGTTTTAAAGCAATTTTCTTTTTCATTTTCTGACTTACAAAGCATTTTACAAACACTTATAAAATGTTTTGCAAGTATTTATCTTTGTTTCAGTTTTAAAGCAGTGCGTGGGTCTGTTAACCTTTCCTAAGCCGGTGTTTCTTTAACTGAAACTCCTGTTTTTAAAAAGGCATAATAGGATCCATGTTGATTAATTCCCTCATCCACATTCCCACCAGAAAGAACTAGAAAGGAATCCCCAGGAGCATATACCTTCCATACCTTCTATGTGCTGGCCTGGAAGCTCAGCTTCACCCCCGACCACATGAACCCTCAACCAGGGGAATTTCAGGTAGAGTGCAACAACTCCAAATTTTGCAAGGCAAAAGCCCTCTTGCATTTCATGGGGTGGGAAAGTGTTCAGCACTGATACCTACACAAGTGACAATCAGTGTGGGGATGGACTTGGCTGCAGGGACTTCTGCTCGTGCATCTTCTGGATGCCTGTGTTGAACAAGGATGTTGGAAATTAGAACCCGCTCACAACTTTTTCAGTGAGTCTGCTTCTGCTGTATTTAAACTGCCTTTGCATTGGTCTCACAGAAGAGCCTGTCTGAGGGATTTTTTCTGTTGCAGAGAGAAAGGGGTGTTATGTTGCTCTGGCTCTGTTATGTGCAAAACATGAGCTGAAATCTAGTTCTAATTCTTCACCCTTCATCTCCTTCACCCCTTGCTTGTTACCTTTTACAGTTTCCTTCGGGGTAATTTAAAACATATTATTTTTAAATTTAGCACAGTACTAAAGGACAATTTCTAGCACAAAATGGCCAAAGTAATTGCCCAGAGAAGCTGGTGTTGCTTTCAGAGGTTAGGGGGCTATGTTCCTGCTGACAAAAGAGATACAGGCTGCACAGACATCAGAGTATTTGCATGGTACATGAACAGCATGAAAGGAAAGAGCCAGGATAGTAGGGGTTTAGTAAGAATGTGGGCAGTCATCAGGGCTCACTGGAAGAGTTCAGCTTTTACCTTTCTACCCTGTTTGATGTAGTATTTGCAGTTGGACCATGCCTTAGTCTTCAAGTGCTATTTCTCTTGTGGAGTACCAAATAGCAAGGCAGCATCAGCAAACAAGTGAAATTTTGTCAGATACCATCTATATGAAGGACAGAACATTTCTCTGCCTGCACCTCTGTTAAACCTTCCTAAATTACATACCCTTCCTAATGACCTGTAGGATGTTCAGCCCAGCCAAAATGATGAAACTCAGATTATACAAAAATAGCACATACTTGAGAAGTCACCTCTTTATGCTTCCGTTGGTGGCAACAAGGGTAGACAGCATCCCTCCTAGGTCTTAGCAGCTGCCTGTAAAAGAAGGGACACCCCTGACAATTTATCTGAGCATCTGAAGTGCTGCTTTTCCACTTTGGAAAAGGGGTCTAGAACACCTTGCAAAGACAGGACTGCCCCCACTTTTGCAAGGCAAATGTTAGATCTGGGTGTTAGACTGGAGTTACACCTAACCCGTGCTCCTTTACAAGAGGCAGGAAATTCCAAATCTGTGATCAAAGCAACACACATACTGCGTACCCCCTTTAATTTTTGTTTTTAAAACAGATGGATTAGGACAAAACAAGCAGCACATGTTTTAAGAAGACTGGATATTACATTAATGAAAACTCTGTGAGAGTATAAATATGTTGCTGCAGTTTAACAAAAAGCAGAATTTCCTAGACTTGCATGAACTATTGGCCCACTGGCTAAAAGAGACCTGCAGTCTTTTTGCTGAAGAAGCCCAGCTACTCTGCTGATCTCAACAAAAGAACAATTGCAATGACAATAAACACCCTGGGATCTTGAAAATCACAGGAAGATATCAGCTGCTGTTAAACAGCACAGAAATAAAACAGTAGTGAAACTAATAAATACATACAAACAGGTTTATGGTGTCCTCTTTAGAAACATTATCCTATGAGTTAAAGATCTGAAGATTTAGCTTTTAACATCTCTGGCATACAAGGAACCCATACAAGTACTTGCCTATCTCTCCTGTGTAAGTGCTTCACTTCTTGTTCCTGGCTACATAAATCAAAGGCAGGGTAAACACATTACAAGTTAAGAGAAGGAAATAATATGATCTCCTAGCAGACACTCGGAGCAACAGCTTTTCACTTATGTGTCAAAAAGCTACACAACTATTAGTCTGGAACAAGATACGCCTTCTTTTAGAAACAGTCTGTAGCAAATCCATATTTCATCTACTAAATCCTTGACTGCTTAGCCTAACACTCACAGTCTTTTAACAGGTTTCTCCTCATGATATCTCTTTCAAGACTAGATTGTGCTTTTCTCTCATTTCGTAGGCACGGATGAAAGACAGAGCTATAGACAGGTACAGATGCACAAAGAGGAACTAAGTGTCCAAATCCCAGAGTGCCAGCCACAAAGCCCTGGGATATCCAGTTACACTGGGCAAAAGCCATAGTGCTGAGAGACGGAAAAAAATCTCCATTCTGATATAATTTGACAGTGAAGAAGGGTGGACAGAGTCCGCATAGATGCTCCTGATTTATAAAAACTACCTCAGGATAGTGGATACACCTGAAAGTGGGAGGAAAACGGATAATACAACATTGACCGCACTGTCCATATTTTGTGCTCACAAATCAGTTTTCTTTTGACAAGACTCATTTTTCACAGCAGTATCTTTGTCTCCAAGCCTTTGCCAAACAGTTATAACTCCATCAGTGCATTTGGGGATACATTTAACAAAATTGTCTTTTGCAGAAGTGAGATGATACCAAAGCAATGCAATTCTGAAAAACAAAAACACAGAGGGAAGGATAAAAGCTATCTTGAAAAACTAGTGAATATGGGCCTCAATTTCCTAATAAAATGCCCCAGTGCATTGTTGCTCAGCTATTATTCTCTTTATGAATTACAGGAAAATAAAATTACCATAATTTTGCAATGTATGCAACATCATTTCATTACAATGAAAAGAAGACAAAATTGTGCTTTATTATCACCAAATTATGTCAGTATTAAGACTGCTTTAATGTGACCTTTGATCTTGAATTCTTCATGAAATCAGATGCACAAGATACTATTAATTGACATAATGAGCCTGGTCTCTGAAGCTGTTTCAAAGGCTGTGTCTAAACCCATGACAATCTCAGAATTCCTTAATGCTGTCCTCTAAATAATCAAAACCATTTTCATATACATCATCAAACACTTACACCCGTGCTTAGATTATGTGACTAAAACTTCAAGGCACAAAATATCAAATGTAAATGTGCATGTGTCCCTTTGTGCATTACTGTATCATCTTTGATTAGCGGATCATATTCAATTAATAACTAATAATAGCTTGGGTTACCTTCTGCAGCTGTACATATGGCATCCCTGTGCATTTGTTGCACATGCATTAGGGTAATAAAGGATGTGATATAATATATAAACCATATTACTAATCTGAAGAAACTCTGCTCATTCATCTTCTTCCCCTCATGAAGCCAGGCCACTACCTGGCTTATGTTTGAACAAGGCTAGCTTGACATGGGTTGCTACTTGAAATGGGCTTAAGCAAGACAAAACATTTCTAGTTGGTGATGGGAGGCAGAGGAATGCAGAACATCCTGGGAACAGACCAACCAGCCTTTGGCTGACCAGTGTAGCCTGCATTTGAGAAACACTACTAGTGACAGGGCAAAAACTGTGCAGTGCATATTAAATGTTTGTAAACATAGCTTGTAGATAAAAAAGGTCCTTCCAACTAGACGTTAATAAAACATGGCAGTGACCTAACACCTGCTGTCTGTGCTGCTGTCTCATGAAGCTTTGAATCAAGTTCATGATCCCAAAGTCACCTTCAAGATGCCTGAAAACCTGGGCTCAGGATAGCTATTTCACTTCACACAAGACAAAAACTTTTCACAGTGGCCTCTTCACTTATGGAGGCACCTCACACAGGAACTCTAGACCATGGCAAATCCAAACACCTTCTGCTCCTAGGCACGCTTCTGTCACTCATGTCTTCAAACAGAGTCACCAAGAAGGTCGTACACTTAAAACAAGCAGGCAACCGCTCCATGCTCACCCCCACAAGATCACGACAACAGGCACTTTGCACCTCCTTTCTGCAGAGAGAAAGGGTGGGTCACACTTGTGAGGTGCTGCCGGTGTTACAGAAGGCACAAAGCTGCTCGACACGGCGGTGCTGACAAACTCCCACCACGCAGAGTGATGGATCTGGAGAGCTCGCAGTTAAAAAAAGCTTACACGGGATACAGTGCATTATTATTAGCCCGCAAGGTAAATAACGTCACATACAGAAAAACCAAAGCACAGATCTGTCAAAGGTCTGTCAAACATCTCTTTGGAAGTTTATGCACTCAGGCAGGAAAAGTTTTAATCTCCCAGGCCCTGTCTATAGTCACACAGCTATCAAAGCTGTAACATCCAGCATCCAAGCTCAGGCCAGCAACAGTTTCCTTTAACAGTACTGGAATATGACCCTTGTCTTGCTCCCACTCCTACAACTTTGTCTCAGTTTATCATCAGGCTGTGTTTGGTACTCACAGCAGAAGGGATGGAGTGTAACGCTGTGTTTTTAAGGAGCATTTAGTCATTAGAATCACAATGGTTTTATACCAAGCATTAAAATTAACAAACCACTCTGGAACAAAACAAAATAAAAGAAAAATAACAACCCCAAAGTGACCAGAAATACAGTGCTAAATAAGAATGAGATAATCTGCTATTTTTATCTAATAACTCAATGTATAATACTCCAACAGCCCTCTACCACAGTGGGGCAACTCCATTCACTAGAGCATTTGTCTTTCATGCATTGTCAGGAACAAGTATTGCCCAGTGAGTGTCAATAACAGCTGAAGGGCTGATTCTGCTTGGTAGATGAATCCTGGCACAGGGCTCAGGAGGACAGCACCAAGATCTTGACTCCTGCTGAGGTCTGAAATGAACTTTCAAGGTTCAAATCCTCATCGGAAACCCAAAAGAGAAGTAACTGGCCTGAGGGGATAGTAGTTCTGCCTATAAGCTGATCTTATTAAACATTTTCACTAGTGACCATAGCACAGTGACATGGTCCACTACAAATGTTATAAGAACACTTGCTGATGTGACAGTCAGAAGCATTATAAATAAAGATGAGGATCAGAAAAACTAAGGAAAGGATCAACACACAAAGGGTCATGCACTTATGAAATAATCAGATTCTTCTGCCAGAGAATAATGGCATTCTTTAGGTCTCCACAGTTGGAAATGGAAGGGAAGAAGAGCTGGGGTGAGCCACCAGTGTCCAGCAGACTTGAGGACAAAAGAGAAGCACTCACAAAGGCATGAAGTGAGGTGTTCCCAAAAGAAGTAAGAAAGCATTAATGTCTCTTTGATAAGATTCACACCTCATGCACAATTTGCTCACTCCCACACAATGGAGATTAATTCAAGCGGGCACAGACACGGAATTTGGTATAATGCCAGGTTTATCTTAGGGAATGAAACCATAAATAAAATTAACATTGAGCAGATAGAATTGTTCCCTAAGCATGGAATAAGATTTAAGAACCCAGGAAGGAAGCTGCCTGTATTAAAGAATGCTGTTGGCACAACAAAAAACAGGTGCAATATAGCCAGGGATACACTTACCCCAGAAATCAGAAGATTCCTATCAGGAGAATGAGACTCTGGATCAGGTTTTCAGTAAGGATAGCAGGACAAAAAAAAACCAAACCAAAATCAAACCAACTGATCAATTTAAGGGTGGATCAGGATATGAAAGTAGCCATATGAGAGAGAACCATGTGGAAGAGTGCCATCTATGACAGGAGATCTGGTTTAAGGGTTGTAAAAGTCTCACAGGTTCTGAATTCCAGGTCTTTCAAAAATGCTTTAAAATTATGTTCTATGGCCAAAATAAAAATTGTTAATTCTAATAATGTAACATCTGCCTAGTACAGTAGGAGACAAAAATCCACCTTAAAATGTGAAATGATACACTAAAAAACAAATAGCCCATGTGAGGTCTTTTTTACTTACTAGTCTTCTGGTAACTGTAACAACAAAATGCAACGAGTTTCTACTTCAAAGAAAAATTTTCTTAATTTGGGGAAAGCTAATATACTTTGGTGTAAATGGTGACTCTTGCTAAGCAAGTGTCAAAATCTAGAAGCAGAGGAAGGTATAGATTGTAATGCATTCACTAATAAATCCACAGGTAACTAGAAATATTTGCAAAATAAATCAGTGTTACTGTACAACAAGATGTTCTTTTGCATTCATGTGATCATTGAAAAAAAAACAGGCTAGGAAATAAGTTTTCATTTGCAAATTATGATGCCAATTCCAAAATCCCCAGCTTACCAAGATGTTTCTTTATGTGCCTGTTGTAATCTGAAAAGCACTTTTAAGGACAGAATAAATGTCTCTTTCAGGCAGGCTGTTAATACATTTTCCCTCTCAGCATCTCACAGAACCCTCTGCTGTGTGATGTTCCCTGTCCTCTGTGGGGTTTGCTCAGGCCTTGTTTACCTACACAGAGAACTGCCTGGGTGCTGGAGCTGTGTTTGCTGGATCGGAACAGACACTGCTCTTTGCGCTCCTGAGATAAGAGGGTGCAACAGTCAAGCTGGTTTTGTGTGTCTCAATCACAAAATATGATCTTAATAATTACTGTGAATCAACTAAAACAGCAACTCATATCTTCTCCCCAGTAGCCATAAATTTAAAAGGCGCTCTTAATTTAGTGCATTTTCATCTTGCTTCATGTGTTTGAGAATATTTATTCCAACAAATTCACAAAACCTCCTTTCAGCTACAAAGCAGAAGCTGTAAATTGTCCCATACCTTAGTTTTCTTTCAAAGCTCAGACAAAGGACTGTTCTTGTCCTTTTCATATTACGTCCACATAAATCAAAGCCTGGTAGAGGACAAGTCAAGTAATCTGAGAAAACAGCCTACACCAACTATACAATTGGATTGTTGCATGTCATGCTTCCCATTAGTCACAGACAGAAACTAGAAACTTGTGATGAGGTTAACAAAGAAGTTGAGAGTAGAGCTGTTGCATCATGGATATACTCAGTAAGCCTGTAATCTAGGACTCCATCATGCACAGCTGATGGAGTACTGACTGAATTTCATTCTTCCCTCTTGTTTTATAGCCAATGTCCTCTCTCTGCAGGAAGGACACTTGTGAGCTGTGCAGAGGCCTCTCATTATGACGGTTCATGATGGAACTGACTCCATGTCTGTCCAGATGTGTTCTCATGCTTTCTTCAGACATAGTCAGCCCTGTTTCTATCTATGTGCCAATTCAATTCTATATTCTGAAGCGGGACTGATGGGGGAAGACAAGAGACTTCGTCTCCCTCCTGTTACACTGAGCATTGTTGGCTGATATAAATTGGCAATGGCTCCATTAATGTCAGGACAGCCACATCAGCTTTATCATGTTTGATGGTCTGCCCTTCACCTGTGTGACTCAGCTGATGGCCACACAGGGACTTTTTTCCCAGCTGCACTGCTGAGAAAATGACCTTCTTGCTGATGGGAAAGTCGTGAGTCTTATGGTAGACTCACAGTCATAGTTTTAGAAGCAAGGAAACACATGTAGCAAAAGACAAGATGCCCAGCCCACTGGGGCTGTAATAACCCAGTGTCAGTAATGAAGGTGTAAATTCTGTTTCATAAGCCCCTTGCTGGCTGTGCTGCCACAAGCACGTGGTAGGGCACATCTGCAGCTGTGCCATCCTGCCTGCACTACAGAAAGCCCAGTTATCACAACAGAATGTAAATAATAAAGTGTTTTGCAGTCTTGAGGAAGTGATTAAAAGCATGTAAGATAGACTTATAGATGTTTTATATTTTGAAATAAACATTTTTCTACTATTTACACTGAAAATTTGATATACCTTTATATCATCACTGAATATAAGCAGATAGAAGAAGCATCTATCACCCAGAACACAGAACTGACCTGCACAATCCATGCGCAAGACGACTGGATGGGGATAAAGCCTGTGGCAGTGAGACAATAGCATTACTGCCATGTTAAGAGAACACCAGCCAAACACACTGAACCACAGAACCGTGGGATCTGGACACAGCAGTTGGTGTCCACAGTAAGAAAAATGTCATGCTATTCAACACTTAATGTCACACTCAGGTATTAGAAGACACAAATGTTGCTACTGAGTATTTGCATGCAGACCTGCAAAACTCCTGCTATTCTGTGAACATCGCAGAAAGCTCCCTGGCATCTGCCATGAGGCAATTCACCCTGCTCTGGATGAATAAACTGAAGCTGTTTCAAAAGACAAGAGTTGCTCAATGTCTCTATAATTTGTTTATCTGCAGATTTTGCAGTGCTTCTATGACAGTGATTCAACGGTAGCAAAAAAACCCATGGAGGTAAACCAAAAGGAATGAGGTTGATGAGTTGAAGCAGTACCTCAAACAAGTCACCTGTCATTTATAATGGAGCGCAGTTGGCTAGGAGAGGAATAATAGGACACAGAGTCTAAATTGAAACCACAAAGTGATGTTCTGGAGAAACAACGATGAAGGCAGCAAAACAAAATTACTGGAAAGCATTTGCATTTAAACCCAGAATGTTTGAGAGTAGAATCATCTATTGTAACTTTCAATTTAAGTTGTTTCTTATATATAAAAGTTTCTCTACACAAAAAAAAAAGACGAAGGTAAGCTAGAACTTGCCCTTACCCTACTCACAGGGTAAGGCCAGTACAGCTCTCTGATTAACCAATTTGTTATTATTATTCAGTTTATCCTAACCTACTCTAGCAGGGATTTAAACTAAGCTAGAAAACTGTAGGGTATGCCCAGCCCCTGCCCTGGAGGGATGTCTGCTGAGATAAGGAGATTGCTTAACCTCCCAGCAGGACCCCCCCTGGGAAGGCAGCTAACTTCGCACTTATGGCGAGAAAAAAAAAGACTCAGAATCCTCTGGGAGACCCTATGCAGATCCTTTGCAACCCATTGGCCTTTACCCTCTGACATCCACCCCCTGTATCCCTATAAAAGCTAGCCCTCTGCCCCTGTGGGGGAGAAAGCTCTTGTCCCTGGCTTTCCCCTTTGGCGGAGTATGGACCAACAATAAAGCTGCCTCTGTGCAGAACCAGCCACACGAGCCTCTCGTCTCTCTCTGGTCTGGCTTGGCCTGGAGGCTGCCCTGCAGAGCTGAGCTGGAATCACGAGCTGACAATCACTAAAGAGCTGACAGCCTCTGCACGGGCCCTCCTGCCAGCAGCTGAGGGAAGACACCAGACCTCAGGAAGGTGATTCCTTTCGGGACCATCTCCCCGGACCAGTCACCTCTACCTCGGTCAGAGCTACTGCCCCCTCACCAGCTGTAACAGAAAACCACCCTAATTTTGGAATTAAAATAACCCCAACTGGTACTCAATTTGGTACACCAATTTACTATCCCAGTTAAATGGTCACCCTTTTTAAAAAGAAATAGCAAGCCCTACACAAATAATTGCCCTGTGACCCATCAATGACAGTAACAATACTGTTGTCTGTTGCTGCTAATGGCAAGTACATTAGTACTGGTCTGACACACAGGCATGTTTTCTGCACTACAGCAATAGCCAGCTTTATAATCCAATAACATACTAGAATTAAAGCTGACATTTTTAATATCTTCTCGGTGCAGTATTTGGTAACTGCGCATTAGGAAAAGATGCACATCTCAGTTAATGCAAGCTGGGGATTTTGGACATCATTGCTGATTATTATTACTTCAGGACTAACATCGTGCTTGGCACTATGGAAAGCAAAAATTAAGACAGCTTCTGCAGTGAGAAATGCAGACTGAAAGAGATAAAAATGCTGGGGAAAGAGGGCAAGTGATAAGAAGGACCAAACATTTTGTAAGGGCACAGCTTCTAGGCCAGCCCCTATCTTGGTGCTTGCTTTTCCATCTTCATGGAGATACTGCCTGCACACTTCAAAACTAACCAAACTTTCTGTTATGGTTGTATCCAAACATGGTATTTAGGCTAGACTAAGATGTACCACTAACTCTGGATGCAAAGCAAATTACACAGTAACTAACTGTACTTTGCACTTACACTATTTCTCAAAATGCTGATGTCAATAAGCAAACAACAAAATAAAGTATCATGCTATTCAACAGAGAGAAATGGAGGCAAGAGCAGCAGGCAGGCAAGGGTCAAGGAAGAAGTCATGAGGGGAACTCAACACTCTTTCTGAACCTAAGTCCATTTTTTGTAAGAGCCCATGGTTGACTGCAAAGATAACAAAGGCCAAGTTTTGCTTTTATAAAGCAGAGTGATTACAAGAAAGTGTCAAATGAAGCTGTGACACCTCAAATCCACTACTGGCTCAGTAGGACAGGTGACATAAAAAATAGGTGGGGATAAAAAAGACCCAATAAAGTTGTCTTCAGAAACAGGAGTTCTGAATAACATATTCCCTGGTACCTGGGAGAGTATACAATCATTTATTTTCGGAACACGGCCAAATAAATCTGTTTTCAAATAGAAAGACATCTGAGACAATTATATATTATCCTATGTGATCTGCTATTTTCCAGTAATTTCAATAATTAAATGTCAGTAGAGGTCTCAGAGCTAGAATCAAGGAAAGGGAAAAATTACACCAAATGTGTCAAATTGCCCTACTGCTGGTATAGACACAGACAGGCAACTACAGCCATTGAGAACATGGGGAAGGAAAATGTCCCCAAATGGGAGGGCAGTGAGAACAGACAGAATTACTCTTTTTCTTTTTCACAACTTTACTTCCAACTGTGGTGGGTCAATCCCGGCCAGCAGGTAAGCACTCATCCAGCTACTCAGTCATGCACTTACTCCTTTACCAGCATGATGGGGCAGAGAACAGGAAGAAACAAGGAAGAGAACCTGTGAGTTGAAGACAGTTTAATAAATTGTTGGGGTTTTAGGAGTTCTCCTTCTGTTTTCTTTTTCTGTTAAAGAATTTTCCCCATACATGTTTCCAGGGGGACAAATTACTGGGTGCTTAAGAAAAACGAAAGACCTGGCCACAGGAGGAGGGGTGCATCTGGCTACTCTCTTTTACCTGGGCTGGTGGGCAGTTAGTTCCCGGCATTTGGACGGAGAGAGAGGCTGCAAGGAATTCATCAGCACAGCAGGCTTCTGCTTTTTCAGCTGCCTTCCTTCTACCGGAGAAACCCCGGGATCCCAAGCCCACCTTTCCCTGCCCCACTGGGAGCCAGGCTGTGGCTGCCCTGCCCCTGTCGCTGCTTTGAGCCTTCACTATATCGTAGCCCCGCACGCGCTGCCTGCCGAGACCTCTGGGGGTTCCCGCTGCAGCTCTGGAGTTTGATATGTCTCGTCTGCCACCCGGGATTTGTGCTTGTCCCTGCCATTCCAGCCTGCTGCTCCAGCCTGCTGTTCCTGAGGGTCCGGCCGGACACCGGGATCGGCTGCCCAGGGGTTTGTGAAGCCTTTGTTCCTTCCCTTCCCGGGATCCCAGGCCGCCAGTGCCGCGTGCTCCCCGAGCTCGCTCCGGAGCGCCCCCTGCAGCCGCGGGGGAACCATCGCACCTGCCCTGCTCACCGGGAGCCGCCAGCGCCCCTGCCGGCTGCGAGCGGAACTGCACCCGAGGGGAAAGGGCCCGACAGCCGAGAAGGCTGGCACTGGGTTTGTGATTGTTTGCTGTTACTGCCATGGTTATTGCTGTTTGACTGGTTATACACATATAGATATATAATAGTAAAGAACTGTTATTCCTATTCCTCATATATTTGCCTGAAAGCCCCTTAATTTCAAAATGATAATAATTCAGAGGGAAGGGGGTTGTATTTTTTTTTTCATTTCAAGGGAGACTCCTATCTTCCTTGGCAGACACCTGCCTTTCAAACCAAGACATAAATGAAGAGGAAAAACAAAAGAACAATCAAATGAAAATGGAACCAAGTGATTCAAAGGCAGTAACTCATCACCTCCCTCAACCAGACCAGTGCTCAGGTATTCTCTGAGCAACCACAAACTTGGAAGACATCCCTCTCCCCCTTTCTTCCTCTACCACCACTTTCACTGCTCTGCTTGATGCTGTACGGTACAGCATACCCCCTTGGCCAACTCAGATCAGCTGTCCCTGCTGTGTCCCCCCTGCTAACTTCTTGCCCCTGTTTACTGGGGAAAGTGGTGCGGAGTGGAAAATAAGAGAACATTCAGCTATAGTCAAAATATTGATGTTGGAGCCACCGTTGGAGCCACAAACCACAGCACCATAGAGGCTGCTATGAAGAATATTAACTCCACCCCAGGCAGATCCAGCCCACTAATGCACAGGGTAAAGCAGAACCAGGAAAAGCTTAAAGCACACCTAGGCAGAGAACAAGCTGACAAGAAATTTAATGTTTTAAGAGTACACTCTGCCCTCTCTTTTACAATGCACTCTCTCAGTATTTGCTTCCTGAGCCTGCTGCAGCACATGTAGCAGCATGATGGGAGCCATTAACTCCTACAGGTGAGAAATAGACCAGACTGGGTTGGGCTGATTTGTATTTCATCTCTAAAAGGGCTTTTTTTCCCCCAGAATACTCCCAATGAAAGGTCTGCACTCATCTTTCTGGATCCATGAATGTTACCAGAGGCAGATTAACTCTTTATGGCCACAGTATCTAAAGAGGCAGGACACAACACAGACTGAACCTCAGCAGCATAAAAATTCTCTGACTTAAGATTGCCCCATACATGCAAACCAATAACAGGGGTCATTTAAAGAGGCTGAAAAAGATCTTAAAGCTGGAATATTTTGGTGTCATGTGAATGATTTCCCTCTGCAAATTGCTCAGTCATACTCTGGGAAGCTGAAACTGTCACAGAAATTAGGCAGAACAAATGGTAAACTAATTTAGAAAAAATATTTTATTCATAAAATGACTCAACATTGGTGCATAAATAAAATATCTTGGAGCTAGATAATTTAGTCCCTGAATACAAAAGTCAGAACAATTTTGTTCTTCCTTCAATACCGAAAACTAAAATAATAACAGAAAAATTATATCCAGACTGGGGACTGTGAGGCCTCAGCTACTTGTCTTTGGATGTTTAAAACCCAGGTGTCCAACACTTTGTAGGATCACTTCCCACGTTAGGATCATTTAATGAGTAAAGGGCATGTTAACTTTCCTTGAAATAATAATTATTCCAAATAACTATAAAAGCTTGGTTTTCTAAAATATTATCAATTTTTTTAAAAATCTATATATGGTGTAGGAATGCAGAAACTGTCTTCCTTCACTCTCAAGTGGAGAGGTAAACCTTAATGCAGAAACAATATACATGATAAAAATGTAAGTTTTACAAAAAACAGATTTTATGTTTTAAAGTTGGACCTCTAACTTCAACAGAACAAAGAAGGTAAAGAACTCACATTAGTATCCATGACATTTTAAAATATTTGCTACCAGTTGTGAACTTTCCTAAGGATATATACATTGCTATCAAACACTGATAAAGGTAGTACAAGATAAACAGGGGATTTCCTTTTGGCAATGAAGACATCATAATAGTCATCCCAGCTGGATGTCAGAAGAGTGACAGGTAAGTCACTCTTAGAATGACATCTAAGAATGCACTGGATACAAAAATCAACTCTGTCTTTGGTTTTGAAACACAGTCAGGTATGAAGAATACACCCACCCACCCCACCACACTCCATTTTCTTTTGTATTGCCAGTGGATTTTTTTCTAGAAGTCACACCATTAGAAGTTATCTGTACACATTTCTGCTGAAAATAAATCTAACAATAGTTTTCAACACAGGTATCTTTGTTCACATCTTCAAAAAGGCAACCTATAAAAGAAAGCAAAAACAATACTGTAATTAGTTTTGACATTGCAGGTAAAACAAAAATGTTTCTTTGTATCAACAGAAATTATGTATTATAATAATCTTTTTACTTAATAACACATTAGTGCAATGAGAAAACAGAGGCTATATTTGAAAGCAGTGTTACTTTCCCACCTCTTCTCTACCTAACATCTCCTAAAAATTCCCAAACTTTCTCTTTTTGCTCAAGCACTGCACGTTGCAGAACTAAAACTCTTTTTTCCTCCAGGATAACAAAGCACAATGTTTACCTCATCTAACTTAAAAGGCTATTTGATAGTATTTTTAAACTATCTTAGATTAAATCTTTGATACATTCCCTGTTTTGTCTGAATATTAGTCTGTTGAACAGTGCTGTCCACTGTAAGTCAAATCCTGATTCCAAAGTCACAATGAAAAGTCCGAAGTCATACAGAAAAATACCTTACATTTTGAAATAACCAGGAACCAAAATCCTACCTGAGGGGAGAAGACAAATATTTGTATATGATCAGAAGATGGCAAATGATGTACCTGTTCTCTTTACTGCACTAAGTGAACTGTCTAACAGCTATTTAGAGGGAAGGTGATCTATCAAATACAAGAGACCTATAGGATTTCTGCTGTCCCAAACTCATTTGTTCTTGGTCACATGCATGCAGCAGTTTCTCCTGTATGGTTTTGATTTTATTTAGCCTTCTTCAGGATCTGCAGGATACTAATGGAGAAAGTTAAAAAAGCAACCTGGTCTAGTGGGAGGTGTCCCTGCCTGTGGTGGGGGGTTGGAACGAGATGATCTCTAAGGTCCTTTCCAACCCAAACCATTCTATGATTCTATGATTTAAAGAACATACATTTTCAGAAATGTCTATAGGCAAACCTTGCCAGCAAACCACTCGCTGGCCAGGGTGGAAGCTGGTCTGCTTTCTCATGAAAATCTCATCACACTGACACATTCCCACAGCATTTTCCATCAGCATTTTCCAGCAGTAAGCTGCTACATCAAAATCATTTCTGTCAGCTCAACCAAGGGGTGTTGTAAAAGCCAGAGACTGCTCATCATGTTGGGAAATGTATCCACTATGCCAAAGATTACCACTCTCAAAGACAAAATATGAAAGCAAAATCAATATGCTTGTCACCTTTCTCATGATTTAGTTGCTCAGATGAATAGAGACAGATACATAATTATTAAAAAATATAAAATCTTACCTCTGTGGAAAAGTCATAACTTATACAGGCTAGGGATGAAACACTGGCACCAGTCAAATCAAAGACAAAACTCACATTGACCTTAACAATGTGGGAGATTTGTCCTTGCATGGCAAGGAAAAAATAGAAAAATCGAGAAAAGCAATAACCATCTCAATACACGAGACTCAAAATTTTAAGCAGATTTTTTTACCTGTGATTGCAGACTCCTTTGCTACACAGTTTTGAAGTGCCATTAGAGTGGATATATTTGCTTAATTTGACTGCTTGCTGTATTTTATAATGTATGAAATACACTTTTCCTCTCCTCTAAGAGAGTTATTTGCAACATAATGTTTCCCTAGACTGCTAGGCTCTCCTACTGCCCAATAAACTGAAAAGCAACAAGAGGAATAATTTATCACTGTGTTTATATTTACTACCAATGTGAATGAAAAGAGCACATTAGATCATCCCTACAGCTGACATAGCCAGCAAAAAAAATGGAAATCATAAGCTGTTTAAAAAAACACCTGCAACCCATGAAAATACTTGAAAACAAAATCAACTGAAACTAAACCACTTATGAAGTTTCACCTTATCCATCCAAAGTTCAACATGAAGCATATAAAATATTCCTTTATTATACTGTTACTGTAGATGCAGTTGGATCTCTAAACAGCAGTAAACTGTATGTTCTACATAATAAATGAATTACTCTAAGTTGGAAAAATGTGACTAAGTGGTTCTCCCCCAGTTTTCCATCTACTAGGATACTTTCTCTACAAGACAGACAACTAACTACTAGCTTCTTCCAGCTTTAGTAGCAATGCTTTCAGCAAAGTCTGCACATCCAATATTTCATTGCTATGAATGCATTTTGAAAGGAAAGTAATTTGCCAAACAGTTATCTCATCTACACAGGTTTATTACTAAATTCAGAATAAAAGTCAGTTCTCTAATCAGTTTTTTTATTGACCTTATCTCAGCATATTGTCCTCTTCTTAAAGCACTCAGCCAGTATTAATCCACCCTTAAGAAAAATTTATGTACTCTACCATCCATACTTCTATGACAGGAGACTTTTTTTTTCTTTTCCACTCAGTTTTTCCTTTCCTCTCAAGATTTTAATCTTACTCTGTCAGACAGTATCAAGTACATCTCAGCCCTCTATTCCATTAGTCTCCACAGAGCCAGAAGCTGCTAAGACCTCTGGATAATGAACAAACATAAACCGCAGATTTTCAAGCATTTTAAGAGATATCAATACAGAGGGAGCACCAGAGCACCATAGATATATGAACAATAGATATATCTTACAAAATCACTCTTTCAGTAAACAATAAAGCAGCAGCAAC
The DNA here is from genome assembly GCF_965178545.1 of Coloeus monedula. Taxonomy (NCBI): domain Eukaryota; kingdom Metazoa; phylum Chordata; class Aves; order Passeriformes; family Corvidae; genus Coloeus; species Coloeus monedula. The sequence continues at coordinate 85,356,551 of NC_138782.1, read as the reverse complement.
TTTGTTAAAATCTCTTGGAGTCAGGACAAGTTGAGAAATCCAGGTAGTGATGTTCAGTTTTAGAGGATGTGCTCTCTTGGCTTTCTCAGGAAAAGCACAGAATGGTTTGGGGTGGAAGAGACCATAGAGATTATCTAGTTCAAATCCTACTTGCTATGAGCAATCTGGTCTGGTAAAATATGTCCAAACACCAAGGAATAAAAGGGGAAAGAAAACAGTTGTAACTTCAGAAAGTATTTTTCATAACTATGGAAACCTAACAAATTTAAGAGATAAAAGAAGGTGCTTCCAGATGGCTGAAGCTGGTGAAAAGAAATCCCTTCTACCAAGTGCTAACACTAGGTGAGCAGGCAGAGCAGATGACTGCTGTAAGAGAAGCAGGAGCCTGATAGAGGCAGCTAAACAACATATTTTAAAGAAACGCAATCTACAAATCAGCTCAGCAAGGAAAAAGTTCAATCTTTGAATCAGCTGCAAGAACCAGAACAGGAGCAAGATCCTTACTTCCACAAAACAGGAAATAATATGTCAAAAGTTGCATTCCCATGCTGGAACACAAGCTTTGAAACTCTCCTTATGCTTTCCTCTTCAAAGGAGTCCAAGTGAATGGTGCATAAAAATCCCTATGTATGTCTCTCAAATATGACAATGAAGGATTTTTAATACCTATGTTTCTCCTAAGAGCTAAACAAAAGTATGTAGAAGATACAGAATTTCTCTTTAGTTTTAGAGAGGGAATTGTACTTCTGTTTACTCCTGCATAATTATAAAGGAAAAAAGAGGGTTGAAAGTAGTTACGTATGCTTCAGTTTCAGCAGTAGAAAATGAACCTATTACATCTTTGAATGCTTCCTGAAATATGACTGCTGTAGTTTTTTTCACTGCACCACAAAAAATAAAACACCACCAGGCTCAAACCTGAAGCTTAAACGTATAAAAGGCATTTTACTGTTATCTTCTTTGAACATCAGACCAATTTTTAAACACTACCATGCACAGTTCATAATACTACATTGTGTTTTAGAAGAACACAACTTACGTGGCTATCTTAAATCATATCTACTGCAACAGACAGTCTGTACATAGACAGATACCCACGCTTAAATCCCGCACATGTGCTAGTGTGAAATCAGGTGAGATGAAATGACTGCAGAGGAAACGTTGATTACACACCAGCAAGGCTACAGCCTACAATCAACATCAAATGCTGTACTTATTTCCACTCAAGGCTGACAGGTAATCAAGCAATGCCATGCCACCCATGTGCACAGGAAGAGAATAACCTTCCCAAAAAGACAAGGACAGTGGTGGCCAGACCTCTGCTACTAGATCCAGCTGTGCTGGATGACATTAATCTCACAGGCACATGGTGATCCTCTGCTGCAAGTTACCATTCCTCTCTCCCCACAAAAGACCACTTCAAAGTTTCTACCTAGTGTCTGGTGAAATCAGACTGATACACCAAACTCAGGCCTCTGGTCTGCACTAAATGGATGGATTTATCCTAGAAACAGGAAAGGGAGGGCTTGCACAAACAATTCTGCTGGCAGATCACAGGGGAGAGACTAATCTCTGGTGGAAAAGAGAGTGAAAAGCTGAGAACAGTGTTTTTGTCCACATGTACAGCTGGATTTGAAAGATAACATATACTCAAAGCCTCAGACCAGTCTAATTCACATCCAGATTTGTATTTTCACAAATGTTACAGCTAGTGCTAAGTGTTATGGCTTAAGCCTTAATAACTACAGATAGTACAAACGCTTGGGTAGTTGCAATTATGCTGCAGTCAAGATGCCCTGTACATAGAATACACTTCTACCTTGAAAAAAGAATCAGACAAAGTGATAGAAACATGTTTATGTGAATATAAATGAACCTACATATCCCTTATCCCCATATTTAATAATGCACTAATACCACTACAGGGACAATGTGCATAAACAGACAGAGAAGGCCATAACCCTGCCTGACACATTTCTCACTCCTTTAAAATAAAGACAGATCAACGAGTGGGAGGATTAAAGCATCTGCACCATGTCTAGGCCCCAGCTCTATAAATATTCGATTTCTGATAAACTCTGCAAGAAGTTTGGTGTTGCCATAGGTGATGAAAACAGACAGAGCACTCAAAGGAATAAGACCTCTCCCAGAGGGGAAACTGCTCCTTCCATTCCTTCACCACCACCAGAAACAGTGACAAGTTATAACTGTTACCATTACCCTGTGGATTAGCAACTATTGGCAATGTCTGATTATAAACAGCCACATTAAATCTTAAGAGTTCACCTGCCTACCCACACCATACAGTTTATATATTTGTTCTCGCCTAACAATCTGGGATCAAGTCTGCTGATGCACAAATAACCTGTTCCAGAAATACATTTTGGCACCAGTTTGAATGAATGGACACAAAGCAGATGGCATTAGATGAGCAGAGACGTGAAAGAACATTAACTGCTATATTTACACTTGCTCCCACTGAATCCAGAGACCCATAAAAAAGCAGCTGTCTTTTCCAGACTTGAATGTTACCAAGCTGGTGCATATCATCCTCAGATCTCTGGGGTGGCTTTTGGGGAGAGCAAAGGTATTTTTAGAGGAAATTGGAGAGGAAAGCAGCATGTTCACTACTGGAAGAATGAGAGGAGCCAGAGACAGAATCACTACAGTTGGAAAAGACCTCCAGGATGATCAAAGCCATCAATCATTGAGATGACCTTACCTTGACAGTATAGTATTTACGTGCCCCAAGAGGGCCTCCTGGTAGCCTGCAAACTCACCAGCTACACTCAAGCAGCCAAGCTGTCCTCTGTTACACTGATGTTTAGTTCTTTTTCTTCTGTACTCCAGGCTCTTGTGATAGTAGTTGAACCTTAGGTCACTAGGTGCCCATCTCTCCTACGGCACGGAGGCCATGTAAGTAGACTTGGCTGCTCTAATATCCCCTCCACAGCTCATCAATGGCAGCCACTTAACACAGCATGTCAACAATAGCAGCTGCAGGTTCTCTCACATAGGGAAAGTTTCCCAACATACTTTAAAGGACATGTAGTGAGAAGTCTGGTTTTGCGTATGCACCAGAACATGAAAAAGTGTTTTATCTAACTACCCTTCCTTTGCATTTTTGGTTGAAGAAAACCAAGGAAACATCAGCCTGTGCTCATAGCACCATAACTTCATACCACTAGCTTGGTAAATCTTAAATATTTTACTATAGAAACAAAAATTTTCAAACCAAAATGTCTCTAGAGGAATATGAGTCCCATGAAAAGGTCAATACTATGATACTACAGATTGACAGAACAGATGCAGTTGTACAAGCCAAGTTTCAAATATTTAATGAAATAACAAAACTAATGTATAGGGTCAATCTAAAAGCGTTCATGACTAGCACTACCATGCTCGAGTTCTAAAGGAGACAGAAACTAAAATACATCCAGAATACTCTCTCAGCCAAACACAGCAGCACTGTGCCGCACAGGACTATGTCATGAAGGCAATAATGAAGCCAACAGAAGCACAGATTGGGGAACCATGCTATCCCGACAAACTAAAACCCTGCAAATTGGGTTAAAGAATAAAGGTATGTGGAACAGCAGCTTTGCAGTCTGACCCACTAACCCCTACAGGGCTCAGATTTGGGTATGGAGGAGGGGACATTCTGTGAAGGACTCTTACCTCACTCACTCTGCAGGAGGTCAAGGTCATTCTTTAGCAGACATATCTGCAGGGAATTTCACACCTCAATGAGTACGTGCTTCAAACAGCTTTAAGGTCTTAGAGAAAACATAATTTTGGTCAGTGCTATGCTACCACAGAAGCAGAGGAACAGAGTTGGCAACGAAAGCTGGGAAGAACTTGGCTTCAGCAGACCTATCATCTGAAGAGTCAAATTCCCCAGAACTCCTAGGAGAAGGCTGGGGAAAGGTATGTCCTCTGCTGTACAGTATGAAAGGCACTGTACATCTGTGAGCTTTCCAGCCTTCAATGCAGGAGGAAACTGATTAGAACACCATTCTGTTAAATCACTTCTTCTTCTGTCCAAGGAGAAAATGTGAAATATAACCAAAACAACCATGCAGAAAGAGAATTAGATTCCTTTCATTCAATTTCTAGTGGAATTAATTTCAACCAAAGCAAGGGTTTCCTTCTTTAAATATGCTTTCTCAATCTAGTAATGTACCTCCAGGGTTTAAGAAATAAACCCATCTATAAGTCAGCATGCATTCTTTCAACATAATCCTTCCTAAAGTATTACTTTCTTATAATAATGAAGCTAGATTTGAAATGTGACAGAGGTAAATGAGAACAAGCAAGAGATTCCTCGAAAGTACCAGGCTGTGCATGTGTACTGCAAGCTATCACTTTGCTATTGTTAACAGTTGCATGCTGAAACTTGCCAAAGCTCTAGAGAAAAAACCATTGGCAGTTGCAAAACCAGTAGAAAATAAATCTCTGCATGTTTTTATTTGATATGAAGACAAGCAATTCTTTAAAATTTTAGATCAAGTAGTTCTTTGTGTGAAAAAAATGAAAAGGTTTTTTGGGTTTGTTTTCTTTCAGGATGAGATGGCTATTAATTTTTGTTTCTTTACATCTAGAAGCCCCAAAACTTCATGGCTTTATTTTGTTTACTGCCAAGCCTTCCTCATTAGCCTATACTATTTTTATTTCTACTGTAGACATTACTTCTTGTGGTACCCATCATTAAGACAGGCACAGAAATAGTACTATTGACCTTTGCTAGTCTTACATACACTTTCTTGAATGTAAATCATAACGGGGGATGTAACTGGGTACTAATGTTGCATTGCAATTACAGATACAAAGCAAACTGAGCTAAAAACATCATGGAATTTAGGATTTTTCTAGTCAACACCAGATGAAGTTTGTTTTTTACTGTAGTAATCACCACACCAAACTTCAAACTAATCATGCAGTCAGAGCAGCACACATATTTCTGCATCATGTAGTTTTAAACTGCCATAGAAAAACATTTGTTTAGGCATATATATGCATGGGCAGTTGTAAAACACAAGTTAACCTAAAACAAACGAGGCACTGCAAGCTGCTGTGTCAATTTACTGCATGCTAGCTGTATCCTAAAGCTAGAGACATGAAGAAATTAATGCTTGGCAGCCCTAACTGAAACATACGATGCAGCTTCTAAAAACTTCTTAGCCTTGCCAAAAGGTGTGTCACGAGGCTGGATTGGAGGAAGGTGAGTCTGCCACCCTTTCCAAGCCCTGCACTGCAGCAGACCATTCCACACTTGCCCACAGCGTCTGCTGTCATGGCAGGACTTGTTCCCACATGATTACCTCAAAGCCATGTGCCCTAGGTTACAATGTAAGATATAACCAAAAGTATGTATTCTATTATCATCTTCACTAACTGTTAGAGCAGGTGGGGCAGTGTTCCTTATCTCCTACCATGACTCATCCTTGATAACTCCCTCCGGGAGCTATCTCTGTTTAATGGGCAATCAAGGACCCACAGCATGACTCACAGAATTCCATCAACCCATTGTGAGATGCTCCACCCAGGGGAAGGAGCCAAGCATTCCCACCTGGCTATAATCTGGGGTTTAGAACAGCAGGAACAGCCCTTACCTATAGGACTCCTAGAGGATAAGAACTACACCACTGGACTGTCAGGTGAAGATCAGACCCTTTTCTACAGGACCACTTCATCTGGACTGCTACCACCACCCTGATTAACAGGGTGTCAGGTTGTATCCTGACTCTGTCAGTGTACTATTGTAGTTACTACATTTATTTTAATTTTCCTATTAAATTATAATTCTGACTTGCAATCTTCCACTGGTTTGGTTTCAAACTAGCACACCACATCACTCAAAAGCCTTTGCTCTGTTTTTGCAGTTCTTATGCCACTAGGTTTCTTTGGCCTCTTGGGAATCTGTTTCAACTGCTCAGAATCAATAATATACTGCTGTATCTCCCCCAGAAAGGAAAAGAACTGACACAATGGTGCTGCTGTGGCATTCAGCAACTGCACCTCTTATAGTATTTCAGCATTGAAGAAGAGGATGAAAAAAGTCCTGAACAAGGTGCAATGAATAGCCTGCTGTCTTATAAAAGAAAGGTCTAAATAGAGAAATATATAGATTTATTTTGTTGACCAAGAAGCAAGTGAGACGTACCTAATTCCAGAGAGAATAAATAGGGTCAACAAAGTGGCCACATAATCTCCCTTTAACAGTGAATTTCCTCTCTCAAAATTAAGCTGATAAAGTATGGTTAATGTCAGGTGTGTTTCACAGCACACTATGCACTTTTGTCTTTGATTAGATGCTGCCTTACCCATATGTGTGATGTTCTGGTCATTTGCATGGCCGTTGCTCTCAATTAGATGCTCTTAGGTGGTATTCTCTGCAACAAAGTTTATGAAGCATCCTATCTCACCAAAATACCCTCTTACTCTATTTCAATCCTATTATGTCTGAAAGAGAGGGAAGTGCTAACATATGTGAAAGAGAAGAACTGCTTTTAGGTCTTTACTACACAGTAACACAGCTGGATTCTGAGCTGGCATATGTCTCCTTTCCTCTCCTTCTAGCCATGAAGTACTGTAGCACAATCTAAAACACAAAGGGGACTTTCAAGTGCTGCATCATTCAAACCAGAAAAATGAACAATACAGTCTTCTATTACCAGCTTAGTTTTCCAGCTCAAATGATCCCTTCACCAAAAACTAACATTTTCTCTCTTATTCCCTATTACAGGATCATTTACCAAAGTAACTCAAATTGTCTTGCTCCTATTTTTAATCACTACCCCTAAAAATGTTTTTCTGACTCTAATCAATCCTTCTCCCTTAAACCCACACAATACATTTTTCAACAGGATTTACCTCCAGCCTGTACTACGTCAGATATACTGCAGTAGGAGATAAAGTCTTGTTCACAGTTTCTCCAGGAAAAGCAAGATTACTACAAAAATAGTCATTTGTTTCCCAGCTGCAGCAGCAGGTAAAATCTAGAAGCCAGAATCCCCTTCAGGGCATGGCTGGAGATGCCTTTCCTTGCTTTTGTTTCTTGTCCTTTTTTTCCCCTCAACTCCCTTGCCCTTTATTGAAGTAAAACAGCAGGCTAAGATTATTTCACGTTTTGAAGAAACATGGTGGAAAACTAAAGAAAACAAGGAACTGAACTGGAAACCTGAGAAGAAAGCAGCATATCTTGCTAAAAACTGAAGTGTGGGCAAGCATTTGCACTAAACTAGAGATGTAATTGGGGTGCATTAACAAGGCTATCACACAGGCAGCAAACAAATTATTTGGGTTTCCCTCACGCTCTCCGTAACTCCGAGGGTAGTAGCAATACAGTTATCTCCAGGATTCAGCACTGGCAAGACACCAGAGACATTAGATATTAATGTTGTAGGTCAATGCATCTTTGAATTTTAATTTAATGAAAATCAGTCTGTCTTTGTCCAAATTTAGGCCCCTGTTCAGAGTCTGTCTGAGGCCAGTCATAAGACAACCTTCTCATCTCTTACACTGAAATGCCTTAGAAAACCTAATGGACAGGTGAAACTGACATGAGAAATTATAGAGCAGCACCGGAGGTCACCTGCTCTGCCTTCGAATGGATTGTCAGAAGAGATTTACTAAAAACTACTGTGGTAAGGTGCTTTACAAATAGAGAAACCACAAGGAAACAAGCCAACCACTTTGGTTAATACTCTTGATAATAATACTTTGGTTAATACTTGCTGATGGCCCAGAGGGTATAATTGCAGTTTAATTTTGCTTTTGTCTCTAAACTGCTACATTTTTATCTAAAAAGAAAATCTACCAAACCCTGAAAGCCAGGAAATGGTCTACCCTTTTCATTTCCTGCAATATTTATAGTTAGTTATGTCAGAGAAACCAGTACACAGATGTAAACTGGGTTTCTTAGAGTCTCCCTTAGCAAGTGCTATAGGAGCAGAGCACACTGATGTCACATTGAAACTTCTGGGATATCTTGTCACATACACAATGTTGCCACGGTGTCAGAAGTGGCCATCGCCTGTGTGCACACCCATTTCTCAACATACTAAACCCAAATGCTACCTGACATATGATTTGAAATACCAGTAAGATGTGAGGAGGGGGCAGAGGGAGCATGACATAGAATGGATGCATTAGAAAACAGAAATAACTGATATCTTTTATTGAGAGGCATTTGGTTATATGCTCACATTTACACACAATCTTTATTTTTACGTGTAATCCGAACAGTCGACTCTACCACAACTCTAAAGAAAACAGTAGAGGAGATTAAAGGAGAATGTGGCACTGTTATGTAACACTTTGAAACTAGATAGGTTGAACAGATGTCTTCATTAGATTATCTTTTGAAAACTTTTTGGAAAAAAAGCAACTTTGAAAAATTAGCTGCTTAAATTCTCTCTTTGCTTCCTGGCAGTTAAAACTGGAATGAGAATAAATACCTCCCTGCATGAGGTATGAGGATTAATTTGTTTGTGTATATAAATGGGTATTTAAGTATCAACTACTATTTTATTTTTAACACCTTATTGGGACTACTGCATTCTTACCACAGTTCAGCTTTTGGCAAGAGATTAAGATTGAGTTAAAACAGGAACAGGTGTTTAGAAGATTATATGGCTGCAATAAAAGCACAAACCAAGAAGATGAAGGAAAAAAAAATTGTGTAAGGCATTCATTTGTATCCTGCGAAATAGAAAGACACACAGAAGAAAACATAAAACCACAGTAACTAAGGAGTATTCAGGAAAATGTCTTTTCCTACTATGATTCATTCCCAGGGGGACAGAATCTGAGCAGGGCTGTCCTTTGGTCCCAGGTCATCCTGTTCCTGTACAATCTCATGATGCCTATTAAATGGCCAAGCATTCAGTAAACACTGCTTAACACTGGTTGGGTAATAAAACATTTTCAAAGCTTCTAAAGGATGTAGGACTTTAAGGCCACTCTCAGTGAGATTTGAGCTCCTAAATTATATTAGGTACTTTTATAGTGTGGATTTCTGGCCTCTAAGATCCCTATAGCCATTACTAGGTAAAACTGATTTTTATTTCTAGGGATTGAGCATATTCTTTTGCCAGCTGCAATCAGAACAAAAGCTGAAACCATCCATTTTAAGGCTCAAACTCATGAAAACAGATGTTTTCTTGGTAAAAAGAACAGTTACTGACCTTGAAACTTCATAAGAAAATACAGTATTTACAATTTTTAGAATATTTTTCTTTCAGCACGAAGGCAATTGAAGATAAAAGCTTTCAAGTGGGGTTTTTTTTGAAAGCAGACTCAAACATCAATCCTCCAAGTTAAACCTCTTTTCATCAAGATATACTATTCATTTTATACAGTAGTAACAGTAAATAAAGTGAAGATTTTTAAAAGCAGAGATCTGTGGGGTAGTAGGTGTTGCAAGATGTGTGAGATTTATTATTACTTTGTTTATTGACACATTTCTTTAAGAGTAGAGCATGATGTACAAAATAAATAAAATTTAACTATGGAGATACCGGGAAGACTCTCCATGGGCAGCATGAGTCCTCAGCTCTGGGAACTCTCGGAAGTCAAAAAGTTGACTGAGAATATCACAAGAAATTAAAATGGTTGTCTAGACTATATTGAAGTCCCTTATGTCTTTCATTATGAAAAAGCTTGCTTGTAGAACAACTGAGAGAAGGAATGTAGTAATGTAATTTCTGCATGCTAGATGTTTATTTTCCTGGTATTATATGATTCTTGCATTTTAAGAAGGTTTAATACAATTAACTTTGACTTCAGTACATTTAAATTGCATCCTTTCTAAGTATTTCTTGTCAGTAGTCACCCATGAGAGAAAAGTCTATTAAATTAGCAAGAGAGTAAGAAAGACTTAAAAACAACTAATGACAGTCTCTTTGAAAACAATATTGAAGAAAACAGTTTTGACCTGAGACAAATTCCCTCGTCCTTTTGATTCTAAAGATTTCCTCAACAACAACATGGTTATTCGGAAGATGAACTTTGCCCTGGATCTTTGATCCTATACACACATTGGAACACCTATTGTCCAAGGGAGGCAATTATTCATGTAGTAAAGTGCTTATGGGAGTCAAATCTAGATTCATAAATAGCTTATGGATTCCTGCCCCTGACAGGCATCAGACAATTTTAAATAGTTACTCTCTATCAGGACAGATTTGGAAAATTTTGATGAATGCATCCATTAATGGTGAATTGAAAGTGAACTGGTCTTCCAAAAGGAAGGGTTGTACAAGGAACCAGAGGGATCTTAAGACAAAGCTTGATTCGTTGATGATACATGATGTTATCTGCATTGACAGGACTAAATTTAATGAAACACAAGAATTCTATGTGGCCCCAGCTACAAACCAGACTTGTTATGGCAAGTCTGTGAGATAGAAACTGATCACAAAAGCTAGGATAAACATCTGATAGCACAGAATCCAGAGCTAAACCCTTTCTCAATCAGTTTCTTCATCAGATTCCTATCCCAGCATGTCAAAAGAGCAGCAACAGTGGAAAATGCAAGTTAACACTCTCAAGCAGAGGTCAGACTGACCCCACTTACTGGCATCAGGACAGCAACTTCCACTGCAGAAGCAGGACTGACCTTTTGAAACAATGACCTTTTGCATGCTGTAGCATCACCAGAAGATTCTGAATCTCAGAACCCTGATATCTTTCTTCTCAATTAACCATGACTATTCAAAACCAGGAAAAAAACCCAAACATAGGCATTTAATAATTTAAAGCCAAACACTCTTTCCAAGCACAGCCGTTTTTCCTCACCAAATGAAATATCAAAGATTATACAAGGACCCCAGCAGCCTTCACCACAGAAGTATGCATTTCTTTGGTGGAAGGCTAAGCAATAACCAAATAGTCTAGCAAACTTCCTCCCCACTGTGTTGGCACAGCTGCATAGTCACTGGATAACACAAAAGGAGAAGAAGGAAGAGACAAGGTTACATGAACAAGAGGCTGTGGGATGGAAAGGCTGCCTTAGATTATTAGATATGTTGCTGCTGAATAGAAGAATACCACCCTCAATATCACAGCAATGGGAGCTGACGTACAGATCATTAAAAAAGGCAAATAAAGCTATAGGCAATGTCATGTGAACAAACACTGAATGGACATGGTATTAAAATGCCTGCAAATACACTCTGAAAGCAGTGTGTTCTACAGGCAGCTTTTCACTATATTCATCTTTATACGGAGAAGTCACGTAAGGAATACAGAAGGCAGCTTTTCATATCAATCATGTCATATCATATCATGTATCATATTCTGTTACTTCTGGAAGTTATTTTCATGTTTGATTTATCATGGAAAATATAGGTAAATTATTCCATTTGTCTTCTCTGGCCTCCAGGTGACCCTGCCTAGAAGCCCCAGACCTTTTCTCTCTCCAAAGATCTCTGTTATTTCTTCTAAATTGTGAGGAAGAGTTCACATCCTTAAAGATGTGAAATGTAAAAAACATTAAGCAAGCAAGAAAACCTCGGGCATTTACACACATGTAAACACAATCACCAAGCCAACCTCCCAAGAAAACCTTCAGAGAACTGGATTTATGAAGTGGAGTGCAGGTGCATCCTCTATTGAACAGAGCACCCTCTCTTCTTCCATCACCCTTATTTACCCACTTCATTTCTCATAAGAACATATCAGCTCTGAAACTGAGGGATGTGTATGTGCATCTACTACCACAGCATATGCTTGCACTGTGACAGAACCAAAGGGTTCAAAAAGACAGAAATTACTGTGAGCAATACCCATCCCCCTTCACAACCATTTTATGGAGCTCATAAACAAACTCTTTCCCCCCATACCAATTTTCTGCAGCCTCTCTTTTCTGTCCACTTCTGCCATTCTTTGATTTAAATTTGAAATAATTTCCTTGGAACATGTACCATGCTTTTAATTTTTCAGCCAAGTGCTATGCACAGCTTTTATCTGTAATAGTAACAGATTGCCCAAGGACACACACAATGAGTCATGGAAAGAGTAAGGATTTCCTGGCTCTTAATCCAATGCTCAGACAAGGCCTCTCATGTTTCCAATTTTCAGGAGCCGGCAGGTGGGGAGAAGAAAAGACAAAGGAAAAAAAGACGGAGGTAGACTTTTTTAGGTAAGCAAAACAGACAACCAGAAAAAAATCTGCACAAGCTCTTCCCCTCCTCAGTTTCAGATAACTGATGTAACGGTAATCACAGAATCTGCTGAAGAGTTTATATCTGGTTTTAAAAAAATGCAATGGGTAGAACAGAGGAAATATATCAATCAGCAGGAAAAAGACACAAAAAAATTTCTTAAAGCAGAAAGAAAAGAACAAGTTTACTCAGCAAGCCTGGAAACAGAAGAGAAAGGAACTTACATGCTTTCAGGGCAAAGGCATTTGGGAAGCTTGCTCCCAAACAGGAGTGTAAGTAGCAGCATTAGCATATGGCCACCGCAAAACCGTGAAAAAACCTGGGGGTTGTGAACATGGAATTGGTGACATGAACCAGTTCTCACCTGAACACGCTCCAGAAACACTGTGTGTTACACTGGTCTATTTAACTTACGAAGCTGATCCCCTCAAGGCCAACTATAATCAGCAAGAGATGAGGAACATTCAAGAGACAAATACAGATCATGCAGAGGTGATGTATCAGCATCCCCAAAATAATTAATATCCATCCTAATAATGCCACCTACTCCAAAAAACTATGAAACTCTTTACAAGACCCATTATGTCACAAAAGAACAGGAAAATAATATTTCATCCCCACAAAAGTAGGCCACCCATCACATTCTGTAAAGGGATCCAAGCAAAAAAATAAATGGATTATGATAAAAGTTGTACTCATTTATCACTGCAAAATACAGTTCACACATGGGCTTTGACAGCACCCTGGATAACTGGTTGAAATGAGACTCATTTCAAAAGGAAACAGATGTTAAAACACTGGTGTCAGACAAAGACATTAACTGGACACGTGTATGGGATAGTTAGGGACTGCTTGTTTCGGTGGGCTGGAATAATGAGATTATCTAGACACAGTCAAACCAATATTTGCACTCCTGACCTAACCACCACTGAAGAGATCTAGTGCAACACCTAACAGGTGCAGTCAACCCTACATCTCAGAAATGCAATGGCTTCTTTGGGTCCCTACTCACCCCAATTAAACAATTGACTGCAACAACAGCCATCACCATGAACAGCAAACTACTCCAGCAGAGAGTGAGAACCGAGGCAGCCAGGAGGCAGTTGTTTCCAGATTCTCAGTGACACACAAGCAGTGAGTAGCACAGCATTAGCCTGCACACTGCCTGAGGCCCTGCTGACAAAAGACACTGAAAGGCTGAGGTATTCAATGGCCTTTTTGCCTCAGTCTTTACTGATAATCAGCCTGCAGGAATCCCAGGCCCCTAGGACTAGCAGGGAAGTCTGTAAGAAGACTTACCCTTCAAAAAGGAGGACCAGCTAACAGAACACTTACAGTGGACATACATCTGCATCAGGAAAAGTGTTGCTAGCAAGTTGAGGGAGGTCATCCTTCACCCCAAAACAGCACTGGTAGGGTCACATCTGGACTGCTGGGTCCAAGTCTGGGCTCCCCAGTACAAGAAAGATATAGACTTAATAAAGTGAGGAAAGGGTTAAGAACAGGCTAAAAAGGGACCATGAGGATGACTAAGGAGCATCTTTCATATGAGGAGAGGCTGAGAGCTGAGACTGTCCAGCCTGACAAGAGAAGGTCCAGGAGTATCATATCAATGTGTAAAAATACCTGAGGGGAGGGAGTGAAGTTGACAGAGCCAGACTCTTCCCAGTAGTGCCTGCTAACAAGACAAGAGGCAATAAGCACAAATTAAAGAGCATTAAATTCCTTCTGAACACTTTTTGACTGTAACATGGTAGAACACTGGCACAGGCTGCCCAGGGAGGTTGTGGAGTCTTCATCCTTGGAGGTATTTAAAACCCAAGTGGGCATGCTCCCGGCTAACCTGCTCTAGCTGATTGTGCTTTAGCACTAGATGGTATCAAGAGGTCATGTCCAACCTCAATGACTCAGTGACTCTGTACATATATTTCTGTTGCATGCATTTTTTAAGTGAACCAGCTAATTAACAAAGACTGGTAATTAAGGCATCCCTAAAGACAAATGGTTCAAATGTTTTGCAAAACCTACAAACTGGACTTTTTCTACTCTGCTCTTTTTAGGGGGTTTAGACAAAGTGCAAATTTCACATTCCCTCTTAATTTTGCTGCCTAAGTTTCCTTTTATATATCAACTTCCTTCATTCACTTGAAAGATATTTTAGTCAAATACTGGACAGAAAATACTTCTGAATTAAACCTTATCTTGCAGTTTTGGTTGACTCCCCTTCTCTTCTCCCCTCCTCCTTTGCAACCTCTTTTCTTTATATTACAAAATAGTATGAATCTGTCCTTCAGCTCATGGCTCCATGAAGTCCATAGTATTCTCTTCAAGCTTCTTTTTCTCCCCCCTTTTTTCTTTGTCTGTTTTCCAGCCACTGAATACTTTCCAGTTTCAGATGAAAATAACAATTAGGTTTTACTATTATGAGACCTTTTCTTGTACTGATAAAAATCGTACTATGCAAAACAAAGCTAGAATGATTTCTTTAACAATGAGATTTTCATGTTAATTTTTAACTTCTTTTTAGAAAACATTAATAACCTTCAAGAAGAATCAATTTTCCAGATTTTTTCTTCCAATTATTTTTTTTATTTTTTAAATCCAATTTTACCATCAAGGAGAAATATATATGAATAAAGTATACACTGGAGTCATATCTCCCTGGAGTCATCACTTTGGATTATTGAAGTATAATTATTACAGAACATTGGTCTGCTCTAAGACTTCCAAAATAATGTTTAAAACATCTTCCTTAGGGCAAGGCCACTAAAAAAACACACTGTTGAACCCTAATTGCCTGCATCATAAAAAAAAAATATAGCATTTCCCAAAGCTCAGTGAATGAAAAATAGCATAAATGAGTAGAAATGTAGAAAGATGAAGTTAGAAATGTGCAAGATCCAAAGCTGAGGATCACAGCATGACCTTAAGGTCTGAATGAAATAACCCAAAGTTGTTCAAAATTTTACCAGCTTTGTAAGATAAACACTAAGAACTACCAAATATTGAAACCAGGCACTTAACATTTCTGCATGAAAACCTTTAATAAAGCTGTACTGAGTTAGTAGAAAAATAAAAATGAAAAATTGTTTGCCTCAAACTTTTAAAACAATCATTCTCCTGGACTTCTCACACTAAAACCCTCAATGCTTGAAACACAATATGAACAGATACTTTTAATTCACTTTGAACATTTGCCACATCATTTCACTCACTTTGTAAACTGAATTTAAGCATTTTATACAAAATTCTATTGTACTGCATATACAACTAAAAACAACTCTCAAAAGGGCTTTTGATCCCCAAAACCCTAAATTTCCTTACTAAGCCAAATTAAATGAGCATGCTTGCTTGCATGTGCAAGTGTTATTTTTATAATGTGACTGATCCTCCCTAACTTTACTTATTTAAAAAAATTCATTGTCCTTTAGCTTGCTTTTTAAAATAGGGTTTGTAATCTTTAAATCTCAGGGATCTTTCCAAAAACCTAATTTTTTTCACATTACATTTATTTTATGCACAGTCATAGATACATGTCCACTGTGCATTACACGAAGTGCAACTAAAGTAAAAAAATGCTTTGTACTTTTCCCTATCTTCTATCTCTGGCTGATCTTCTCTTCCCAACTACAAAACACAAACAAAACATGTTTAAAACAAAGACTGAAAAACAGAAGGGAAGAAAAGCACAGACCTTGAACACCAGGAGTAAAATTAAATTAGTTAACGGCTAGAAGCATGAAGCATTAATGAAATAGAAATAGTTTTCCCCTTATGAGGAACATTTATTCAGTGTTAATTAAATTCTTTTATTCAAAATCCATACTTACCCAAGTGTAAAAATATTACATCATATCAATAACTGCAGAGTGTAAGCAAGTACTACATTATAAGCATCTTTTCCCCATCTGTGGAGTGAGGCCTTTAAATAATTTATACTGATTGAAGTCTTCAAACAAAAGACAAAAAAAACCAACAGAGAACCCTCTGCATGAACCGGCAGCCACAGCTATCAATTCACTTGTCTAACAAATAGCTATCTGAGATTAGCTTCAAGCATTTGCTTGCAAAGTTCACATGCAATAGTGCTAATGAGGAATCTGCAATAATTATTTCTCTACAATATAGCCAGCTGGCTGGTTTATTCATTTGCAGGCCAGTTCTGCACCACTGAAGCCAAAGAGAGTTTTGATATTAACTTCAAAAGGTTCTGGTCCTTGTCTACAACGTTGAACTATCACCACAAACACTTCAGGTGCATTTCCTTAATACCACACAAATTAATTAAAGCAAAGCTGCCACCACTAAGGGACCACCCCTAGCATTTTTAAGCTTACAAGACGAGAAACAGGCTCCTAAGTCTTCAGGTAGGCACCCTAAATGATTGCCTAACTTTAAAAAACACTTAGTATTTGTTCATTTGAATGAGAACTCTAGGTAATCCAAAGTCCTGGCAATTTTTATTGGAATGGCTAAAACGGGACTGACAAGTCACCTCTGCATAAACAGAATACTGTGTGAGATTAAGATAATGTCTTTACATGAAATTCTTTTTTCTGTGACTTGCATCTTCTTCAAGATGATTACCTTGTTGTAAAAAAATATTACAAGGTTGTTTTGAGAATAATTTTGGAAGATTTGATTAGGCATTCAGATGCTTTTTAAATTATCTGAATGTAGGTTGGGAAAGGAGTGCAGTATCCAACAGTGATACTGCACTTTAATAAGTATCAGTACTTTAACCAGTATTCAGTATTGTTGTAAAAGAGTTCCACTTGACTTCTTCATTGCTTTGTATTAGGAATGCATGCTCTGCCTTTGCAGGAAAGGCTTACATAAAATGATTAGCAACAAAGTGTCACCAGGGTTTTCTCCAGCTTCTGAGCTACACTTAAAAATACGTAAACACTGTCTCACTTCTGACAGCTCATTTTAACTAAATTACAGGAGCACAATCATTTCCAGGTGGAATCAGAGCTCTGCTTCATCTAAATCTAGTGCTGTGGATACAACCTTGTTAAATGCTAGAGTCCTCAGAAGATGATCTAATTACCAGGCAAATGGGAGAATGGTCTCTCCCCAAACTCCTCACACAGGAGTGGCTTAAAAATGTAGAATAAGATTCAGTACTCTTTCAAAATCAATCTTAACATTGAACCATATAGCTCAGACAAGCAAAAGCTTACAGAACAGAATACAGTAAGTTTTAGAGATACTATTTGGTCACATTATACATCCTACCTTAAAACAGAAAAAGCAGTCACTTAATGGAATATATCCCCAGAAGAATCGTGCAGAATGGACACTTCTGATTAATTTAACCAGTCACTAGCTACTACTCTACAAAAATACAGCTGAAAATGCATTTCCTTTCTGTGGAAGCACAGAAGGTGAACTGAAATATGAAGGTTTCTGTGTGTTCAGCAGACCTTTTTTTTTTTTAATTCAAGAAGTAAAGTTGATTCTACTTTGCTACAAAGAAGGATATAAAGCCCTGTTGTTCTCCTCCAAGCCTCGGTTTTCCCATCTCAGCTGAAAAGAGGCAAATACAATTAGGTAACTGTAAGCACTAAAAGTTAGTTTCTAAACAGGGAAAAGGTGCAAGAATTACAAAGCTGTCTGCTCATAAATGGCATGGAAACAAAGTAAATTTATATCTAACAAAAATGAGAAAGTAACATGGAAATTCATCAGTGCATAAAACTCAAAGTGATTAACAAAGAGGGAAGCAAGACAGTCCTAGAATTTAATTTCTGAAAATCTGGCAAATGATAAATGAAATAGACTTTGTATGAAAACATGAAATAAAAAGTCAGCAGCAGGCTCTCTGGAGAGTTAAGAAAGAAATATGTTAGCTAGTCACCCCCCATTACACAATAATAGCCTTCTTTTAATTTGGTGGGTCATATGAAAATAGAAAATGTATCAAAGACTGGAGCATCAACAGCAAAAAAACCTTCTATTTAAAACTGAATTATTCAGACATACAGTTATTGATAAGAAGCAGAACTAGGGTCAGCAGTACCAGTCAGAGAAAGTGAGAACATCTGAACAGTACAATGCTCAGTCATTTTCAGGATAATATTTAAAAATTCCAGGCATTCTGGAAGAAGTTGGAAGAGGACTGAGTAGCCAAAATAGTCAGTACAATTAAAATAACGTCTTCACTTGTACAAGTTTTCAGACAAGATCCTTTTCCAAGCAGCCGAGGTGCTTAATACTTTTTTTTCTTCTATTTTCCATATAAAACTCAAGCTCACGAAAAGCCACAGAAGAAATATAGGTCCCTTATCTGGTTTCATCAATTCACAATGCCACAGCTCACAAAAATAATGGAGACTTGGAACTGATTTTTGAAAATAGTCTCTTTCTCTATATACCATGCTTTTACAGTTTACATTAGATATATAGGAACCTTTTTTTTTTTTTGTCTTTTCCATAATGCAGAATCACTTCTGATGTCACTTGTCAAGCCTCTGGGAGACAGATGAAGAAACTTTAACCAAAATGCCTGGCAAAAGTCCAAACAGCAATCACATTCTGCCCATCCAACACTCCCTGTGATCTCACTCCGCTACATCATCTTCAGATTTCTGCAAGTTTTTCTACATACTGCTAAATGGTTCCCAAGTTTCACCTCAAAGCATAACAGCTTTCTATTGGATGCTAAACAGTCTCCTTATTTCAGTAGGTTATGTTAATGCTTATACACCCTCTTGCCCCACTCTTTCTTCCCACGGGAATATTCCAAACCTTTTCTTAGGAGCTCTATAAAATGCACAGGCTGAGAACCAGCTTCCTTTAATTCAAAAGCAGTGGAGCTATTACAAACAAATATTCACACAACTGATCTTTTTTACAGATCAAAGCAGCAAACAACTTGGAGACAAAGGAAATCATCTTGTCCTTTTTTCGGCCAGTCAGAATTGTGTTGGTGTATGTCAACGGGAACATCACCAGCCCAGTAAAAGGAGAATTAGTCCATCTTATGTCTTACACTTCCCTTCAGGTCTTTCCCTGCCCCTGGACAGTGATCTGACCTGTTCCCCCATGTCATGTTTCTAGCTTTCCTAAAATCCAAACAGAGTTTTCTTCTTTAAGAAGCGGAAGCTTTCAAGCAGTACCATTTGTCATCAGCCACCACCCCTGGAACAGACCTATGATTTAAGCACAAAGATTTAGAGCACACTGTTCTCTTAACTGACATTGCAACAGAATGATGGACTTCTGCTTCTGAGAGAAGGTAAATTGTATGTTTCTCACTGGAGGCATTACTGACTTCTTCACCAAAAGATCCATTCCAGACTCATTTTCAACTGACAATAAAAAGAAAAGAACTTAACAGCCCTCTTCCTTTTTGTCCACCATGTACTTTATCACAGTCAAGTCATCGATTCAATTATTATGCTCTGGCTTTACAGCCTTTGCTATATTTGTCCATTTGTCTCCTTGAAGACATTATTACCGCTTCCAACTCTTCAACATGTAACACTCCTGAGCTGCTCTAAGTGCCTTGGAAAACTGACCTGTCTGTTAATAAAATGCTAGAATTTATTGACAACCTCCCTCAGGATTCCTCAAAATCTTGATCTGTGATAATATCATATCTATTCCAGCATATAGCTGAAATCTAAGAGAGTTGGATCCATCCATTTTTAAAGCACTTTTAAATCTACTAAGAAGCATTCTTATAAATACATCCTTTTTTCTGCAGAGCTTTCTGGACTCCTCAATTAGCTTCAAAGTTTCCATCCGGACTCTTAATGGAAATGAACAGTGTTGTAGCTTTCCACAACAACACACATTCACAAAACACATGGCATAACAACATACACTTCTAAGGAAAATCTCCATTATCGAATCATTATTATCCAGTGACTCAGTATTATTTTTAAAGCAAAAGAGGTCTTTGTAGCTGATAATGTGATTTCTGTGCACTTTTAGCTACAACATTGACACTTGCACTTCACATAAACCAAGCTATTAATTATAATCTGGATAGAGCTGAGATTAACTTAGAGATGCCACAGTTTTGGAGGGAAGCAGCCTTATACAAACCATGTTGAACATGTATTGCAGTATTTGGCTGTGCACAGGTCTAAATTTATCTTTTGAGCAGAGCCTGTTTTTCAGTCACAAAGGCAACAGCCTTGATTAATGAAGAGGAATGGACGTTCTAGAAGTATATCAGACGTCCCATAAGACTCTGCTTTATGTACATATTCAGGTACATAAAACACGGGTATTTGTCTTTTCCACAGTGTGGTGCTGAATGATAAAGACAAACTCTCTGTTTCTGTTTAATAGTACATTACCTACACAACTACTCAATCATTAGGACATAACAGCTACACTTTTAGATTTCAGAATTACTTGGGAAAATCAGAAAGTTCACAATAGATGAAAACTGGAAAAAAAAAAAAGAGTGGCACCAATCAGGCATTTTCATTCCTAATTAGTTCTGTCTTCACCCCTTTCTAAGTTTATCCACCGACTGTTGCCAGACCATCTAAACTGGATCCCTGCAATTAATTGGACATTCACATCTAAATGGCAAATGACTGTACTGGTTTTGCATGGCAACGTTTTGGTAGCGGGAGGCTGCAGAGGTGGCTTCCATGAGAAACTGCCAGAACTCCCCCCGTGTCCAACAGAGCCAATGCCAGGCGGCTCCAGGACAGACCCACAGCTGGTCAAGGCTGAGCCCGTCAGTGGTGGTGGCAGTGCCTCTGGGATAACTTAAGAAGGGGGAAAAAAAACCTGTTCAACAATCTGGGAGAGAGGAGTGAGCATACGTGGGAGGAGCAGCTCTGCAGACACCAAGGTCAGCAAAGAAGGAGAGGAGGTGTTCCAGGCACTGGAGCAGAGATTCCCCTGAAGTCCCTGGTGCAGCCCATGGTGATGCAGCTGTGCCCCTGCAGCCCATGGAGGTCCATGGGGGAGCAGAGACGCACCTGCAGCCCGTGGAGGAACCCATGCCAGAGCAGGTGGATGCTTGAAGGATGCTGTGACCCTGTGGGAAGCCTGCACTGGAGCAGGCTCCTGGATGGACTTGTGGAAAGAGGAGTCCACACTGCAGCAGGTTTGCTGCAGGGCTTGTCACCCCACAGGGGACCCACAACTGTAGCAGCCTCTTCCTGAAGGACTACACCCCATGGAAAGGACCCACACTGGAGCAGTTAATGAAGAACTGCAGCGTGTAGGCAGGGCCCATGTTGGAGAAGTTCATGAAGAACTGCCACCCATGGGAGGGAACCCACACTGAAGCAGGGGAAATGTGTGAGAGTCCTCTGCCTGAGAAGGAGGGAGCAGCAGAGACAATGTGTGATGAACAGACCATGGCCCCCATTCCCTGTATCCTTGAACCACTAGGAGGAGCTGTCAAAGAATTGAGAATAAAGTTCAACCTGAAAAGGGAGGACTTGGGGGTAAATATTTTCAAGATTTGCTTTTACTTCTCATTATCCTACTCTGATTTGATTGTAGCAAATTCAATTAATTTCCCCAAGTCAAATCTGTTTTGCCCATGACAGTAATTGGTGAGTGATCTCTCCCCGTCCTTATCATTGACCCATGAGCTGTTCATTTTACTTTCTCTCCCCTGTCCAGCTGAGGAGGGGACTGATAAAGCAGCTTTGGTGGACAACCAGGGTCAAAGCACCCTGATGACATATTTGAGCATCTTGTCTAAGAAAACTGCTTTGAAATGTATTACCAGATGCTTATGTAACAGGTGGCTTTTGCCATATTCTAGGCAAAGGGGATTGCACAGAAGGGAGTAGTTCTTCCAGCAGATCTACCCTCTCAAGCAGCAGGAGACCATATTTCCAGAGGAGGCACTTGCCTGCATGCTACACATGCACTGTTTCTTACTTGGAGCTCACAGTCTTTTTGTAATTAAATCTACTTCTGTTTATGATATGTGCGGGTTCACTCTCTCTGATTTCCTCTTTAATGGAGAACTGCCTTGGAAAAAAAGAACCATTTACCCTTTCCAAGAAACTGATGACAAATTTTCAATCTTAGTTTAGGGCCACTGCTGTCAAGGTTCTGATTCTTCATCACTGAGCAATGAAGTAATCACAAAATTTTGTGCTTTCACAAGGAAGCTCAGCTTGCAGTTTTCCCATTCATAGCTTCAGTTCAGGTTTGCACATGATTGATTTCGTTCTGTTTCCGGCCAATATAAACAGGCAGCTCCTTCCATTAGAGGAAATGTAGCCATGCCACATATTAGATAAGTGAAGTAATACCTTCCCATCAGCATGACCAAAGCAGCCACAGATATCACAAAACCATAGGCTAGAAATGTGAGCCTGTGCTGCAGATACAGATGAGTCATATAGGGACACAAGAGGACATACAGGACATTGTTCAATAAGCTCCTACATATACAGAGCTGAACAGTGCTCAACCAGGTGACGTTATGCTTTAAAAAAGTTTATGCAGAATCAGTATGAAACATTTTTGGTACAGGTTCAACAAGGACTTAAAAATACTAATTTTAGTTCAATTAAAAAATTGTTCCCTCTGAGATTGAGGCCCTAAAAGGTAGCACCAAAAGAAATGGATAGTCTCAGTGTCCAAGGCATATACCTGAATGCTCCAGAGATACTTTTAAAAGATAGCTTACACTGAGCACCAAGTAAGATAACCTGAGTGACATATTATAAATCAACTTAATATGGAACAATTAAGCAGCAGACAAAATAATAATTTCTTAATTGAACATAGAAATCTCTCTAATTCTGCAACGAAGTATTCAGATTTGTCATTGAAACACTAACTCTCTTAATATCATTTGCTCTTGGCAGCATTTGTTCAGTATAATTTTATAATTTTTTCTTAATTATTCTGCAGTGTTTCAGTAGATTTATTATAGCTCTTATTAAATGCAGACAAACATAAAAAAACCCCCCAAATATATACACTATAAGTTCTTTTATTTAAAAGCCAATTAAATATTTGTATGCATATTTTACAAAACTACATCTGCTTTCATATATAAGGTTTGGGTACTTCTTTCCTATTTAAAACAAGTTGTTTGAAATGAAACTTAAAAACTTACACATAATGATCACAAATAAAACGGAAAAAAAATCCATTTTGTGTCATCCTGGCATCCTATCTGAGTTAGTCAAAACTACAAAAAGCACATAGCAGGAACTTTTATACTAACCTGCAAAGATCAAAACATCTTTATTTTGGGTAAAATCAGAGCAGCCAAAATAGGCTGGCACTAACTACTCAGGTTTTTCTCACTGTAGTACACATTATGTAGAACCGGTCAGGTAAGGAAAGCAAAAATGACTGTATTTAAACAGAGATTGCAATGTATTTGCAGTGGTTGCTTCATATTACTGTCAATGTTAATGCAGAAGTTTCAGAGCAGTCGCAAGCTTGAGAGAAATATTTTTTTAAAATTCATACAGTATCTAGGAACTCATCCTTTGTCTGTGAAATACTACAGAATATACATATTCAGACCTATAATTCATTTTGTGGGAGATCCTCACTAGGCAAATAATAGCATGTGATTTAAAAAAATGTTTAAAGGGATAATAAGACATTTTACTGCATAAACTCACTTACTTAATTTTCCTTTCTGGGATAGTTTAATAAAAGACACAATATTTTGAAAGCCTTTCCTTCACTCTTTATATTTTCTTTTCTTGTACCTTTGTCCTGTCTTTGCTGCTGTTTGACAGTGCTCCAAAGGACTGGAATCCAGCATAAAAGAATATGTGCATCTTCTCTAGCTCCAAATGCCCAGAACAAATGGAACAGCCAAGCTGAACAAACTTTTCTTAATTTCACTCAGCAGTCTGCTTCAAAAAGGATTGTCAGAAGACACAGGTGCACCTGCTATCTTCAGCTAACTTCTTGCAATAAATGATTTTGAAATTGCTTTTCATACATATAGAGACACATAAAAATAAAAGTATCAATATTAAAAACCACCAAATATCAAGGAACACTTTAATTTTGACAATGCATGGACCTGAGAGACAGCAGTAATTTTATATTTTGTTTTCCGTGACCCTTTTGATACTCATATACTAGAGCCACTAAACTATAATGAATATTGTATTTATTCATTCTTATTTTCTGAGCAACTCCTATTTCTAAATATGTTGCCTTTAAAAAGTTTCCTGTGCTGTATTAAGAGACTAAATGACAGAGAACTTGACAGGCTGCTCCATGAGAAACCTTGGGTTTTCCTCCTTTTTTGAAAGCAAAATAACTGCAAATGAGTTTTTCCTTCAGAGACACCACTAGGGATTCTTACTGCAATGGTAGAATGAACATTTTTTTGTTTTTTCTTAAATAGTGGCTTCACTTCACTTAACCAAAGCTACCAGGGGCACTGGGTACAGCTCCAAAAACTATCAAGAGCTATTTGAAACAAAATTTTGAAACAGCTCAGCAGTTCTTAATCACAATCTTCCTTCAATTTCATGCAACTGTAAAAGTAAAAATAAAACCATGATCTGTTTAAATGCTGAAAACTCTTGTTTATAGTCTGTGGCCTTATGAATAGTGCCTTGATAGGGGAAGTAAAATGCCTGGTTTCCCACAAAAATATCAGTGAGAGAAAATGTGCTCAACAGCCCCATATATCATCATAAGAATTCAATATCCAGGACATTTTCTGTTCACTGTGCTTGAATTCAGAGAAAGACGAGATAAGGTTAGAAAAACACAGCAGAGATTGCTTGTCACTTTAAAGCATCTCCCTGTGTTAACTGTTCTGTGCCGTAGGCTCTGAAATACCAACACGTTCTCCTAGACTGGGCTGAGAAGCAGCAGCTGAGCAGTTCCGTGATAAAGTACATGATAACTCAAGTGGGTGCTAGCTACAAGTGTTTGCAAGTATTAAGAATAATACACAAAGTAAAGCCCAACCATTCCTAAAGCAAAGGGCTGACAGCTCAGGTGGGTGGACAGCCATGTAGATTGAGTGTGTAATAAGGTAACACAGCTTTCCGCGCAGTGTAATGGAGCTGAAGAGAAAGTGGCAAAACAATGCTCAGAGCAAAAGCAAACTAAAAAATTCATCTTTTCTAGTAGCAAACTCCTCTCTCCCTACTGCTTTTCTCACTGCTCCAGGGTAAGTATCAAGTGTCTCAGTCAATCCTATTACCTTGATCTGAGACATCCTTAGTATGGGTGAGGGATTACAAGCCTGGGAAGATGCAAGTCAGGGCTGAAAAACCATGTTCTCCAGTAAAGCTGGGAGCTGCCATCAACCAGCAAGAAACAGTCTATCCACTTTGGTCCTTCAGAGTTTAGAGGCTCGAGCTTGCTAAGATTTAACTCTCTGTAGTCCACCAAAAAATTGTCACTGCAATTGTACAGGTAAAATGAGAGATGACCCAAAGACAACCTAGTACCTAGGATCAACAGCCTGGGAAACTTATAAGCTGGCTTTAGTGAGCACCTTAAACTCAGCAGAGAGCTATGTAGCACAGTCTGCTGCTGCTCTTTTCTTCCAGGCTCCTCTAGCAACATAAATCACACTGAAAGATCTTTACAGGGTCAAAACAGAATTGAAAGTGATTTCAAATATTATGTTACTAAGCAGTAGCACACCAATGGAAAATAAAATGTAATTTATTTCTCAGCGCTGATACAGAGTCTGCTAAGCTAGTCCCAGAGAGTACTTCTAGAGCACAAGGCAGAACAGAGTTTATTACAGATTATTAGCAACTAAGCAGATTTCCTTTGTGTGCCTTTTACAGCCTAAGCATCATCCAGTGCAGATGCATACCAACTAAAATTTTGGCTTGTCAACACTGCAGTACTGTAATATAATTGGGAGAGAGGGTAAATACATTCTCAAAAAACACGGGCGTTGGTGACATCTTTTTGGTTACCTAATTAAAAACAATTGGATTTTTAAAAGCCATCCTGACAGGGTATCAGGAGTTAAACTGTGACTTTTAGATCATTACATTAGAGCTGTCTGTTAGACACATTTCTAAATACTGTATGAAAACATAAAGAAAAGCAGTGGAAAGCAGTGGTCCATTTAGCTCCTCACCAGGTGTCCAACCGTGGAAACACATATATATGAAAGGAGAAAACTCTGGCAATTTCTGGGGTCATTTTTTCCTTCTAATTCCTCCAGCATTCAGTTGCAAGAGCCTGGCCCCTGTTGAACAAGACTGCCACTGTTCCACTATGTAGATAACAGCGAACTCTGCAATTATTTTCAGTTCAAATGCAAGTTTAATTGTAATATAGAATTAAAATGTTTTAAATTTTACCAGACAACTTCCAGATTAAGGTCTACCACAAAATAAAGCATAACTAGTTTTGTCATTTTGGCATTACTCCATTAAGATATGTGAAATACCAGTTTTCAATTAGTGCCCTTTTATTATTCCCTTTTTGGCTCACAATCTTCACTATTTTGGATGCAGCGTGATCTTATGCTCAGGCAACAGCACAATTTATTATCGCTATTCAAGTTCTCTTCAGATCTTGCCAAGTTTTTCCAAGAAAAATACAGAAAAAATAGGATCTGTAATTCTCGTATTGCTGAACATGAAGAAGCAAGCCAGAAAAAAAAAAAAAAATTAAGGCTGGCAGACCATTATAAAGCATCAGTGAAAAGCTTGGGCAAATTTTGTTTCTGCTTCATGGATTCACTAACTGAGATCCAAACAAGGTTTATAAGGATAAAAATAAATAAAACAATATTTTACTGGACAGTGTTTGCCCTCTAGGACAAACACTTGGTGATATTGACTGTCTGCCAAGGAGAGTGAGAGTTGGAGTCACAGAACTTTATCAAAAAAGCCATTTTCCTTTCCTCTCACTTGGCAAAATAGAACATTATCTTAGCAGAGCAGGTTTCTGAACCTGGGCTTTTCAAAAACTGCAGAGTGTGTTGCTATGAAAGACAGGACATTTCACATCATCAGCCTTGGCACACAGGCAGGCAAACCACGATCTGTGCAGGCCAGTGTTCAGTGAATGAGCTTTGCAAAGTACTGTTTGCTTTCACCTGTTCCACAGAAATCTGGGGTTGAAAGGCCATGGTCAGAGGGTCTCCAGGGAATGCATGGGGACCTCCCACCCCACAGCTGGTATAGCCCTATGCTTCCAGGACCTGCACCATGTGCCTGTAGGGCAATGGTTTCTTTACAGAGCTAAAATTACCCAGGCGCAGTCGAGCACAATCGTGCAGAATCTGACAAGGAAAAAAAGAAAAGTCTGATGTTTTGTGTACTCCGAGGTAAAAACACCAGCTGACAGACATCTATCACTTCCTACCTCTACCTCATACACAAATCAAAGGGAATCCCGAATACATAGTGTGGGACTGAGTATGCACAGGAACAATACAGGACATACAGCCTCGGCATACAGGAAGAGACTCCTATTTAACCTGCCGTGGGTAAAGCAGAGAAGACTATACCACAGATTACTGGTAATGTAATGGACAAAGAATAAATTGTCTTGGATTAGATAACCAAAATGTTCACTTCTTAATAGGAAACATGGACTATTCAACTGCATGGATAACTAGCGCTGCCCAGTCCTTGAGATGTTTAATTGTTGCAATCTGTTGGCATCCAGGAGATTTTTCAATTTTATGGCCTCTGAATGTACAACCCAGTAAAAATTCTGACCTTGGGTATTAAAATAACATATTGAACTGATCAGTGGCTGCTGCTGTACCCAGGTGATCACCATATACAGGTTCCCTGTTTCCAAGCACATAAAATGAAAAGCGAGTCAACAATGCTTCTTTTATAAGACTACACAATGCGGGTACATACCTATTTCCTAACATCTAGAGGAGTTTTCAGCAGTTGTACATCAGTATAACGCTATTAAAATCAATTACTTGATTTTGTTTTACAACCATGGGTTTTTGGCTCCAAAAATTTACAAAAAGATTATTTTTCAGTAAACATAATGCAAGAACACTAATTAGATGTGCCTTAACTACAAACAGGAAATAAGGACAAATAGAAGCTACCTGATTTAATGTTAGAAACTGTTAAGGAAACTCAGTCCCACTAAGATGATGATTCTTTTATAGCTGCCAGAACAAACACAGATTCAGTCCAATTCCTGCTCAACAGCTGGTTACTTTAGATTTGCATCAATACACAACTGATAGACTATGTAACTACAGGGGAAGACAGAAACTTCATAAAAAGGCTGAGTAGCTAT
This sequence comes from Coloeus monedula, assembly GCF_965178545.1. Taxonomy (NCBI): domain Eukaryota; kingdom Metazoa; phylum Chordata; class Aves; order Passeriformes; family Corvidae; genus Coloeus; species Coloeus monedula. The sequence continues at coordinate 85,328,193 of NC_138782.1, read as the reverse complement.
GTCATATCATCATGAATTCAGTTGTCTCTATTGCATTTGTAAAAATCATACTCTCCAGACACATTACAAAAGAAATACAAATCACAGTTTAACATGCCTGCAACAATGTTTTCTTTGGAAAATTTCTATGATTGCTGAGAACTTCCAAAGTATTACACAGAAGAACGCTTTCCCACTGGAAATCTTTATTTTTTTGCTGAGGCTTTTCTTTTTTTTTTTTAAACCCACAACATTTTTTAATAATGATTCTAGCTACCCAGCCTAAGTTTGATGAAATTTCTTTAAATTTCATCACTTTAAACAGTAATGCATTGTTTAAAAATACAGTGGCGTTTTCCGCCTTGGTCTACATTTCAATACAACGGAGAGTCATGCAACTCCAGAAGACAAACCCTCTGAAAGGGTTTATGGGCCCCAGGGACCTCTCTTTTTCCAAAAGTAACACCTTTATACTGAAACAGAAGCTGTTCCTTACCTGAAAAGAGTTCATGCAGCGAAGTGAAGGTGGCAGAGATGAGGTACTCAAACCCAGTATCAGCAATAATTCCAAACACGTTTCTGATGGAAACTTTAAAGGATGAACTCCCATATCATTTTCCCATGCATCAGCAAGGCTATAGAGTTAAAAAAAAAAAAAGGATCTTTTTCATTTTCTTAAAATATATCCAAACCGTAAGCTTCAATTAAGTATTAAAATGTGTCATATCACTGTGATAAAAAATTCCCTTCATGTTTTCCCTGTAAAAGTCCCAGATCAGTGCCTTTTACCACAAAAACACAGCGTATTTAGATAAAGTGCCTTAACCATACCACCAATATCTTTCAAAAAGATACATAATGTGAAAGGAAAAGTTAGCATATTTTAGGAAAAATCACTCATGTTTCTAATTCAAGGTTTCATTACTTCTGAACAAAATTTCATCTGTCACTGGTAATTTCCCATTATATAATGACTTTACACACAGAGTATTCTATGCAGAACATAATACCTCCACTTTTTATTTTGTTTCTAGAAAGAAAGATTCCATTCAATTCTGAAAAGACAGGTCAGGCATGATTTTCAAAACTGATGTTCATGATGCTCACTGGGAACTTACTAACAGTCTGTACCAAGCAAAACTCAATCCCAGTTCATTTTATACAGCTTTTTTTCTTTAGATGTATTAAAACAGTTAAGATTTCTAGAGTTACTCATAAAAACAACATTTCAGAAGCATATTCCTATAAACTGTTCCCACTATCACATGCTGAAGAACAAGATTAGTTCAACAAGATTTACTCAAGACACAAGATCATTCTGCTTCCTATAGTTCAGGCTTATTTCTTCCATAATGTACAAACTGACAGACTGATCAGTGATCCAGCTACTTTAATAACTTTGTCTGGGTAGGTAGTACCAGATACCCCTGGGTAAGATGAATGCCAATTATTCTCAGCAGACCAGAGTGCATCACTTTGGAAGACAATGCTTCCTACCCTTCTCTGTCGAAGACTTCAGAATTTCAATAAAAAATCTTAGCATCAGCTTTCACTTTTGAATTCTTCCAGCTCTTCTGACTGAACTGCTGCTTATTTTAAGATACTTTCTAGAAACAGCTACATTTTTTTAAACACTTGGGAGAGGAGTCATGACCCCAGAATTCAGCATGGTGAAAACTGAGCAAATACTCTCTTCACAATATCTGTGTCACTCTGAACAGTTCTCATTCTTTTGGGTCTCCCAAACCAAATTATTGTCTGTAACATCTTGCTTCTTACACATAGGCTTGCACATATACTTTTTGTACATAGCACCTTCTTAGTTCTTCTAGAAGATGTCTCACTTAGCATAATTTACACATCTTTCTTCAAAGAGTGGGTGTGCTTTCACCTTCTTACCTCCATTTGTCTGAAATTGGGCACTTGAATTTCAACTCTTTGCTTTTGTCTTTCCTAATATTTACATTTTTCCTCCTTCCTAATTTATCTATGGGTATATAAGAATCCAACTCTGTTTTGATACATAGAAGCAAGATCTATAATGCACAGAATGTCAGAGCGGCTTTCACCTCCCTAAAAAAAAAGAGTGCTTTCTCTCATTCTTTTCTTTTTCCCCACATTAAAAGACAACCATATCACATCTAGATTACCAAATACACCATGTCTTTTCTCAGACCTCACCAGAGTGAGTCATCTTGACACAGGAAGCTTTGCATGGTAAAGAAAGGCACCCTCTGGCTCTTCTAATGGCAATGCATCACTTAAGATTTCCAACATGTCTGAGACTATACCAAAGGGCAGAGGACAAAACCTCCCACACATTAACTGCCTTTGTAATATGTAGTATCCCACTGGACACTTATACTGTGCCACACAAATCTGGAAAGGTTGTTAAATCTATTACAAAAACCCCCAACTGACCACTAGAACAGGAAGGTGAGATGTTTAGAAGAGACTGTGAAGTATTTTCATTATTGGAAGGTACAAGCCTCCAGTTAAGTCACAAATACTATGTCTACATTGAATGGAAACAAAATTCTTTTATAAGAATAAGTGGCCAAGCCCAGAAAGGGCAGCCCTGACTGGTTCAGAGTTCCAGGCTGGATGGGGCTCTGAGCAGCCTGGTCTAGTGGAAGGTATCCCCCCTCCCCACAGCAGGGTTGGAACTAGATGACCTTCACGGTCCCTTCCAACCCAAACCATTGTATGAGTCTATGATTCTATAAATGTTCCAGAAGGGACACTTAAAGCCACTTGATGAGCACTAAGTAACCAGTAACCAAGGAGTCTTGTTAACTGTAATCCAGAATGGAGTTTTACATTTCCTTATGACTTAGTAACTTCATTTCCCCACACAATTAGAAACTTACCTTAATATGCTCCCTACTCATTCTTTTTTCTACATTTTCTACAATCTGGTGATGCAGACAAATGTAGGTGAAGCTAGGAAAACAGGGGCTCTCTTTTTCAGAGAGTCTCAGCAAGTCTAAACAAAGCACTGTGCAGGCACCTTCAAACACAGCTAGAGAGTTTGGAGACTGGAGGTGGTATGCTAAGGTTCTGGATCCAAGGAAGGTGTTTCCACAGGTCAACACCCTCTCTGCAGAAAATCTTTTCAGAACCCCAAGCAATATTCAAAACATCACAATTACATCATTACCCTGATTCTATTCTTGTGTTTTGATATAAGGGTTTTTTGGAGATGCGTCCTCATTTTAAAGCCCAACTAGTACAGCCCTGGCACTGAACTAAGGATTCTCCTTTTGTGGCTGTTGGTTTATTTGAGGGAAAGAATGCTTGCATAAAGACATTTAGCCTAATCACATTGCAAATCTTGTTTACTAATTGCTCAGTTATTAGTATTTCCTGAAATTATTCCAGTGTATTGCCTTATTACAAACAAAACCTGTGTATCCCAGCACTTACTGCTCCAGGAACACGTGCTAGGAATTAGTTTTTGTGACTTGCCCTTTCACAGCATTTAACACAAATGGTTGTGGGAAGTCACTGCTTTATTAGATCATTTCTCTTTGTTCTTCTTTATCCCTATTGCTTTTAGAAACATTTTTCCATAATCTTTATTGTAGAGGAGAGAGAAAAGCATCTATGCTTAAAACAAAAGCAAAACAAACCACAAAGAATCCACTGCTTTTCACCTTAGTTTTGCAGTCTTTCTGTATAAGGGGCATTGTCTCACTTCCAGTACAGGAGAGGAGACTGCCTTCTGTTTACTGGAAGAGGTAGATTAGCTGATAATGTTCCTCAGGAGTGTGACCATCCACAGAGGACAACTCAGCCCACCAGTTCCCAGCACAATTCCCAGAGATCACAGCACAGCTTGGTATGCTGGCTGAAAGGAATAAGGGGAAGATAAGACATTAGTTTGAGGAAAATGAGACTAACAAGAGCAATAATGCTGTTCTTCCTTCAGCAAATATTCAACTTTTCTACACTGCAAAGAAGCCTTAAGATTCTGGACTTCACAGTCTGACACAAAAAAATATGACCCTCAGTATCAAACAAACTTCATAAATTCTGCATAGATTCTCTAACTCATTGTGGGGGACAAGACTGCATCTACTTTGAACCAATTTTGTGACATGTAAAATCTCACCACTACCTATTGACCTTGCCAGTGTTTGAGAGAGATGTGAGTCAGTTTTAGAAACCAGGCTTTAAAAGAGTGAAAGGTAGAAAAATACTCAGGAAAATGGTTCAAACTCAGAGCATGCTCTGAGTCAAGAAAAGGACATGCCAGAGTGATTTTTTTCACAGGATGTTAAATCCACCTCTGTGAATCACCATCATCATCCAGTTTTGTCTGTCAGTGATCTCACTAACAGGAAAACACAAGTAATTCTAAGCATTTTGTCTGTCACTCCATTCTTTCCATTTTCTCTCTCTTTTCTTCATCCCACTCTTCCCCAGAACTTGTATTAATCCGCTTAGCTTATTTCAACCAAATTTTCTTAAGCAAGACCTCAAATAAATTAGGTTTGGGCAAGTTTTAAGTTTTCCTGAAAATCACTGTCTGAGTACAGAGAAAAAATGCACATTAGTAACTCCACAGGGAAAAGCTGCTGATGGAACACAGCAACATATATACCAGCTAATCAAGTGGTGTTTACCTGGGAGAACATGAGCATAAACTCCATCATATGACATTTCTATCTAGCAAAAACAACTACTATAAGCAAAGTAAACACGTTAGTCAGAGCCCACAATAGTCCCTAATGAGTGAGACAAACTGAGAGACTTGGTGCTTTTACACAAGTGCACTCTATGTTGTGGGTTCAAGACAACTGGAAAAAAAAAAATCTTAAATTTTGAGGCAGGAAGAAGGACTGGTGATAATGGAATTGATCCCCAGTAAGAACAAGTCAGAGGTTTCCCCACTGTTAATCAAACTTCAGATGCAGCCTCTGCAAATGAAAGTGAAACCTCAAACTCAGAACTCCTTCAGTCTAAGAGGTATCTATTAGTCTCACCCATGAAAACACAATGAACAGACGTAAAATTAAAAGATATAATTAGAACCTTCAAAGAACTTTCATTTTGAGAGGGACAGAACCACATATGGTGAATGCTAATAAAAATCTAATATATTTCTGGCACACATTTCAGAACTGAACTGAAGTAGTACAGAGAGTGAAGAAGTAAAACTCAAGGGGGTGATACTTGGCTACTGTGCTAGATGCTGATGAAGAACAACCATGTGCTATGAGCTAAACTGTCAGCACAGAGCATTCAAAACAAGTAAGAAATAAAGATGACAAGCTGAGATTATCTTCCCCCTTGTCCTTTTCAATGCTTTCCCTAAGGAACTGGTCATTTGAAGGAGAAATTTAGAACATGATATGACTGTCACATTCCCATAACCAGTAAAAGAAATACAGCTAGGAAAGTAAAGTTCCCATAGTCATATGTATGTCTTAAAAAATGAAGTCGTATTTTCAAAGCTGTTTAGTTGATGATAATGGGAAAGCTGGGAAAATTTTGATTTCTTTAAAAAATAAAAAGAAATCACCGAAAGCTCTACGAAATTCAACCAATTTATTCTGAAAGCAGAGAGGAGCAAAACTTGAAAACAACTACTCAGATAAGATTATAGATAAGACAGTTACTTCTCTAGCAGAAATAATTGATCACAATGTTTCTAGATAATGTTTTACATTTGAATCACCATGGATCAGAGAATGGTATTTCTCCACTGTTTACTATGACATTGATCCCAATGAATTGCCTGTATAAGTTAGAGTAACATTTCAAAACTGTGTCCTTAAAAGCAAGGTTTAAGACACCAAAATAATGAAATACATTTATTTCATAATTTCTTGATATACAAACTAGTAAACTAACACAGTCATCCATCAGGTTATGAAACCCACTCACAACATCCTAAATCTTCACAGAAAAACACAACACACACGGCACATCAGTGAAGCAAAAGAAAACTTTGTATTTCAAACCTGAGAGAAACTGACAAAGATTCTCACAAGATTTTGAAAAACTGGACCAGACTTCTGACTAGATTGCATTTATTTCAAAAGAAGCCTCTTCCATCAGTGCTAAAGACATTAATTAGTAATCACCCTTCATCATGCATGAGATTCACTTTTAAATGCAACTGAGCTGTCTCAGCAACAGAAAAAGTAAGTCTGCATTTGAAGAGGAACAGATAAGCCCTTTTTTCCTTTCCAGTACATCCCCATCATCACCTCTAATTTACCAGGCTACTTCTACAAATACGTTAACCAAGGGTAGTCTACACAGGTCAAAACTGGAAAATTAAAAAGCTCTTACTCAGTGCTCTGCTCAGTGTTGCTGAGGCAATGTATTAACTAGATGTCTTGAGGTGACTGTATGATACTGTATTCCCTATCGTCTGCCCTATGCCAGACATGAATACCATGCCTTTCTGTGTCTTTAAACTGGGTCCGAGAGAAAAGGAGAAAAAAAACCCCAAGCGGTTTTGTGTTCAAGGACACAGATACACCCCCCCCCACCCCCCCCACCCCCCCCCCCCGCGTTCCTGGCTGCTACAGAGCAGAGAAAAGCACCTTCCTGCTTTTCCCAGTTCTCAGCTCCTTTCTCAGGAGAGAGATGGAGAGTTCAAGTCCTTTGTTTTTCAGCTAGTCTGTGAGCTGAGGCAAGAAAGTTTTTTTTTCCCTCGGCACTTTGGCTTCTGCTTTTTCTTCTCTTCTGGACTGTTCAGCAACACCAGAACATCATTGGGAGGCCTTACACCATTGGCCCAGAGGGGGCCCACACCGAACCCCAGCTCTGGAGAGGAGAGAGCCACGCCCACAAGGCCTTTGAATTTTGCCAGCTTCTCTCCACAGTGAGAGGTTTTATTATTTAGCATTATTCTCTTTATTCTCTTTTTTTTTTTTTTCCCTATGCCTGCATGCACTCTGCTTGTTAAATAAATAACTTTTTTTTAACTTTTCACTTTCCTCTGAGGAAAATTCTTTCCGAACCTGGTGGGGAAGGGGTGGCTGTAACCCATCTTCTATCAGAGGACGTTCATTTCAGACGTTCCTCTGAATTTGTCTCAAACCGTGACACTAGATTTTATTAGTTACGATCTGGGTAAATGCGCTCTGCACTGAGGGCTCCAAATGCTGTGAAACTCTTGAAGGAGATGTTAACTGCAGCTTCAGTGCTTTGATGAAGCAAGCCTGTGTCGAAGAATCCAATATAAAAGCTGACAGAAGCTCAACCCTAAATCTCAGAGTTCACTGAATGTTGTTAAAGCTGCCCTTTCCACAAGTACAGCTCTGAGAGAAAAGACAGATGACTTTACTGAACCAAAGGACAAAGCTGCTAAATTAAATAACTATTTGTAAAAATGATTTAATCTAAAAACAATTCTTAATTATGGTTGATGATGTGTCTATATACTTAATGTACCGGGAGGCTAAGTTATTTATACTTTTAATTATCCTTGCAGTGATCTAAAAATGACATAAAAATCAATGCCTGCTCATTAGCTACTAAACTCTTACCAAAATTTAAATAATATGGACGACTAAGAAGTGTGGTACTTTCACAGTCTAGAGTACGTTCCTTTGGAAAAAAACTTGCTCTGCAGAACCACTGCTTCCCTCCTGAAACAAACATCTGTGGTCATGTTCTACCATTCATTATTCATCCTGAGCAGCTGGGAGTGTCAAGTGTGGGTTTTGAGCAAATTTTCCCTGGGATCTTTATTAGTTGCATGGTATCCCAAACCAATAGGTATTAAATCTCTCGTAAGAGACAAAAAAATGGAAGAACAGAATTTAACACACTGGTGTCCTTGCAAGGAAATGAGCAAGAGAAGGGAAGTAAGAAGGCAGAGAGCCTGACTTTTTGTATTTTTTGCAGTAGACTACAGTGGTCAACACAGAAGCTCCATCTCAAAGTTTTAAACATTTTCTTTTTCATTGTATCACTACAGAGACAAGATTACATTTAACTGAATTTCTGTATTTTCACATGGTCTTAAATACTATTGCTTGCAAAGCATTCTCATTATAAAATTACTAACATATAATCCTTACAATAAAGTGCACCAAATATATAGCATATAGTACATATATTTTAAAGTAGCATATATAATTATATTAGTTATATATACAACAATCATATTAATATACAGTTATACATATTTCTATATATTAATATAATAGTTGTATATACAAGGACATGCTCATTATTAATAGTCTTCTATCTTTTTTTCTGAGTAATGAATACTTTGATTGGAAAAAATATGCAATTCTGAAGTCTAGTCAAAAAGAAGTTACATAGAAATCCACTGCAAAAACAATTCAGTGGGTTTAAAATACCCTATCCTGCAAAATGTAAGTCCTTCTTGAACTTTCAAAGTGTCACCATTTGAAAAGGGCAAGTTATTTAATACTAATAAGAAAGCCTTATAATGAAAATTCATATTTAACCTCACCAGAGTACCAGTGCCACAATATTTTTCAGAAGGGCTGACATAAGAGGTATCAACTGATCTTGTAATATTTCAAAGCGCCTTTTAATTAACATTATGTTATTTGCTCTGATGAATGCTTTTATGATTTAAAATCCATACTCCACATGCAGTTTTCTCATTTCTTACTCCAATAAATAGCATAGATTAAATAACTCATGCCAAAAGGTACATTAAAAGCCAGCGGATTAAATAATTTTGTTTGCATTAAACAACTACATATGAATACCAATGACATTAATTTTATTAATGCATTTGAAATTATTTTACAATTTCTTGACATGCTTTGATCATTGTAAGCTATTTAAGGGAAGTCAGAAAGAGAAGTAAAAGCTGCCTATTTCAAAATGCAAAGCAAAGCCCAAATTATTTTCCTTCTGCTTCACTCCAACGAACATTTTTGGTAGACTCAGCTGCCCTATATTAACTTAAATGTAACTACATTGGTTTTGGTATAGTTATTAAGAAATGCTATTTGCACAATAAAGTCTCTGAACAGTCCACAGAATTCAATTCTTTTTTTTCTCAAAGGGTAAAGAGCAAAAGCAGAAAACCAAACAACTCTGTTAGTATACTGTGCCGACACAGACGAACAAGGTTGTTTACAAGTAGATTATTCCTCTGAAGCACAGAAAGCTATCTCAACATACTGCAACTTTTTGCATAGCAAGAAGTCTTGACATTTTAATCCTGTCCAGGAGTAACTTTGTCTTGGAGTATGTAATTTCAAAGTAATGCCCAACATACTTCTCCAGACTAAAGATTTTTGGGTGTTCACCAACTCTTTTCTACATTGCCTTCCCTCCTCCATCTGGCTGCTATACAATTTCAAAAGCATTAATTTTAAGTTGCAAACTCTTATCACCCATAAAATATTTTCATTCCATTGCAAAACAGCACCAACTGTACAGTCTCTGTTGAAGACAAAACAGAATTTCAGCTGCAAGAATCACTGAAATAAAGCTTAAACATCACAGAAGGGTTAGCAGGTGTTCATCTATTCTGAAACCTCTAAGTTGAAGATTCATAAAATCTAAAACAAATGTATGGAAACCTAAATCAAGCAGCAATGTCTAAAGCAGACTTATGTCCAATGGGACACCTAGATACGTGGGACCACAAACACTTGCAAATGTACTAAATTTAAAATTCACGACAGTTCTCACACTATGCACAGATGGTCCGTGAGTACAACTAAGACGCTGTCATCTCTATTTAGTTTCAGCACCAGGTAAGCAGAAGAAGGATCATCAAAGAATGAAGAGAAAAAGTGATTTTAATTTTGTGGGAACTGACCTTGGATATAAAATCCCAAACCTGCTGACTATGTCCCAGAGTATGTTGTACCAGCAAAACCCCAGTCCATAAAGATATGGCAGCAGCAGATCTATCCACAGAGCCAACACATAGCAACAATTGTCTATGGAGAGAGACATTCTTTCTTCATTCACCTACAAGATCAACAGTTTACTGCAAAAGCTAAACCTGTAAAAGCAGAAAACTGCTGCAAATTTTCATCAGTGACAGTGAAGTTCTGTTTTAGAGCATCTGGCTGAGGGACACAAGCTCATGGAGAAAACAGCTCCTGCTGGGCCTGCGATGTCACACATATCTACACATAATAGTAAGAAAACATGTCAGACAGTGAATTCTGTCACAATATATATTTTTTAAACTACTTTTTAAAAATTCCTACATAATTCTTGCCTACCTGGGTGCAAGAGTAGAATCCACATTAATTTAGTTTTCCTACAAAACCAAGAAAAGCACAGGAGTTTAGCTCTTGCTGAGCACTGCCTAAAGTCTGCCGTGACTGCTCTTCAACATCCACACTATGCAGAATTGCTGGTGCAGCTCCAAAGTACAATGTAATTGCTGACTTCTCAGCAGCAAAGCAATGTGGTCCCACTAAAAGAAGCAAATTACTCTCACAAAAATTGCACAGCCAATGCTTTAGAATAACCTTCTTCACTTTCATGGTTGTGCTAAGGCTTTAAGCTGCATTTCTTTTCATGTCTTACTGCATCCCAGGTGGAAAGAATTAAAGTAACTTTTCTGAAAACAATAAAGATCAGACTGCTGTAGCCAGATCACTGCTGATAATTCACTATAGTGGAGGATGGCAGTAGCAACAGTGGTACTATGACTCTAGAATGCAGGTTTCTTGAATATGCCTATACAGCTCAGAATGAAGGCATAGCTTTGAATGCTTCTTAAAATACTTTTCTTCACCTTAAGCACCTCTTGATTCCTTCCTGGATACATCTTGCTCGAAATTAGAACAGATGGCTCATAATTTCCCTAATGTATGACAGTAACTGTAGACTACTGTGCTTGGGATGGATGCAGAGGACACAGCAGTGTGCTACTGACCTATGCTAACAGCCTGACTGGTGCCACCTTACTTGCAGGGAATATCAAATATGAGCAGCAACACCACCAAAGTAAAAAGCCTCTCTTCCCAGCATGTATGAACCAAGTACTTGAATTCTCAAGTTACATCTCTTTTTTTAACCTTTCAACACTTTGGATATGTATATAAGGGTATATAAAGGCCCCTTGCCCTAGCAAATGGGTGTATGCCTCTTCTAATAATGCTCATTTCCTGAAAGGTAGAAGTGCATAGCAGAGCTGTAGAAAAACAAAGTACTGTGTAAAAGCTCCTTCTGACAGCTGCTGACATCAATATGGTTACCCTAGTAAATGCAAAGTAATTCCAGACAGCTCACCCTTAAAAGACTGATTCAATTTTAAGGAAGCCTGCTCATGGAACTAGTGATGTCTGCTGGACCGGCTGCCTTCCTCAGCAGACTCTTCTTGCAGCTGTCGTTGTCAACCTGTAGTCTTTGTCATCAAGAGCATTGACAATGTATTCCTCTAGCTTTACAGGCTTTGTGGAGAAAGTATAATTCAGAAGGTTTATCTCCAAAACTGTCCAAATAAAGCAAATGTGCCTAAAAATCAGGGCAGGAGAAGAAGGGTGGAGGTAACTGGCAAGATAGACAGAAAATACAAAACCACAGAATCATTTAGATTGGAAAAGACCTCTAAGATCATATAGACCAACTTTTAACCTAGGACCACCAAGTCCAAGTACTGTCACAACACTTCATTTTCCCAGAGAAATAAAACATATTTGCCTCAGTGCATTTTTTCCACAAACCAACCTCAAGAACCTACAGAATCTTATCAAGGGATGCTAGTGATGGGTCATAAATGCAGAGCACCTTCTCACTGTCTGCACATTAGCCAGTATGTCCTGTGTGCAGCTGAGCTTCCCACCTGAAGGCTGAGACAACAGGCTGTCTCTCAGCCCTTCCAGGCATCATGACACTAGGTAGAAGGACCAGAGAAAACTCAAAACATCTCTGCTGTCTCCTGGGCTACACTTCCACAAAACTCTCACACAGGAATGATTTTACAGACTCTTTCCTTCCTCCTCCCCCTCCCAAGGTTGGAAACTCCAATCATAAAATAGGAGAGTCAGGAGGAAGACACAAATATCTTTTCCAAAAAAGATTGGCATGTCTAAACTTTTGAATGTCCAGATGTTATCAGTAACACTACTCTCCTGAAAGTGCCTTTACATCTCTCCATGGACCTATAATCTTCGTTTAAAAACCATCAAAATGAGGTGCTATATCGGTGAACATAAAAAACGTGGTGTCAGGTATCCTATCACAAATGCAAGGGCCCTTCACTTCACAGAGTTTCCCTATGTACAAATGCTATGTTCAGTACCTGAGAATTATTTTTCACCATATAAAATGTGAAAGGTTGATAAAGAGGCAATCAAAAAATCCAAAATTATCATTCTAAAGAGTGGCAAGGCAGATCAAATATAAAAACTAAATTCTTGAACTGGTTCAGTACAAAAGGTTCCAGAAACCTCATGAGCAGTATGCCCAAACCCACTGAGGGTCAGATGCTTAAGAAAGAGAAGACCTATGTAATTTGAAATGGTATTTAATTCACTTCAGTTCAGCCAATCAATTCTCAGATGACCAAATTATTCTAAGAGCAAGGGGATAAAAAAAATCTAAAGCTGGAGACTGTAAAGATAATTTAGCTTTCAAAGAGAAGTAGAAGTTCTCATAATGAAAATAGAGGCAGTGAACCAAGCTGCAGTACCTTAGCAAGGAATTTTATTAGTATATCTATTTCAAAAGAAATTAGTATACAATGTCCAAAATTTTAAAAAAATGTACTTTCTATTCTCGATCTCTTATAATAATTCTAAGCATCACAAATGCAATGTCAAGAATTGAGTTATTTCAGCTCCTAGTTTCATCTGTGATTGACTTGTTTTCCAGTTTCATTTGTTTGAAGTTCTCCTTCATTCACTGAGGCATTACTGAACTCAGCCCAAAAATACCTGGTTTGCTTGCCTAAAACAGCTACCAGATGATTTCCAAATTGGTAACTCTGACTGAAGTATCTACAGAGTAGCAGCAACTCTGTCATGTGTGCCCAACTACAATACTCATTATTAACAAAATCTCAAACCTCACAGATGCTGCAGAAAAAGCAAAAAAAGACCCCACAACAGCAAAACAATTCAAGAGATAGACAATAATGGTTTGGTGTTTCCTCAGATTTAAAGATTATTTTACTAACTCTGCATCCTTAAAAGAAGAACTTTGTACCCAGACTAAATCATTCTATACTAAGCAAGGTGAATACAATGATGTTCCAAGACAATGTTCCCATCATTTATTGAAACAAAACATCATTATCTGGGGCATAGGAGACATTACATATTCCTGTTGGATCTACACAGTGTAAAAATACATGCAGATGCTGCTTAAAGATCAGCATCTGTAGCTTAATCATTAATCTAGAATACCTATGTGTCTGCATTCTGTCATACAATACTCAGTGTCGCTGCCTGCAAAAACGGTAATACCAGGCCCAACCACATTCAGGCTTGCATTTTTTCTTCAAGGTTTTCTGGGACTGTGCAGCTCAGTTACCTGTAGACTGCCCTGTATGGACTGCCAGTGAATCTAAATACTTTCTGAGTGACCTCACTAAACAGCTTGTCAGAGCTAGTTATGAGAAGGGCTTGATGAATGGAGACCATTGCAAGGAAGAAGAAGCATTATTTTTCTAGTCACTATTCCAGATAAGGCTTCTGACACTGACAACATAAAATTTACCTTTACCAGAAAAACTTACACCCTTAAGGAATCATGGCAAGTATGCAGCGTTACAAACTTTTGTTGTGGTGTGTAGTAATTTCAGGCTGAGGACAGAATACGATGCACAACAGGATCTATCTGCACATGTCTACAGAAGCAATTAACTCAGTTTCAGGACATTATAACATCATCATGTCCAACACTCCGGTTGTGTCTCTGAATGATCTACAGAATGGAAATCACTTGCTAACTCTGGAATGCTGGCAGAAGAGCAGTCTTACAGATTTGGCAGAAGGAAATCAGAAGCAAAGCTTAATTCAAAACAGCAAACACTGAAAATTAAAATGGCAGAAATTTACCCAAAAGAAAGGCTGAATGAAATGGCGTACATATTTATCAATCTATAACCCTTACAAAAGGAGAACGCCTAGTTTCTTGAGAGAGACAAAGAATGCATTTAAGTTTCTGGATACACAGATTGCTCAGATTTACAAAAGGAGTGAAAATGTCTAAAGCAACTCTGGTGCTTTGAAAGTGTGGAACTTCAAACTTTCTGCCAACTGCACTGTGGCCTCCTGTAAAGTATCCTTCCTAAAAATATTAGGTTCAATTTTTATAATTTAATTAAATGGTCTAATGTTACATCAGATTTTTCTTTTCCAAGCCTGCGGAAACAGTTTAATTTCCTAATTACTCAAAGAAAACAAGAGGGAGTTGAACATATAGTATCTCATGAAATACTTTCCACCTAATTCTCCTTTTAGAGTTTCCCAGCAGAAGGAAGTAGAGGGATACTAAACTGAGGTTGCAACAGTGGCATACCTGAGTAAAAATTACCTCTTAGAGAAAGAACAGAGATTTGGGTGCTGAAGAATGAGACTAAGAAATCAGATTAATTGTACAGGAGAATTAATCCTCCTGCTAGGGAATGAGGTGTATCCTTCATCGTCTGCTTTTTCTTCAGTGTTGCAAGTAGTTTTCTTCTAACAATGCTAAAGTTTTCCACTGCTGGTTCCTAGTATAGTGAAATGGCCTTAAAATTCAAGAGCTGCTACCACTCCAATTTACATTTTGTATTTGTTAATAGTAACTGTGGCTTTGCAGTAAACTAATGCAGAGGGAAGATGCCTCATACCTTTCTCTATTATTTCAATTCTATGTTTATCAACTCTCTTCATTTTTAAAGTGCTGTCTGAAGAGCAGCTTTGCTCTGCATGGCTAAACATAGGAATGTTTTTGTCTTCAATAAGGGTTTAGATATATGATCCCAAATCTCAGTGGGCCTTGTTAAAGCAACATCATAAATTTTTTACACTTCTTTATGAGTTTGGAAAAAAATAATTGTTCTACGTATCAGTCTGAGTTTATACTGACTAATGTGCCCTTAGGGAAGGGACTGTTGAAATTCATGCATCTAGTCATTAGAAATGGATTTATAGATGCAATTATGATAAATCAGCATAGGTTTATTAAGAATTTTTTTTTAATTAGTAGTTACAGGTGAAAAAAGAAGACCTTCAGAGCCAATGCTTAAATCCTGTAAAGCTGGTGTAACCTGCTATTTCTGTGCACCATGAGCACACTGGGAGGTATTCACATCACTCAGCATTGGTACTCAGTGACCTGATGGATGAGATGAAGCTACTGGTCTCAGCTGTTGACACTGCCTGGACATCTGAACTGCTCATCACTCATTTCCTAAACTGCCATGGTTCACTGTGCAGTGTCTTTAAGCAATCCAAAACCAGCAACAATTTAGCTTCAACCATATGCTCTAAACTGCAGCAGTTGAGGACTTGACTGTCAAGTGGCTCAGATGTCTGTGCTGCAAAAGCAAGGCAAACAGCTGGTGCAGTAACCTCACCTAAGACCATGGTTGAAAAGCAGGGTTGGCTTCCACAAGACAATCTAATTTTCCCATCTAGGCCATGCAGGGAGAGTGGCAGAGAGGCAGCAGCAAACCCAGTTAGCAATGTGGTATGCCCTTGCCTTGTTACTAATGGTCACACCATAGACCCCAGGAAAGGCTCTATCTAACCACAAACCAAGAGAATTAAGCACTATGTAGAAAACATAGCCCTAATATGAGCTACTCACTGCCACTGTCACACCAGCCAGCAGCCTCAACACTGTCACTGGTACCAGGGGGATGGTGTCTTTGATACCCTGCCCTAAAACAGTATTGAAACAGGTGTGCATTCAGGGCTGTAGAATAGCCACAAATAGTAACACTTGTTTTGTCAGCATAACAAACCAGGCAAGTGGCAGAGAAAAATTATTTAAGAAAAAGAAATCAAATTAAATCAAAGTTGAATGAACCAGTGGTCTGTATGATGAGATGGCACTGCTGTTACCCTTTACATAGAGCCCTAAGTTCCCTATCCACAGTATAAAGCACTTCCCTGGGTGTTCTTATGGAGGTTATTCCTACCAGCTGTGCCACATGAAGATTTATACATGCTCCATAAACTTTATTTCCCTTTTTAAGTCCTATTATACCAAGCAGGGGGCCATTTCTGAAGTTGAAATGGATTTTCAGAACAATATAAAGATTAAAATGTTTTCTGGCCTCTGATTTTTAAACCTTTGGGTAAAATTAAATCTCTTCCACAGCACTGTTGATATTCCATATAGAAATATTCACAAATACCAGGCACTCCAGAACATTATGTCTGAATCCAAAGGGAGAAGTTATCCTGCTGTACAAAAAAAATGCTGTAATCACCGTTCACAAAAATCTCTCAGCTTGATGCTTTGAAGTTTTTTCCTGATGTACTGACTTCAGAAGAGAAGGAAATGCAGTATTTCAAGATGCTATTACCCAAAGCAAGCAAGGAACACCACAAATCATAGAAGTGGTTGATTCTGAATCTGCTGACAGCAAAATTTATTCTTTCTATTCATTCAATCTAATTGCGAAACAAAAGCCTAATGATTGAAGTTAGAATTTCACATATGTCATATTTTCTCTTTCACACTTAAACCACAATTTTAGTAGTTTATTTTTATCATCATTTTCCCTCTTCACAAAAAATTGTACCTCTTGCAAAGATTGTAAAGAAGCTCACTCTATGCAGGTACTAACACAAAATTGACATTAAAGTATCAGCTGTGGCTACAAGTCAAATTTAACAAGCAATTAAATCCTAAATAAATAAAACCAGGAGTCAAGAGCACAGCTTCATCGCCTAAAAATAAACTTCAAGTTAACTCAAAATCCTAAGCTGGTATAGATTTTTTTACATATTTTACCACATCCCACAGCTCACTTTGGAAACTCACAGCAGACCGACTGTCAATCTGAAAAGACTCAACTTTCCACTAGCCCCTTTTCCATGTCCTCTGCCAGTATACGTCCTCACGTCTGTCAGATTTCCTCTGCGCAGGGAAATACTCTCCCACAAATAACTCCTCCACCCTTCCCCAAACTGTCCCTGGTTTTAACACCTCCTCTCCTCAGAGCTATTTCCCAGGTTTTCCTTTTCAACTATTGTGAAGCTTTCCCCTTTCTGCAACAGCAGAGATTTAACAGTGCCTGTTTAATCCAGGCTGATGCCAATGGAGCCCTTGGCAGCACTTTGGCAGGGCTGTCCAGAGTACCTCTGTCCTGCTGCAGACACAAAGCACAGGAGGAAGAATCACACAAGGCCACACATCAACCTCGTGAGAGCACTGTGGGGGCTGCACCATGCACATACACCTTGGCATGGTCGGATTCCCGAACGCAGATTGTTTTGGCTCTTTCATTTTATAAGCTTTCTTAAAATTTTATGGGTCAAGAAAAAGGGAAAGCTAGTGTCAGCTTAGAAGTACAAGATACAGGATAAGGGAGGCATGCAGCCTGGCAGCCGAGTTCTGGACATGAGCAAGAGCAGAAGAACAAAGGAACAGAAAATTTAAATTTACATTTAAATCAAGTCAATGCTGATGCAGGAGTTGATATTACAGATAGACTAAAACAGATTTTTGATGAAAGGAAGTAAAGTAAGGCATGGAAAAACTGTGTCACAGACACCAGCTCAATGAGAAGTCTTTGAGTAGATGACTTTGTTCAAAGTGGAGAGGCAACACCTGAAAACAAGAGAGCTATAAATCTTTTGTACATAAAGTTAATTAGAATGGACTTCAGAGGAAGGAGAATACACCATAGGTAAAGAAATAAAACTACACTTGATAATTAACAAATGGTTGAATAACAGTCCAATCAAGACTATGGTACCAGTGTGGCTCTCTATGCAAAGATGTTATGAGACTGGAAGAATTGCTGGCTCAAAACATTTCAGGCGTGTGTGTGTGTGTGGGAAGGGAGAGGTCAGGCCTTGCCTTTGGTGAGGCGATGCCCTGCCTAGCACACCCCACACACCCCCAAGCCTGTATCACAGCCCTGCAGTGGCTGCCAACCCCTGACACATCAGAGGCAATGCTCCACACTCACCTCTGGAGCTCCATTCCAGCCCCAGAGTGGCCAGATGACCAGAAGTCCCACTGTGGCTGAAGGGTATTTAAGCCAGGACATGCACTGAGCACATCTTGACCCTACCTCTTCTTGGAATTTCTATCAGCTGAACACCACTGGAACCAGGAGTGGTAGCTATACTTGTTTTTTCTGAATATTTTCTGCCCTTCTTGTTCTTCTACTAATTCCCTCTTCTCATAGTTTTGAGTAACTTAAAATTAGATGGGATTGGAGTTTGCCAAGTTAATACTTTGAGAAGTTGCTTTTATGTTGATCGAATGCTGCTCTAAACTTTTGTCAAAGTTCTCTGATTTTCCAAAGTTGCCATAAAGTTTTTTTATTGTCTTGGCCTCTTGAGAATATCTTGTCAGTATTCTTCCCGTGCATCTAAGTCAGAGTATATAAAAAACCTTTTAAGTCTTGTCAAGCAAGTTTTTGGGGTCCTACAGATGTCACTCCAAACTGTTTCCAGAGAGCAAAAGAGGTATGTTGAAGGTGAATTTGAAAGTTTTTTGGCAGGTGAGTCTTTAAACTAGATGTTTAAAGCTAAAATACTCACCTCCCTACAAGAACAGGTATTGGGCTGTTACTCTTATAGCCATACACAGAGGGAAAATAGGCATGGTCAATCCAACATCTCACTTCTGCGTAGATCTAATAGTCCTGTCTTTTGGCAATTACTTGGCTGAAGCTCTATAATTCTGCAGCAATTTTATTCCCCAGAACAACCCTTCCCATCTTTCCAATCAGACCTCCTCCACCTCTTCCTCAATCATTCATGCCCACATACAGTGAGGTGGATTGAGAACTGACTAAAGGACACATCCCAGAGGGTTGTGATCAGTGGCACAGGGTCTGGCTGGAGACCTGCCACTAGTGGTTGGTGTCCCCCAAGGTTCAGTAGTGGGCCCAGTATTGTTTAACTTACTCCTCCTTTACTTGGATGGAGGGGCAGAGGCCTCCTCAGCAAGTTCAGTGATGATACAAAGCTGGAGGAGTGGCTGATACCCCAGGGGGCTGTGCAGCCCTTCAGAAGGACCTCAACAGGGTGGAGAGAGGAACCTTCTGAAATTCAACAAAGGCAGCAAGCACAGGGTCCTGTACCTGGGGAAGAGTAACCCCAGGCTCTACTACAGGCTGGGGACTGACCTGCTGGAAAAGCAGAGACGGACCTGGGGGTCCTAGCGGACAACAGGCTGTCCATGAGCCAGCAGTGTCACTGTGGCCAAGAAGGCCGATGGTATCCTGGGGTGCATTAGGAAGAGCATTGCCAACAGGTCAAGGGAGGTGATCCTGCCCTCTACTCAGTTTTGGTGAGGTCACATCTGGAGTCCAATTCTGGGCTTCTCAGTACAAGAGAGACATGGAGCTCTGGGAGTGGGTCCAGTGGAGGACAACAGAGTTGATGAGATGACTGGAGCATCCCTCTCGTGAGGAAAGGCGGAGGGAGCTGGGCCTGTTCTGTCTGGAGAAGAGACAACTGAGAGGGGACCTCATCAGTATCTATCAGTGTCTAAAGGGAGAGTGTCAGAGGTTGAAGCCAGGCTTCTCAGTGGTGCCAAGCAACAGGACAAGAAGCAATGGGCAGAAACTGATGCACAGGAAGTTCCACCTAAATACAGGTTGTGGAGTCTCCCTCACTGGAGATATTCAAGAACCATCTGGATTCAATTCTGTGCCATATGTTCTAGGATGACCGTGCTTGAGCAGGGAGGTTGGACCAGATGGCCCCATAGAGGTGCCTTCCAACCTTACCCACTCTGTGATTCTGTTATAGTTATCACTTATTATGCTTATTAATTATACAAATAATTTAATTTATAGCTTAAGGCCACTACTCAGAGGAGCCAGCATAAGAATTGCTTGTTCTGTTTTGATGCTACAGCACTCAAAATAGGCAATCAGCAGCAATATCCTATTATTGCTGCACACACAAAAATGGAAATATCCTGACCAATTTCACAAATAAGCTTTTCTTCTTTTGTCTCAGGTCATACACTCCCATTTTGCTTTAGCTTTAACCATTTAAAAATATTACAAGTAAAATTGGCAGCTTAAATCGTTAAGCATTGTTAGTTTACACAGCCTGTCACAGAGAAATAGAAACAACAATAGAAACAACAAATGCTAATTAATTTAAAACAGGCCAAGATCCTAAAATTCAATAAATAAATCAAGTTTTCAGGTTTAAGTAGTTCATGTCAGCCATCTGTCCAATAGGCTTTTATAAGATTTGCTTTTTCACTCTTGGCTCATTATTTGATTCCTGCCTGCTCAAATAGATCCTGTCATTTTAAAGGCATTACAGGAGTTGAGTACTTACAGTTCCCAAGTGAACCCAACAGTCTTTATAAGTCTATGAGAAACAAACTGCAAGCATCCAAGTGGAAATCTGCTATGTTTGATGTACTATTATAAAATTACCCTCAATGGATCATCACTATCATATTTAGGCTACCTGGCTTTAAAAGAAGCAGTGCTACAAGGAAAGCAAAATGAATATAATAGAGATGCACATACACATAGTAAGACTTGAGTAGATGTGACATTGATTTCCTTTCAGCAAACTGGTCACTAAGTCTAAGCCCTAACTGTAATCAGCAAGAACACTGCATGCTGTAGTTTAGGATCCCCATGTCCATTTAGCTGGTGTGAATTCTGAACTGTGGTTCACTAATCCACATATGAAATCAGTTCATGGGAGGTTAAAAGGGTACTACACATCAGCAGTGAACTTCTGGAACTTGTCACTTGATTGTGGAGGCAGACAGCACCAGAAGGCCAAAAAGAATTTATACAAACAGATGATCAAAAGATGAATGAACAGACAGTACAGGAAACAGACAACACTGTATCCTCTGACATCCTTAATACAACTACAGAGCTGAGCACTGTAGAGCTCACACACTATTCTAAAGAATATTTCTGGATGTTGGGGTGACAATGCAGAATTACATGCTAAACTGCTCTGACTCAGCATGGCATTTCTTACATTTCTATCATCCTATAAGTGTTATTAACTACCTGGCACTGCAGTTGCTTCTGACTATACATTTTAAATTAGTTTCAGATAGTCTTGCTGCTTTTAATTTACAAATTTTTGCCACCCAACTTGACATTTCTCTTATTACCAATCCTAAGATTCCTCAAAGAGCAGAACTACAGCAAGATGAACCAAAGACACATGAAAACTACCAAAACTGTGCTTACTTGAATTGCAGTGTTTCACAGGTAAATATGAAGAATATGGAAAAAAAGGTATAAGCCTGAAATATATTTTTTGTCATACCATATTACAGAATCACAGATCCTGACTCAAAAGCACATTTAATGTGATCAGAGATCTTAATGGCATACTTATCTATTTTTTCTTTAAAAAATTAAACTGCAAGAAGTAGTTAAGCAATAGCCATTACAATCAATTTCATATTTTTTCATTGCCAATTACTATGTAGATAGCATTTAACAGTTCTAATGCAGAGAACAAAAGCAGTACCCTGCAAAATGATACAACAGCATCCTTCACAATACACAAGAAAAAAGGCAGGCTATCAGTCAGATTATCAACAAATGGATAAGTGATTTGGGATTGCAAATCCCTTTTAAAAACCAGTCAGAATCCTTCCTTCTCTGCCTTCAATGCTAAATTTCAAAAGATGAACAAAAAAAGGCAATCTAAGCAAAAAGCTCAGCTGGAATGATAAAATGAGCAAAATTTTTGAGCAAAAATATGAGAACTTATTCAGTAGACAAAAATCTTATTCCAACATTTTTCTCTACTTCAATTAGTACTTCTAAGACCACTTAAAATAGGAAATACCAAAAATACAACAGCTCCAAAGAGCTGGAAAGATATATCAGACCTGTGTTTAGGAGGAAGAACTAAGTTCCTAAGTAACTACCATAAAAGGCTGCTGCATATGGCAGGTGTAGTTTCCAGAAACAAAAAAGTCAGGATATTTGTCCTGAAATTTATACTTAAAAGTTGCATACACCTTTTCCTAGAGGTGGGAAGGGATGTTACAAGTACTGCAGTCTGCTGCCTAAGCATTCAAATTTCATAAGGCTTAGAGCTTCCACATGTATATCAAACTCTGAAAAGTATTTTTTTCCTTCCTGTCCCAAAAACCCTGATTGACATCAGACTGCATCTTTTAAACATTTTTGCTGGACTGTTCAGTCATCTCTTTTAAGGCAACTCATCCCACCTGTGGTGTCAGTTCTCTTAGCTCGATACCATGAAATAATCCAAGAAGGGAACAGAAAAAAAATCTGAAACAAACCAGATCCTTCATGTTCCATTTACAATCACACCCACAATTTTAATCATTCCAGACAGAGAAATCAGCTTACAGAGAGCACAAACCAGAGAAACATTGGTCACTCCTCATTCAATGAATTACTGATCTGTGTGGTCCCATGTGTTTTCTACAGGCAAGAGTCACTGAAACACTAGGAAAATTTCAGACATTCAAAAAATCAGAGAAATAGGACACAGTTTGATATTTTTATGAGAGGCGAATTACTCTAGATTCATATACAGAATGAAAGCCATTCTTGGGAGAAATAAACAACATTCTGGAATACATCAATAACAGCTTCATAAACAGCCAACTATACATATACTGTAATAAAAGCACTAGGACTCAAACCCTCCAGGTTTTCAGCCACAAACTCAATTTTCCAGCTTATTCTGGTCCCTCTAAAGCTAATAAAATGAACAATTTCTGGAAGTAATTTTTCAACTCCCAAATTATAAGCAGCAATTTTTTACACTGGAAAAGGTTTCTGCAAAAGCTGTAAACCATTCAGAGAGACTCTAGATGCATAGGAGATACAAAAAGCTATCAACGACCTTTTGACAAAGCTTTGCCTAGCACTCTAAAGAGAAAAGTGCAATTTTCCCCCAACTGTACCTTCACATATATTTTCTGAGATCAAATTATGGTCAAATTGCCATGTAACCATAATTTCAATTTTTTCTTCATACATTTTTACAACACTCTCACTTCAGGAGTATTTACTATTATCACTCCCAGCAGCCAAGGTTGTTTGCATAAGGTGTTATTTGCCAAGAACCTGTTACTTGAAGGGAAGACCTCTTCTGTCTGCACAGCAGATTTGTAGGTGGAGAAAAGAAGCCTTGCTGAGAGAAAAGTGGAGGGAACCAACATAATCACATGCACATGATCCATAAAGGATGGAGCAGAAAATGCATGAGGCATCCTTCTCTAATGGGACTCAAACACATTTAAAAGACACATTTTTCATGCAGTTTCAACTAATTTGCTGTAGAAGAATTGTCATAAAGCTCCCCCAAGGGCTGAAAGCCTAACTGCAGACAGACCTACCCAAAACTTGTGTTATCACACATAACACACACCTAAGTGTTTCTAGCCCTGTTTCACTGCTGAAGGAGTAAGATACAAATCACTATAACACATTCAGGAAGATCAGAGGAATTCAGCTCAGCAAGGAGAAATGCCAAGAACTACACTATAAATAGCATGTCTGGATATACTTAACCCTATTTTAACTTCAGTTACTGAATGTCCTTAAGCAATGCAGTCTAATACACAGAGAATACCCAAAGCACAAATGTTAAGAATTCCTTGCCAAAATAAAGGTATATGGAGAGAGGCTCCACATGACATGTTCAGTTTGTTCCTATCCCATATATCAGTCGCTCTCCCAGAGACTGGAACAAGAGAGATGCTTCTTCCTTCCACAGACAACATGGAGTTGGGAAGGGCCATCAACAGGCCACAAGCTGGGAACATAAATGGCCATGACCAAGAAAGAAAAAGATTCTGAACAAAATTAGGATATCATTTAATAAAGGACACTGCACAAAAATAAAGAGGAAGGCTGCTTATTAGACTGCAATCAACCTGAAAAGGATCTGATGGTCAACACAGATCAACAAACTGAACATTAAATCAGTGTGTTGTTGATGCCACAGGAGGGGTAATCGCCTTCAGAGCAACATTCAGCCTAACTCAGACAACAGTTTTGTTAGAGAAAGTTTCTCTAACAAAGAGAAACCACCCCTAAACAGCCATCACTCCATGTGGGTAATAACCACACAGCAGCCAGTAATGAACCATGGACATTTATCCTACTCAAATGTTTGTTTCCTTTGCATTGTTAACATTTAGAGCAATGCTGAATGTAAGGTACAGTGATAGATATGCCAGTGATTAACTGGAGGAAAGAGAGTTCTGTTGCTCACTGAAGCAGTGCTGTTCACAGGACATAATTCCTAGTTTAAGGGGGACAAATACTTCTGTATCTGAGGAAGAGAAATAAGCATTAAGTTGATTACAAAGAATTGCAAAACTGAGCTCTGAATAAAGGAGGAATGAGTTTTGGAGTGAGACAATAAATTTCTTCTGACATCCCAGATAGTCTTGAAATTTGAAGACCACGTTCAAAAGCGACTACATTCCCCTCAAGAGAAATATTCAAGTGCATCCCCAGAAAAGGGTGCCTGAATGTGAATTATGTGGCAATCCCAGTCAACTCTCTTTAGCAGCAGAGTTTGCCAAGGGATAATTTCACAAAGCCCAAGACCTCAACTGCTACAATGGAACCATGTATTTATCTCACAATAAGTAGATTTATGCTTGTGTAAGTAGATAAGTACAGATTTAGTTTCTTTTTTTCACCCATGTTTTACAAATATGTGATTACATTATTATATTTAGATACTACAAACAATACTTTTACTTCTAGTTTACCTTAATCTGTTTTAACCTATGGCCCAGCTAACCAGCACAAACTCTGCAGCGTCCACAAGTAAGAAAGGTGCTTCCCCTTCCATCACATGAATCAGATTCTGGTCCTGACAGAACTGGACAGAACCCAAGTGTACCCAGGGACTCACAGCAACTGAAGAGGCCCTCTGACATAAAACATAAAACACACTTATCCCTTGCAGCTATTGGGGTCTGCTAGGGTCAAGGTCACATGCAGACCTCCTGCTGATTCCTTTCCACACTGGAGGTGTCCTTGCTTATTCCCCTCTCATGGGAAGCAGGCCATGGGCTCTGAAACCTTTCCATTATTTCAAAGGCAGGTGTATGTGCAGATGCAAGCAAGGTAAGCGTTACAATTATTATCAGAATGTGGGCATCTGAAACTTTTGGAACTTGCACAATTCAAGAAATCAGATACTTCGTTCAGAATTCTGGAAATAATATTTGAGTTCTACACGGAAACGCATCACATTAAATAAGTCATACTGGTTGTGATGTTTTTGCTTCTGCTGTGTTTACATTCCTGTTCAATATAGAAGGACTTCAGTCTGATTGCACAGATATGGGTGGTACTTGAGGCCAACTGGTAAATGAGTTTGTGGAAACAGATTGGAGTGCTAGTGTCTTTTTCACTGCCCTTTCCTAGAAATATAAAAATGGAAAAACAATACTAAACCAACAGTTTGGTTTCTGAAGCTTAAAAAGAATCCTCCTTTCTTTCTCTTCCGTTATTTCACTTGTCCAGGAACTGGATAGAGAAAATGCCAATTACTGTCAGAGAAGAATTAAAACCTCAGTTCTTCCTTATACTCACTGCAAAATCCCAAAGACAAATACAAAGTAATGTCTGGAAAAAAAGTGATTTCTAACAAGTCTGTCTGTGGAAATAGAAAGAACTGAATATAATCTCACAGTAAAATACTGCTGCTGAGAACTCCATTCAAGAAAAGCATTTCTAATGCTAGGAAAATGACTAAGTAAATGACTTTTATCTCAATAATATGTCAGAGTAGTTGAACGTGTGTTAAAGTAATTAAGTTTTTTCAGTGATAAAGAAATGAAACTGGGAAAGCAAAACCATAAGCTACACTTCCGTAAGACTTAAGAGTAGTAAGTGAAAT
Organism: Coloeus monedula; assembly: GCF_965178545.1. Taxonomy (NCBI): domain Eukaryota; kingdom Metazoa; phylum Chordata; class Aves; order Passeriformes; family Corvidae; genus Coloeus; species Coloeus monedula. Next base: position 85,302,256 of record NC_138782.1, on the reverse strand, counting down.
ATCTTTCATTTTAGACAGGTTCTTGCAAAATATCTCCCATTGTCAGAATAAGCAGTTTAAATGATAATACTTAAGGATGTATTTTGGATCACTAAATAACATTTACATCATGAAGGTTTTCCAAAGCCAGATTCTGAAGCTATTACATCAATAAAGATATTTCTTTTCTCTTACATAAATAGCATTAATAAAGTAGAATGACCTTTCCTGTAAATACTAAAATTTTGCATTCTCTCCATTTGTCAGAGTTTATTTCAGCTATTCAACACTGCATCTGTTTGAAATATAAAAAGAATACACTTGGCAACATCCAGGATAAACACACTCTAATGAATCACACACACTTGTACAGTGGATGTTTCTCCTACAAAAATATTAAATTCATACACACGTTTGCTTGTCTGTGTGAGAAAACATTTCTGTTGTACTTTTATGAGGTCTTGGGCTATAAATTATTCGTGTATTGACTGAGTCTGGAGTGAATGTCTTCATCCATACATATTTAAATCTTTCACCTAGTTTCCAAAGTTTAAAGAAAAAACAACAACAAACCACTATTTAAGTGTGATTTACACAAACCGATGCTTTCTTTTCTATCACTGCACAAAAAAATAGCAGTAAATTATGCTTAAATCATACTCACCCTCCAACACCTGCAAACATTGGAGCCACTGTTTAATCAACATTCTCTTACCGTTGCTCTCCAACTGATGGGGGCTTTAACATGTTAGGCAATGTAAATTTTTCATAATGTTGAACTCAAAGCTTGCTGAAATCAAATGTTTCCTTTATGAGGGCTCCAGTACACTCAGATATATCCAAGAAAAACATTTTTATGACACTGTACTTCAAACCTTCCTCACCTCTTCTCTTTTCCCTTTTCCCAGGGCCTTGCTTCTTTTTGAAGTAACATCATCAATGAGCTGAAAGCAAATTAAATTTAAACACTAATACCTAAATTACCTACATGTGCCTTTAGAAACAACAAAGCTCCTTGGTCTATATTTTAATATTACAGTGCAAAAAATCTAACAACCAGATTCTCTGTGGCTGTAACAGCAACCAAATACTACTCTTCTGGCATTTTGCTTAAAAAAATATTTTAAGAAATATACAAATTCAAAGAGGTTTATATCTGAGATTAACAGACTGTCCAAAGAACATGACAAAAATACTAATGCAAAGCAAATAAATACCAGAATCTGAGTTCAAAAAAGGTTGTACTTACTCCTTATTCCTGCATTTAATGCATGGCTGGTAAAGGACTTTGACAGCATTCCAGGTTCCCACTGGTCCAGAGCTAGGCATGAGGATATCTCCAAATGGTGTAAAAATGCTCTGGGAGGACAAACTTCCTAAAGACTCTACCAGCAATGTGTCAGAATTTAAAAGCCATATCTACAAATAAAGAAATAATTTAGTTTACTGTAGATTACATACATTTCAATTTGTTACTTTAGTCTGACCCTAAATCAGCTAATACTAAAGCCACATTCTTACAAAGTTTCTAACAAAGTATTAACAGACATAAATTGATATTTTATTATTCAGCACAGTCTGCACAGCTTCTAGTGGAGAAAAAAAGGGTAATACAATACTGATTTATTTAAGATCATTACTCTGAAGCTGCCTTTTTTGTGATTGTACCACATTCCCTTTGGCAGGAACAAAAGAAAGAGTCCCAAGTCGTCTCTTTCAGTACCAGATGTATTATTTCTCCAATTTCATATTTTTCTAGGCATAGTCAAGCATATGGTGTTGAGCAACTGAGGGCTGAAGATAGGGAACTGAAAGATTGTCCACTGAAGTGCCAAAAAATTGAGGATTTTTAGAAGAAGTGTGGTAGTTATGACTGTATGGAGCTAACATATGCAAGGAAAAAAACAACAATTAAGATGGTCTAAAAGGAATGGTGGGATTTACAAACAGCTGCAACAGACCCTCACTTGGAAAATAAATCTTCATCGACTTTCATAATGGGAATGGCATTCTTCAGCACTATTTGCTCACAGCGATTTGAGGGATATTTACTGGGGAGAGTTTTGAGAAATCTGAACTTTTTGCATCCCATTATGGATCTTATTTAATCTTTGTGTGATCTGGTATCAGTGTTCTGACTTGGATCCAGGGCTTTCCTGCTGAACACCATACAAATAAGTCAGGCTTTTCCTTAATTCACAGCCTGCAGTAGTGAAGTGATCCAAGTTAACAATGGAAATCAATTTTTACAAATCCGGTGCCTGTATGAAATGTTTATATATGAAATATTTATCATAGAAAATGGGATTTATACAGTACTGCTCACTAGAGAGCAATCTTCTGCTTCTCATGATCTAATCAGTTTCAAGTAAAACAAGTTACATGATGTTAGGTAGCAGACACAAGATATCCCCTGTGGAGGGAGAAAGCCATCATTAACAGGACACATAGTATATGTTGTAATTGAATGTGACAGTCACAATTTATCAGAGCCCAAGGCCCAGAACACTACAGTGGAAGCTTCATAAAGAAGGAGTGAGATATATTGATAAAGATATCTTGGGAGGGGATGGGAGGAAGAGAATCACTTTAGCATATGCACATGAATGATGACAAGCAACCGCACTTGGTTTTGCAAGTGGTTGTTCATCAGTTTTGCTCTGGTAACTCACTGTACATATTTATAGCCTAAACTGCAAAATATACCTCATTAGCTAGGACCATTACACAAGGTTCTTAAAGCCAAGTGCTGAAGAGATGTTGGGAGAAAATGGTGAAAAAACACAGGCTTCTGCCAACACAAACTGAACAGAGTTTCTTCCTCTCGAAATTTCTAACAATTCCATGCAGAAGGAGCTTCCTGGAATGCTTTTCAGAAGGGGAATATCCTTCAAACTAGACAAGGGAACAATGTAGCAATAGCTGTCTGCTCCTTTCAGAATCCTCCTACAATCTTCTGTAGGGAAAGCAACCAAAGTGTTTCATTTGCAACATAGTCCATCTGCAAAGCACTTCTTTCTACCACAAGTGTCGACATGTGGCATCTGACAATCATGTTCTACAACCTGTATGAATGTCTTTGTCTCAACAGCAACACAACAGATCTCTATTAATAATTTAGCATACAATACAGAGAAAGCAAATTAATCTCTGGGGGTGGAAGGATTCCTGGCCATGAGAAAAATCAACTTCTGAACTACATTTACTTCTTTAGGCAGTATTTTTATTCTTTTCTTCATTTATGAATTCTCTTTTGGTCTTGTTTTCAGTCTGAGTGAACAATCACTCACCCAGGCTTGGTGTGTTGACTCTAAGCAGTTTATATATGTTATTTCTGGCTAAAACATTTCCATATTTTGATCTGTGCTTTCAACTATGTTACTCACAATGTGCAATCTTTCCTTCCTTTCTACCTCTTTGTACAGCAGAGCTTGCACAACCAAATTCCTTCCACATTAACTCCAGTAAGAAAAGAATCTCTATAGAAAAATAAATACATAAAGATTAGAATTCATTCACAATGCCATTGATGACCTTTTCTGAAATTACAGAATCAGAAAAAAAAGTATTTGGGGGGTTTTGGTCTTTTTTTAATTGTTTTCAAATCATTTTGTCAAGAGACTTAAAAGATGTTCTTTGGAGAAAAGTTGTAACAAATCTATCCCAGTTATATTTCATGGGACTGGAACCAAACGGGAAATACCACAATTTAGATTGTGTGATCAGTTTCCCTATATCTCAGCCTGGGTCTCCAGCATCAATTTGTGGACAATTAGGCATCAATTTGAATTTAACATGAAAAAAAAACAAAAAACACCAAGTCTTTTATTCCTCCTTGCTAGTTCTTTCTTAGTTATTGCAGACATTAGTATTAGCTTCATCACCACACAGGTCACTTACATGAACATCTTTCATTACAGCTATTTTGTTTTCACACTCAAGACTGTTCAGGTAAAGATGTGGTTTCCACATATTTCACAAAGAATAAAGCTCTCTAAGAGAGCTGGGTAGCTAAGTCTCAGCAAGGTTCTCATTATCTCACTTCTTGACCACTGCAACATCCATCCCATCTCCAATCTTAACAAATGCAAACTTGTTCTGCTCCTGCCCTTCAAGACATGGACAATAACCAGACTGACAAGTCTCTCCCATTTTGTTACATATTAATTTTCTTGGGATATCTTCCCACTCCCTCTCTGCTCACTCCTGAAATACAAGCTGCTTTACTTTCAGGGCACTTTACAGTGTAATCCCACTCCAAAAAACATCTTTCCTTCAATACTGAAAGACTGGAGATAGTATTTGAAGAGTCCAAACTACTGCACACTTTTTGATTTTCACAGATGTAATCTTTTTGGGTCTTATGATGTTGATCCCACCCATGAGATGAATTCCCTGTATCTAACCAGAAAACTACGTCTTTACCTCTTTCAAAGCCACACTTTTTGACAGTACAGAAAAAAATAGGTATCTGTTGAGATGCTGCTATGCTGACTAATAATGTACCATTTTGCTTGCATTCTCCTATCTAACTATCTGTTTGCTGTCCTCTTATTCTTAGCTTGTAAGTCATGCAACTATAAGGCAGGGAACCCTTCAACAGTGGAGCAAAGAGAGGAAGTAAGTGATTCACAAATGTGAAGACAGCAGAGATATAGTTAGGACAGATAAGGACATCTGTATGTACCACATTTTTCCCTTGAAAACAAAGAAACTTTTGTTTATTGACATCCTTTAAAAATAAAAAATAAAAAACAACCAACATAAGTATATATATATAAGTAGTTATAGCTTAAACAACAGAGTATGTGTAACTTAAACAATGGAAACTTGTGTTATGATATCTGCAAATAACATAATTGGTAACACTAAGTGATGCATACAGAGCAAATGAGGAAAACAAGTACACATAATACTTGTGGTTTAAAAAAAATTAAAAATACTTGTGAGAAACCTTAACCTTAATTATCACATACACAGTCTAAGCTCTGTGTATTCATGTAGGTAAGCACAAACACTGTGAACAAGAATCTTTGGCTCATTATCAAAACAAACAAGTGGGACAGCTGGGTCATGATGCATCAGTGATGAGACTACTTGTGTAACTTGGCTGTGTGCTCACAGCCTCGAGCACCCACGTTTTACTGTTTAGCTGTTGATAACCATTAATATAAATAGAGCTACATTATACTTGTGTCCACAAGGCCTCTGAGTCCAAAAACTTAAACCATGACTCCAAAACAGCTGTTGATGTGTATACAGTAGCCAGAACCTCACTCTGGACAGGTATAAGGGCTTTCTGATGTTAAATACTAAAAACACCTGCAAAAAACTAACAACTAACCAATATAAATGAAGAGATGTCAATCAGAAGCCAGTGCCTATCTAATTCAGCCTGCTCCTCTAATCAATACATTGGCAAAAATGCAGCTCAGAGCTAAGAATAATAAATAAAGTGATTTTTCTGTTAAAAAATATCCAGTTTGCTGTATCTAAGCTACTAAACTTAAGCACCAGAATTTTACTTAACTTGGGAACAGATAAGCTACAAGGGAAAAATCACAATGATTTTTAATGACTCCTCAATAAGATAATATATAATGATAATTACGGGTCTGCTCAGGAAACCTTCATTTTATCATCACAGAAGAGATATTTCTCAGTGGTAGTACAAATGTTGCCTTGGCACTAAAATTTATTTAAAAGCAACAGATATACACTTTCCTCAGCATCTGGATGTTCCAAAATTACAGAACCTGGACAATGTATATATATAAAACAGTTTATGTAATTAGATTGCCTCAAGAAAGTGCATTTATGAGTTTATCCAGGGCAGGAATCTATAATCATGTATTTCTTTATCTTCGTGTCTATGAATTATTTTTATAAACTGCAAAAATACAAATTCTACACCTACATTTAGTTCAGAAATAAAAGGAAACATCCCTGGTTATAATAAGTGTACAGTACTAAGGTAACTCCTATCCATCTTAAAAGTTTGAGGAATCTAGCTGTCACCATCTAAATATCAAGCTTAACCAAGTTTAACAGCATTAGAACATTAAGTATAATAGGCAATTTTATTTTTGTTTGCACTTCACTTCGCAATGCAATGTATTGACTACATTAATAGCCCCTGCTGACTTGAGACAATGCTTGTGAAAGATGCTATACAATTTGATTCACTTCTGGTGATTAAAGGAAAGAAGCGCTGGAGCAAGAAGGTGAAATATGTATCAAAAAGTTAAAACTTAAGCTTTCCACGTTTTCTGGATACAAAAGAGTGTTATTTCTGTGCTACCTGTGGTGCATCTGTAGTACTTTAATTACCGTATCAATAAAATTTCTGTGTGTACATCTACTTAGATTAAAACATTTAGGGATGTTCTTACTTGAATAGCTGTACCTCAGAACCACTTCAAGAATTTGAATTTGTTAATTTTTTAAACTTACAATAATGAACTGCATAAATATTTTAGGAACTGGGATGTGTAGGTTAGAAAGAAAGTCAGGAAGACAAAGACTTAAAAACTTACCAGAATATAGGTTTTTCCATTATCTCCTTTTATGGTGAATCTAAATGTGCTTTTAGCAGAGGATAATTCCAAAAGACACTGAGCAACCATGCTCTGTACAAACTGAGACCTGTTTAAGAATTAACCACATATCATATGTTTTCAAAACAACTATACAGGCAGTCATTCGTATCTATGCACTACAGGTAAATGAGTATCTCATACTTAATTCCACTACATCCTACAACCACATTTTACTGAAAGATGGGGCTTCTTTTTCTTCCTCTCACTCAAAACCAGAGAACTTTTTATTTCCTGAAACACGAATTTTTTAATAGATCAGGATTCTAAATTGCTCCACATCCTTTATTTTGGCCAACACCAATTGTCAAAAGCTGAATAGAAGCTTTTCCCTAGTATGTTTTGCGCATATGAACACAAAGTTCAGAATGATGCACATATTTCAAATATAATTCACAAAAAGAAAGGAAAGAACCGTCATTAAACCATTGTACGTGATACCAGGTAGCTAGATCAAGTTTTCTTTCATCTTAGTCTTAAATTCAAACTGAATTACTTTAAAATTCGAAAGCCTCCAATTAAACATTTCAAGCTTTACTTAATTTAACTTTACACAACATAAACTTCTGTTTCCATAATTAGTCACCAGACATTGTGCAAATTTAAATAGTTCGAAATAAATAAGTATTTTATTTTGGCTTATCACCTGAATAGTGAGACACTGTGACAAATTATACACAATCTATCTCCAGCATCACACACAAAGATGAGCAAACAAAACTGTACATGAGTGAATTCACGTTACTTTGCCTTACGATGCTTGATTCTCTGATGATTACATAAAATTGCACTCTGTTATCAGATGTAATTATTCAAGAAACTACAACATTAGAACATTTCTAGCATCCTTTCTAAAATATAAATACTTGAGGAAATTATTTGATTTTTTTGTTACCTTGGTGTTGGACTGAAACTTTCCTCAGCTACTTGAATAATCACCTCAGTGACATAATATTTAATGGTATCTAAAATGACAAAAACATTTTTCAAATATAATAGAATAACCAACTTGTTAAGATTAGACTGTAAGTCACCATATCACTATACTAATTAAACATTTGTTCAGTAGTCAATTAAGAGGTGCGGCAGACAATCATATTTTGCTTGGGTTTGTAGGAGCCAAAGCAACCATACCAAAAAACCTACACCTCCTGAAGAAAACTGCTCCAAGCTAATTACAAGATCAGCAATTTCTCATTTATATTGATCTTTGTTGAATGCTGGGAACAATCATCTCGAAACCAAGCAAGCAAGAGCTCAAGCCAAACCTGAAAGATGAATTGAAAGAACTTTCCTAAAGCACTGAGATCAGCATAGCTTACATAAGTATTTTAGTACCCTCTGCTGCTTTGTAATGCTGCAGTGAATCACAAGAGACAGTTTTAATAACAGCTCACACGGGGGAATAATTTTCTTCTTTGCTCAAAGAACAGAATGGAACTTCTTTCCAAAAATCACACTCACTCAACATTAACACTGCATACATTCTGAATTTCAATGTAACTGTTCATCAAAAGCTCCACTAAGACAGCTTTTAACACTAAATGGAAGTGTTTGAGGACATAATTTAAACCCCTTCTATAAAGTCAGGTCAAAGATGATCATATTGAAGATCTGGGTCTATGCTGCAAATACAGCCTAACCAGAGGGCCAGCAAAACAGGTTAAGAGCAAGAAATTCTACTAAGCCTCAGCATGTGAACAACTGGAAGATTCATTTGGTCCACAAGTTTTAAGGACTGAAGGGTTTAATCTGATGTCTGTCCCCACATACCATTAAAACTGAATGAAAGCAAACATTTCAGGAAGACATTTAATCTGTTTTAAACCCTCCAAAGGGCTTGGTAATCCCATCCCTTCTCCAGGTAAATACTACACTTTTTAAATTATCTTCACTGTAAGGAAATTATATTTTACCTCTAAGTTTATTAAGTCTGCTCCATGCTATATGAGTTCTTGGAGACAGGGGGAAAAGACCGTTCAGCCCCTCTAGTTCCTCAGCCATTAACCCGAGTAAGGAATTGTTGCTACTGCTACAAGGGTATTGGGAATTCAGGAGATATTTGCTTATAGAGACACAGAAGGTGTGATTTCCCAAGAAAAAATCATACGAGTATATGTGGATAGTGTTGGAGGAAGGAAGAGCCAATGGGGGAATCTCAAAGCCGCATCTGGCCTCCACAGCTACACCGCTCTAATCCTTCTTCAAGATACCTGCTCATGAGGAAGCACCAAAGCATGACAGTCAAGTTTGCTCTCTAGTCTCTTTTCACAGAGATGTTCTGCCTAGACTTACACCATACATCTCTTTTGTTCTCTGAACTCTACCAAAATTTCCTACAGTACTAAAGAAACATGGTCAAAACAATGGATATGTTATCTAACTTCAGCCAAGTGCAGAGTCTGTACCAAATCCCTGCACATCTCTATTGTTTGCCTTTCCCCATTCCCACTGATCTATTACTCATGACCTTGTTATCCATACTCTTTTCCAAGCGCTCCCTTCCCAAAGTCACATCTTGCTTTGTGGGCTTTCCAACACTGTACCTTCAATTTTGTTTCATTTAAGCCTGTATTGTTCAGATTCCTGTACAGGACAATCAGAACATTCTGTAACAGAAGATCTTCTGTCTTGCCTCTCCTTATGACATTTCTTAAACGGGCTTTGCATTTTCTGAGAAGTTTTTGTATTCACCAGATCTCTGAACTGAGGCAGGCTCACAGTGACTGATGCAGTGAAGTAGAGGGAGAATGAAAGAATGAACCTGCTAATAACAGTCTTATCATTGCTTCTCTTCCATTAATAGCTGAATTTTAAAAACAACCAGACACTCATCTTTACACCACTTCAGGTAAACCCTGTTGATCAAATATAATTACAGCTTTTAAACCGATAATTCCATCAATTCATCATTGGGTAAGACACAACCCGTTTCTTTGAAAAAGCTTCCTTGCCACAAAACCAGGCTGACTGTTAGCAATCTTCAGCTTCAAGTTGTGCTGATCAAGTGCTGAATTTTCCTTTCACTTATTCTGTAGAACTGACAGGAAAATAAGTAACTTGTAATTTCTCAAGTCTCCATCTTTACTGGGATTTCTAGTAAACTGGAATCATGCTAAAAGTCACTTTCAAGGTCTAACACTGGAAGCAACAACCTCATCTGTTCCAGAAGGGAATGAGACAAACACACAGGAATCATCACTGCACGTTATTGACAAGCTACTTTCCTTCAGTGTTTTTAACACTGTGTTCAGTGTTCAATGGCTGATGTAGTCAAGTCTACTTTTGTCTGAACATCTCATACCTGATGAAACTGTTTCTCCCAGCATTGTCTTGCAGCGCTTACAAATTACTCTGGTATTTTCTTTTGACTTCTGTAGGACAAAGAAATATCATTTAAATGTCACTCAGATATTCTGAAAAAGGAATGCGTGACTGTAACATAATTTACAGAGCGGATAGTGAACTTTTTACTTATTTCTGTCCTCTTTATGTTCACATGAACACAGATTTGCCTTCACTACTGCAGCTTTCTACACTTGGACTTGCTTGCAAGTTTCATACTCATTTTAAAATCTGGCAGTATATCCACACAGCACAACCTGTAATAGCTAACAGGAGAATCTTGTAATATTGAGTGACTGGATGATAAAATGATAAGCTAAATTCGATTTTGCTAAGGGTGAAATAATGCATCTGAAATGAAGTACTCCATAATACATACATAAAATAGTATGTGGCAATGTGACTACCATTACTCAGTAACAAGTTCTAGCCATTGTGGACAGTTTTATAGGAGTTGAATACCAGTTCAATGTTCAGCAGAGAGCAGAAAACGTCTGCAGATTATTTTGAGTTACTAGGAAACAGCTGAAGTACACAACACAGCATGATATTCCAGAAAGGTGCAGTGGATTCTGTTCTTGAACAACCCTTCTCCCTCAATTCTAGCAGATACAGAAAAGGTATTGACAATAAAAACAATTGTCAGAAGTGCAAAACAGTTTCCATATGAGGCATAAAAATACACGTAACAGGAGAACACATGGAAGACAGAAAACTGAGGGGTATCATTGAGATACATAAAATCTTAAATGTTTAGGAAAAGCTGAACAGAAAAAAAACAAACATATGTTCTCAGAGCTCATGCTATGAAATTCTAACCCTGTCTTGTATCAAAAAAAAAAAGGAAGGCATTTGTCACATGATGCATAATATAGTTTGGTACTTACTACAGGAAAGCATTTTTCATACTAAAAGTATACACAAGTTTAAAAAGTCTTCATCAATTCAGAGAAAGCAATGTCAACAATGGCTTATTAAAAACGAAAAATGTGGATAACAACATCTAGTTCAAGGAGTCTCCACACTCTCCAAAACATCACTGAATATTTACCTCAGCTTTATGCATCTATTACTGCCCATTATAAAAGATCTCATTTCTAGATGAAATCTACCCTCTAAGACTCCTACTAATTACAGTGTTAATATTTAAATTCAATTCATCAAACAAGTAAGCACAATTCTTACTTTAATCCAGTCTAAGCTTCAGAACTAGTTCTGTGTGGGCTTATTAACCTGGGTGCAGCACATTAGAGCTCTGAAAGCAGTACAGATATATATAACCTTAATGATGGTCAAAAACAGAGAATCAAACTAAAAGCCTGAGAGCTGACTATGTTGGAACAGCAGGCCCCTTGTTACGGAGATCAGGAAAATCATCTGGTTCATACATAAGCAGTTATCCCCTTTCCCAGTTCCTACCTCGCTACTCCTCTCAAACATACACAGTGAAATTACTTCATCAGTGTGAAAAACAAGGATAAATAGACAAGGTTTTGCATAAGCCAGTGTCTGAGACTGGTACAAATACTGCACAGTACAAGTACAGAATACACAGTACTTCCTTGAAAGCTACAACTTGACTATTTTTTTTCTGACTGCAGTTACAGGTGCTGACTGAGAAGTGTGCCTAGAAAACATCACTAACTCGTTGTATCATGCTTCAATGGAAAAAGGGATAGTTTTAGCTCAACTAATTAAATCAATATATCTATTTGACAACTTGCAGCTGCTGGCAATCTGCAGATGCAGGTAGATCACAAGCCTAATATTTTCTGTTTCTATTCCTAAGGATCCCTGATATGGTGTCAGGAAAAGTATTTTCCCCAAGAGATACTATTAAGATTCTGCAGGACCATGTGACATTTAAAAACTATGTTACACTGGAAGACTAATAGATGTGAAAAATATGTTTGCAGTGGACGGATGCTGTCTTGGTCCCACTGGAGTCTGCAAAAGATTGTTTAAGCATCTCTGGTACTTTTCTGCTACTATTTTGGTCATAGGTAAACACTTTCCAAAGAACTGCAATGCAATTAAAAAGGAACTTTCATACTGGGGCAGACTGCAACAATATTCTCTGAAATGAGAACATTTATGCCAATAGCAATCTGTCTTGCCTGTAACTTTCTATTACTCATATTATGGAAGAATTTTCTGCTTCAATATAAGGGGGTTTTTTTCCTTATTAGTCCATGTTCTGCTGGATCTAACAGTTTTGCTCATTTGCTTGGCAACTGAGTGATGCTGGGAATAAGCAAACACAGAAATAAGAATTCATTGCAAGTGTGAAAGATGTAGAAAAAGGGATTTGACACAAACAAGGAACAAATTCTCAACTTCAATGCAAGTATAAGGAAGCAAACATGAAAATTCATCACGCTAAACTACTATTGTATGCCTCTGACATAAAACAGCCTCCTCCCTCATTCAAAAGTTCTGCTGTTATCCTGGTTTGACCCACATCTCAATAACATCTTTGTTCCACATCCTTTTACTACATTTCTTCATTCAAATCAATCCTTTTCTCACAAACATTCTCTTTGATGAAGAAGTGTGCAATATGAACTCCATGCACCCTGCCTCTTCCCGTATTTATTCCTGTTGTTCTAAGATCTCTTTTAAGATTACTGAACTGCGAAAATTCATTTTGGCAACCTCTGGCAGAAAACACTGTCTTCTTGGAAATTTGGAATCATCTACTCCACCTCCTTCTTAAGAAAACTTAGAAGAAATAACTCCATTGACACAGAGTTAAGCCAAATTAATCTGCTTCTGCCATGCTGATACCCTTTCAGGGTATCAGTCCTTATTTTCCTCTTCACATATTCTGCTTTTCAAAGAACAATGGAACAAGAAACCCAGGAGATCACAGCTGCAAGATTTGCAGATAGGGACCACAGGACAGAACTGCTCCCCAAGCAGAGGGGTCACTTGGAGCATTGTACCAGCAACCCCTGAACTGCGAGAATCCCGGTGACTCTTACTGAGGATAATACATATCACTATAAGCAGCAGGTAGAAATCAGGGTCTCTGGTGTTAGTTCTCAAGAGATTAAATGTTTCATGCTGGAAATCTCTACATAATAAGTCATCAGTTGTTAGAGACACAAATTGCCAAGGCAGCAACGTAGACAGTTAAATACTTGGTATTGGGAGAAAATACAACACGTGTAGGCCCAGCCTCTGTCAGCACAAATGCAGACAAGCAGTAGATTATCAGAAAAGGCTTTACGGAAATGTAGGCTTTGGTGAACTGAGTTCCTGGATGTTCTTCTGGCAGCAGAAAAGATTATTGCTTGAACTTTTATACAAGTGCTAGATGCCCAAGAGTAAAGCACTGAACTGTCATTCTTCATAGGTTTTACCCCACCACTGAAACATCAGCACCCCTAAAAATGGTTTTTTCTCTGGGCAACAACAAATGTTGATGTTTCTAAGCCAAATGACAGCCCTCTTCCTACAGACTTGGTTGATGAATCTATCTTATCCTGGAACATCTCAGAAACATCAACATGAAGAGCAATAACATTGGATGGCAGGTTCCTTTCACTAAACAGAGAAGTTAAACAAATTCAAGTTCCTTAATATGCTTTAAGAACGTAAGACAGCCAGATCTAAACCCAAAGTACACATTCTGATATTCCCAAGTCTTTCTAAAAATAAAATAAAAAAAGAAGCAGACGAGAAAAAAATCACACTTCTCTTTGATCATATTAATGATTATGCCTCAAGTCACAGTGTGAGAAAAAAAATAATTGTTACTTCAGTTTCCACCTCATTCTTTGCTCCACTATCCTTTAACAAACATCTAACCCATCACAGTTATTATCTTACTAAATTCTGATGTCCTTCACTCATGATAATTTCAGGGGAAAATATGTGGGTTTAGAACTACATAATTAAGTAGCTTCTAATTCTGTTTATAGCACAAAGTTCTACTTGCATATGAAGGTCAATATCAAGACTGTGGTGTGAGATTCAGAAAATGTAAAACATAGCCTGGAATATTTTCTGGCTTCTGCACAGCTGAATGTCAAGAACTCCCTATGACCTTCAAAACAGTTCTGTAGTACCTACAAATTAAATAAAACTAGTAACAAAAAAAGCACTTTACAATGAAAAAGTCCAAAAAAGTGTACCTAAGAATTATTTGAAGAAAATACTTTACCAAGTTGGAGCCACTCTGAGAAACATGTTGTCCAGCCTCTGAGCAGCACACAGAAGATTCAGGCACATGTGATTCACTTCCTGAATTCAACAGAAAAAAAGTGTCTCCAAGAAAACAGTCACCATGCTGAGGGTGCAAAGTGCTTCTGGCAAAGGGGTCAGGGTGACAGCACCACTCTTCAACTAAATCACTCCAGTTTTCACTTGGTAGAGGAAGAACTCTGAGAAACTTCCTTAAAGGGAAGAAGGGACAAATATTTCAGTATGTTATAATTCATTTCTAAGACACTAAAAGAGAGTTTAGGCTTCCTACAAATAGTGGGGGAAGTATGGCATTTTCTCAAAAGGAGGTGCTTGACTCTTTTCAGCCAAAGGCACTTTCTTTGGGTGAATTCTGAGAAAGCAATGGCTGAGTTTCCTGCCAAGTCTGTGATGAAGCATTTCCCTAGGGTAAATCTCCAATGATTATAAGGCAGAATTTGGCATAGTCCTCTCTTGAAATGAATCACAAGGCAAAAATAAAGCAGTTCTACCTAGTCATGAAAAATATGACAATGAGTATTTACAATTACATTTATTATTACTTCTTGTAAAGTTCCCTTGCACCAAATGTTGATGTAAAACCAACAGACACAGACTCATGGCACAGCAAGACTCAGCATGTTCTTTGTTTCAGATACCAGACCTGAAAAAGCTAAAACCTGACAAAAATACCACAGTACATCTTCATTAAAAAACCCAAACAAACAAAACCACAAACAAAGGATAATTCAATCTTAATTGAGATTCGAATACTCAGATCCAACTTTCAGAAGTCATATACTAAAAAGGCAAATCCCTTTCTCCCAGGTAGCTGTATGGACCAAGGATACTGCTTCCTGAAATACTTCTTTACTTTCATTATCAGTTGTATTGGGATTGCATTTTCTGCTCTCTGCCTACTTTCCTTGAATGCTTTCATTTTGTTAGACTATTTCTTCAGCTGCCGCCTGAAACCTTTAAACAGAGTTTCTTGATTCTACTCCTTACTTAAAACTTGCAAATACAACTTTGCTTACGGTGCTACTCTGCAAATAAAATCACAGCTGCTAAGCCAACAATTAGGCATCCTCCCTTTCTTGCAGTTCCCAGACTAACATTTTCTGAAGATGTCAGTTTTTCCCACTTCAGCTTCTTGGCCGTTCTGAATTGTTCAGTGGGTGAAAGAAAAATCTTTTATTTAAAAAAAATCCTTTTTTTCTAGATAGAAAATACATTTTAAACTCTGCTTGCTCCACCTGCAGATGAAAGTTGGAATAACTCATCCTCTGACCCAGCTTTACCAAACCTATGTAAGCTCACCTCTCAACACTACCCATGTCTGTCTTCATTTTCTGTGGTCTTATATATTGCTTGAGATAAAACTCAGTTCTGCCAAAGAGCGAGTTTAGCTCTGGTGTTGGCCTAATAACTGATTTTTCATCCGCCATTACAATTAGTTCCAGTGCCTGGATTCACACTGCAAAAAAAGTCTTCCTGTATTGCTTTTTACACAAAAGTAATTCAAAGCTGGTATTGCTCAGAAATGTTTTCACAAGAGCAAAAAAAAGACAGAGATTACCTTAAGCTGCAGACTAATGCTGTCCTGTTTCATTACATCAGTGTTTCTTTACTTTCACAGTCTACAGTATCAAGATCTTCACTTCTTTCCCAACAAAAGTAGTTTTTCCAACCAGTAGGAATTTCCTAAACAGACTCCTCCTAACTCTGAGCTGTACAGAAAATATATCATTTCCACTGTATTTTAGGCTTTTGCCACTCATAGGTGGGAAGCCATATCCAGGATCACCAGAAGTGGAAAAATGCAACACTAATAAAAATGGAGCTTTACAGAAAAACAAACAAACAAAACCAACTTGAGGTTTACTAGGTACTGACTAAATTGAGGCTACTAAATACCATAATAAAACCTAGAAAACAGGGTGACTTATCTCCCCAAACTTGCTCCTAATAACAACTGAGTTTCTACTTGAAGATAGTCACCCAGGCTGCCTTCACAGTCAGAGAGCAACGAACAGTTCTTAAGTTGGGACCTCTAAGAGTAGCTGTCTCCTGACAGTGTCTAATCCACCCAGGCTGAATCTCCTGCTGTAGACAGCTCTCAGATTCCAACCAGAAGAGTAGGTAAGGAACTTATTTTTTTAAAAGTTTGAAGTTCAGCACTAGCCTGTAAGAGCCCTGCCATAAAGATGTAACTCTTAAATTATCTTCCAGGATAAGGTAAGTATTTGACCATAGAGACCTCTGTAAGACTGGATTAAGAAAAGTAACCCCTAATGTCATTATTAACTAATGCCCAGTAATATCATTGTCTACAGAAAATACTGAAAACTGGAAGTAAAATGGGCTTTAGAATTTTAAACATATGACTGTTCAGTTCCATCAGAGAAAAACAACTGCATTTCTTTAACTGCAGTCTCCCTTATTTACTTATTAAAAAATCTTGGGACAGCCCAGCTTGACAGATAATTGTCAGGCTTAACACTACTTATGTAGGAAAAGTGCAATTAGATTTCCCCTGCCATGAGTTTTTCAGTGCAATATTTGTGCAGTACAAATCATTATCATGGAATCATAGAATATTCTGAGTTGGAAAGTACCCACAAGGATCATTGCATCCAACTTCAGGCCCTGCACAAGACAACCCAAAGGTTCATACCATGTCCAAATGCTTCTTAAACTCCAGCAGGCTTGCTGCTGTGACCACTCCCCTGTATTGCATTTGCATGCAAGGTTTTAGTAGTATGGGGCCTTCATGCATAGATTCTGTGAGAAGCTGCCAGAAGCTCTCCCCATGTCTGATACAGACAATGCCAGCCAGCTCCAAGACAGACCCACCCTGATGGCCAAGGATGAGGCCATCAGCAGTGGTAGCGCCTCTCTGCAAATGTATTTAATATGGGGGGATAAAACATCTTGCAATCAGAAGAGTGAGAAAATCTGAGAGCAACTGCTCTGCAGACACCAAGGACAGTGAAGAAGGGGCGAAGAAGGTGCTCCAGGCACTGAAGTTTTCCCTGCAGCCCATGGGGAAGATAACGGTGAAGCAGGCTGTCCTGCTGCAGCCCATGAAGGTCCACGGTGGAGCAGATGGATGCCCTCCATGGACAACCCCACACCAGAGCAGATGGATGCCCAAAAGAGGCTGTGGCCCCATGGGAAGTCTGGCAGAATCTTTGGACCCATGGAGAGAGAGAGAAGCCCACACTGGAACAGGTTTGCTGGCAGGACTTGTGACCCCTTTCATTACATTTTGTCTCCCTTGTCCAGCTGATGAGGGGAGTGACAGAGCGGCTTTGGTGGGCACCTGGCATCCACCCACCACAAGCTTTTATGAATGTTTTCATGACAGAAATAAAGTCTTACAGAATTATTTTATATATGAGGTACACTTAGCCCAAATGGAAGGAGAGAAAGAAAAAAGAAAGTATCCCTAATTCTTTGCAGCTCTTGCATGATGGAAGAAAAAAAAATCTAATAATTTCCTCTAACGTGGGTAATGTGAGGGTAATGGAAAAGAATGAAAGAGCATAACCCTAACCTCTGAAGAACTATCAGATTTATGGAAGGAAACAGACTGAGGCAGAGGATTTCAGAAAATGTAGAGAGTCAATTTTTGTGCACCAAGGAAGGATTGCTTACATTTAAACCATTCCTAGTACCTTTCTTAATCTAACCTTTACAAGAAGGGCTTCCTATGCAGTAAAGGCTTTCCAACAGTAAAAAAAATAAGCTTCAGAATATGTTTGGAGTGGTTTGTTGGTTTAGTTTCTTTTTCCATTTTAACCCAGATTCCTCTTCCTTCAGCTGAAGATTACTGCCACCTTATTTGCAGCAACTTCCTAGATATGGGAAGAATCTTATGTCTTCTCCACAACCTTATCTAAACTAAATCCCATTTACTTCAATTTCTTTTTAAAGATATGATTTTCTAGATCTCGGGTTTTTCTTATTACAGACCCTTTCCTAGTAACTCAGACTTTAGTAAGTTCCCTTCCACACAGTTCCGCAATTTCCCTTCAATCCTTCCACCTCTGCTGTCACTGTCATACTTAACTCTTCCTGGAGAGAGGAACACATTAATTCTGTAGCTAGAAGTTCTGACTATGCTACTCTCTTCCTGTTGGAAATGCTGGAACAGAAGGCGTTGGATACACTAGCAGCTCCATTCTTCTACTCTTAAGTTTTTTTGGTGTGAACATTCAAGGGGCTCAGAGGCACCCTGCAAGGAGAAATGCCAAGTGAAAAGCTATGGACATGCATTCTTTTTCCTTTCTCAAAAATTCTGCCTGTGTCACATTACAGGATGCAGAACCAAAAGATTTAAATGGCATGCATATGAATCTGATGTGCTGAAATTCAAGAAAACACCCACTCAGTCCTGCGAATATAAAAGTGCAATATGTTTTGAAAGCAAATGTTACTGACTAGAAATTAGAAGTTTCACCAGTTTACAAATGTATCAAAATAAGAGTTATTACTAGACTTTCTGACAGAAAGTTAAGAAATCCTCATTCAGTTACATTCAGGCTGGCCATAAATCCATACCTATGGCAAGAAAGTAACAGAAATTTAGAGAATGAAACACATTTGTATTATGGTTTTGAGTATTAGGAGCCACACAGATCATAAAAGGTCTAAGTGCATCTCTAACAATTCTTACATATTCAGCTGAAGTGGTCAAAATTGTTCATCAGAAGAGCTAGACAATGCAGCATCTTTTTATTAAATTCTCATTCACTCTGCAGACTTTGTAAAGAACAGAGATAAGGCTGAGTCACACAGCTAAGACACAGTTGCTGTGTTTCCCAGATTCAGCATCCCTGAACTATGTGCAGGCAGGCTTTGCTTAACAGACAAAAGGAAGCTATGGTCAATATCCCCATTCTGAGCAGCCACTCTATAACTACAGCATGATGACTGAAGGAAATTTATAAGAGACTGGAAAGAACTGAAAAGGATGCCTGAAGTACAGAGGAAGAAAGAAATCAAGAAGTAAATGAATGAACAGTTAAAAACTGCTTCAGGTAATTTTGCTTTTTGTCATCTGTAGTGCTTCAAATGTGTTCTTGTCTAGGAGTTTCAAAAGAAATACCTTTTAGCTGCTTTTAAGTACACAAAATAACGTGAATACCAATCACTATGGCATTTATTGGTATAAATACAAGACACTGCAGTACTCACCGGTCTTTTACTATGATGTCACCACAGGACTGACAATAAAAGATGTAATTCTTGTTGGATTTCAAGCTTTCCCTCAAAGGACAAACCACATCTACACATGGAAGGAAATATATTAATCTTCAAAATTGTGTAACATATTCAGTCACTTGTACAAAAAAATCCTGCCAAATACCTCAAACCAAAAGGGATAAATCTAACAGACAAAGCAAAATGCTGACATTTTAAACACAACTTTATTTTTTTTACCTGCAGAAGCAAGTATTTAGATTCAGGAAAAACTTGTCATCTCCACCTCATGCCCCATATTACCAAGTAGGAACCGTACATGTGAATAATTATTTCAAGGTGCAAATCCTCTCCAGAACGGGAGCTGATATACTGGCATCATTGCAGAGATTATAAAAATCAAAATTCAATGCCACTCTTTTGTAAAGATACTTCTGATAATCAGTGTATCTGCAATATGAGGGGACACACCCATATATAACACAAATAGTCAGGATGGGGAGCAGGGAGAGGCACAAGTTTTACATTTTTAGGCAGGTAAGAATCCACCACTGTGGAACCAGTCCAGGAAAAGACAGTGAGCAAAAATGGTCTCACAAAAGGCAGCTCAAACAACTTTTCAAAGTAAAAAAAGAAGCTATAAAAGCCTCCCCAAATTAGTCGATAACAGTAAGTGGAAAAGTAAAACTGTAAGCCTAGCTCTATGAATTTGCTTTGCATCACCCACTTTCTCATACTTAAGAATCAAAGTATACTCTCAGCACTGACATTCAATATTTGAAATTTAGGATTCAACCACAAGAGAAAAGTACTTTAAAAGGTCCCAGAATTTCAACTATTTTGCATAATAATATAAAACATCAAAGGGTAACTACGACTACCCAATACATACGTTGATTACCACCTGGTTCACATACTTATTTTTCACTAGCATGACTTTCCAAGGTTGAGTTTTAAAACTTCATCATTGGTTTTTTGAATGTCTCGTTAATAGGACACATTAAATAATTTTAGTATAATTGAGTTGTCACAGCACATGCATAATTACAGATTAATGTACAGATGCCATCTCAGCATATCAACAGAGTACTCCAATGTGTTTCTGGTGCTGAAGTCATTACTGTATTTTACATATTTTATCATCCTTTTCTACTTTATAAGCTCAGAATGGCAATTAAGTGTTATTTAATATATCCTTCTGTGCAACATCATATGAAATGAATCTAAACATACTGAGCTTGGATGCCAGGATGAAAGAAAGCAACAGCTGTACTACCGTGCTTTCTACTTATTGCAAACACATCCTAGACCTGAATTAGCATCACGGAAATAAAGAAGGCAACTTTGCAGATGTTACCTGTGACATTAACCTCTGAAACCCCAGCTGTGAGAATAATGAGCCCAACACAAACCCATGATCCTTTATGATTAAGTGGTCAGGGATGGACAAGCACAGTCTTAATTGCCTGGATGAATCAGATTACTGAATTACTGGTAGGATGAGGAGTAATGGGTACAAATTGAAAGAAAGGAAATTTAGGTTAGATATTAGGAAGAAATTCTTTACTGTGAGAGTGGTGAGACACTGGCAGAGGCTGCCCAGGGAGGCTGTGGATGCCCCAACCCCGGCAGTGTTCAAAGCCAGGTTGGGTAAGTCCTTGAGCCACCTGGTCTAGTGGGATGTATCCCTGCCAATGGCACTGGGGAGTTGGGACTACGTGGTCTTTAAAGTCCGTTCCAACCCCTTAGCATTTCATGATTCTACGATTTTCAGCTACCAAACGCGGAATAGGAGAGAAAGCAAGTAATTTTGAAGTACTCTGGGGAAGCACGAGCAGATCCCCAATACACCGCGTTTCCCTTTCATTACGTCGTTTTTGTACTTCCTGTTTCTAAATCTGACAGTTCCAGGTGCTTGCTCTACAGCATCCCCACCTTACAGCCTCTCTCACTTAAACCCGCCGGGCTCCAGCCCACCCTCCCCGTTTCCCACCGGCGGCCCCGGCCCCGCCCCGCCCGGCCCTCACCGGCGGCGGGCGGCGGGCCGCGCAGGCGCACGCGCAGGTGCAGCCCGTCCCCGCGCAGGCGCCGGAGCCCGCGGCACGAGGACGGCGCCAGCCTGACCCCTGCCGGCAGCGCCGCCGCGTCGCAGCTCCCGCCGCTCCTCACTTCCAGGGAATCCACGCACACCGAAACCTCCACCGGCGCGCTGGGGAGCTCCGCCGCCGCGCTGCGGAGGAAAAGCAACGGGTATGCCTCGGGAAGGAGCTGTCGGGGCGCGCGGCTGCTTTAAGGAGGCCGGCCTGCAGCTCCCCCGCAGCCCCAGCCGCGCCCCGGGATCCACGCGGTGAACGAGGAGCAGCCGAGAGAAACAATCCACCGTTCTCAGGAAAAATTTATTTGCACAGTATCCCGGGCTGTGCCGAGCCGAATAGGCAGAGAGAGAGAGAGGCGCCCGCACACAACCCGTTCCCCCCGTTGAAGGCTAATGACGCCGAAAGCCAGACCCGCCGCGCCCCCCTCCTGCCCCGCACGGCCCGAGCGGCGGCGGGCGGCAGCGCCCCCGCACTACCGGATAACCAGCAGCGCGCTCTGCGTCCCCCGCCTGATCTCCATCAGGAAGGCTCCCGCCATGCCGGCACGGACCAGCGCCACGCACGGCGCAGGAAGCCGCCGCTCTCCCGCCGGCGCAGGCGCGGGGCCGCCGCCCGCCGCCACAGCGCCGCCTGCGTGGAATCGTCGGGTCACAGGATCACAGACTCAGCAAGGCTGGAAGAGACCTTTAAGATCATCCAGACCAAACGTCCACCCGGCACTGCCGCTGTAACCCGTAAATCACATCACCCAGCGCTACATTCAGACGCCTCTTGAACACCTCCAGGGATGGCGACTCCACCACGTCGCTGGGAAATCTGTTCCAGTGCTTGACCACCTTAACAGTGAAAAATACTTTTCTAATTTCGAATCTGAATGTCTCCTGTCTCAGTTCAAGGCCATTCCCCCTAATCTTGTCACAGTAGGCCCGGCAGAAGAGACCAACCCCAAAAATCTTCTTTCAGGGAGTTGTAGAGAGCATTTACATAGAGAGCATTTAGTCTCCTCGAGGCTGAACAACCCCAGCTCCCTTGGCCGCTCCTCATAAGACATGTTTTCTAGACCCTTCGAGAGCCTTGTTGCCCTTCTCTGGAGACGTTCCAGCACATCAATGTCCTTTTCAAAGTGAGGGGCCCAGAAACTGATCACAGCACTCGAGGTGGTGTGTAGAGAGGGACAATCACTGCCCTGGTCCTGCTGGCCACACTATTCTTGATACAGGCCAAGATGCCACTGGCAGTCTTTGCCACCTGGGCACACTGCTCGCTCATATTGGCTGTCAGAACCCTTCTCCGCCGAACAGCCCTCAAGTCACTCCTCCCCAAGCCTGTGGCACTGCATGGGGTTGCTGCGACCCAAGAGCAGGATCCAGCAGCTCGGCCCCCGCAGTGCCCTGGGAGGCAGTGGCAGAAAGATGTCCCAGAGTCTGCTGCGCCCGCCGGCTTGGCCGCTGCTGGCGGTAGAGTCAGGCCTGGGGGCCCAGGAATGAGTCCCACCGGGTCCCGAGGCCTCAAGGTCAAGGTCTGCACAATCGGCTGGTCTCACGGGGTTTTCTTATGCCCAGTCTTTTCGGTATTAGCATCGGGCTGTCATCTCCTGCTTTCCTGCTACACCACCACCGGGCGGAGCCTGGGTCTGCTTTCTCGGGCACCTCCCCGCAGGAACTGTGGGCTGTGCCTGGGGATGTGTGCTCAGGATTCGTGACTGCTGAACAGTGTCAAGGCCTCTTCAGTGTCTCACCTGCACCACCCAGCAAGTAGGCTGGAGGTGGGGAAGAGGCTGGGGCAGGGGGAGAGATGGTACAGCCGACTTGAATCGACCGAAGTGATGTTCCATGGCACAGAACATCACTCTTGGCAGTAAAAACTCGGGGCGTAGTCTTTCCAAAGCGACCATTGCTCAGAGACTGTCTGAACATCAGCAGTCTTGTTGTGGGAGATGGTGAGTGATTGTCTGTATATTTGGGGGGGTGAGGGGGGTTGTTCCTCTTTCCCTCATCTACTAAAACATCACTGTTTTAACCCACAGTTTTTCTTGCTTTTGCACTTCTGGTTCTACCCCGGGGCTAACAGCTGGCTGGGGTCAGTGCATCATGACCACAAAGTTCAGTCTGAGCAGAGGACTCTGCTGAGACAGGGGCAGGCTCCCCAGCACTGGGGACCGTGTCCTGTGGCTTGTCATGCACCACTACTCACCCCCTGCCTTGTGAAAAAAACCCTCTCCACCCTTTCTCGCAGCTTTACAAGTCTGCCTGAATTTCTCCTGATCCATGTGCATCCAGCTCTTGAATGCTGTCACACTGTACTCATAGCAAACAGACTCTCGGCACAGGCAGCTGCTGCTCTGGGGTGAGGTTTTCTACTGCCTCCCATGAGATCTTTTATCAAGAGACTGTAAGTCCACCCTGACACACCTGTGTGACTTTTCCTTACCTTATGAGCACTGTCACCACTGCACACTTCATCCAGGATGCTGCCCTTACAGTATGTAAGAAGTTGATGTTCAGTGTTCAAGGACACCAAGGAAAGAAACTGTCACTTTGAAAAGAGGAGTCTTTCTGCAATATTAAAAGTGTTTACTTTTCATGAAGTCACAAGACCGTCTGTGGTTTCAGAGAGTTATTCGAAAACATGATCTGCAAAGCTTGAAAACAAAAAAGCAAATTTGCACATTACTTTTATAGCCATTTATTATCAAAGCCATGATTATTTTGAAGTAATCTTAGTCCTTACAGTTATCAAAACCAAGTAGGAGAGTCCCAAAGAAGAAGATGGAGTAAGGTTAGATTTTGTGAGAAAAAATACAGCAGACAATAGTCAACAGTTTCAGCTGAGTTATTTTGTTGTTTTTTTACAAAGCATGAATTTATTGAAGTATTCTAAGATGGGACTATACTGTCTACATGCTGTTCGGAGTTTGGTAGTTTGGGGTTTTGTTGTTGTTGTCGTTTGTTTCCTTTTTTTTAAGGAAGAAAAATAATTAGTCCACATGGTAGGTTTCATTTCAAATTGCTTCAGAAACCAATGTACATGTTGTGGGCTAAATTGTTCTAGACAAGTAGGTCATACATCAAACGTAAACCCCATGTAATTATAGGAGAATTGACTCCTAGTATTAGTAAAAGAGCCTTTGACGTTACAAAGGCTTACACAAGGCTACAAAGTTATGAATAATTTAAAGTATTTCCAGGGTGTGAGTTTCATTTATTCAAAATTGTCTATTATAAGTTTCTCACCATTTCTGCTGTGAAATAATTACAGAGAAAGGAAGGTAAATGTCCTACAGAGCAAGTGCACCTAACATCAGTGCTGGACCCAATCCAGTATTTTGACTCCAACATCAGTAAAAGGAGGTACAAAAACGAAGATCTCCAATAGTGTGGTTGCTTCCTGGTGCTTCTCCTGTGGGTACATCCCTACCCAATTCCTTCAGTGTCCACTTGTGGATATGTTTGTCATCAATATGAATAATGCATCCTCCAACCTACGGATAGTGTCCAAGTCCCCAGCCCCTGGTGCCAATATGTTCTAGGAGTTTTCTGCTTCACAGAGAATAATTTTCTGTGCCTCCTCATTCTCATACTGTGGGGTTTGGTTAACAACAACTTTGTTGCCTTTCATGATTTTGTAGAATTTGATCAATCCTCTCCCCTGCCTTCTCTCTCTGCATCAAACAGTCCCAGTCATTATTGCTCTTGCTGTAATATAGCAGTGGCATCTCTACACAGTGCTTTCCCAACTTCTCTACATCCCTCTTGAGCTGTGAAGACAAACACTGATGCCATAATCAATCTGAGGCTGCACCAGCCTTTTTTACAGCACCCAAACAACTACCCCTGTCTTGTTGTCAATATTCTTTCCAATTATGTACAGTGTTTTTTCAATTGCCACTGCACATAAAGTTGATGAGACAACTTGAAAGAACTGTTTTGGACCTCTGAGCTGTAACTGCCAGTACTAAATTCAGCACAAGGGAAGCTTAGAAATCCAACCACGCAGCAGCAGGAGCATGTGAAAGCACATGGTCAGTTATTGAAAGTCACTTCCCATCTGTGAAGTTCACCACTGTTAAATAGCTCCAAAAGCACGACCAACCTTGTTAAAAATTACATCTCAAAGGCATTTAGAAGTATCTTCAAAGAAAACAATAAATTTAAGTGCACCATTTTAATTAAAAATACATGACACATAGAGTAATACTTGATGCCTCAGAAAACTAGTGAAAATTGTCAGCTTTCCAGAAAGTAACTATTTTTCATCTACCAATTCCTGGTATAGTTTAATGAGAAAAGGAATTGCATTTCCTCTTTATTATTATCCCAAGTCTGGATAATAAAATTAGACTTCATTAAATATTGGCTGGCAACATAAGTCAGCAAGTAGAAGATTTATAAATATTATGAGATTTTCCCCTGGCAATATTTTAGAAATATTTGTCCTCAGTCAAAGCCTAAAATATTAATCATGTAAGCTGAATGCACCTTTATTTTTTTGCAGTTACTCAAAGTAATTTATAACTATAAGCTCTGTTTGCTATTACAAAGCCTCTTTACATTTGCGAATCATAATGATGACTTTAAAACTAACAGATTACAGTCTAAGAACTGTACCCTTTATGCTGTGGAATTGGTCAGTCGAAAATCACTCTTGCAATGCAGTAAAAAATTCCTTCCAATACTGTCTGTGTGGGCACCCATACACTTTTGTGTGTAGTAAGGATTCAAGCATACTAATCACAAGAAATTTTAGAAAATTCCTAATATAACTACTGCTAACATAAACATCACATCGTAGGATCATAGACCTGTTTGGGTTGGAAAGGGATTGGATGGGAGTTTGCCTCTTCTCCCAGGCAGCCAGAGACAGAAGAAGAGGACAAGCTGCACCAGGTGAGGTTAAGGCTAGACATTCAGAGGAATTTCTTCACAGAAGGAATGTTTAGACTTTGGAATGGGCTGCCCATAGAGGTGGTGGAGTCAGAGTCTCTGAAGGTGTTTAAGGAAAGACTGGCTATGGCACTTAGTGCCATGGTCTGGTTAATGTGGTAGCGTTTGATCATAGGTTGGACTCGATGATCTCAGAGGTCTTATCCAACCTAATTGATTCCGTGATCTTAAAGATCATCTCGTTCCAATCCCCGCTGCTATGACCAAGAGCACCTTCTAGACCGGGTTGCTCAAAGCCTGATCCAATCTGGCCTCGAACACGTCCAGGGATGGGGCATCCACAGCTTCACTGGGCAACCTGTTCCAGTATATTTTTCTAAAGAACCACCTGCCTTTCATTTTTACCTGCGCTGTATTTGGTAAACTCAGTAAATACCAGGCAAAATAAACGAGCACACGCACTCACACAGAGCCCGCTGCGCGCCCGCGCACCTGCGCACGCGTCCCGCCAGGGGGCGCAGCGCGGCGGCGGCTCGGCGGGCGGGGCGGGGTGGGCGCGGCGCGGGGCACGCCGGGAGCTGTCAGGGCGGCGCGGCGGTGCTGGCGGCGGTCGGGCTCTTCCGGCTCGGGTCGCTCAGGTAACGCCGCTCCCTCCGCTCCTTCCCCGGGACCCTGGTGCGGGCAGGCAGCGCGGCCCGGCCACGGCTGCTGCTCTCCTACCTCCATCCCCGTCGCCGCGCCGGTGTTGGGGAGGGTCCGCCCCTGAAGCCGAGCCGAGCCGGCCCTCTGCTCTGTTCTGCCCTGCCGTCCTCTCCTCTGCTTTGCTCTGCCCTCCCCTCCGGCACCGTCGTGGTGGGTGACGGCCGGGCCGTACTGGGCTGCGTACGAGGAGCAGGTGCTGAGGAGCCTGGGGAGACCGGTTATAGCCTGTTAATTGCTCTGCATCAATTAACCTGTGGCACCTGTCCATCCTCCCCCTCCGGGCTCTGTCCCCCCGCAGCGTGGAGCGCGCCCGGGTGGGTTTTGGGGTGCGGAGCCTCTCCCCGCGCCCGCACCCCGGCAGCAGCCGGCGGGGCCTGGCTTCGCCCTTAGTGGTGGAGCTTCCTCAGGGAGCTCTTCCCGCCTGGGAATGAGCTTGGCGTTGGGCTGCCAGGGCCGTCCTGCTTTGACCTTGAGCGTCCAGGGGGCTGTGGGCCTCTTTTGGGTCAGATTCCCGGTTGCTGGAGTTACTGTGTGTGGTGTTTGGAAGGATACATGGGACATAGGGCTGTCGCTGGTTTGTGTGGTGCAGGGTTAAATTTCATCTGTTGATGCAGAGATGGCCTTAAATCTTGTAATAGCAGTTTGAAAAGCATAAATATATGACAGCTTCTGGTGTTAAGTGTTTTTTAGAAATAATATATTCATACCTCTGACAATAACTAGAGAAGCCTAAACAATTTATCTCTTTAAATGACCTAAAATATGTTAGATATGAGGTGCAGGTTTTGATGAGCTTATTCTGGGTGACTCAACCCTTGTGTTTTGTTGCTCATTGCAAGAACCCTTTCACTCCTGGATTTGCTTTCAACATGCAGTAATAGTGAAAGTGTTACGGTTCTCAGGTTAACTGCAGAATGTTACTGATACCTGAATTCCAGCTGTAGGAATGTGAAGAGTTGGGAAGACTATCTAAAGGGTAACAGGCTAGATGCTTGCAGGTAGTAAGGGGGCACAATAAAAGATTGAAAATCCTAGTCTTTTCATTTTGCTGCCATGGCTTGGCCTGTGTTAGGTACTTAGGCAGGCCTGGCTATCAAATTTTCTCTCTTTCTTTGTGTTTTTTTACTTTTTTTTAATGTTGGTACCTTTTCAAAAACAAGGTGGGATGCAGCAAACCTTTTGCTAATAGTGTGATGCCTAAATATTGTGATTATCCAAAATGTACAGTCATTTTCAATATAGCATATATGAATGTCATGGGGGGAACGTCGATTTGGAAGCAGGCAGAATGTTTACAGCATAATTTGTGGTTTTGTCTTTATCGACATGAGAACTGGCACTTTTGGAAACTAAGCGGATTGTAAATGATATGGGGAGAGGCTGCATTTCTAGCTTACTGAATGTCTTACTTTCCCAACTTGTTGGTAGCACCTGTGACAGTAGATGTTTAAACAGCATCTTGCAAAGAAAGGTTATCTTATGTCTTCCATCAGTGGAGTGGCTGTGCATTTGAGTGGATGGTTATGTTCACAAGTTAGGCCATGCTTATCCTGGCAGTGCTTTTCCTGTGTAAAATTACTGGCATGCTATGCTGACTATTAGAAATGCTCATCGCAGGCACAGCAAGCTTGCAGTGTGGCTGGGTGCCATGGTTCAACCCCAGCCAGCAACCAAGCCCCCTTCCCCCACCTGCAGGACAAGGGAAAGAATCAGAAGGGTAAAAGGTAGAAAACTCATGGGTTGAGATAAAGACAATTTAATAGGGAAAACAAAAGCCACACACACAAGGAATGAATTCAGTGCTTCCCATGGGCAGGCAGGTGTTCAGCCATCTCCAGGAGAGCAGAGCCCCATCACACCTAGCAGTGACTTGGGAAGAAAACAAACACCACCATTACAAATGTCCCTACCTTTGTCCTTCTTTGCATGCTAAGCATGATGTCATGTAGTCTGGAATACCCCTTTGGTCAGTTTGGGTCACCTGTCCCAGCTCTGTCTCCTCCCAACATCCCACGCACCTCCAGCATGGCAGTACAGAAAGGAGAAAAGTAACCCTGTCCAGCAATAACAAAAATATCTCTATATTATCATTATTTGTGTTTAGCACAAATCCAAAACACAGGCCCCTACCTGTCACTGTGAAGAAAATGAACTGTACTCCACTGGTGTGAGGGGGCTCCGCCTGTAATTTCCTGGCGTTATTATCTGTTTGAATAAAGGGAAGACACTTGCGTGTGTTTATTGCTGGCTTAGTACTTTTGACCACAGTTCCTGGTGTCTACTTTTAGTGTCTTCTTGCTTAGCTGGGACTGACTGCTTGGACTGGGCTGGGCTGGCTGGCTGAAAATGCTTATTGTCTTTTTCTTTTTCTTTTTCTTTCTCTTTTTCTTTTTCTTTTCTTGTATTAAATCTGCAGTGTGTAGAAGAGAACCATGAAGAGATATGAAGTATGTTGTTAATGTTTTGAAAATGATTGAGAAAAATAGGAGATGGAAAAGAGACCACACTAAGTGATACCTGTTAAAGCATGAAATAGAAACATTGAAGTAATTAGTCTGTATGCACATAAACTGTCTTCCAGATTAATAACCATGTTGCTCTGACTTGTAGCTGAAACAAAGCTGAATGATAAATAGAAATAGTAAGTGATATCTTTCCCTCTGAGAGGCCAGGGAGAAGAAACACTGCAGGATCAACCATTTTCTCCCAATAACTGAAACAAGAAATGAAAAGAAAGCACCGAAGAGAATCAGTAAACAGTTTTACTAGTTAACACATTCCTATTTTTATCAGAAACTTGTAGTTCAATATAAACCTAAAAAAAATTCTTAGAAGTCAAGGAATGGTGCTTTACTTAACTAGGTTTTTAACTTGCAGAAATTGTAGGGAGTTTAACCTTGTATTTATGTCTTTTCTGGTTTACTTCCGAGGATAAGGAGAGTGAATGAGTTTTGGTCCAGGCACCATTTTCAGAATAGTCAGAAAGGGATTCTGCTTTACAAATTCCTTTGAAATCCAGCACCAGAACTGGGAAACCAGATGCAATGTGAAATGTAATCACAGTCTAGATAATACAGAGATATATGCATGGCATATGACACTATTTCAGAATTAAAATCAGAATAAAGTTATAGAAATTAGTTGAAATTTGAAATTAATTAATTACTAATATCTTAGACCTCAGGACATAATAAAAAAGGAAGATGCACAAAGTCTTGCTCAAATGCATTGTATTAGGTTATCCAAGTAAGGTAATGATAGGGATATGAGAGCTTCTGAGATGCCATTGTGAAAAGACATATCAGGATTGTTTGGAGACAGAATGTTAAGCCCTCTTGAAGCTACATATTAGAACAATGGGTATGGATAAATGAAAGGCTATTGTAAGCAAAGAACAAATGAATAAATTACCAGGCCACCACTTTTTTTGCTGTTAATTTGGTAGATTCTGTATATCAGAATATTTAAAGAGAAGTCTCAATGTGAAGGCACAGCATTACCCTGAAAGCAAAGCTTCTCTCTATACAGAGTACTGCAAGTGTAATGTAAGACAGTGAACCTCATCTGAGTCCTTTATTTTTGTGTACTAAGCTGAAAAGTATTCTGAAGTTGGTAAACTCTCCTTTAAAACAAAGTGTAGTACAAATACAGCTTTAAATGAATTGATACTGGTTTGAGTTGATTTCATTGTTATGTTTGTTATGGCTTTTTTGCTGTTGTTTACCTATTCCTTTATTTTAACTGCGTTGCATATTAATTTGACTTACTAATTTGACAAGAGTTAAAAATATCCAAGAAAGAAAAAGAATACCTCAAGGTAAGTCTCCTCTCAATAAACGCTTGGAAAAGAAAAGCTAGCTAGTTAAAAAGGAATTCTTTTCAGAGAGGGTATAGGGACCATTTGAAGGCACAAGGCTGAAACACACAAAAGTGAAAATAAATTACAGTTTATTTTAGGAAGCCTGTCCTGTTCCTGTGCTCAGGCAGCTGAAGAGAAGATAACTCTTTGAAGTCATGTACTTATCAAGCACTGCTCAACAGGGAAGGCAGTGGTCCCAGGTCCAGTGGGTGCATGTGGGAGCTGGGCAGTTCTGCTGTGGGACTCGGAAAGCACAAAGCTCGCAGTGCTCACGGTGGTGCAGGAGCCACAGGGAGGGTGCGGCTGCACTTGCACCAGAACACCCTCGTTCTCTCTGTGATAGTGCCTTTCCCAAACCACTGAACTTGTGGTTACCGTGGATGTAGCTATGTCAGGTAAATACTTTCCATATCCTGTTTAGAGTAATCCGAACAGCCTTATTGCTAATATTCAGTCTCAGGATCTGTTTATGAAGGTGGAAAAACTGCTGACACTCTATGATGTTGCAGATTTGATTGTGGATAGCTGAAAAGGCCCTCCCAATTCAGGGAGCAAGCCAACCTTTTTTTGAGCATGGCAACAGTTTCTTTTGGTCCAGGGAGCGGTAGTTGATACACTATATACAATGTTACACTTCAGAGTAAGGATTTTATGTTTCTGTTTGGCTCAGCATTGTGGAAATGACTGGTGACTCCAGGAGGTTGTATTTCATATTCTAGTGGAAGGTGTCCCTGCCCATAGCAGGGTGGTTGGAGCTAGATGCCCTTTAAGGTCCCTTTTAATTCAAAACATTCTATGATTTTAAAAAACTTCTTAAATACTTGGTGTTGTTCAGATGTCAGATGGGAGAATGAAATGAAGATTATTTTTAAAATGTCTTTAACCAAATTGTTTGCAGTTCTTTGAGGAATACATTGCTGCCAAAATTTAAGATTTAAGTTGTGCATAAAGATGGTAACTGTATGAGCTGAGATGAGAATAAAGTTTAAGGTGGTAACACTCTGAACACATATCAAATGAGCACAAGGTAAATTCTTCGTGTTTTGGTTTAGGTTTTTTTTTCAAATGTGTAATTGAATAGGAGGGAAATAGTGACCAGTTCTAGATTTAGATTGAAATATTGGATGTTCAAATACATTGGTGAACAAAGGGAAGAAGGTGACAAAAAAGGTATTTGAAAGTGAATGTTGAAGAATAACGACAATTTCAAGGGAGCATTTTCCTGTTTTTCTGTATGTTGTATTATTCTGACTTAAATTGCCATCTGTTTTTTAGTAAGACATGTTAGATGTTTTACATAATTTAGAATAAGAAGCAAGGCTATCTGAAACTTTGTTGGTTTTTTGACATAAAATGAATATTGGTTAAGCTTAATTTGTTACATAGATAACTCGGCAATCATTTGTTGTAAGAAAGGAAAATATATAGGGAAGCATTATTTTAGTTAATGGTTGACCTGAGTAAGAAAGATGCAAATCATCATCTTTCATTTACTGAATGTCATAAGTTTAGATCTGTGAAATCTGAATATTTGATTTGGTCTCATGAAGAACAATATTTTAAAAGTAGAGACTCCAGTGTAAGATTCTGGTATTCATGAAGTGCAGAAGTACTTAACTCTAGAAAAGATGATGTCTATTATACTTTGCCAGAAACTAAGATAATCCTGAGCAGTATGCAGACAGCAGTGCCCAAGGGCTGAAAGAAGAGGAGTCAGTAGTGTTCTGATGGTGAGTCTGAACTCAAATCAAAATTTCAGTCCAGTATATCAAACTATTTTATAGTTTACCTGTTAAATATTGAGAAGCTGTAATAAAGTAGAATTGAGTAGAGGGGTTAAAATGTTACCCTAAACTCAGTTTTTAAGAGGCAATTGAAAGAGACATGTATTTGTCAATGAGAGTGAGAAGTCTTTGGTCACTTTCTTCTCCCCTCTGACAAACAGATAGACATAGATTTGATTTTTTTTTTTAATTTCAGAAAAATTATGCTCTAAAGCATAGCAT
Organism: Coloeus monedula; assembly: GCF_965178545.1. Taxonomy (NCBI): domain Eukaryota; kingdom Metazoa; phylum Chordata; class Aves; order Passeriformes; family Corvidae; genus Coloeus; species Coloeus monedula. Next base: position 85,269,394 of record NC_138782.1, on the reverse strand, counting down.
ATTCATTTAGGGTTTGTTTATAATTATACATTTGTTTTCTTAAATACTAACTAGAGCAGTTGAATCCTTAGAAGGCTTGTTGTACGTTCCTTATGAATTTTTAAGCTTGTTACTTGTTCCTCTTTATGAATTCATGTCTGGTATAAGTCACACTTTGGAATACTGTACGACAGGAATAGTAGAAAGAACATTTTACATACCTGATGTACTTGCATCAGACTGTGCTCAGTGATAGACTTAGGTTTCCTCCAGTCTTTTTTATTTGAAGAAAATGCGAAATAAGGAAAAATGTACTCCGTTTCTTTTTACTGACAGTTTGAGTTTTCGCATAGTAATAAATAATAATCTTGTTTTGTGGCTTCATAAGTAAGGAGGTTGCACATCCAGTTGGGTACCTGATCTAACCTCTGTAGTACAAGCCATAGATTTTCTCTCATTTAATTCTCGTTTGATATGAGAATCATTCTCAGGAAAACATCTTGTGTTGATTTAGAAGTTGCCATTACGGGTAATGCACAGATTATTATACAGATTTGATTGGATTTAATTTAATTTTGTTATGAAAGAAATTTGAACACCTAAAGCAGTGCTGTTTTTTTCTGTGGAAAAATATTATGTGCTGTGTCCACTTGTGAATATGACTAGGTAGAAGAGTGTACTGAGAAGTTATTAATCGCAATATTAAATCTTGTTAAGTGTTGTAGACTGTTTCAGGATACTAATGACATAGTGGCTAATTATAGTTAATAATACTGTTAGGTGGGGTTCTTTTGTTTTGTTTGTGTAGTATGGGGGAGATTCTTCTTTCATTTTTGTACTGAATAGCAGTTAGCCAAAATAACAAGCTCAAATGGTTCTTATTCTTCAGAAGACATTAGAGATTCCTGTTTGAAAAATTCTGAGTAAGAAGAGTCTGTGGAAAGTCAATCTAGAAACAGAGTAATTAGCTGTAATTGGAAAATCTTTATCTGTGGTTATAGAAGAATGTATGCATTTCCTACATTTGAATTTTATCTGAAGAGTGTGGTGTGGGATTTGCAGTACTTATTTTGCTGTTCATGTTGTTAAATGCTTCTGAGGGGAAGCAAAACATAATAAATTACCAAATGACAAGGCTTCTGTTTTCCATGTATTCAAATCTGTGTTTGTATTGAGTCTATTTAAATACAAATGTTTTTCTGGAGTTGCTAGCTTAATATGTGGGCACTATACACAGCTTAAAAAGCAATAGCACTGCAGTGGAATTAGAATTTTTTGCCGTCTACTTTTTAATTGTCTACTAGTTCTTTTACTGTGCATCCCATAGCCACCCTTGAAATGCTAAACAATTTTTAAAACGCCTTGGAATATTGCATTTCAAAGCAGAGACCCTGAGGAATTCAAAGGAGCAAGCTTGTGATCTCAGATTCTTACAGTACTTGGAACAAATCTTGAGATTTCTTGAAGCGACTTGATGTATGCAGATTTGTGCTCCACAATCAGCCACTGGACCTGTACCAGTATTTCAGTATTGCAGATTGGTGTGAAGCACACAAATAGAGCAATTATCTGAGGCTTGAAAAATGTAAGAGTGGAATACTAGCAAATCAAACCTGAAGAGGAGTTTTGGGGTAAAACAGATAAGGGAGAGATTATGAATCAAGTCTTATAACCTTGTGATTAAATGAAAACAGAATCTAGATAAAGCTGCTTTTATTAAATTGATTTGATAAAGCTACTGTTCTTCTCCACGTTAATTTGGCTTCAGTGAAAAACATTTAGAGCCTCTTAAACAAGTGAATAGTTTGTGTTGATGTGAGACAGAAGGTGCTTAGGTACAAAAGTTATGAAGAATGAGCACTTGCTGTGGAAACACAGCTGAAACCATATTGTTTTAATGTGAGTCGGAGGAAAACCTGTACCAGCTCATCTGTGAAGGGAATTGAAGGCTGCTCTGGGAACACACTGTGCACAACCCCAGCAAAAGAAGATCCACAGCCCCAGACATCTTCCTTGTCAGTTGTGCAAAGACTCCACAGGCATCCAAGTGTACCCAGAATTGTGTGGTGTCTGTATTTTAATCCCCACTAGAAGGTGAAGTAGAAGTTAGTAAGTTTCAGGACCTACTTCTTCAATCACTTATGACTTAATTATATTAAATTATTTGAAAGTGTATAGTACATCTTAGGTGGTTTCTTCCTCATTCATAATAAGCTTTCTGGTGGGGCAGAAAGCATATTTACTTTTCAACATCCATTTAAGAAGTCCTGGCCACCTGACAGGTCAGTGATTGCCTGTGTCAGCCTCATGAGAATGGTTTAACCTTCAATCTGAGATGATAGGCTCATCTCATCTGGTATACAAAAAGGGGGAAAAAAAGAGCAAAGGATAGTGCTCTTCATATGTTTGTTTCAAAAGAGAAACAAAGAACATTCCAAGGAAAGTTGGCCTTCATGCCGAATGGTGATTGTGTAATGACAAGATAAATGTTCTATTCTGTGGGCTGTTTGATGGTGTAGCAGAAAACGCTATTTTTCAACTTTTTTTTGGATCTATCAAATTTTACTATTTATCTTGTTTTTTTAAAGTAGTAAACCATGAAAGAATAAGGGTGTGATACTTATAAGGAAATAGACACTACCAAGCTTTACACTGTATTGAAATACCAGCTGTAAAATCAAATGTTGTTAAATCTGCATTTTTATTATAGATGAAGAGAACAGGAAAGTGTTGATAAGAATACATGATAGAAACATGAAAAGATTAAAAACTACATTTTGGAATGTCTTCAGACTAAACAAAACCATAGTAAGCAAGTTTATTTTTATGTATAAGAACTAATAAATGGTCATTCCTGTAATTTTAATGATTGTAGAATAAAAGTAGTCCAAGGTTTATAAAACAATTACATAACATTTACATAATATTCTTTCTGGGTGCCTCACTTACTATGGCTACTCATGATTTGTTTAAAACTGAGATTTCATTTTGGGGAAAAGTATGCAAGAAATTCTTTGCATAAATTCTTTTTGCATAAAACTTTTTTTTTTTTTTTTAAGATAGAAAAATGAGACCATAACCATAGAGTAGTAAGAAAATAGACTATGCTTTTTCTTCTCTATACAAAACTTCATAATGATTAAATTTGCGCAGCCACTGTGCAGTAGACTTGTCTAAAAGCATAATTACTCAGTCAAAGATGTTAATATGTTTTGTTTTTAAAAGTAAGAGATTGTTCTGATTAGTTTCTAAGTCTGAGAGGAAGCTACCTATGCTCTGCCTGGGCTTGTTTAACCTTTGATAATCCTTTATCAGACCAGTCTCAGCTTTCAGGTCTTTCAAGCACTTGAGGAAGATAGAGCCCTGTCTTCCACTCAGCCATAAGTGGTTGCATTTATGTTTTAGCTGGATGGAAAGGATTCTGATGGTTTCTTCACTTGGAAAGAATTATTTACTGTGTGTCAAGTTCTTTCTCCATCCATTGTGCCTGGAAAAATTTGAGTTGTTCTGCTTTTATGGGTTGGTTCTTTCTTTTTAGTGTTAATACTTTATTTCACTTTTGGAGATCAGACTCTGGTGGTTGTGCAACTGTCTTTTTGAGAGATTTGTTGGCATTTTACAGCTTTTTCAGAACAAACCTGATCTCTTTTTGGGATTTAATCCAAAAATGGTTATTATAAAATGAAACCAACATGAAATGTTTAGGGTTTTTTTAAAATTAAAAGTGGTATCTAAGTGCTTTACACCAGTGGGATATTGTGAAATCTGTCAATCTGACACTCAGAACATGGTTTTTAAATAGTGGTTTGCATTTCTGTTCTGTCTTGGAGACAGTCTGTCATTATTAGTCTGCCATCAGAATCAACAGTGCAGAAAGCTTGTAATTTTTGGCCTTTTTATTCACTCCTTCCATCCAGCTCTTTCTTTCATTTTGTCTGTCACTTGTTTTTCTTTGTTCTTGCAACTTTCCTTATCATACCTGGAAGACAGTCTGGTGAATACAGCTTCTTTATACCTGTCCCATGGTTTGTTTGGATCGTTCAGTCGTGCTTCAGCCTGCACTTCTGCACACAATTTTCTTCCCATTTCCCTTTAATTTGAGACAGAAGAGAACAGCATCTGCTGAATGTGAAGTCTCTTCTGAAGCCAAGTACAAAAGAGATCTCAAAAGGTCTCCCCCAATAATACCCCCATTAAAAGGGGCACCAAATCTGCTTTTTTCACAGATGTGGTATAACAGAATACAGTAGGATTTCTCGCTGAGTTGTATTTTCTTGGGGCTGAAAATAGCCTTAAAAACTCATTCCTTTTAAAAGGTTATTGAATCTCTGTTATTAAAAAAAAAAAAAAAAGTAGTCCATGACCTATAAAAGTACAGGGTGATGTTTCTGGAACTAGAATATTTTAATTACTTGGTGTAGACTACCACGTGATGAAAATATATGGAACACATTGCAAAAGCCTGTGATTACAGAACTGTAATGATTGCTGGTAAACATGTCCTTTTGTTGTGCCTGGATGACAATAATATAAAAAAAAAAGTAGAGTTGCATCTCTGCATTAGAGTAGCAAGTCTTGTAAAAGGTAGTGTTGATACACAGAAGTCCTCTTGAATAGTGTGTAACTGCTGTATGTATCCTTCAGTCTTATCTTTGCTTGGAAGTGTTTCAGAAAGATTGGCATCTGTTTGCAGAAAGGCTGGTTTGTTGAAAGGTGGGGATTTCTGGTGATGGGCCCAGAGGAAGTAAAAAAGAAAACGAAAAATCCCTTTGTTGCATTGTTTAGAACAAGCAGTCCTTTTTGGGAGAGACAATGCATTAATTTTCTAGGGATTTTTGTTTGGCTTGTGATGTGATTTTTTTTATTATTTGTTTGGGTTTTTTAGTAGGACTTGATGTTGGACATGTGTTAAATATTTGTTAATATTTGTTTGCAGTTTTAGTTTTTTTGGGGGTTTGTTGTAACCTGATTTCAGATTTTTTTTTTTTTAATGTCTTTGAGGAAAATGTAGTGCTTTTTATACATATTTTAACAATATGTCTTGGGAACAATGGTTTCAGGGCTTTTTTTCTTTTATATTTTGAATAGGTAATGTCTGTACATGAATTGCAAGCTAGTCTCTAGTGGGGACACCGTGGGAGGATGAACACAGAGGAGCTGGAGCTGCTGACTGATTCCAAGTACAGAAACTATGTAGCAGCTGTTGACAAAGCACTGAAGAACTTCGAATATTCCAGTGAATGGGCTGATTTAATATCAGCACTTGGGAAGCTAAACAAGGTATGCCTGTCAGGTGCTCTTGAAAAACATTCAGGAATTGCAAAAGGTACTGGTGTAACAGTACAGAAGTGCAAGGTTCCAGCCATCCAATAGTCTTGCAAATATTTCAGCAGTCTGAGCCAAATGTTGGGTGTGTGCAAGGAACAAACAAATCAAACACCTTTCTAAGACCTAGAGTTGAACCCTTTGTAATTGTAAGTAAAGGGAGAAGTTATATACATTTCTAGTAGAAATAAATGCATAATCTCTTTTATTAGTCACATTTACTTCTAGTATCATTCAATGTTATGGAAATAGTGTGAAAAATAGTGACTGTAGGTATCAGCAGTAGTTTTATGAAGCGTGAGTTCTAAAATGAGGCTCAAATCAATGGACCAAAGAATGTTATCATTCTGATTCATTCTAACAGTTAAGTTTAATGGGCAATATCATTGTAATCTTTTATAGCAGTTTACAAATGAATATAGATCCTGATATCCATGTTTTAGTCAGTTGCATGTGTTTCTAGGGAGCCCTACTCAGGAAAATTATGCTACAGTTGGAAGTGGCATATTTATTTTGTATTAACTCTCATTTCTTTCCTTTTTTTTTTCTTATTTTGATTGTAGCAGTTCTTGCTACGTGTTTGTGCAATGTGAAGGCTGTGGTTTTCCAGTCCTGAAGTGATTACATAGTTTCAGACAGTGGTAAAGTTTTGTATATGATCTCACTCTATGACATTCTCTTAAAGCTATCCCAGACTCATGGACCCACAGTTGAATAGTCCTCTTTAAGCTAGTGATAATGGATTTTATCAAATAGAAGTAGCAATTTTTGTCCTCAAAAAGATGAGTAAATGACAAATGGACAAGCTATAGGCAAGAAGCCCATTGCAAGTGAAGTTTTAAATGCCTTGGCAGTTTCACCTATCAGAAGTGTACAGGTGAAAAGCATGGCAAAGAAAAAGCTCCACCGTACATTTTAATAGGTTTGGGTTTTTTTCTTGTAACCTACGTTTGTGTGGTGACTTACTGAACATGTTCAGGAACTCCTTTATAAAATGTGCATTTGATGTTTAACTTCTTTTGTGCTGTTTTTCTTAATGTGCTGATTTACCAGGTGCTACAGAACAACGCCAAGTACCAGGTAGTACCCAAAAAGCTGACGATAGGCAAGCGCTTGGCACAATGTCTTCATCCAGCTCTGCCGGGAGGGGTTCATCGGAAGGCACTTGAAACATATGAAATAATTTTCAAAATCATTGGACCCAAGCGCTTGGCCAAAGATCTTTTCCTCTACAGGTACAGTATTTTAAACAATTCCGTTCCAAATGCGTAGTTGAGATCCTTTTGTTTTCCTGTATTTTATATTAGCAGTATTATTTTGTTATATAGCAAGAATCAATTAAGAATCAATTTTTTTCCCTCATGTTATTGCTGCTTGTCTAGTACTTTTCTTCTGAATATTGTATAATGGAAGATAAACAGATCACCTAAATTTTTGTTAGGAACTGACTTCAGTGCAGGAAAACCTGGAATTTATTATTTTTTCATTGAAATAAACAAAGTTTTCTGCCTGTATGTTTAGTAATTGAAATGTTAACATTTAATTGTATTCACATTACATTTTTCTATTTTAAGTGGTGTTGGAAAAGAATTTGAGTATAGTTTGTTACAAGAAACTTTATCATCAATTTAACAGAAAGATTTGTCTGTTTTGTTAGAATGGGGGGCAAGTGCACGCTTTTTCTCAGTCTCTGGAACTGATGATAATGAAAATGAAAGATAACCTTGGAAAGTTAAGTTTAGTCAGCATATACTGGTTCCTAAACTTCCTTGAGGTTTTTGGTTGGGTGGGATGAGCAAGACATTAAGTTATTATTATATAATGCATAGGGGGGAGTATGCACACTGTCACACACGGTTCTTAATCTTCACCTATCCCTAGAGATTAAAATTTCTACAGTTTGAGAAATAGTGGGATAAAATAGAATTCTGTTTAGGTAGAAAAGGTGTGCATTAATGGCTGGAAGTAAATTGTATGCCTTTCCATCAAACTCTTCTGTCTTGCATTGTCGTGATGTTTATATGTAGTTACATTGAGGGGGGAGTGTTTAAGTTCTGTGTTTCCACATGTTTTAAAAGATACTGTGAACTCATAGATCATGATTTTTGCTTGTACAGTGATTCAGTAGCTGCAAGATATCATTAACAGTAAGTTCTAGGGTAGTGGAAAATGCTACTTTGTATAATCTAACTAAAAGCTATTGTTACTGCTGCTTGGGCAAAGGCAGACATTCACATTAAGGCATTATCAAAGATTCCAGTATTTGTCATGAAAACAGAATGCCAGTGTCTGAACATCAAATCTTGAAGTATGAGTAATAGCCTTACAAAGAAAGACTGTGGGTTAGTGGGCTGCTTATTGAACAAAAAAACATTTTCTGTAGAAAAAAGAAGCCAATTGACAATGGTAAAGGACTAGTTCTGCTAGACAGATAAAGGCAAAAGTATTTTTTACCAAAAGTTTTCTATTTTGGAAAGAGTTTTGTAGGGATTTTTCTCTAACCTGGACAACAGCCTGTCTACATAGATTTTTTTTTTTTTTTTTTTAATAGTAGATTTCTAGGTGTATACTTTAAGAGCCTATTCTTAAAATTACGGTTTTTTACTGTTCTTTGATTTCTTCTTCATATGTCAGGGTCTTCTAACCTGAATCCTCAATGATTTTGAAAATTGAAGTTGTGTTCAAATGCCTTTGATTATTGGCACAGTTTGCAATAATTTATGATATTTAGTAGCAATAGCAAAAATTATTTTAGTATCTATGTAGCTTCTCCTTAGGAGATCACTTTTATAACTTCCATGAACTTACATTCAAGTAAATTCAGAACATACTTCCAGTGTTTTCACTTCTTTACATGCTGTGTTATGAACAGCATTACAAATAGGGCTTATTGTTGGTTTTAGAATCTGTTTTCAGACTGAATTTCTGAAGTAAATACATACTTTGATGCCACTTAAATATGCCAGTATAAATGTTTAAATGTCTTAAATTTTACCTCAAGGTTACTTGCTGAAGTAAAACATCATGATTTTCCTTTCAGAAAATTGTTTCTATGAATTTCCTCATATTGTTCTTATCCAGTCTTGTGGGTTTTTTTAAAAAGTGCAAAGAAAAAAAAGTATTTTTAAGTACAATTTTCATTGTAATGTAGTTCAGTGTGGGCAAAATTAACATTTTGTTATGCAGAGATGCTTCTGGTTTATCATATTTGTTTTATTGGTGAAAGACAGTAATCTCTGGGCCTTTAGTTCTTGTTATCACAATACCAATAAAGCTTATAATATTAGCCTTGTCACACTAACCTGTCCATCCAAAGGCAGGAATATTGTGTGGTGGTCTATGCCTATGCAAAATTTCAAGATAAAAATCTGCTGCTTATAATAACTGTACTGGACGTGTCTGTAGCAGTCTTTAGAGAGAAATAAGATTGTCACATGAGAAGCTTCCTTAAAAAGATAAAATTTACTTTTCACAGTTCTGGACTATTTCCGCTCCTTGCCAATGCTGCTATGTCTGTCAAGCCAACATTATTGAGTCTGTATGAGATTTATTACCTCCCTTTGGGGAAAACATTGAAACCAGGACTGCAAGGACTGTTGACTGGGATTCTGCCTGGGTTGGAGGAAGGATCAGAGTATTATGAAAGGTAAGGATACTTATGTTAATAAGGTGATATGCTTGATCTGGTGGGGGGTTTTTTTGCTGTAATTTTTCACTATATACTTGTATGTGGATCTTATTGTTTTTAAGGTGGTTGCTTTTTAATTTGATGCTGTCATATTAATTGCAACAGAATGGTATGGTAGAAGGTTCTTAGCATTAATTAGGACAAGTTAACTGTTAGCTGTTCCTCTTATGGAAAGGGAATTGACATTAAGCAGACTTAGTGTTATATGCCAGTTTCTTCTTCCAAGTAGCAAGCAATAGTACAAGAGAAAATGGTTTCAGGTTGTTCCAGGGGAGGTTTAGGTTGGATATTAGGAAAAATTGCTTCACCTAAAAGGTTGTCAAGCATTGGAACAGGCTGCCAGGGGAAGTAGCGGAGTCACCATACCTGGAGGTATTTAAAAGCTGTGTAGATGTGGCAATTTGGGACATGGTTTATTGGTGGATTTTGCAGTGCTGGGTTAATGGTTGGACTCAATGATCTTGAAAGTTTTTTACAACTTAATTCTATGATTCTTGATATGAATTCACGTATATAACTTCAGCATCTGGGGTGCTGAGATAGCATCTTAACATATTAAAGGATGAAGTTACACTCCAACACTTGGAATTCTTGGAATTGTTCACATGCTTACATATTCTTGATATTTCCAACTTCAGAAACTTGAATTTTCACAACTTGTCTGTGAAGAGCAATTCAACACTGTCTTTTTCTATTTCTGTGTAGGCAGACACACACAGTGTAGTTGGCATCCCTACAATAGTGAACAAGGTCTATCCAGCTTGCCTTCTGGGGCCTGCTATAGGGTGTAGAGGTGCTGCCACATGAGTTGGAAGAAATGAGGACAGGGGAAGTTATTGCTTGTGCTCAAAAGAATTGGGGTATTTTTATACCCTGTTATTACCAGAAGGACTCAGTGCAAGGAATGAGAGGGCAAAAGCCATCTGCTTGATTCTTTTCTTTGGAAGCTATGCTTTCCTGCTGTCTGAAACCTCTGTCTGTAGCAACACTTGGCTTTAAGTAGCAGATGAAGGAGTTATTTGGCTCTTTGAACATAAGGAGTGCATAAGGAATACATAAAGAGAAGCTGTGGGCAGGCCAAAAGCATTTTGCCAGCCAGATTGGCCCACAGGCTTGCTAGCTGGATTGCTCTGTTCAGGCTGCATTATAAGGTTCAGTGTATGATCGGGCCTCTCTTGGCCTCTCAAAAGGAAGTTTTGACCTTCCTGTAACAATTAATTTTAATGCTTACTAAAACTGGGGGCAGGGGCAAGAGCTGTGATACAGGCCCTGATTCAGCTGACTCGGTTTTACTGCAGGACAAACACGCTGCTGGAGAAAGTTGCTTCAGCTGTGGATCAGTCAGCGTTCTACAGTGCTCTCTGGGGGAGCCTTCTCACCAGCCCTGCAGTTCGTCTGCCTGGCATCACTTACGTCCTCTCCCATTTGAACAGGAAGCTGTCCATGGAGGATCAGCTCTACATAATTGGCAGTGACATTGAATTAATGGTAATGTTTTAATAGAACAATGAACTTATAATAAGTAAGTAACAACACTGAAGTTACTTATTATGTAATGTATTTTGAGGGGATTTAGATGTATTCTCTATCTTTGAACTTAACCGTTGAAGAGATATAAGTGCATGTTTATTATAGCTCCAGTTAAACTGATGTTTCTGTGCATGATAGGAATATTTCAAAGCTGAATTAATGTATCAGAACTGCTTAGGTTTCCATTTCCAACTTTCCATTCATTACATGCTTCATCTAAAAGTGATGGGAGTTTTGTTACAATTTTTGGTTTGGTTTTTTTTTTTTTTTAAGATTTAGAGAATTTGTCTTTTAAACTTAAGACGTTCACTGGTAATATAAAAAAGCAAAAGCTTAATGTTTGTATAGTTTAGGGAATCTGTTGATTCTATGTTTCCTCAGTGGTGAAAGTTTTTATTTTCCTGTTTTATCTTGTTTCATTGTTCAAAATTTAAAAAAACCTTCATTTAGTACTTATCACTATTTATAAAGAATTGTTCTTACTTTTGAGTGCTTTTTTATATCTGCCTTCTTAAAATAATAAATAACTATTTTGGGGGGGGGGAATCTGCCATTACTTCAGGTGGAAGCAGTAAGCACATCAGTGCAAGATACCAGTGTTTTAGTACAGAGGAGCACATTGGACCTTATCCTTTTTTGTTTTCCTTTCCACATGAGCCAGGTAGGTTATTAACATGAGAGATGAATCGACCAGTTCCTAAATGTACTCCACTTCTTTAGCCAGTAGCAGTATTTGGTTAGTTTTTGTTAATGATTTTCTCCAAATTCCAACAAGAGTCACATGGAAGAGTTTTCTCTGATAGGTTTGGCTATTCTTATGTCATGATCTCTGCTCTTCTGCTTTTTAACTTGATGTGTTAACTTTGAAGTTAACTTTAACTTCTGTGTATGTAAGCTCAAATTATGATGTTTAGTCTATGCAGAAGCTTTTAATTTGATCCAATTTGATGAGAAAGCAAATTACCTGTTCCTTTGCAATTTTCCAATTCCCAGTGTTCAAAATCAGCAAAAGTTAATCCTCTTAGCACAACGGATTCAGAACACTAGAGAATTGAAAATGGTTTTTGGTTTGCTAGTTAGCCCTAACAGTAGTGGGAAATAGACCTTACAACTTCTAGGTAATTTTTTTTTGGACTGCATTTATTGTTAGCTACTTCCTGTTTTTGAATGATCCATGAATTATTTTATTAGTGGAGGAAAACTTATACAAGATTGATTCTCATCTTGTTAGAAATAAGGGAAAACCTGTAAAAAGAGAACTGTGTTCTTGCTTGTGGAAGTGCTTCATTCACATTTATCAGTTACTGTAGGAGTATTTGGAGTGTCCCTGTTTAGGTACTAAAATGTTGAAAATATCAGTGCAGCATTTTTTCAATATTAAGGCTTACACAAGCATTTAAAGTAGTAAGAAACTGAAAAAGTACTTAATCTTTTTTTTAACTGGATTTTAGTTGAATTTTCTTCCAAAGCTTTTGCCTCATAGTAAAATGAAATGTCTTGTAACAAAAAGGAGCTGTTAGTCAAATCAGTTATTTTTGCTGTTCCTAAAGGGTGCATGTTATTAAATAGTATCTGTTCCAAACAATAATCATATTTTGGTTTCCTAAGAGCAAGATTGTGTTTCCTTGTACTATTCTGAATTCATAAATATCAAAACATGAAACTAGCTAGGTTTTAATGAACATTAATCTGCTAGCATAGAAGAAGTGTTACTTTTCATAGTTAAATTTGTATTTCTAACTTCTTCAGGCAACACGTCCAGACATGATCAGAATTTTGTCAGCAGCCCTTCATGTAGTGCTGCGCAGGGATATGTCACTCAACCGAAGGCTATATGCATGGCTTCTAGGTAGGTTTCTATTTCATTCCATTGGTCACTAGAAGTGGAAGAAGGATTGTATTTTCCTTAGCAGTGTTTGCAATATTGTGTAGAAAGATTCTTGGAAAAATGAAATACTCAATTTCTTTCATAAGAAAGAAAGGTACTTTCTCTCTCCATGGACATAGAAGATGAAGAATTCATACTGGAGCTCATTCCTGTCACGTGAACTGTTGGTGCATTTTCCTATAGCAGCAATTATGGCCCATATTCAGCAGTAGAGCCTGGTGTAGTAGACTTATGGAAATAGGCACTCTACAACTTTTTCTCTAAAAACATAGAATGAAGAGAACAGAGAATAGGCATTATAGAGTGCAAATGATAGAGCACAACAGTATAGAAGACATGAAAAGAATGTTGAAAAACATTGATATTACAGCTTGAGTATGCAAACTTTAAACTTCATTAGATGTTTGTATAATTGAATTAACAGGTTGCCAATCACTTTTCAACACCTTTCTGGAGTAAAAATTGAGCAATTTGGAATATAATTGTACCAAATGACATAAAATCAATACAGTACAAATTTAAAGTTTTATACTAAACCAGCATGTAATCACAAGAGGGTAGCAAAGAATTATAGCTATTAGAAGGCTCTTAACTATTCAGGGAATAGTTGGAAGACCAGAAATGAGAAAATTTTAGAAAAATATTACTCTTATTCATCCTTGTTATTTTAAGGAAATGAAACCTGTGGTCACATGAATCTAATCAGTTACTTTTTAAACCCATTTTGAGAGAAGTCAAAATCATGGAAGTTCCTAAGTGTGTCCCAGGAACTAGAGACTGAATGGAGAGACATGAAGTGGCTTCTCTACTTGATTTGTTTTGCAGTCTGCTGTTACCGTTTTTGTTTGACTTCCCAGCTCACCAGCAAGTACATATGTGCTTCTTGGGCTACCCAGAACCTTTCCCAGCAGCTCTTGCATCTTTCCCAGCTGATAGCTAAGATGTCAGAGGCAGGTAGCTTGTGGGTGACTGGGGAGAAAGGATGAGGGTAGCAATGGGCCCTGAGAGAGAACTGAAATTATGAAGGGAGGGAAGAAGTCAGCAACAGTGTTTTGCATGAGAGGGTTGCTTGTGTTGTTGTAGGAGCTTCAGGGGTTTAGAAGTTAAATATGAGAAAATCCTGGCTTCTTTAGTTAATCATTTCTCAAATCACTGACTTGCAAATGATTCATCTTTTAAAGAAAGACAATGAAATGCAATGTTCTACTCCATACCTGCATTTTCCAATTTGGGGAAGAAATAGTTTCTTAACAGATTAAACACTGCACTCGTTTCATCTAAATTTCATGGTTTAGATATGTCTTTTGCTATTATTGAAAAAGGTATTTTATGTGTTTAAAATATCATGCTGCTTTTTTAGTTGTGGTACCTTCTTTTACAGCCATTTCATGAACATATAGTCTCCACTGAAAGTAATATATCTTCAGAGAATACTTTTACAGTGATTGTTCCTGGTCCTGTATTGTGAACAGCTGCTGCCTCTATTTGCTATATATTTGGACAAACTTTCTGACAATATAGGAATTTTGCTCTTTTTTCTTTGGATGTTTTACTGCTTTTCTACTATCATGATATTCTATTCCTAATATAAAACATTGCAGATGGAGATCAGTTATGTTGGAAGATTCTCTGAGTTGTTGTTCTGTTATGACATTATTTAATTCTGGTGTTTGCTATTCCTTCCTGTTGCTCTTCAGCTAGGAGTGACCTATTAGCATTCTCTATGGATAGAAATCACATACATCTCCTTAAATCAGGTTTTCTTAACCATTGTTAACCAACTGATTTTTTTTTTTCTTCCTTAAGCCAACAATAAAAACTTACTGGGCAAAGAAAAGAAACTTAAAATACAAAGGTCCATCTCCTTAATGTAATTTTGAATAAAAAAAAAATTTACTTTTTGTAGTGTGACTGACATTCTTCCTAAGTGCCTTAGTCATGTCAGTGTGTTTTGATGATCATCTCTTTATATTTAAAACACTGAATTTTGTGTTCTCATTAATATTAAAATATTTTTATGTGACAGCTTGGGTTTTTTTAAAGATTCTCTAGGATTGTGGGTTTTGCAGCATTTGTATTTCTTTTGTACCAGAAGCAATTGGTTGATAATATCACATAAAACTAAGTTTTCTGATTTGTGTATGAACTGCTTGTATGAAAGTATAACTTAGTTTCCTGTATTAAACTCTATAAAATCATCTTTTGCTTGCCAACATGACTTGGACTTCATCTTGGTAAGTTATCAATCCTAATGTGTTGATTCCTAGTTTAAAGAAATTGGCAATATATTCTATTAAATTGCAAATATTTATCTGGTTTGTACTTTGTTTGCTTGAAGGTTTTGATAACAATGGTGCCCTTGTAGGACCCAGAAGTACAAGGCACAGCAATCCTGAGGAGCATGCCACATACTATTTCAACACCTTCTCTAAGGAGATGTTAGTCCAGGTAGCTATACAGTGTTTTATTGGGGCATATATGTTTATAAACAGATCCTGATCAAAGTTGCTGTATCTTTATCTTTTAACTTGCCAATGCAATGTGACCATGTAATCTTGTCTTTTTGTGCTATTGTGTCCTATACTTCTAAAACTTTCTCAGTGGAAAAATGAAGACACGGAATAATATATTTCTCTAGAATAACTGAACGAACAGAACAAACATTAGATTTCTCCCTCTCCTTTTCCACAATCAGTGAAGCATACATGGATGTTATTTGATGATGAACCCAGAACACTGGAACCTGTTCTTTCATGAAGCCGAATTGAAGAATTCTCTTCTGTAGATACGAAAAGTCCTCTGTGTCTCGAGAATCAGAAAAAATTTATCAGATGGCACTCAAAGTCTGTGTAAAAAGGATCTTTCTCCCCTCTAGGCAAAGGGAGCATCTTGTGCTTTCTGTTGGCAGCCAGGAATAGTTGAGAAAATTGGCAGTTAAACTAGTTTACCCTTAAAGCATTGCTGTGTGATCTGAGATCACTGGTTCTAAGAACTGTGTTGCTTTTCTCACAGTAATTGAAATACAGATGTCTTTTAAACTGCTGTGAGTCTGATCTTGAAGTTGGGAAGACATTTTATAATTAAGGCAAATTTATAAGGTCAGGATTTTTCTGATACTGACTCAGAACTGTGATGCTATGTATGGGAATGAGAGTGGCAATTCTAACAGTAGTAGCTGACACAGGAATATTCAGCTCATCCCAATTTAAAGCTGACATCCAGCACAGAGCTTGCACCTTCAGTTTTATCTGAAAGTTGTGAGATCTGCTGTTCTGCTGATGAAGAAGAGACATCAGAATTCCAGTATCACAGCAGCAAGGACCTTGTTGGCAGTCTCTCACCCTTCTCCTATCACCCTTCTGCCTTCCGCAGCAGATGATTAAGAAATTATTCAAATGTAAAGGAGGGGCCTCAATGAACTACAGTTTCACCTGTACCTTATATAAAAAAAAAATGTGGTGAGCTTTCAGCAACATTTAGACATGGTTAATGGTTATGGTCTTTTAAAATATGTCTATCTTTCTAGCTTAATCAGTGTCAATAAAGCTTTTCTGTCTGAAAAGAGTATGGACATTAGAATCAGTGCCTTGCCTATACATAATAAAAATTGCATACGCCTTCTGAAACCTTCTGCTGTCTCTTGAAAGACTTTAAAAGTGTTGCTCCTTTCTGCCTTCTTCTCTAGCAATCTCTCTGTGTTCTGTTTTACCCAGTCAGCTTATGTCTTATTCATAGATACAATGTACTGAAAATTCTGGCCTTCTAAAGACATATGAAAGTACAGAAGATTTTTCTTTTTAGATACTTGCTGATAATACTTGGTTTGTAGCAGATAGCAGGGACAAACTGATTTTCATGACTCTATTCTTTCTTATCTCTCTTCTTTTTCTTCTTTGTCCTCCTTTTTTTAAAACTGTAAAAGAAACAAACTAGATCAGACAGTCAAGTCAGCCAGAGAGAAAACTAAGCAAAATCTGTGGTTGTGTCATGGGGCTTTTTTTAATTCTGCAGCTCATTCCCTAGCCTGCTTTGGTATAGAAACTCAGTTTTCCTATTTGTTTCGAAGTTGTCATTGCTATTTAGTCAAGAAAGTTTTCATCCACATAAGTGAGTATATCATAGGACAGATTGCATTTTATTAAGCTCTTAATATCTACCTGCTTTATCTTCTCAAATAATTTCTTCACTAATACTCATGTCTTCTCTTTTATTCTTAAGAAATATTGAGTTATCTGTTTATAATACTTTATTTTGATTTTACATAAATACAAGTTATCAAGTTCTGTTCCATAGAAATGTTCTCATAGCCAAGGTTGAGAGAACTTAATCATGGTAGACTGAGCTGCAGTGAGATGAAATAGTGGTCTCCACTACTGAGAATTTGCCCTTTATGTGCAGCTTTTATTGCTTTCTAGCTTTCTTTTTGTTTTCCTGATATGTTTTTGCTCTTTGTAGGCAATGGTTGGAATATTACAAATTAATGGACAGGGAGAAGAAAGCACATTAATGCAAGACTTAAAGCCTTTTCGAATTCTTATCAGTTTGCTGGATAAGCCTGAACTAGGTAATTTTCGTATTACTCTTTTTAATTTGTTTCATGTGATTTTGCTTTGAAAATTTTTTTCTCTTATTGATCAAATGAAAAAGTTATATGCTTGGTACTGGCAGGTTAGCCAGATTTCTTAGATCTTCCAAGCTGTATCTATGCTTTGTATTTAATTAAAGGCATTCATCAAATTTACCTTTTACCAAATGCCATTTCTTCTACTTTCTACACAGGAAACAGTAAGTTAAAGTCGTAGAGAGAACTAACTGTGTGTTGGAAAAAATGCAGATTGGATCTTTTTCATTTCTTTCATCAAATAATGACTTTTACTATTATAAATCTCAGCTATTGCTTTTGGGAATAACCTGTTCTTTCTTCTAATATACACACAGAGGTGATAAATATTAACAAGAAAACAGTTAATTTTTTTTTCAGAAGAACTTATACAGAGGAAGCAAGTATTTTTTTGGTTTTGTTGGTGGTTTGTTGGGATTTCTTTTTGGTGTTTCTTTTTAATTTTTCTTTCGCCTATTTAAAGTGTTTAAACGCCCTCTTTAGCAGATGAGTGCTGAGAACCATGGGACAAAAGTATTTACAGTTAAGACTTGGATATCTTGTCTTTTTCTTTGGAATACAGTTTTGAAGGTGACTGAAAAAAATCAAAATAAGTTTTTTAATCCATTATCAGATTTGAGGGTGGGATAATAAAAGCATAAAAATACAATAATTAAAGAAAATAATTGGTTAGGACAGAAGAACTACAAAAAACAAAATATTTGTCAGAAATTTGATATCTTTCTTGTAATTTATGATTTCTGGGGATCAGTTTAAATGTTCAGAGGCAATGTGTATGTTAAGATTTCATGAAGCAGCAAAGCTTTGAGGATTCTTGCCGCAAAATGAGATGGAATAAGCTAATAGGATTTTTGGTTAACTCTGTGAGCGTACTCTTACTGAAGGGAGCTCAGTGAGGCTAGGAAACACATAAAAAAGTAAGGGATATATCAAGCAGGATTACTTTTTAAATTCCTTTAAAAATAATTTGGGGTTTTTTTCCTCAAATTTGAGATTTAGCTCAAATCCAAAGGAGGAGCTATTTTATAGAATCATAGAATGTTTTGTATTGGAAGGGACCTTACAGACCATACAGTTCCAACGCCCCTACCACGGGCAGGGACACCTCCCACTAGACCAGATTGCTCAAAGCCCCGTCCAGCCTGGCCTTGAACACTGCCAGGGATGGAACATCCACAGCTTCTCTGGGCAGTCTGTGCCAGTGCCTCATTACCTTCTGGGTAAAGAATTTTTCCCTAGCACCCAACCTTAATCTCTCTTCTTTTAGTCTAAAGCTGTTCCCCCTTGTCCTATTACCATCTGCCTGTATAAAAAAATCTCTCTCCCTCTTTTTTCATAAGCCCTCTGTAAGTACTGAAAGGCTGCAATGAGGTCTCTCTGATGCCTTCTCTTCAGGCTGAACAAGCCCAATTATCTCAGCCTGTCTTCATAGGAGAGATGTTCCAGCCTACTTATAATTTTTGTGGCCCTCCTCTGAATTTGCTTTAGCAGCTCCATGTCCCTGTGTTGGGCATCCCAGAGATGGATGCAGTACTCCAGGTGGGGTTTCACAAGGGCAAAACAGAAGGTCAGAATCACCTCCCTTGGCCTGCTGGCCACACCTCTTTCAATGCAGCCCAGGGCGCAGTTGGCTTTCTGGGCTGCAGTTCCACACTCTCAAAAATACCTTCAAAAAGTACCCTGCAGACTATATCCTGAGCAAAAAAAACCTGCCTCAAATTAAAATGAAGGAAGATGCTCAAAATATTTATTCTTGTATTTGTATTTAAATATTTGAGTGGATTGTCCATATGCTAACAGCATGAGATAGCTTACAGGTGAGTATTTCAAAATGTTTGACTGAAAGCTACCTCTGACCAAAAATCCATGAAGTCACATTTACATGTTGCTGAGTTGAGCTAATAAAAAGGGTCTGTTGGCTTGAACGTGGTCTGTACTGCTGTGACTGCATAGCTTTTGAATTTGGTGTGTTTGTATCCAGCTGCCACTGTATGTGGGCGAAAGTACCCTTCTTGTGCTTTGTGTACTCCCAGGCACTACAATTGTCTCAGTGTTTCTGGAATGCAAGCAAACCAAACTTCCTGACATTCAGGTAGTTTATGAGATTGGACCAGAAGGAATTTTGTGTTTCAGTGGCCAAAGCTAGCTAATGATTTCAACAGCTTGCAGCAGTGGACTGTCGGCAATGCTGTAATGCAACAGTGTGACTGCTGGTATTTCCCCCTAGGCCCTGCCATCCTAGAGGATGTATTGATTGAAGTGTTTAGGACACTATATACACAGTGCAAAGCGGAACTGGAGCTTCAGACAGAACCATCTTTCAACAAAGACCACACACAGCTAAGCAGGTAAATAATGAGTATAATGTATTTTTATTAAATAATACACCTTTGTTGCTGGAACCATGACTTTGAAGCCTGTGGGACTGTGACGTGTTTTCTTCATGGCACAGGATCTATTGACATTAGTTTCAACTTTCTGTGTTCAGTGCAAAGGTGTGAAGTGGTTGGCTTTATTATTTTTATTTTTCTAATATTTAGCATATGTTTTATTATTTATCCATGACAAAAATGCTTGTTTGATTGATTGTGATATTCTTTATATCTGTGTTCCTCAAAAACAAAATAGACTGAGTTTTCTTGTAGTATAAAAATGAAGACTGCTACAAGAGAGCTGGGGAGTGGGATATATAGTTTCAAGATTTGAATTTAATATTTTGAAAGGTGGAGAGGAGAGGGGTGTTCAATGCTGGAGAGGGGAGGAAACAACTGTAGGAACAATTATGACAAAACAGATCTATTAAAAATGTGGTTAAAAGACAAATATTAAAGAAAGGATAGAGGAGAAACCTAGCAACTGTGAAAAGACATTGGAATGAGCAGCCTGCAAGTATACTGAGCCCTTAAGCAACAACTAGTTGTGGGGATGAGAGGAGGGTAATTTGTCAGTATTACTTGACAGTGGGTAAACTCACAGTGATGTGTAGTTATATAACTTGAAAAATAAGTGTAAAAATATAAAACGTTCTTTTCATTTTCTTTCAGCAAACTGAGAGAAAACAAGAAAACAGCAGAATTGATTAAAACTGCCAATCTTCTTTTCAATTCCTTTGAGCCTTATTATATGTGGGATTACATTGCTCGTTGGTTTGAAGAGTGTTGTAGGTAGGTGATAATATTTAACCTCTGTATGTGTAAAGTTGAAGTTAATTTTTGTTTTATATACTGTTTTCTTCAAAGATGTCAGTCTCATGAGATCATTTAGCTTGTAAGTCCTTTTTTCCTCCCATCCCTCTAACATCAATCTTTTGGCTGATTTTAATCTGGTGTGATTAGGTGTCTTAGCAATATGAGTTCTCACAAACTCATTGTCTGGGTTAAATCAAGAGATAGAATTACCCCCTCTACTGAAGGGGAGACCCCAGAGTGATCTCAAAGCTGGTTTTTGTTCTGTCTGGCCAGCACAGGATTACTCATTGTACAAATTGCTTTTTGTAAAACTGACAGATTTGCCAGAAACCCAATGTGTTGTAATTTTTCGTGCTCTTTTAGGGAAAAAGAAGGGTGTAGATCATCATCATCCTGTAGATGACAAGGAGGGCTACAGGAGAAAATAGTAAACTGTAAATCAGGGAAAATTGAAAATATTAACAGGAGGGAAGCGGATGAAGGGTCCACAGAAGAGTAGAGGTTTTTGCTGTGGCAAGGGGTAGAAGATACAGAGATTTCAAATGAAATTTGTAGAAATTTTTTTTGTTGCTTATAGAGTTACTTGATAAAATATTAAGATACTTGGACACAAATTTGTCTATGAGCCAACAGTGTGCTGTTATAACTAAAGAAAACTGTGTCTCGGGCTATGTTGTGAGGACTATGGGCAGCAGGTGAAAGGAAGTTATTTTTCCTTTCACTTAGTGTTTCTAAGATGTGGATTATTGTGTCCAGCTTTGGGCACTCCACCTGAGAAATGTTGAGAAACTGAAGAGACTCTAGTAGAGAAACTGCTAAGCTGGTCAGTCATAGGACACTGCACTGAAGGTTGAGGTAGGTGAGTTAGATTTAGCCTGGCAGAGAGGGAAATTGAATGGCACCCTTTGATTTCCTGAAGGGCATTTGCAAAGTTCATACAGCTATACTTTTTATAACAGCTGATGGAAAACAAAGGACAGCAACAAGTGCTCACTCAAGTGGTCAGGTTGGACTTTGAGAAAAACTTTGCTAAGAACATTGTGCAGCAGTGGAAGAGGTGCAACAGTGGAAGCCAGGAAGGCTGTGGAGCTTTCTTGTGAGATTTCCAGAACTCTGCTAGACAAAACTGTGGATGAATTTGTCTAGTGTTTTTAGCAGTCCTGCTCAGTGTGAGAGGTTGATCTAGATGTCTGTGACTTGATTTTTGTGTGTTGGGCTGAATCACTAAAGTAAGGAAAGTCATCTGCAGCCACCTAACATGCAGGTGAGTATTTCACTACATATAAGTAGTGTTACTGTCAACATGGATACAAAATTGCCTTATAAATAAATGAAACCTGGAGAATTTGTTTTTGTTTGATTTCCTCCTCCCCCCCCCCCCCCCCCATGAGCTGCTGTATTATCTAAGTTCCATGCTCAATTTTCTGTAGCTTGAATTTCCTTATTTTACAAATGAAGACTGTTTATTTTACACTGAGTGGCTGGTTGCTGCTTTTTCTGAAAGAATGGCTAGGGGCCAAATGAGCTACTCAACAGTAAAATGAGAGATTGCTTATTGGTTTGTAGTGATTATCCCCAATATATACAACTTTGCATTAAGTTACAGAAATATGGTCAATATAAGGAGGAGGGGAAAATATTATGAAACCCCATTTGAATTTTGCAGGAGGACTTTACATGCCAGACTTCAAACTGGGCCTGGAAGTGATAGTGAGCAATCAGAGTTACCTCTGACAAATTTCTGCTTGTTAGTGGATTTTTTGTTGGATATTGTTTCTTTGGTAAGAATTGCTTTATTCTTTATTAATACCAGGATGCTGTGTATTTATAGCCTGCAGAAATATTCTATATACTTTATTAATTGTTTCTTCTGAAAATATATTGACATTAAAAGAAGGTTTTGGTTCATTGTATGATTCTTGATAGACTGGTTGGACATAATTGAAGTGGGTTTATGATGCTTATACCTGAAAATTTTACTTTGTCCTTATTTTCTTTTCTGTGCGTTCATTGCAAGTATAGTCTTTTGTAGTTTGATATGCTAGTTTAAATGTGCAGTTTTCTTTTAAGGATCTTTTAAATGTCACAATAAGATGTATCTTCTTTTTCTGTTGTCATTGCTTAATGTAGCAAAGACTGTTGGAACTGTTTTTTTCTATAGCTGTCTTTCCTCAATTCTTTGCTTTCTCATTTCAAAGCCTACTAGAAGTATGAGAGTGCTGTGTCAGGTATGGCAATCAGCCTGTTCTTCCTTTAGTTCTTATTAACTAATTTATCTTTCCTTCTTAAACTTTTATCTTAATAAAGTAATAGTAGCATTCTTCAGCCTTCTTGTGTGGTTTTTTAATGTATTTGTTGTGTAATGAACAATATGTACTAGTTTGAAAAAGAGCTAAATATATTTCTATTTGTTTGTTACCCAACTTTAAAGTTAATTTTGTAAATATTTTTTTAGAAAAGCATGTATTTCTTATTCTTGGATATTAAGATATTAATTTTCCTTTTTCTATGTTCTATATGTTTAGAACAGTTACGTAAATGATAGGTACCTCTATTATAGAAAATAACTTTCAGGGTGGAATTTAGTGTTACAGTTAACAAGTTTATTATTACTTTGCTAGGAGACTTACATTGAAATACAGACAGAGCACTTGCCTCAGCTGTTGCTCAGGATGATTTCTGCATTGACGAGCCATCTTCCTACTTTGCACTTGTCTGAGCTTACTGATTCTCTCAGACTCTGCTCAAAGATCCTTAGTAAGGTTCAGCCTCCGTTGCTCTCTGCTGGTACAGATGGTATCCTGCAGCTTCCTGCTGGACACAGCAGCACTATCAAAGAATGGGAAAATAAAAAGGTAACTGACCAGGTTTTGCAGCATCTTGGAAAAATACTTCTTGTGTGGAAAAGAGAAATGTGATTTCTAAGTCTATGTTGAACACACTACAAGCCTTTGATTAGATTTAGATATCACAATATATGTGAAACTTGGGTAATCAAAATAACTTATAATTGTAAAATATCTTGGTTCTTAAGGGGTTTTACCCATATTTAATATTATACATGTATAAATTACTTCAGAATCAGGGCCTAAGAAAGAGCTAATCAACTACAGTTTGTAATGCACTTCAAGAGTACGATGAAGTAAAAACTGGATTGAAAAGAATTTACCATTTTGGTTAAGTATCAGGCATATGTAAATTCTTCTCTCACCCAATTTATGTGCCTTGGTTTAATACCCATCATGTATCTTACTGTCACTGTTAAGTTCTTGGAATTGTTTATTAAAGAAATAAAAGAAACCAGCCAGCAGCTATTTCTCTTTTAACTTTGACCATTGACCATTTTGCTCTATGCAACCATGGCTCTGTGAGGTGTGTTAAGTGACATGCCCTGAAATCCTTGTTTTCCAGCTGAAGAAACTTGAGGAACATCATAGAATAAATTAGGTTGGAAGTGACAGTTGCAGGGCACTGCTCAAAGCAGGGCTGATTTCAAAGTTAGATTTTACTTTAAAGCTAGGTCATGTCACTCAGGATCATATTTGTCTTAATTTTGAATATCTCCAAGGATGAAGTTACGATGACTTCTCTGTACAGCTTGTTTGTTTGCAGTGTATTTAATCAGAATTTCCATTGCTGCAGCTTGTGTTGGTTGCCTTGTGTTCTTTCACTGTGGGTTGCTGAGCATACCTCCATCTTTTCAGCTGCCTTGTGGGTGCTCACAGACAGCAATAAAGACATCTTCACCTGCTCCACAACTTGTAGCTTTCTTTTAAACTGAGTAAATCCAACTCTCTGAGCTTTTCTTCTGTCAGGAGCACCTGTAGTGACTTTCCATTGTACTTACTCAGTACATCAGTGTTTCTTTTGTACTAATGAATCCAAAATTGGATACAATATTCTGGTTGTGGACCTAAAACTGCAGAGCAGAGGGGACTAATTACTTCCCTTGATTTGCTGACAGTACTTTTGCTGATATGGTCCTAAATGTGGCTGGCCTGATTCACCAAAGAAGCCCACTGCTGGCTCACATTCACCTTGTCAATTAGGGCTCCAGCATCCTTTATTCAGGATCCTGTCATTATTCTTTCTAGCTAATTGATAGCTTCCTGATTTTGTTCTTTATGGGTTTTGGGGGTTTTTTTGGTTGCCTCTTTTTTTTTTTTTTTTTTTTTTTTTTTTTTTTTTTTTTTAAGAAACCCTGTTTCAGTTGAGTGATGTTGCCCCTTGAACCTTCAGTGGCCTTTTGCTGCCAATTACAACTGACTCTTATGTGGCCACAGTCTCTCTTAAAAGATACTGAAATGAATTGCCATGCTTCTAATCACTTTTAGATTGTATTTTATAAAATGGAGCCATCATTTATTTCTCTCCAAGATTTTTAGTACATAGGTTTCACTGTTTTCTGTAGTAATACCTCAAACAAATTTCCATTCTTATACCATCTCTGGTATAAGAATGGAAATTTGTTTGTGGTATTACCACAGAATTCACTGTATATAATAATGTCAGTGTTTTTATTTATTCATGAAGAAGTTTTTCATATTATTACATTATGCTCAAGTTCTGTATTTAAGACAGCTGGTGATTAGAGTCAAAACAACTTCTGCGCCTCTTAGGTCCTGGGCAACGTCTCCCTTTGCCAGTAAGATGATGGATTGGAAAGAAGTGGCCACCTGCATTTACTGCCACTGATTCACGCATTTCTGTTTCAGTTGTTTCCCCGCCTCACATTCTCACTGGGAAACAGAGACTATGCTACCAGTTACTAAGACTGCAAAGGGCCAGAGCAGTGCAGAAAGCCACTGTGGGTGCTTTCTGAGTAAAAGCCATTCGTCATATTTGTGGGTATTCTGAACTGATAAGGAATTAAGACATATAACGAGTCATGAAGATCTGTTGTTGCTGCAGCAACCTCTCTTTCTCGTTTCAAGATGATTTTATCTTTTTTCTAGTTGCAAATGATTATCAGTTCTTAAATGAAAAGTTTATTTATTTTTGTAATTATAACTTTGTATTTGATAGTTTATGATGCTATATATAAACTAATAATACCTATGCATTTCAGCATTCTTTCATAATAGAGTAGACATGATTATGATATGAAGAAAATGTTAAAACCAATAGTATTTAAAATATTTTACTTGATAAACAAGTCTTTTTTAATGTTAGCTTAGTCTGGCAGGGTTACTGAAACACCAAACATAATTTTGCATAAAATGTATTTGTATGAATACATTTAAATCTCTGGAATAAAATTGTTGCTTTCAAATGAAGACCCTAATAAATATTTTTTTTGCTAAGACCTAAATAACCTATTTTGAACAGCCATTAAACTTTTATTTTACTCAGGTGCCATCAGTGTCACTTGAAAATCCTAATGATGTGTTTGAAGATGGTGAAAATCCTCCAAGCAGTCGATCATCAGAAAGTGGATTCACAGAGTTCGTACAATACCAGGCAGATACAACTGATGACATTGACAGAGCACTGAATGAAGGTCACGGTGCACCTGGCATTCCTATTGTTGGTAGCGCATCCTCAGAGACTGAGACAGCATCAACTGTGGGTTCTGAGGAGACCATTGTACAGCCTCCTTCCATAATGGCCCAAGGGACAGCAACTCGTAGTGGGAAAACGATCCAAAAGACTGCAATGCAGTGCTGTTTGGAATATGTCCAACAGTTTTTAACCAGATTTATCAACCTGTATATCATTCAGAGTAATTCCTTGTCTCAGCCCTTAGGGACAGAGCTTCCAGTAGACCCCACTAGAGTGCAAGGACAGAGCACAAAATGGGACAGAGAATCACAAGATGAAGCTAAGGTGAAGAAAACAAACAAGAAGAAAACACCGAAAGAATACCTTCCTGCCTTTATTGCTGCTTGTCAGCTCTATCTTGAATGCTCGAGCTTTCCTGTTTACATTGCTGAGGGAAACCGCACTTCAGAATTACATCCTGGGAAGCCTGAAGTTGGTAAGCTGCACTCTCATTTGTTCTTTGTTTTTAAAATAATAATTTTTCTTTTTCTGCCAAAAAATTTATAGTATCATGCTTTGTATGTGTTGCTGTTTGCTGTTCCTCTCAGAAATGTAAGTCTTCTTCTGTATCAACTGGTTTGCATTTGGAAACTAAATTATTTTCTCATAGATTTTTGAAAATATTGCGGCATGGAATTTGACACTAATTAATATTGGGGTGAAAAAATATAAATGATGCAAACTGAAGCCTGAGAGTAGAATCTAGATTGTTGAATCTTCCTCTCTACTGTATGGATCCACAGTGTTTTCTTTGTCATATTTTGCAACAGCCACAGCTCACATCAAATATGTTTTTAGCTTCCTCTTATCAATTTTGGATTGATATGCACATTGATCACTTTGGCAATACATAGGAATTGTAAGCTGCTGTCCAATAAAAATCATACCAGCTAAGAAATTTAATTAATTCTACTTTGCTCCTATTAAAGGAACAGTTCTTGCAAAAAATTCTTCTAGCTATGATTGCATTAAGAAACAAAATAAAAATGGTGAGTTTTGGTGAGGTATGGCTATGTTCACAGATAGATGAAATTATTCAGATACAGACATGATTAAAACATTGACAGTTATTGATTACAGTGAAATGTGACATTTTAGGATGAACAATCATTTTTACAGATTGTAAAGTCTTCACTTTACAGTTCCAATTTTGGATCCACTTCTGATCTGCAGTCTGAGAGTTGCTCCTTAAAATATTTTCATGGTGGATATGCTTGGAGAATGCAAGAAATAGAAACACTAATTTTGGCTACTGTCACGGTCATCTCTGGTTTAATTTTTTTCTAGGAAATTTCATAGTTGCAGTTTTTTGTTCTTATTTGCAATTTTCAAATCTGGGCTAAGTGGTGGGCGGTGCTTGGAGATGAGTAGTTTGTTTGGTTTTGGAAGCAAGGATGCCAATTTAACATGACTGCTTCTGTTTCTGTGGTCTTTAAGATATGTTACATAGTCTTCATTATAGCCATAAGCAGAGCATATATTTGACTTCATAACATCCAGACATATAAAATATTTATGTCAGTTTTATGTCAGTTGAAGGCAATTTGGTTATAGCTGTTTATTAATTAGGAGTATGACAATGCCAAAGATCTGCTGCCCTTTGTAAAAGATCTATCACAGAATATTTGTGCTTTTATAGCATGACCCTGAAAATGTGAAATGTTTTTTTGGTTTTTTTCTCCCAAACAGTCTACAAATGAGTGTTGTGTCCAAAGACTAAAATGTCAGCTGTTTGCTTATTACTTTTCAGTGCACACAGCACTTGATTATCACTGCCTTGTGCACTGTAGAGCAGAGAGCCTGTAGAGCTTGAGTAGTGTGTGCCTCATATGAGGGCAGTGCTTCTAGGAATCCTTTTCACCTTTCAATCCTTTGTTAAATGTCTTGGATTTGTGTTTCTTGTTCATCATCTGAACTTTCCCATTTGTGAGATCTCATTTGCAGTCTATTAAACAGTGTAACTTTGAGGAATAAGCATAAATTGTAGGTGGGTAAAACCAACAGGAAGTATTTTGTTCCAAATGTAAACACCTGTTGTATAGAATGGCAGGGCAGATGGGAATAGGGCTGTATAGCTGTCCGGGAGTCCTACTTCCCATAATAGAGAATTCTACTGGAACAGAGAGTGGAAGAAGGTAGTTTCCATAATTCTCACACTACCCTATTGACACAAGGTTTTTATACTGCAGAGGAGGCTTTGTTTTCTAAGGGTTCCTAAATTTGGAATGTGTTTTTGAAGGGTTGCATTAATGATATGACCCAATAGCTCTTAATCGTTGGTGAGAGTCATCAGTCTGTTTATTTGAAGGAGTCAAGTTAATCTGATGTTTATAGAACATAATTGTGCTTTAATTCTGCTGTGTGCCTAATTTCTCAGCTATCTTCAATTGAGGAAATTAAAAAGGGAGCTGAGTGAAGCTGAAAACAATGGTTAAATCTGTAAACTCTAGAGCAATATATGGAATTGTTAGGTATATTTAGGCTCCAGTGGAGCTGTGGATATAAATTAGAAAGTGCATCATTCTTCTCTTGATTATAAAAGGGTGCTGTATTTGCACCTATTAAATAACACTTCTTCACTTGTATCTCATTCTAGATGCATTTGCCTTTTTAAGAACATGATCAATGGAGTCCTTTTGAAGTTTTAAGAGAAGTTACTTTGGTATCTCTAAAATAAAAGGGTGCAATATTAACTTGGACAGTTGACTGTGGACTTTGGAGAAAGACACTTCCAGTATCAACCCAGAGTATGGCTTGATAAAGTGAGGGACAGTAAGAAGGGGGAAACTACAATGTACAGTGAAAACAGAGTATGGTCTAATAGGACCATAGTTCTGCACCCAAACTGTCAATTTTCACAGAAACTTCTATTTTTAAAGTGTTGCCAGGCAAATATATTTCTGTCAATTTAAAATCAATCTGCATGTATGTTATAATATATGATATTATCCTAGGCACTATAAAATATATTACAGAATTATTCCAGACTACTATCTAGAGTGTTAAGATTTGATTGCTGATGAAGAATTTTGTGAGGAAGGAAAGTGGATGAAAGGATGAACTAGAAGTTCAGTTTTGCCTAAAGCAGGAAATCATCTGAATGCATTTCCACAAAATTTTTCTCTTCCTTGTTCACATTTTTCTATTCAGTCTTTACTAAATGTTTGAAGTGATACAGTATTGCATTCTTAATTGGATTATTTTAAAGATACATCAGGAAGTATCTTCCACTTGCATACATTTTCCTAAACTCATACAATGGTCAGATTGAAATATGAAAGGACAATTGCACATATAATTATGGAATACAAAAGGAAAAATCCATAATATTGAGATTGTTAAATGAACGTATAATCTGTGATTTTTATTTCAGACTGTGAACAAGTACAGCCTCCACTGTGGCTACAGACTTTAATGAATGCTTGCAAGCAGGCAAGCGATTTCAGTGTTCAGGGTGTTACTATTTCCCTCGTGATGGACTTGGTTGGATTGACTCAATCTGTTGCTCTTGTCACTGGAGAAAATCTGAACAGCGTAGAAACTGCTCAGCCTCTTAGTCCTAACCAGGGAAGAGTGGCTGTCGTCATCAGACCTCCTCTTACTCAAGGCAATCTGAGATACATGGCTGAAAAGACAGATTTCTTCAAGGTTAGATGCAGTATCTCGTTGCTGTTTTCTTTAGACTTCTCCTGTCTGGTGAAGAATAAGTCTTGGCCCCTTTACTGTTCTTGGTATTGTAAAGCAAATTTTCTTGCTGAATATTTTGATAATAGTTGTATCCTGTGTTAGAATCTAAATTAAATACACAGTAAGTTTTCCTGCTGTGATTCTGTTACTGACCACTTGTGTGAAAATCCTTGTTTAAATTAATATTTTAAAAATATAAACAAAACCTGATTGAATAGCAGCATTAATCAGAAAAGGTAGGAAACTGAGATGTGCATAGTGTAGGACTCTGGTAAACAGTCTTTGCATTTGTGTAATTTATGTAAGAAATCTTTTGCAAAAGATAATCAGCAGCAGGGTATATTATGTAGTTAATTATATTTCAATGAAAATTTATTTCTGTTCTGACTCCTTAACAGGAATTTTTTATGTAGTAAGTTATTGCAGTGTTTCAAACAGACCCTTCTGTTTGTACAAAAGGAACCATTTTGCAGTTTACCTCTTGGTCATAGGGTGTCATCAGATGTGATGTCTCCCACTGTTGCATGGAGCAAAACAAGGCATGATAGTCATTCACTTGTGTCTCTTGCAACTTTTCTTTTCATGTACAAAGCACATAGCTTTAACTCTTTGGGACCAGCTGGGTGATGGAACTCCTCAGCATCATCAGAAGAGTGTGGAGCTCTTCTATCAGCTGCACAACCTCGTCCCATCTTCTAGCATTTGTGAAGATGTTATTAGTCAGCAGCTGACTCACAGAGACAAGGCAAGTTGTTCATGTATTTACTTAAAGATGTAAACTATGTAACTATAGAAATATATTTAGAAAAAGGACTTGGTCCTTCAGAGGAGAGTATGAATCACTTCAATATTGAAAAAACGTTGCCTTACATTGTTTCAAATGTTATTTTAGGTCTGTGATGAGTCTCTAGTTCCATGTTAGACAAAGCATTCAGCAACAGACTTATGTAGGAGACTTTATCTCTTATCAAAAGTCATGTGATGCTTCCCAATACTTAAAGCATGTGCTTAGTTTTTGCTGCTGTTAGTAGGAGTTCTTGTCATGGCAGGTACTTCACTTATTTTTTTTCCTCACCTAGAAATTTGTTTCACAGAGGCTGTCAATTTGACATTCGAGTTGAGGTGTTTGCAGTGCTTTAAATTTCAGGTATATGAACTATTTTCACAGCCCCAACAGTATGAATGGTAATGACTTGCTTACACACTCTAGCAACTCATGGTTGTGTGACTTCAGGAGCGCTTACCTTTTTGCCATTCTACCAGAGTTACTAGGTCAACAAGAGTGAATGTGAGCCATGTGCAGCAGTGTTGTGGATTATTTTCCTGTGAGCAGCATTTTTTTTTCTAAATACAAGTGATGTTTGCTTTACTTTCTAGAATGCTGCTGTCTCCCTTGGTTTTTTGTTTTGGTGTGAAGACGTTGTTTTGTTTTAATTTAGTTTGTTTAATGTGAACTGTTTGTCTTTTGTGTAATTTTCATAGCTTTTACTTAAAGTTTTATTATTATGGCAGATACTGGTTTTATAAGCTGTTGCAAAGCTTCTTAAGTTGCATGATGTAAATCAAGCCTGCAAGTATGCCAGATTGTCAGTGGTTTTAACAGTTTTTGGTTTTGTCTCACCTCGGTTAAAGGTAAATATACCTACTGTTTGTTTCTTATAACCACATATTTTAAGAACAAACAAGTGAAAATCTTTGTCCTCTTGTCTCTGCTTATCATCTAGCAATTTAGTTTAAGCCCTTATTGTACTTGAAAGTAATTTTGATTATTTATTTGATGTAATTGTCCTGATTGCTGTGCTTTGTTCACTCCTACAAATGCTTACTAGCTTTCTTGTCTTTTGGATGAAGCTGTTTTTATACATGTGTTCAAATCATATCATGACATTTACTATTGTTTGCAGCCTTGCTGGAATAACTCTTTGCCTTGATCAGCTTCAGTAAACAGAGAGAGAGAACAATTGTTACTTTACACAATTTTTCCCATGAAATATCCCGAGTTGGACTTCAGTCATCCTTGTGGGTGCCTTCCAACTCAGGATATTTTATGATTCTATGAAATATTCTACATATTATTGCCAGTTATTAGAAGTCCTTTGGGCAGTAAGCATGTCCTATTTGTCCAATTTGTTCCAGAGCTAAATTTGACATGTTAGTGAAGAACTCTATCCACATGTGTACCTAGAAAATTCTTCTGTTTCTTTCTAGCATGGTAATAATGGAAGAAAAATAAGTTGGCTAGAAAGAGACAGGCAAAACTTTGAAACTAAGCTAAGATCAAGATAGGGGAAGATCCTTTCATGATACTAAATTGCTCACAGACACCTATTGTTGGCTATTACTGTTTTTAAGATTAGAAAGTAGTACTTGAATGCACAGTCAGAAGTTAATTTCATTATATCTTATATCTTTTAGGATGGTCTGTGACTCTTTCTTTTTCCAGTTATTGTCATAAGTTGTTACATTCTGCTAGATCTAACTTACAATTTGGCCCACAGAGAGTAAGAATGGAAGCTCATGCCAAGTTTGCAGTGCTATGGCATCTCACACGAGATCTTCATATTAACAAATCATCTTCCTTTGGCCGCACCTTTGACAGGTTGGTGCCTGCAAGTGTAACTCAGTTGAAATAATTTTACTTCAAAATCTTTGATGGTATTATACTAGCAACATAGGGCATTTAAAAATTCAAGAACTACAGCTGTGAGAGCAGGGAAGAAGGACAAGAAATAAATTTGTGTTAGACAAAATAGTTTTCACAGTGATGATTATGTCAGCTGTAAATTTTTCTGGAAACTATAAAGAGTGGGAAAGGAATGGTCACAATATTCATTGACCATCACTGTGGTATATATTGAGCTTAATATCTGAGTTCTTGCTGTGTTTTGATAAAAGCAAGCAGGAGACAGAAGTCAACCCAGAATTATATGGAGTAGAAAGTAACAGTAAAACTTAACAAAAAACCTTGAGAACCAAACTGAAAGCAAGTGCTAAAATATGAGTTCTTTTGTTTAATCTGTATTTTGTGTAAGAGGTTATTTATGGCAAGCAGCAGAGGATTTCTGTTTCGTGTTGTGGTATTGGACTATCTTCTTAGAAAAGACTGAAGATCCAGACTCTGAACTAGTCTTGTCCTTCTCAGCTAGCACAAATGTTGTGGAAAAGTGTTTATTTAGATTTTGTATTGCATACTAAGCTGTAGGGAGTAGAGTAAAAAGGTTGTTATTTCTTTGTTTTATACTGTCACTTATTGCATAAGGGGTGATAAATTCTGTGTGTACAGCTAAAAGCCTATGAACATGTACTACTAGAGAATGTAAAACAATGGGTAAAATTCGGAGTCCAATATGTATATACTGTTTTTCCGTAAATCTGAAAAGGATTCTCAAGGCTAAAACTGTTAAAAGAAGAAAATAATGATAGTAGAAATGTCTGAATTGTCAAGTATATTTCTCTTCTCTGTTCTTGAAGACAAGATCTTTGAATGTTTTCATTATATCATTGTGAATTGGCTTTTAAAGTTGTATATTTTTTAATGGCATACCAGTTAAAAGTCAACAAAGTTTTGTTATGCTGATAACTGTGCAAATACTTGATCTGACTATACAATTGCTACTATTAGAGCAACTGTTATAACTGACTTTGTTACTAGCTTTTCCTGCCCACTCCTTCATTAGACTAGACTAAAATATAAAGATCAGGTTCAAAGTTTTGATTCCAAAAAAATACTGCTTTATGTGGAGAAGACTGTATGTACTGACATTAAAATTTGTCATATATCAGATTAAAATGGGATTACTCTGTGAGTAGTGTACAATATCCGCTAGATTCAATCTTCTTTCCTTTCTAGATCTTTGTTTATCATGCTGGACAGCCTCAATAGCTTGGATGGTTCTACCTGGTCAGTGGGACAAGCCTGGTTAAATCAAGTGCTTCAAAGACATGATATTGCAAGGGTTCTTGAACCTTTGCTCCTACTGCTTCTCCATCCAAAAACTCAGCGAGTTTCTGTTCAGCGAGTACAGGCTGAATGTTACTGGACTAAATCTCCCAATCACCCTGAAGAAGAAAATGAAAAGCAGTTCATGCAGAAGTTTAGCTGTGCTGATGGTATGTACACAAGAAGACTGTAGGAAGTTCCCTAATTTCTTTGCTTGCTGTTTACATGCAGTGTTAAAAACATAGTAGAAATTTTTGAGGGTAACTCAAAAAAGTGTTGGAAATAGCTATGGCTTATATTTCCATTTGTGTGGTTTTTTCCTAATTTAAGGTTGTGTGTCCCAACTACTGTTTGAAGTTTTGTTGTTTCTAAATTAAAATGATATGCAAGTATTTTAATGCAGAGCATTTTCTTACATCTTACTGAATCTTGGTAGAACATAAGAAAATGGCTTGAAGCTTAACCAAGAAATTAAACGTTTTTATGAATTATGACCACTGACATGAGGCTGGCTGAAAACGTACCAATAGGTTTTGAAGGTGTTTGAATGTATTATGTAATTTTAGTTTAGAGTTTACTAATTCTTTTTTTTGTGAAAACTAAAGCAGATAAGACTGTACAATGTTTCATAGAGAATGATGTTGTTTTGCTAAGGTGTACTGCTAAAATAATTTTGCTTTGTTTTTATGAATGTGTCATTTGCTTATTAACATATTTTTTCAGCTGTGAACTGGAAAGACACTATTTACCATGCCTTTCTAATTTGAAGTCTCAATAATAGTTTCAATTCTAAGTTTTAATTCTGAATGCTTGTTCTGAAGAACAAAATCTCATATGTATACTTTTTTTGTGTTCTTCTTCAAGCATTCTCCCACATGCCTGTAAGCCAAGGACAACTTATTATACCTAAAGAAGGCAATGAGAAACAACTTGGTGTGGATGAAATGGAGAACTTCAGCCTGACTGTCAATCCTCTGAGTGACAGGCTTTCCTTGTTAAGTACCAGCAGTGAGACCATACCAATGGTCGTGTCGGATTTTGACCTTCCTGATCATCAAGCTGAAATACTGCAGAGTTCTGATTCTGGCTGTTCTCAGTCATCTACTGGAGACAACGTCAGTTATGAAGTGGAAACAGAAAGCCTGAG
Organism: Coloeus monedula; assembly: GCF_965178545.1. Lineage (NCBI taxonomy): Eukaryota > Metazoa > Chordata > Aves > Passeriformes > Corvidae > Coloeus > Coloeus monedula. The sequence goes on along the minus strand of NC_138782.1, from coordinate 85,234,860 downwards.
TGCTCAAGATAGCTCTCAGACTCTGAAAGAAGACTCACCTGATGAAATTGTGCAACAAGTGGTTACAGATCTTATATGCAAAGTTGTAAGTGGTCTTGGAGAAGAGATTGAACCGGTTAAAGACAGTCTACACTCTGAGGATACTTCATGTAAATTCAGCTCTTTGGATAACTCTGTAGAGGCTAGAAAAAGTGATGATCAAAATATTCAAAGTAGCCAGAGTAGTTTACTTAGTAATGACAGCTCACAGTTACTATCAGCCTCAACTGAGACTGGACTTGAGAGTTTAGGAGATGAAATTTCAAGAAATAACTCTTCACCTTGTATTGCAGAAAGCCAGCAATCTTTCTCTGATCTCACTCTTTCTTCCACTGAATCAAAATCTAGGAAATGTAGCCACAGTAGTATTCAGTTCAGCTTTAAAGGAAAGCCGCCAGAAAAAATGTCAGAAAAAGAAACTATTGTTAAAGAGGCTGGTAAGCAACCAGGTGCAAAACCTAAGGTAAAAATAGCCAAAAAGAAAGATGAAGAGAAGAAGAAAGCACAAGCAGAAAAGCTTAAACAAACAAATGTCTTCTTTAGTGATGGTCTTGATTTAGAAAATTGGTACAGTTGTGGAGAAGGAGAAATTTCAGAAATAGAAAGTGATGTGGGATCCCCAGGAATGCGAAAATCTCCAAACTTCAATATCCATCCACTGTATCAACATGTGCTGCTTTATCTCCAGTTGTACGACTCTTCAAGGACATTGTATGCTTTTTCTGCAATTAAAGCCATTCTGAAAACAAATCCTTCAGCTTTTGTAAGTGCCATCTCCACTACCAGTGTCAACAATGCATACACTCCACAGCTTTCATTGCTCCAAAATCTTCTAGCCAGGCATCGAATATCTGTTATGGGCAAGGATTTCTATAGTCACATCCCAGTTGATTCTAACCATAACTTTCGGAGCTCTATGTACATAGAAATTCTTATTTCCTTGTGTTTATACTACATGCGGAGCCATTATCCAACTCACGTTAAAGTAACCTCACAAGACCTCATAGGAAACCGCAATATGCAAATGATGAGTATAGAAATTCTGACACTTCTCTTTGCTGAGTTGGCAAAAGTGATAGAAAGCTCTGCCAAGGGCTTTCCTAGTTTTATTTCAGACATGTTGTCCAAATGCAAGGTTCAGAAAGTGATCCTGCATTGTCTGCTGTCTTCTATCTTCAGTGCCCAGAAGTGGCACAGTGAAAAGATAGCTGGAAAAAACATAGTGGCTGTAGAAGAAGGCTTCTCTGAAGACAGCCTTATAAATTTTTCCGAGGATGAATTTGACAATGGTAGTACTCTGCAGTCACAACTTTTGAAAGTACTTCAGCGGCTGATTGTGCTGGAACACAGAGTAATGACTGTGCCTGAGGAAAATGAAACGGGGTTTGACTTTGTCATAACAGACTTGGAGCACATTTGTCCCCAGCAGCCGATGACTTCTCTGCAGTATTTACATTCCCAGCCAATAACCTGCCAAGGCATGTTTCTCTGCGCAGTGATACGAGCTTTGCACCAGCACTGTGCCTGCAAAATGCATCCCCAGTGGATTGGCCTTATCACTTCTACGTTGCCTTATATGGGAAAAGTTCTTCAAAGGGTGGTTGTTTCAGTGACTCTTCAGCTCTGCAGGAACTTGGATAATTTAATTCAGCAGTATAAATATGAAACAGGATTATCTGATAATAGGTATGTGTATGTAGAGATGTATAATCTTTTTAAGTACGTTTGATTGTGTTACTTTACTATCAGATTAACCTATTTTAAAATTAATCTCCTCTTTTAGGCCTCTCTGGATGGCATCAGTCACTCCCCCAGATATGGTTCTCACTTTATTAGAAGGGATCACAACAATAATTCATTACTGCCTCCTGGATCCATCTACACAGTATCATCAGGTAAACTTATCTTGGTATCTGAGAGGTTCCTAAGTAGTACATGTCCAATCAAGGACTGTAATTATATTAACAGTTACGAAGACCTGAGTGACAAAAATACCAAATATATTGTCTTAGCTATAAATATGGGGGACTTATTGACAATACACATATTTCAAACAGAAAAACAAGTTTCTATGGATGATAGTTTTAAGAGAATACTCTTACATTTGTTTGCTTATTTTGTTTGTTTTTAATTACCCTGAAATAACTAAAGTATTAATTCCTTAACTTTCAGACCTCTAAAATGCCACTTTTAGAGCTGCCTTTGTTGTGTTCATTTTGCAAGATGTCTAAACATTATCTTTTGGCTCCTTCTGTATATTCACAACTTGTCTTTTTAATCAATGTTTTTAGATCTGATATTCTGAGCATGGTGTCTGTTAAGAATTTGGTCCAGATTCCATAAGAAACTTCTGCCCTGTTTTCTCAGTAGTTTTGTTTTTGTGCTTTTTTCCCATTCTTATATCCCTTTGCTTTCCATTCATTTAAAAGTGACTGAAAAGTGGGGTTTGTTTATGTAAGTAAATTATTTTGCCTAGAGTATTAGCTACACTTAAAATTCTGAAGTAATTGTTTTGCAAAGGTATCAGCAGAGGGTACAAAAATGATTGCTATAGACATGAGGCCTCACATGTTGAGTACATTTGATACTGCATAACTCAATCAAAAGATTCTCCAATATTTTAATAGTCTCAAAACCTTTATATGTTGTAAAAATTACTGAAAAACTTTTGAAAAACAGTTAGGATTGAAAGCTCCCATTTTAGGTAAGTCTAAATTTACTCTATTTTAAATGTGCTGTTTATGTAGCTATTTAGTCCTCCTTTCCTCTTCTCTCCCACTAGCTTTTGGTTAATGTTGATCAGAAGCATTTGGTTGAAGCACGCAATGGGATCCTCTCTATCTTGCATATGATCATGTCTTCTGTGACTTTACTTTGGAGCATCCTGCACCTTGCAGATTCTTCAGAGAAAACTACTGCTGCTGCTGCTGCATCCATTACCACTATTAATCTTGGGTCAACTAAGGTCAGAACATTAGGGATAATATCATTTAAGTTGTTCATTAATACCTTTGTCAAAGTAATTTCAATTCCCTTCCCTTAAATCTAAATAGAGTTTTAATACCTTTGTCTTCATCTACTCACTCACCTCACGAACAAGGCTTTTATAAATGGGTGTTGAATATGCTTTTAAACTAAAATGTATCACTTCAATGCAACATGTCATCTCTTTGCTTTCTGCAGAGAGAATGTTTTAAACATAATGCTGAGGTGCTTATCTAAAGGAATATGTGTTCTGCTTTCATATTTCAGAATTTGAGGCAACAGATTCTGGAACTTTTGGGTCCAATTTCAATGAATCATGGTGTTCACTTCATGGCTGCTATTGCGTTTGTATGGAATGAAAGAAGGCAAAACAAAAATACTTCTAGGACAAAGGTATGTTTGTATTACAGTGGTCACTTCAAAGAGTGGCAATACCTTTAAGTGGTTTAGTGTTAGGAAGAAGAAAATTCAGACAGCCTAGTGAAAAAAATACAATGATGTATGGACAATACTTGTATTTCTAAATAACAGCTGTACTGTCAGGGAGGTACCACTTGAGAATGGGATAATCTTCCTGAATTCTTCAGGGAAAAAGAGTAGGTGATACCAAGTCTCTAGATAGCAACTGTTACTTGCTATCATTTTAATCCCATGAGGACAGCTGTCTTAGTTTTAGCATAACCATTGTCTGTGGTAATAATCTGTGACATACATCTGATTCTTTTAGGTTATTCCTACAGCAGGTGAAGAACAACTTCTGCTGGTCGAGCTGGTTCGCTCTATCAGTGTTATGAGAACAGAGACTGTCATACAAACAGTGAAAGAAGTTCTGAAGCAACCTCCAGCCATAGCAAAGGACAAGGTATGGAAACTGTAGAGTTGCTGTTGATTTATATGATGTCCTCTTAATGAAGCTTAGAGCACTGATGATATGGGTACTTCATTGACAAAGCTGAGCAGCACAATGGGAAAATTTTGACTATATCTAAGAGGTAAATTAAGAGAAACATAATTTACAGAGGAATGTCTGAAAGGACATTTTTAATATTCTGTTAAGTTATATGTTTAGACACTGCAGTGACATTGTAGCATTGTCAATTTTACCCTGGTGAGGGGAAAAAAAAGCCACTTCTTTCTGATGACACAGATTTCATGTCTTTTTCTAGAAACATCTTTCACTGGAAGTCTGCATGTTGCAATTTTTCTATGCTTACACTCAAAGGTAAGAAAAGAAGCTAAATTTTATTTCTGTCATCAGGAAGCAGATGAACAATTTGAGTATTTTACATCTTTGTGTCATAGGATAAGGAATAGTCTGTGTAATACAAATAGTGAAGAAAGAATGGGTTTGAACTGTAGGTTCATTAAAAAAAGGTCATTTATTTTGTGAGTTCCTAGTACTGCAACACCTTTCTTCCCCCACCTAAAAATCCTGCAGGTAATCTGCTCCCTGCCCAAGGATCTTGGTTGTGCTGTAACTCATTGGTGCCACTCCAGCCTTGTAATGAAAAGCATATCTTTTGAGAATACTCTTCTTCTGCCTTCATCTGTTTCTTAATGACTTGATATAGCAACGTAGTATTAAAAGAATCTATAAGGATGTTGATTCCCAATATCTGACAGGAGAGTTGTGCAGTAGAAAGAAATTGGGGGAATACCTGAGGGAGATGATGTTCTCATCAATGACATTGCTGCTCTCTCTCCCTTAGGATTCCAGTGACCAGCTTAGTAGACAGCTGGGCAGCACTGCTGCTTCTGTTAAAAGATTCCATACAGGTTGGTCTTCCAGCCCCGGGACAGTTTCTCATACTTGGGTAAGTGCTGGTGATATTTGGAATTTCCAAATAAGCTCAAATGTAAGTGTGTGAAATTAAACTGAAGTGTTAGTGGTTTTAAATCTCTATCTCCTACTTTTGACTGGTAGAGTTATTGCCTGAGTTCTGTGGGTCTGACCAAATCAGTTTCTTCTCTGAGGAATGGTTACATGTATTAAATTTGATATTATAGTATGATATAAGCCATGACCTTACCTTAATGATTATTTCAGTGATTCAGGCTCTTTAAGCAACACATGTAGGTTTCTGATTTTTCCTAGAAAATAACAACAATTACTATTTCTTAGGTATTTGAAGCCCGCTAGAATGGGCTGACTTCTCAGCATGAAAACAGTTTATGGACTGTTAGAAATGTAATTTTGAATATGATTTTCTGTATAATGCTTCAAGGATCATTTTCTTCAGTATTTTATCTTCCCTAGTAAACTGTCTCTAAAGCTATTTTGTATATAATCAAGTAAAACATGTTCTCAGTAAACCCTTATGATCAAAATTAACCTAAGGAACTTGAAAAGATGTTTCCTGGAATATTGATAAGTAGCAATCCCTGAGGATTTAGTGAATAAATATTGTGCAAATAAATGTCTTCAGATTTGTCCTAACTCTGGAAACTACCAAATAATGTATTGTGAGAAGAAAATCCATATTTGCGTCTATATTTTTTCAGTGTTCTTAATGAGTTCATCATGAAAAACCCGAGTCTGGAGAATAAGAAAGATCAAAGAGATCTACAGGTAAGAAATTTGTTGTATGTGTCTTTTGAAAATATTGAACAATAAATCATAGAATGGCCTGGATTGGAAAGGGGCCTTAAAGATCTTCCAGTTCCCAGCACAGGAAGGATATTGACCTCTTGGAGCAAGTCCAGAGAAGGGTCACTGAGTTGATTAGAGCGATGGAGCACCTCTCTTAAGAGAAAAGGCTGGAAGAACTGGGTTTGTTCAGCCTGGAAAAGAGTACTTGAACATACTAGAATTATTTGATACTAGTTCTGTAGTCCAAAATTACTCTTCAAAATCTTCTTCTTATATTTATAATGTGTTGAAAAAGCTCTCATTTTTTGTGGAGTTATTAATCACTGATAATATAGAAATGATTTGAAAGCAATTCTATATTTGGTTATGTGGATTTTCTGCATGTCAGGACAATGAATACAGCCCTTCTGCACAAAGTTCTTAAAATGCTTGGGGTGTTTTTTCTACCAGGATGTAACACACAAGATAGTGGATGCCATTGGGGCAATTGCTGGTTCTTCCTTGGAACAGACCACTTGGCTAAGACGAAACTTAGAGGTTAAGCCTTCCCCCAAGATTATGGTTGATGGAAACAACTTAGAATCAGATGTTGAAGGTAGTTTCATTTTCATCTTTATTATAATGCCAAAATTACCAAAGAGGACAGCTTTGCTGTATTTGAATACATGTAAAATTCTTCAGTATTGTTCTAGCACTAGTGTGTCTGGCAAAGCTTGTGCATCTCCAAAAGATATACTTTTAAAATATGCAGTAAGGTAAATAATGGCTTGAGAAAACTAACTTTGGACTTTTTTTTTTATTATCTTCATTTAGATATGCTGTCTCCAGCAATGGAAACTTCAAATATAACTCCATCTGTTTATAGTGTCCATGCATTGACCTTACTTTCTGAGGTAAATGTTTCCTTGGAGATAATGAATACTGTCTAATCATAAATTTCTATGTTATGAAAAGCTTTGGACTAGAAGCTGGGAGAAGGAGAATTGATGGGAAACAATGATGTGAATGGATTCTGGGTCTTGTCATGTAAAAGTATATAAAGCTTTGTTACTAACCCATTGAGATGGATGAGGTGTAAAGCATGGGCTTTCAGGTGTGTAGTATAGCCAACTTTTTTGATTGTAAACTTTGTGTGTTTATCTTTGTGGTACATCTTATTTACTGCTGATAATTGCAGTCAGTCTTTGAATTTTTTCTTTGTTTGTAGTTTATTCTCTAGAATGCTTTGACCAGCAGCTTGCACTTCCATGCTTTTACCATAATGTGTTATAAAAAGGATGGAATCTTTATAATCTGGGTTTTGCATGGTACCTGAAATTTGATCACTTCTATCATAAACTTGAATGTTCAGTAAAGAACATTATACAAAACAAATGATGAATAGTAGATAAAAAGCAATTTAAGAATGCATTATAACATGTCTTCTTCTTTTGTAGGTTTTGGCTCATCTCCTGGACATGGTCTTCTACAGTGATGAAAAAGAGAGGGTTATTCCTTTGCTTGTAAATATTATGCACTATGTTGTGCCCTACCTCCGTAATCACAGGTACCTTTAGTTTATTGAATTGATGTAGATGTCTACAGCCAGAAGAAATTTGGATGGTGACACTTAAGCTGAAACAGGCATGATAAGGATTAGATGTCTATCAAACTTTCTATAAAGCAACAATTCAGAACTGGTTTATGTTGACTTTTTTTTTGTTTAGTGCTCACAATGCATCCAGCTATCGAGCTTGTGTCCAGTTATTAAGCAGTCTTAGTGGATATCAGTATACGAGGAGGGCATGGAAGAAGGAAGCATTTGACCTCTTTATGGATTCCAGTTTCTTCCAGATGGATGCTTCGTGTGTTAACCAGTAAGACTTTCTTTTTACTGCTTATAAATTACAAATTTAACAAATTTTTGCCCCTTACAAATTTTATGTATTCCATTAACTTAGGGGCCAAAATTTCCCAGCAGACCTCTGTTGAGAGAAGCAGAGATTTTCTGTGGTTTAGGTTACCATGTGAAATTATGAAACACAAAGTATATTTCTATACATAAATCTACTTTTAAAAATAATCTTAAAATTGAAAAAAAAAAATTCTGTGACGAAAACGTCATTAGCATTTTGTAGAAACATAGAATTATTTGCATTGGAAGAGACCTTAAAGATCATCTAGTTCTAAACCCCCTGCCATGGGCAGGGACACCTTCCACTACACCAAGGTGCTCAAAGCCCCATCCCACCTGGCCTTGAACACTCTTAGGGGTGGGGCATCCATGGCTTCACTGGGCAACTTGTTCCAGTGCCTCAAAATAAAGAATTTCTTCCTAATATCTAAATTTGCCCTCTTTCAGTTTAAAGTAATTCCCCCTGGTCCTGTCACTTCATGCCCTTGGAAAAAGTTGTTCTCAGCTTTCTGGAGGCTCTTTAGGTACTGGAAAGCTGCTACAAGATCTCCCGGAAGCCTTTTCTTTTCCAATCTGAACGACCCCAACTCTCAGCCTATCTTCATAGAGAGGTGCTTCAGTCCTCTGATCATCTTTGTGGTCTTCCCGTGGACCCCTTCTAATGACATCATATCCTTCTTATGCTGGGGGTCCCAGAGCTGGATGCAGTACTCCAGGTGGGATCTTACCAGAGTAGAGAGGCAGAATCACCTCCCCTGAACAGTTTGCCACCCTTTTGGTGCAGCCCCAGATGCACTTGGCCTTCTGGGCTGTGAGCACACACTGCCAGATCAAATTCTGTTTTTCATCCACCACCAGCCCCAAGTCCTTCTCCTCAAAGTTGCTCTCAATGCAGTTTCTGCCCAGCCTGTATTTGTGCTTGGAATTGCTGTGACCATTCTGCAGAACCTTGCACTTGTCCTCATTGTACTTCATGAGGTTCTCATGGGCCCATTTCTCAAAACTTTCAGGGTCCCTCTGGATGGAATCCCTTATTTTCTTGCGGAAAGGGGGTTCAAGATACGTAGTTTCAGATCAAACAACATCAAGTAAATGGTACCTTCTGAAGCAGAGACCTTGGATTGGAAGCCTTAACCTAAACTGAAAGAGCAGAAAAAGCTCTGCGAATGTTCCTGAAAATGCTTGTTTTTTTCTGATTTGTGTACAATTTTCCTCTTTTAGTTGGAGAGCTATTATGGATAATTTGATGACACATGACAAAACCACATTCAGGGATTTGATGAGTAAGTATTGATATAATAGTGGCTTTTCTGCAGTATAAACATTAAATAAATGAAAAACAAGTATCTTGAAGAAAACGCTTGTCCAACATTTATTCCAATTTGATTTATTTAGTCTTTTTCATGTTTTTTTCAGCTATTTGTTTCTGGAGAGCCATAAATAACCTGAAGTGCGAGAATATGATAGCATACTGGCACACAGTGAATTTTGCCTATATGGCAGAGCTGTTTAAGCAGAGTGGGTGGGTGTGGTGTTTGGTTTTGAAGATCAGACACCAACTCTGCTTAAAAAAAACTGATTCTGCACATTTGAAATTTCTGAGCATCTATACACGCAAATTTTATTTTAAAAAATGGCTGATCTGCCTCCTAAAAGCCCCTAAATCCAGCCAGTATTGTGTATACTTACAAGTTTTCTTTAACTTGTATTTTGAATTTCTGGTTACAAATTCAAATTGCAAACCATGCATCATTTTAACATCTGCTTTCGTAAGAGTTATTTGTGCGTTGAAGTGAAGCAGAAGGGAAATTCGTGAGCTCTTCTCTGCACTTTCCCTTTTCTCTTTCAGCACGAGTGGCTGTGGCCCAGAGCAGCTCCCTCAATCTGTTTGCTAACCGAGATGTAGAGCTGGAGCAGCGCGCGATGCTCCTCAAGAGACTCGCCTTCGCCATCTTTAGCAGTGAGATAGACCAATACCAGAAATACCTGCCAGACATACAAGGTCAGTAAAAATGTATCATTTAGTGGACTTCTTTAGGTTAACTGTGGAATGCCTGTATGACAGAGTAACAGCAGGTTAAATTTTTATCCTGGAATATCACTGTTTCCATAGCTGAAACAAAGTTTGCAGATTTTGGTTAAAATGTTTTCAGTCTTAAATGACTACAAAATATGCAGAATTTGTGAGTGCCAGTTGACATTAATCCAGATTATTTCACTGATCTGTCATTTTATCCTTGATCAATATCCTTGGATACCTGCACAATATGTTTTGACATGAACATCTGAGGTATAAGCACCTATCAATTATGTATAAATAGGAAAACTGACCTTGACATTTTGAATTCTTGACTTTTTTTGCTGGTGTTTTTTCATCTGTTCAGTTTATCTGTCTTATTTATCATTGAAGTTTATTTCTTCCAATGACCTTAAGAGACTGGGAATGGGAACTGCTTGGATCTTTTTTTTAAGATGATGCAAATAGTTACAGCAGCAACTTTTAGATGTATCATCTTTTCATGCCACCAAAGGGACACTTTGGTCTCTTCTTCTATCTGGAAAATCAGTTGCATCATCTTTTTTGTTTCATTTGTTCCGGGATCTGTTTTTTGTAAAGTTATTTGGTTGGTTGGTTGGTTGGTTTTTTGTGGTTTTTTGTTTTTTTTTTATTTCCAGTCAAGTCAGTAGCTGAGATTACTATTTTCATGGTATCAGGTGGTTTTACTGGTCTGAACTGCAACATGCATGTTTGTTGGTTTGACTGAAAAATTTCTTTATGTATCTGCCTCTATAGGTATTGAATGCCTAGAGGTGATCATAGTTCAAAAAACTGTGTCATCCCTTTGTAATTTCTCATGTACTATGATGGGGCAGTGTTTTAATAATAATAATACATACAAGTTGTTTAGGCTACTGTGGTATTGTTTGGAATCTGTTAACTCTTATAATGGTTGAAACCCTGCATAAGATGAGCAAAGTTCCCAGATGCACTATTGCATTTATGTAGAGAACTTAACCAAAATAGGCAACCGCACTATTTAGAGGTTTCTCTCTTTTGTTCCTTCTTTGGTGGAGAGGTTATTTTTTATGTTGACAGAATAAAATTAGTAAAGTAGTGGAACAGTAAGATGGCAGATACATAAAATTGAGAGTAAATGAGGGAAGGAGAAAATTCTCACTGGAATTATTCTGAACTGAGGGGACCCTTCTTGGCTTCTTGTTTCAGAAAGGCTGGTAGAAAGTCTTCGGTTGCCACAGGTTCCCACCCTTCATTCCCAAGTGTTCCTGTTTTTCAGAGTATTGCTTTTAAGAATGTCTCCACAGCACCTTACCTCACTTTGGCCAACCATGATCACTGAACTGGTGAGTTGCAGGTGTCTTTCATTATTTAGAAGACTGGTGCATATCTGAGACACAACCTCATTTCTCCTCAAGATTTTTAAGAAAATCTCTTCTAGAGATTGTGCATATAAATGTGCAATGGACACAAATTGAAAGCTGACTTATTTTCATAGTCCTGATGTCTGGTTTTTGTGGTGAAATTGAGTATCTGTTGGCTTACACTGTTTCAGCTGTTCATCTGTCTCCTGAATTAAATTTGCATTTGCCTTCATTGTTCCCTACTGAATCCTACTTCAATTCCTGCTTATGTATGTGTACCCTCTCCACCATTCCCACTCCTGCTCTTCTTTTTCAGTGTTCCATGTTTCTACTTTCTTGGTCATTCTTCTTCCAACAATGGGGATGAGAATCCATGTAAAGGAGTCGGAATCCATGTTTTATTGGCAGTTGGTGGTCATTCAGGTCACATTGTGGCTAGATTTTGTGACTACATTTATACAAGTCTTGGCTCAGATTTCTTCTTTCTTGTTTTACTCTTCATAACAAAACAGTAAAAATATCTGTTTCCAGAACTTCTACCTGCAGAATCTCCAGTGTTGGCTGTTTGACACACTCTTTTGGGTTTCAGCTTTGGCAGTGGGAACGGAGGAGAGTGGTTGGTGCATCCTGTGATCCATTTGGCCTGTTATTCAAGGAGTTCCCAAGGGACTGAATAACAGAGGGAGCAAATCATAATCATTGCTGTGATGATTATTTTTTTCAATCTGCAGGTGCCTAACCTAGCCCTTGAAAAATCATAGATCCAAGCAATAGAAGGAGAAAAGCTATATAAAGTATTTTAAAGATAAAGTGTGTTGTTTTACCAATAGATGCATTTAATTTTAAGCCTATCAATACTATAAATACTAGAAAACCTATTCTACTCAGTGTGGTCTTCTGATTTCAGTGCTGTACCCTGGCCTTTGCACAAGTTACCACAGTCTTGGAACTACTTTCAGTTAGCAGGACTGTGTTGCTTCTAGGAATTCTCACCTGAGCCTGACTGCTCCATTAAATGATTCTTTATTCTCATTTCATTTAGGTCTTGCTCTCTTTCTAAGTAGTGGAGGGGGATTAGCCTTTGAGAGCTTTCCTGGCCATAAAAGAGACAGTTCCTTGTGGCCTTTGTATTACTCAGGTTATATAAGGGATGAAAGAGCTTTAGGGTGCCAGTGTCCACTCATACAGGAGTGGAAATAAAGCTCCAAATTATTTGTCTAAGGCTTATTACTTAGGCCTTCCTATAGTGTTTTCCTGAGTCACCATTAAAAATGGTATTAAAATGTAGCATTTGATCTTCAGGTGCAAGTGTTTTTACTGATGGAACAGGAGCTCACTGCTGATGAAGATATTTCCAGGTAAATGCATAAATTTCCTGCTTGTTAAACTTTGTAAAAATCCCTTGGTATGCTGATGGGGAGTTGAGTCATTCTTCAGAATAATTTGTCTTAGAGTTGTTGAGCTCAAATTAGAAGGACAAGTAAAGGGTAGTTCAGTCTGACTGCAGTACCAGGGACAGACTGTTCAGGACAAAACAAAGTCCTGCTGTCAGATTGCTCATAAGTCACTAAGGTAAATGGTATAATACAAGTGTCTGAGTTCTTAAAGTGTTTGCCTGACTAAAATGACAGTGCTGCTGCAATTAATTATGCATGGCATGGCTTATACCTTTTCTGTGTCATACACTTATTCTAAATAAGACTGATGCACTTTTGTCTAAATAAAAGCATGGTTTCTTCTAGTATTAGAAAAGTGAGGTAGATAATTTTTCTTTTTTTGTTATCCACTTTTATCTCACCTACCTTCTGTACAGTGTGATCCAATTTCAGTCAATGCTAGCAGCAGAGGCAGATTTCTCAAATGAGCCAGAGTTATTTGCCCAAGTTTTGCTCACTTTTTTCCTAGGTTCTCTTTGTGTATTTGGAGGGTTTTCCCCTCAAATAAAGTAATATCAACATGACTGGCAATTTTAAACTTTCTCTAATTTGAATATCTGGGAATAAGATACAGTACAACAAATTTATTTTATATTGACATTTTATCACATATATATGCATACAGAACTGCACTCATAGCACAGCCTTGTGTTTGGATTTGATTTATGAATTCAGGATTATGCTGGTAAATAAAGAGTTGTGTGTTTGTAAAGGCAAGTAAGAAAAATAAAGTTTTCATTGTGGCAGAAGGTTGTTATGACTCACTTCCCTGCAATAATATATTTTAGAACTTCTGGCCCATCTGTTGCTGGTTTGGAGACAACTTATACAGGCGGCAATGGTTTTTCCACATCCTACAACAGCCAGAGGTGGTTGAACCTGTATTTGTCTGCTTGCAAATTTCTGGACTTGGCTCTAGCTTTACCATCTGAAAACCTGCCTCAATTTCAGATGTGAGTAGAAGACATTGTCATTTAAGTTTTTGGATGTTTCTCCATGCCTCTTGGTAAAATTCCAGTGTATAAAATGTCTTTGGTTTTCTGTTTCCCTTCTTTCTTTGGACAGCCAGGGCAGCCTATAGTTTGTTCCTTCACAGTACCTGAGCGGTCCCCAGGGCAAATGATGCTGCACATCAAATTAGCTCAAGCTGGTTTGATTTAGCAAGAGATTTGCCACACTTGAGAGATCATCAGTAGTAGTGATTTATTCAAGTATTTTATTTTTAAAGTATTTAGTTGCAGTAATGCCTAAGAACTCAAAATACACCCACCCATCTCAGTGAGTAATGCATGAGATCAGATCTTAAATTACTGTTGCACAGTCTGTTTGGAAGAGGTGGCAACAAACCTCCTTAAGAAGGGGATCCCATAGGTTTTTATTGGTCAGTAGTAGGCACGTGTGCAAGCTGCTTCTTCGGTGCCTCTGCAATCCTGTTCCACTGGAAAAAAAAGAATGCAGAACAACTGGTATTTGCTGGAAATTCTGGGAATGAGAGGCCACAAAGGACAAAAGAAAGTGTCTTGTCTCTTCCTTTACACTGCACACTAGTGACTCTGTGAGGGCTTTTGCCCTGGCACAGCTCTGTAGACATTTGGTCACCCCTAATTATCCTGTAGTTTGAAGACACTCCTGTGGGTTAGAGGCTGGAAGGATTTGTACACACTGTGTCAGGGTGTCCCTGTAGCATTTCTAAATCTAATGTTGAAGGCTTTTTCACTTATTTTCTGGGGATGTAGCTCATAGTTCTTGTCCAGTTCTCCATGCTGTCCTAATCCTTGTTATTAGCCAACCTCATTTTATTTAGGTCATTACTGTCATTTCTGGAAAGACAATATATGCTGAATAGTCATACTGTTTACTGTGCAGTTCTCATGGAGGCTTGGATTGAAGTTTTAACAACAGAAACTTTTATTTCCTTTGTAGTTTATAGTACAAGTAGCCAGTCCTTGCAATGCAGCAAGGCACAGGTAACAGAATGGCCCACTTGGTCTCACTAGGCTAGGAATGGGTAAAATAAATGAGTTTTTATTATCAGCATGGTATATTGAGAACATTTTGTGTGTACATATTGCAAATACGCAGCAAAATTTAAGCAACGTGTATTTTATAATTCAGAACTGCTTTCAGCTCTCTTGCACACAGTGAGGATGTGAATACTACTGGTTTTAGCTTCTCTGCCTTATCTTGTTCTTGGCATCCTTAAATAAGATATTCTAAAGGGAAAAGATAAGGCCATGTTACCTCCTGCTTTTCAGAAAGTGCTTTTCTTATTCTTTGTTGTTAAAGACTAATGTGTTCTTGTGAGGGTGGACTTGGGTTTCTTTTTTCCTCCCTCCTTCTCTGTTACTTCACTGGATTTCCTCATCCATTCATATTTTTGATTGATCAGAAAAGCCTGCATGTTCAGTGAGGATAACGTCTGTTTGTGTTATCTCATGGCAGGTATCGTTGGGCTTTCATTCCAGAAGCATCAGATGATTCAGGCTTGGAAGTACGAAGACAAGGAACACATCAGAGGGAATTCAAACCCTATGTGGTGCGTCTGGCAAAGCTGCTGCGAAAAAAAGCAAAGGTGTGTTGCTTTCTTCTTTTGCTTTTCACTGAAAAGTTTCATGTACAATGGCTCACAACAGTCTTTGGTTCTTGTATATTGTAAATTTTTTTAACAATTAAGAGGGGAAAGGATTTTTTTCTGGTGTAGATTCCAGCTGGAGTAATCTCAAGTCAACATCAGGCAAAAACCACATGTAAGTATAGAAAACAAGTCAAACAAACAAAGAAACCAAGGCCCAAACCAAACAAAAAAGCCCCAAAATTAATCAAACAGACAACAGAAAAATTCATAACCTGCTATGGTCAAAATGATTATGATCACTGACTTTGCATTTCTAAATCAAAAGTATTATTTAAATAAAAAGTAAAATATACTCCTTTATCTAATATATTTTAATATAAAATCACTGTCAGCTGGTCATATATGTAGATACTAGTCTGACTACCTACTTTTTGAAGTAGAAAACCAGTTTTGTTAATAACAATTAAATATTTAAAAAACTGTTGCATTTCTAAACATGACAGAACCAAGAGTGTTGAGACTAAGCAGACCCTGGGACTGTGATGAGCAGAAGAAGGCAGAGATTGTAGAGACAGTTCTGGGGAAATCTTGGCTGCACGGTTTGTAGAGTGGGAGCAGAATTAGCATTGTCATTATGCTGGTGCATGGGGTGTATTAATCCCCCAGTTTGTGGGGTTGGAGGCCTCATCTGCTGATGAAGCTGATGGAAGCTGCCCAAGCCCTGTTCCCAGGAGATCCCTTCTGCTGCCACAAAGTAAGAACATTGCTGTCAGATATTTTGCTGCTCCTGCTGTGAGGACAGAGCCCTCCTGGACAGGCAGTTCACTGGGAAATGTTGCTGGGTGAGCTGGGGAAGCAGGGAGGAAGTGCAAAGCCAAATGGCAGAAAGTTTTGAAGTTTTATTCTCAGGTTTCTCTCTGGTAGCTTGCTGTAGCTACTGCATTTACAGTCTGTAATGTCTCCAGTGAGTAAAGAAACTACTGCTGAGATACAAGTGGCTACATTAAATTTAAGGATAACTTAGTTGCAGGAAGATCTGAGCTATTGAAGTAAGGCTCACAATTATGGGTCCTAAAACTACTATCTGAAGCATATCTGCATTCTGCATTTTACCATTTTTGAACCATGAAGATGAGACTAAATTTATCTTCTTGTATGTATAAAGGAGTAATGAGTTTTAAGTGGCTGCTCCTCAGGCATAGCCTCTAACCCTGGTGTTCAGTGTAGTCTCAGTTTAGAAAGTTGTCACACTCCAGGTAATATCTGCACATGAATTTATACATCATATGTGATTTATAAATACACATGCTGCTGGTAAGTACTGTATGCTGAGATAGATGCCTGAAGTCAGGACTCCCATAGTATGCTTCAAGAATTCAGAAAACTTCCTGGAATTTCTGGAACCCCCTAGTCATGGCAGCAGCTGCACACTGAACCATAGGTAGGTGTATGATGATGAGATAAACATGAGCTACTGAATATTGACTTCAGGCCATTTCTTCTTTATGCAGAGGAGAATACTGTTACATATAGCTGTGGGGTTTTCCTAGAAAATAACTGAGAAAAATGGAGTGGATCTTAATTTTCCTTCACGGCATTCTGACTCATGTTTAGATTCGTGTAGTATGGTGTTGCTCAAGCTCTGTTATCTGAGAGAAATGTTCTGAAAAACCTCCTTCAGCAGTGGTGGAAATAAACAGAGGCACAAAGTGGCAGTGCTGTTTTTGTCTAATAGTGTCTTGGCCATACTAGCTTGAGTCTGCCATTTCTGGATCATGGACTCGTCGGGGTGGGTGATTTTTCTAGCTGAAGCACAGCACCCAACCAAGCAACTGCACGGCCTTCACGGCAAAGTATTATTTTCATATATGAAATGCAGTCTGAAAGTTCTCCTCTTTCCTTCCACAGGACAAACAGGAGGACTTTAAGACGGTGGTTTTGGAGGGAATGGAGATGGCCAAGCATCAGGTGAGGGTGGCCTTTGATGCTTGAGTTGCAAAACAAGCTTGCCATAATAATACCATCACCTCAAGGTCCTGGACACTATTTAGCATTCAGTAAGAACTAAGAGAGATCAGATTTGTTATAGAACAAAGCTGAGAGATTTTTGAGGTGAAAGGACCATAAGGACCCTTATTTTTACAGATAACTTTAATTTAACAAAAGGAAAACTTTTTAGAGTTGGTTTCCTATATGAAATAAATTACTAAAAGTTAATGTTAGTTCTAAGAAGAATTATGATTGCAGATCATTGTAAAATTAAATCGTAATTTTTGTCAAACTGCAGGTGTGAAACACAGAGTCCCTGGTTGGTCTCCATCAAATTAACTGTTGTTTTAAGCATCCATGGAATTAGTGGTGTTTGCTTAGCCAATAGTGCCATGAGGAAATGGCTTGGACAGGTTGTATTCCATTGCTCAGAGTTGGTATTTGCACATGCACCCCATTTGGTTGGCTGCTGTGTGACACCGACACTTGATGCGTGCTGGGGGCCACTCCCTGCTCCCCGCTGGGTAATGCTAAGCATGGTACAGAAATAGTATGGAAGGAACTTCCCTGTGAATACAATGAGAAGTTTTTTAAGGAGAAACTCTAAAAATCAGTAGCCTCATTTAAAGAAGGAGGCATCAACAACTCATTCTGTGTTGGAAATTTAGTCTTCCCTTTGCTGTGGTTCGGTGTGACCCTTTCTTTCAGAAGACTTGTAAAGCTAAAATAGTGATCTCCTGTGGCAGGGAGTCAAGCCACCAGATATATTCATATTGAATTTAGACCTAATTGGGGTTTGTGAAATAGTGCCCTGTAGGCTCCTCAACTGCAGGACAGTTGCTTAATTTAAAGGGAAAAAACTGTATTTGTTTAAGTATCATGTCTTGAAAACAATCTATTTGCTCAAAGGCTGTGCAGTCAGTGATCCTTACCTCATGCTCTGCTCCCACTGCTGTCCTTTCCCCTTCATTCTTCTTTCATTACCAAGTGGACCCCCTGCCTTGGCCACGGGCACTGCCAGGGCAGTGGGACAGAGGTGCTGGTCAGAGTGGATCCACAGGTGGCTCTTCTTGGTGAGGCCTTTGTGCTTCTTTTCTCCTTCCTTGCAGAATAAAATCCAGTATTTCTGGAATTCTACTTCATGGTACAAGCTCTCTGCACTGGTTTGTCAGTAACAGTACAAACAAGGTGTTTCCAGAGGTGATAGTACCTTACTGTCTAGATCTGAGTATGGTTTTTGACTCAGATAACAGAAATAGGGAAGAACCATATGAGAACCTGGATGTTGGTGCTCAGGTCTTTCAGTATGCAGATATTTAAGGCAGCCCTAAGCAGGGTTACAGCAGTGTGCTGCTGCTGGTGAGCATCGGGTGTGTGACTGCTGCCTTCGCTTGTGGGGTTCCCGAAATTCTTTCCTTTGAAATTCCCCCCATGAAATGGAAGGAACATAATTGAGTTTTTCTGAGAATACACAATGAGTAACTGAACCATTTTCCTTTGAGAACAACTTCAGGTGTTTCTCAGAAGGTCCATTTGTGTTATTTGTGATACTAAAAACAGCATTGCTTTTTGCTCTTCCTGAAAAGTCTGAACTCAAGCTGCAAAGTGAAAATGCTTTGTATCTATTTTAACCTCCTCTGGGGTTTATCATCACTGATGGTGATGGTATCAGCTGGTGAAGTGTGTGTGTGTCACCAGAGAGGAAACTGCTTTGGAAAGCAGCTGAAGTAGCTCACAACTTCCAGCTGTCACCAGCTTGGGCCATTTGTGTTGTCCCACAGGGTGCTGCCCAGGAGCAGCTCCACAGCGCTGCATGCTGGCAGCTGCCTTGCTTTGGGACAGCCCTGGGCTGAGATGTTGGACTCGAATACCCACTGCAACTCTTCCATTAGCATCAGCTGACTGCCACCTGTACACTGCTAGCCACTGCCTCTGCAGGGCATGGTGAGGGGGAGCAGATGACCTGCTTTGGAAGCTACACTTCAGCATTTGTGTGTTTTGTGGATAGGACAAATTTTTTTTGGCTTTAGAAAAGTACTATATTGTACATTAGTCTTTCGTTTTTACCTGTGCTTTTCCTGTTTTGTCCTGTATTATTTCCCATGTCTCTGTATTTGCAGAAAAACCCGGAGGAGGATGGCTCAGGGAAAACATTAAGCTGGGAACCAGGTCACTTGCTTTTAACCATCTACACCGTTCGCAGCATTGAGCAGCTTTTGCCTTTCTTCAATGTACTCAGCCAAGTTTTTAACAGCAAAGTCACAAGCAGATGTGTTGGACACTCAGGGAGCCCTGTCCTTTACCCAAACTGTTTTCCAAGTAAGGACATAAAAATGGAGAACCTCAAGACCTTCTCCAGCAAAGCAAGACAGAAGATAGAAGAAATGGTTGAGAAAGATTTTCTTGAAGGCGTCATAAAATCATGAACCAAACCGGTACTACTCAGCCTATATGTAGTGTAACTATTTAAATGAAATACTGTATCTTTCCCAGTTGTATAGTATTCTTTTCTTATTTTGTATGTAATGAATACTTAATGTTGTATTTAAGTTAAATATTTGTAAATAAGAGAAGCTCTGGATGTGGCCTGAATCAAGTTTAAATATTGGTGGCTCATATTGATTATGGTGCCTACTATTTACAGTAAATGTTTTGTTGTCTTGAGTTCTGTCTTTAAAAAAAAATGAAAAAAAATACAAGGTGCACATTTTTTCAATTTGTTTCCAGTTTATTTTTGTCTTCTTTTTTTTTTTTTTTAATCTATTGAAACTTGTGCTTATTTAATAACCTGTAGAATTATATTATGGCTGGAGTTAATACAAGACTACAATGAACTGTTTCAGAGGTAGACACCCTGAACCAAAGTATGCCGAGGAGGATACTGGTGTGTATAAAACATTGCATTCTGTTGGCCCAGCCCCTTCATGGAGCTGGGGAGCAGTTAAGGCCACAGAAGACAAAATTGTCTCTGTCCCTTCCCTCTCGAGTGTGATTATAAATTCTATTACTACAAATCACTTTCTAAATAATGTCATAAAGTATCTAATGAAGATAAAATTGCAATAATTATTATTAGCAAATATTCTTTTTCATTATATTGTTTCCCCCTCAAAATGAGGTGAAGTGAATCTGAAGTCTAGTGACAGCCTCTGTCTTACACTGTTTGCCCACAGATGACTGGGCTACTGGGGGAAGTGGGAATGATGTTCCTGCAGCAGCCATTGCACTGCAGCCACTGTGAGCATAGTCACAGCAGAGCTCAGGTCATGCAGCCATGGCCAGTGCTCTGAGGGCAGGGGGAGTTGGATTTCAGGCACAATGTGATGATGAACGAAGCTGGGGCAGGGAGGGGCAGAATTCCTTCTGGACATGGCCATGGCCTGTCAAGAAGTTAGACAAGCTTGGGGAGGGCAACATTCAACAGCAAGAGCATCTCATTAAGAGGTAAGTTGCTAAAGGAGCTTAAGAATAAGTGGAGGAATATTCCACTCAGCTCTGATCAATCCTTGCTACTCCCAGGAAGTGTTGGCTATGTGTACAGCAGCACATGGTAAAACTGGTAATATTAAAAGATAAGGGAAGTTGTGTGCTTTAACTGCCATTTGTTATATAGGCTGGGGTGGTGCTCCTTTTCCACCAGCGAGGTGGAAAACAGCCAGGCTCACTTCATGGGCGAGGGCATCTGCATTCTCCTGTGGAATGTTGGAAAAGTTAGTTATGCTGCTGTCAGCATGAGAAGAATAGAGCAAATATGTGATATTAAGGCAAGCATTTTCCTGCAAATGCTGTGTTCCCTATATTGCTCCATCAGCCATTGCCATCATACTGGCAGAGAGCAGCAGGTAGGAGCATGTGAAGTGGGGAGAGCAAGACCACTTTTGCTGTTGCCTTTAAGTTCAGAGCTGGGCTAACTTAACAGCAGCCAGAATTTTTTTTCTATTTTGCCTCTTATGAAATTGTGTAGTTAGGGGCTGCTTTGGTAATTTTCTCCTTAACCCTGAGCTCTCCAAAGGCTGCTTGTCTTTTCAAAATCATCTGGTGTTAAATCTGCCTTTATAAACATTTATATTTTCCTTTTCAAGATGAACATTGAGAACATTAAACATTACTTTTCGAAATAAAAGAAAATCCAAAGTGATTTTTTGTAATCACTCTTTTTTTCCAAATTTAGCAGTTAAGTGTGATTAAATGACAAGTATGGAAACAGAATTCCTTCATCACCCCCCGCTAAGCAGAAGATTGTTTAACATGAACAAGCCCACTCATAAACAAGTTGTTTAAGCTCTGACCTGTGTGTCTGCTTCAGCATAGATTCTGACAACGTCCTCTGTTCCTGATGGACGGACAAATGCCCTTGACAGTTTGTACTTCTTCACAAGGGCATCAATTTTCTCCTGTAGCCCTGGGGGTGTCAGTGCTCGCCTTTCTGCGTCTGTTGTGTCAATAACACGCCTGTCTGCGACCTGTGGCATCAGAAACAGGATAAGACAGAAATTCAGGGTTGGATATGTTGTGCTGCCTGGAGAAGAGTTCAGTCTGGGAGCTAATAAAGGGCTACTCAAACCCTTGGGGTCCCCAGGATCTCTGCTCAGCATCTATTAACCAAGTCCTGAGAGGCCTCAGCTGCTCAGTTTGAAAAAAAGGGTCAGTTCTGAACATGCCTCCTTGGTCAGATTGAAGTGAAGCTACAGCTTCTCCCAGTAGATAAAAACTTAAACTCTTTCCTCTGGTTTGTTTAGAGCCCAGAGCTTCCTTACTGTGTCTAATGGAATGCTGCCACATGGCACCTTCTGCTCAAGCTCTGTCTGAATGTTGAAAAGCATACAGAAGCAAGAAACATTATGTAACATTCAAGTTATACAAAGTGGCACAGCAAGAAAAATCCAGCTGCCCAGCAGGCAGGAGCCTTAGAAAAACAGGGTTTTTCTAATTTGAAAGTTAAATTTCTTCTTAAGTTAAAATTTGAAGAGTTTTGGTCAGATTTTTACATTTAACACAGCTGGCTATTATTTCATCATTTTTTTAAGTCATATTTCTATTTTAGTCCAAGTGAAATTCTGGTCCCTCCTCTGTGTTTTTTCCCAGCTTCTTTGCCCTACTTCTGCCCTTTAATGGTCTGTTTCAGCTTTAAAATAAAGCTTATCAAAATATGTGCAGGCAAAAGATGCTGTGAGCAGGGCCCCCAGAGGCTGCTGTAGCCTGAGCCAGCGTGGCTGGTAACGCACCTGGACCTTGAGCAGCCGATTGGGAAGGTCGGTGTAGAGAGCGTCCCACTGCTGCACAGTCAGACCCTTCAGAGCCAGGATTGCTTCAATAACCAGCATGTCTGAGACAGCATCGCCCACAGTCTGCCAACAGGGAGGGAAAAACACTGCAGCAGTCCACAGTGAAGACAGGGAGGCAGCATTTGATCAGCAATCTTCCAGCAGTGCCCAGCAGCAGCCTGACAGGAGCTCACAAACAGGCTAACCCTGCCAACACCATGATTCAGTTCTCTCTGGTTTTACCTGATTAATCAGGTCAATCATGTTTTCAAGCATCTTTGCTGCTTCTCTTTTTTCATCATCTTTCTCCTCTTTCACCAGTTGTCGTATTTTAGTTTCAGCAGCTTTACTAAACAATACCTAGAGGAAAAAGATGAAAGCTTGTCAAGATGAAACCAGGATCTGTGCAGTAGTGAGGAAAAAACTTTTACCATCTAAGCCCAAATAGCCATCATTAATGTTTGCTACCGTGAATTCCCATCCCCCCATAAAGCACAGAGGAGCTGGTGGCAATGCTGTGATAAAGACATGAGTAAATAAGTCTGTTTTCAAACAAGGAGCAAAAGTCTTGTTTATAAAATTAGGTAGAGAGTGAAAAGACCTCCTTCTCCAGCTAATTCAACTAAAATTTTGTACACAGTGGCTGATCATATGTATTACATGCCCATACTTACTGTGCCATGTCCATTTGCCTCAAAATAAACACCCACATCAAACTCCTGGGCCTTGTGGTGCAAGTGTTTCACTCCTGTTTTGACACAGTGCACAGGTACCTGCAGCCCAAGGGTGTGCAGAGAATGACAACAAGGTTACAGACTCTCCTCAGAAGGCAGAACTGAGCAACCAACTGGGTGGACTGTTGCAAACTAACCCATGTCTCTTGGCCGCTGAGGCCCCAGAGCTAGAATGCTCCACTATTTCTGCAGACCCAATTAAAAAAGATTTCATTTATTCCTGTGTAAATAAAGGCTAATTAAAGAAATAAAGATATAAACTCCAAACCTTGCAAAATCCAATTTCGTTTATAGCTTCAGGGAACACACTAGATTCAAAAACAAACAGAAATAGTACTGTCTCTCAATTCCTGAACATTTAGCTTGCTGCAGAAAATGAAACAATCACTGTCACAGTATTGAGGAGCCTTTACTGACTCACTTGGTTGCAAAGTTATAAAGTCCTCCATTTGTTTGAGAAATATAAAGGGATTTTGTTAAACATTTTTTAAATTAATAAAAGCTGACTATAATTTTTTAAGCTTTGCTCTCTTGTGTCTCCTTTGCCACCAAGAATTTTGTTACTACTGGAGGTTTGAAAGAGTAATTTATTTTTTCTTGATTTTAATTTTCCTAGCAATCATATTACAGTAGCATTTACTTTTAAAATAAACAAATGTAAACTACCTAGGAAAAACATGGAGAATACCTTCAGTGTTTCCTGGAGGTAGCGTGTGGAATTCCCATTGGCATATGCTGTTTGTACCACTGCCATCTTGAAGCTCTGTTTCACCTGAGCAAACCAATAAGCCAAGTTTTACTGTCCAAGAGGCACAGAGCCAAATGAGGAGGATAAATGGAAGGATAATCAGAACTGTTAAATGTACACTTAAAACTCCTGGGCATCAGAGGGAGGCACCAGCTCACTGAGAACTTCTGTACGTTTAAAAACAACATGAGTTCTGTTCAACCTTTGTATATCCCATACTGATTTTTCTTGGGTCTGGATGAAGCAGCCCTTCAAGCTTAGACTTTCCAAACCCCTTTTTGGCCACAGCAGTGAGGTACAGGATTGATCTCTTTTTAAAGCTGGTACACTTTAGGTAGATGTAGAGAGACCACGTATCAACCAACACAACTTCCTTAGCCTATATCATACTTTAAAAATTAAAATGCCAGCATTCATTTCATATGTTAGAGTTACCTTGGTAAGAAGTTCTTTTAGGAAGATACTAATTAAAGCTGCTATTTTATCTCCATCGATCAGGTGAAAATGGCCAGCTGTGTCCTTATAGTAATAAACAATTCTATCTGCATCACCATCAAATGAGCAGCATCTCTCATTGGGCTTCATGTCCAGCCCTAGTGCACAGAGTTACAAATGCAAGTTAAAGTCAGGAAAAGAAACAAAATCAAGTAATTTATTTCAGTGAGTGATTAGGAAAACATATTTTCTTTTCAGAGCACAGGTCTGCATACAAATGACTCAGGCACAGTTAAAGCCAGGATCCAGACGTGAGGCACAAGCATGCATCCCCAGCAGGTACTTCCCCTGTGCTGCTCCCAGCACTGCATTTCTCCAGTACACAAGCAGTGTGGGAAGGAGAAACAACACCATATCTTGGTGTTCAGATTTGGCCAGCAGTTGCAGTGAGAGGGCAGCTGTCCAATGGAGAACTCAGTTTAGTCTCAAATAATCTCATATCCAAACCAGCCTGCTCTCCCAGTTCAGGGGTTTTCTTTTATACACTTCTCAAAAAATTTATTGGAATAATTTCCTCACTGGTTTATGTCAATGAGTCAGCTGCTGGCACCAAGCTGTTAATTAACCCAGCCCTTCTGCAGGAACCCGGAAAAGTGTTTCTTCATAAAATAAATAACATTAATCCAGTCCTGACTGATCTTTGGACTCTGCCACCTTAACATTCAGAAGAGACCGTCAAACATATTTCAGCCAGTCAGAGAGATACTGTGCACTTCCAAGCAGTTTAGACCAACATAAACTAGAGTTATGCCAAATCTGGCCATGCTGTTCCCTCTTTCCATTGCACAAGGAGAACCATTCATGCAGTCACTTAGTAAGGAACAGGGAGTCTACTTCCCCAAAAATGTGCACCCTTGCTAGACCCTGTACTTTCAGACCTGGAGATGAGATAAAGCAACATAAAATTACAGACTACATACCTCCAGGTGGTTTCTGGTGAACTTTCACAAAATCTGCACCACATAAGTGATTGAGTTTCTCCTTGGTTCCATCATTATGTATGTGAATTAGCACCTCTTGTGGAAAGTAGGGCTTCATTTCTGATAGTTTCAGGGCTCCTATTCCATTGGCACAGTCAATCTTCAGGTGCCTCTGACTCTCTCCAGAGCAGTGAGACTTAGCGCAAGGGAAGAAGGGGCAAAGTGAACTCTAACCCTAGAGAAACCACACCTAGAGCATGTTGAATTAAAAACTTCAGGCCTTAACAGGCTAACAAACAAAAGAAATTAATTAATTTTGTACATTTGCACAAAGAAGACAACACCCACTATTCACCTGTTTTATCAGTTCCATAAAAGCTTTGGATAGTTTTTCATAATAACCTTCCAGTGTTGCTTTCCCATACTGCCCTTGGGTGTTTTGACAGCAGACCATGTAATGGAGCTGTGGTGTTGTCACCAGACCATAATCTAGCGTGAAACAAAAGGCACAATATTCAGAAATAGAATTGCAAATTAATTGCTGCTTAAAAGTTGTACAGTAAACAGACAAATGCAGTGCAGGAAACACAATGAAATTTTTCAAGTTCTCTTATGAAAATGTAACCTTCCCCTGCCCCCCTTGTATTAAAGCCATACAACTACCCTGAAATAAGATTGTTACAAGCAAGAATGGAAATGTGTCTAGGCTATTGCTTTAGGGCTACATAAAGGAGTCATATTTGCATTAAAAAAACTTGAAATGAGATTAGAATTGCAGAAGTGCAACCTACCATGGTACTGACCACCTAGAACCTGGACACCATCTATTACTGACTGGGACAGCTTCTTGCTGCTTGGCCTGGAAAACAAGTACAGCTGATAACCTTGGCAAAGGCATTTATCTATGGACTTGGGAAGGAAGCCCATGTGGAAGACTCAACAAGCTTCCTACCAGTAGATTTAGACTCACTGTGAAGAAATCTATACCTTTTTCTGTTGTAGGCAATTCCCAACGAAGTTTGAAAGCCAACACCCCCGGGGATTGCAAACACACGTAAAGTTCTGGACACAGGTGGACATCACAGAGTACCCACACAATTCCCCACCCCACACCACAATAAAGCATCCTGTTCAGAAGCAGTGCTAGGAAGTTCTTGTAGCTATCATGGAAGCTAACATAGCAACAGCATTGAAAAAGTTTTGCTTATTGCTGTTATCATAAATTCAGCCACAAACAAAACATAATCTGGCTCCAGAGAGTAAAACACCCCAAAAGCATGAACACAGCACTGGCACTTCCGTAGGAGCAGGATACATCTACAGCCTTTTGTAACTACCTGGTGTCTCTACCAATAAAAACCGAGGCATCTTTGTGCAGGTTCACTGCTGCTTTTTGGCAGATCTCAGTTATCACTTTCTGTAATTCTTGCTCCTCTGCATTTGCTAGTTGTGTGGCATACTCTTCCCAGGAAGGGTGCAGCATTTCTCCAAGAGGATCAACCAGCTTTACACCATTGTCTTCCTTAGCAGAAAAACAAAAGAACAAAGTATGTCTAAAAGTGGGGAACTAATAAAACCTCTTTGAAGACAGCCAACACATGGTTCAGTCATATTGTTTCTTTAAAAGTAGAGAAATTCTGGGATGCAATAAACTTAGCTGTTAAATTAAACCTCCAACAAGCCCCCAAAAAAGTACGATAACCAGCTTATTAAGTAACCAACTCTTTCTCCCTCATAATTTCAGTATGAAACACATTTGACATTAAAATGACATAAGGGGAGATTCTAAAAACCTGCAATGCTCCACAGCAGCAGAAGTCTAAATGCCTGATTTGTAATCCCTGCATTTGCATGTTTATTTTTAAAACTTACAGATTTTACTCAAAGGTTCCTCTCTTCTCAAGGTTACTCCTAGCTTCCCAACATTAGAAAGTTACGTTGCAGGATGAAATGTTTTCTGCATTACACCATTTCCACATGAGAAAAAATCCCACTTGTGTGTACAGGGAAAAAGGTAACTTCAGATAGATCAGAGACTGTATTTATAGGGAGCAGGCTAAATGCTTTAAGCAGGTCCAAGTATCTCCAGGATCTGGTCTCAATGCTATGATGAGCTTTGATTCCAACAAATTCATCACATCTTTCCACCCTTCTACCAAAACACTTCACATCATTCCACCAAACCGGTCACACGTTTAAGGAAAGGGCTGTTCTTACTTCAGGGTTGTGGGACGCTGTAACCATGATGCCAATGGTCGCTGTCACGGCTTTGGACCTGAGGACTGCCAGGAGGCCCATGCGGAACACGATGTGGTCCAGCTGCTCGGCCTTGGTGCGGAATCCAGCGGTGCCATACTGCAGGGTCAGCCCGGCAGGCTTGGGGTGCAATGCCGAGTACTTTCTGAGGGCTTCAGAATCCATTTCTAGAGAAGGAAGCACAGATGGAAGTGAGAAGACAAGTCACTGTAACCAGTTTCACGTTCTGAAGCCTGCGGGGACTTTTAGCCGCTCCCATCCATCTCTTGGCGGGACGGCAGCGGGGACCACGACCACAGCGAAGGAGTCTCTACACTCCCTGGAGCGCACTGGATAAACAGAGCGTGATCAGATATAAGCAGATCATGCACGGATGAGGCAAGGAGAGCCACGATTCCCAGTCGGCTGGATCCAGGGATCCTAACAAGTTCCCGCAGCGGGAGCTTCCCGTTTCTCACCGTGACATCAGCCGCCCAGTGCGTTCGGCCGCGGCTGCTTGCACTGATTTCCGAGCGCAAGAGCAGCGTGTCCTGCCTCCCTAAGCCTTTGCAGGGAAACCCCCAGCGTTGCTCCCGGGATGTTCCTCCCGGGCGGCAGCTCCGTGCGGACCGGGAGACGGACACCAGGCCGGGCCGGGCGGGGCCAGCCGGACACGCTCCCTCACGGGCGGCGCCAGCAGCCGCCGCCTGCACGGCTGATTCCCTCGGGACCCCGCGGCGATGGCGTCCGGACGCGCCGGCTGGGACGGGACGGGACGGGACGGGATGGGACGGGATGGACGGGGCGGGACGGGATGGACGGGGCGGGACGGGACGGGATGGACGGGGCGGGATGGACGGAATCCCGCCGGAGCCGCCGCCGCGCGCCCCGCACGGAGCCGGCGCGGCCACGCCCACAGGCGGCGGGACCGACCAATGAGCGGCGGCGGGCGGGGCATCGACCGCCGCGTGGCGCCCGGGCCCCGCCCCCGCCCGGAGCCGCGGCCGCGCAGGCCCCGCCCCGCCCACGCCGCGCGAGCATCCGGCGGAAGGTCCGGGCGGGGCGGCGGCGGGAGCGCCCCGGGCGGGTCCGCCCCGGGCTGGGACAGCCAGTCTCGCACAGCTTCGCTGACATCACGCTCCCGTTCCAAAGTTGCCCTCCCAGTGCGCCGCTTTTGGCTGGGGCGGAGTTAATTTTCTTCGCAGTGGCTGGTAGGGGGCTGTGTTTTGGATTTGTGCTGAACACAGGGTTGATGACATAGAGATGTTTTTGCTGTTGCTGAGCAGGGCTTACACAGAGCCAAGGCCTTTTCTGATTTTTGTGCTGCCACGCTGGGGAGGAGCCTGGGGGTGCTTGGGAGGTTGGGAGGAGACACAGCCGGGACAGGTGACCCAAAATGACCAAAGGGACATTCCAGACCATGTGGCATCATGGATAGAAGGCAGGGGAAGAAGGAGGAATGGGGCCAACGCTTGCAGTGATGGCGTTTGTCTTCCCAAGCCACCGTTAGGTGTGATGGGGCCCTGCTCTCCTGGAGATGGCTGAACACCCACTCGCCCAGGGGAAGCACTGAATTCATTCCTTGCTTTGCTTGTGTGCCTGGCTTTTGCTTTCCCTATGGAACTGTCTCTATCTCAGCCCGTGAATTTTCTGCGTTTTACCCTCCCGATTCTCTCCCCGATCCCGCGGGCGGGGGAGGCGGCTGTGTGGGGGGGGCTTGGCTGCCGGCTGGGGTTGACCCACGACCCCCTGACAACACGGGGTGTATCTGCTGATAAATAACGCAAATAATGTATCACTGCCCACGCACATCAACACGGGGCTCCATTCCGTGCTCTCTTCCATCTCTGAGCCCGGCAGGGCCCGCAAGGCTCCGCCTGCCCAGCCCTGCCCGGTGTGGGGCTGTGAGGGCCCGGCTGCTGAGTGCTGTGTGTCCAGCCGTGTTTAACTAAATTCTGCCCTTAAAGAATCCTGGGGCTTCCTTGTGGTGCTAAACCTCACCAAATCCCGGGGTTTGACTCCAGCCCTCTCGTTCCAGGCGTGCATGGAGGGCAGTGCAATGGCTGTCACGGTAAAAGAATGCCTGGAGCTCCAGCTGCTGGAAGTGGAAATGCTGCTTTCGATGTTTCCCAAAAGAGGGGAGTTCAGTCTGGATAAGGACGCCGTGCCCAGCATCCAGCGCTACCTGAGGAATGCTGACGGAGCCCTGCCCCCACAGCTGGAATATCGCATCGCTCTTGATGTAGGGGAGGCGAAGGTGAGAGCTGCCAAGGAGAGCTGTTCATGGGTGGTGTTGTCTTTACTCCTTCTGCACACACTTGAAAACTGCCCAGAAAAACGGGGGTAAAAAAGCCACCTCATTTTTGTTTGCTTTTTGAAATGTCATAAACAGAATAACAGAAAATCATGGCTGCTGCTAACACTGATCTGCATTAGAAACACGGTAACGTAAAAATAGCCCCAGATGGCAGAATGCAACTAAGAGGAGTCACATGAAGACTAAAACAAAACCAGCCTTTGAGCAGAGAAACCAAACTCGCAGTATAACGAGTTAGAATAGTTCAGCTGATTGAAGAAAGGGATTGAACTACTTGATGTAAATATTTGCACAGGGAACACAGATCTGAGTGCATACAAATGCAGTGACTCGAAATTGAGAACAGACAGACTCAGCCTAAAAACCATTTTCCTTGGAATGAAGGGAATTAAGCCTTAGAACAATTTACTGGGTAATGAGGTGGCCTCATAATTGTTTTGAAACTTAAGGTACAAGCTTAGGTATCTTTCTAAAATGCACCCTTTCACTGACCTTCAGAGAGAAGTTTTATGAACCATGTAGGGAGGGCTTGTGTAGGAGTAATGGGTTTTTTTCCATAGCAGATTGTCAAGGAACTTGGAAAGATAATTAGTCATTTCATATTTGCTTCTCTCTGCAGGACTAATCATATGATTGTACACTGTAGTGAGTACCCCCTAACAGTCTACAGGAGCTTGAAGCACTCAGGATGCATAAATCCATAAATCCTTTCCTGCTCTTGGACTAGACTAGAGGCAGGGTTCAGCTGCCAAAGAACTGTGGTGCTCCATTTGAAGGCACTGTAGGAATAATCAAGAGAAATTCAACAGCCCAGTGTTCATGGGAGATCAGATAAGATAGTCTAGAGGTCTCCCTGGCCTGAAAAGTACATAAATCTTTTTGTCCCCTATAATCCTGATTCCTCTGTATGGTGAATACTTGCTTAAAATAATGGTAATGCACCAAATCATAGAATGGTTTGGGTTGGGAGCAACCTGAAAGATCATCTACTTCCAACACCCCTGCCATGTGTCTCTCTATAGTGTTTCATGTAACTCTTGGCCTTCTTTTACAGCAGCTGGGCTCAGTTCATTAATCATGTGTATTTGGTAAGGGATAAGATTCTCAAAAGCCCTTGACTCCAGCAGTTCATCACTGTAGCAACACTGAGCTAGAAATATTCCTCTAGGGTAACTGTGTACCTTCTCCCAAGCCATAGCATTAGTTCTGTGAACAGCACAAAAGCAGCCTGGATGACATGGGAAGTGTTGTGAAAGTGACAGCATAATGCAACAGAAGAAAATGAACAGAATAACAATGGGTTATTGGGACAAAAGGGAAGTGGAAATAATCCCAGTCATTAGGATGCTGCAATCTTAATTACATCTCCTCATAATCTGCCTCTGACAGGGAAAAAGAATCTAGCATGTCTTCAGTTACGGAAGAATTAATTTTCTGTCTCTCTGTGTCTTCTGTTTTTAAGGCAAAGGTGGAATTGCAGGTTCTCCTTCCTCATATGTATCCTCAGGTAGCTCCTCAGCTCTTTGCCAGATCAGATGCTCTGCACAGACAGCAGCAGTTGCAGCTCAATACTCATCTCGCGTCTCACATCAGCTCTCTGGATTCAGGAGATCTGTGTGTTTGTGAGGCTGTGCAGTGGGTGAAGGACAACAGCCTGCCTTTCTTGGAAAACAGTAAGACCTCATCTGAGTGTGCTTCAAAAGAAGTCAGGGTTAAGGAAATGCTGCATCGCATGTGGATCTACAGCCATCACATATACAGGCAGGAACTGAGGAAAAAGATTTTTGACTGTGCAAAGAAATTAAATCTGACTGGCTTCTGCCTAACTGGGAAACCTGGTGTCATCTGTGTGGAGGGACTCCGAGAAAACTGTGAAGAGTTCTGGCGTGATATTAGATATCCCAACTGGAAGCATATTTCATGCAAGCATGTGGAGAATATGGAAACGGAGGGAAGCATTGATAATCTTCGTCTCTTTCATGGTTTTGAAGACCTGCAGTTTCAGGCACATGGTGATTATGGCCTGAGGAATGACTATCACATGGATCTTGGCCAGTTTCTAGAATTCCTGAAACAGCACCAAAGTGGACACATTTTTCAAATTTTATTTGGTGTTGAAGGCAAACTTTCAGACAATTGAGAGAAACTGTATAAAGAGTTCTAATTTT
Organism: Coloeus monedula; assembly: GCF_965178545.1. Classification (NCBI taxonomy): domain Eukaryota; kingdom Metazoa; phylum Chordata; class Aves; order Passeriformes; family Corvidae; genus Coloeus; species Coloeus monedula. The sequence continues at coordinate 85,203,090 of NC_138782.1, read as the reverse complement.
GGAGAGCGGGAGATGTTGCTAACACTGAAATATTGTGCCTTACAGCTATTGCAAAAAGGGAAACTTTAACATCTGAGATGAATGGTTCAAGTAGTTAATCTCAGCTTCTGTGCTGAATCGTCACATATTTTTGAGACGTGTTCAGTGATTTTTTAAAACTGGCATTTGTCTCTATGAGCCATGCCTCAACGCACTTGCAAAGTGATAAACATTCCACAGGGTGTTAGGAATTATACACTTCTGTCTCCTCATCCATACTGTGCTGTGTGAATTTCTTCCCAACATCTCATCTAAACCTACTCTCTTTCAGTTTAAAGCATTCCCCTCTTGCCCTGTCACTACATGCGCTTGTAAAAAAAGTCCCTTTCCAGCCTTCTTGTAGGCTCCCTTCACGTACTGGAAAGTGCTATAAGATCTTTCCAAAGCCTTCTCTTCTCCAGGCTGAAAAATCCCAATTCTCTCACCCAGTTGTCATAGGAGAGATGCTCCAGCCCTCTGATCATTTTTGTGGCCCTCCTCTGGATTTGCTCCAACAGGTCCATGTCCCTATTATGTTTGTGTCCCAGAGCTGGATGCAGTGGCCCGTTTAGGTCTCACAAAAGTGAGACAGGGTAAGAATCACCGCCCTCAGCCTGCTGGTCATGCTGCTTTTGATGCAGCCTAGGATACAGTTGGCTTTCTTGGCTTCAAGTGCTCATTGGTGGCTCATGTTGAGCTTCTTGTCTGCCAATACCCCCAAATCCTCCTCAGGGCTGCTTTCAATCCATTCTCCACCCAGTCTGTGTTTGTGCTTGGGATTGCTCTGACCCAGGTGCAGGACCTTGCACTTGGCCTTGAACACCATGAGGCTTGCACAGACCCACTCCTCCAGGTCCCTCTGGATAACATCCCTTCCCCCCAGTGTGTTGACTGCTCCATGTAGCTTGGTGCCATCAGCAAACTTGCTGAGGGTGCACTTGTTCCCACTGTCCGTGTCGTCGACAATGATGATAACCCCAACCCCTGAGGGATGTCACTCTCATTGGTCTCCACTTGGACATCGAGCCATTGACTACAACTCTTTGTGACCATCCTTGCCCACCAAGTGGTTCATCCATCAAATCCAAGTCTCTTCCATTTAGAGACAAGGATGTCATGTGGCAAAGCGTCTGTCCGGTTATGTTAATAACAATTTTTCATCTGCTCAACTCATGGCATTTTATGTTTACACTGTTAGACCAAACACCTTGGAAATGAAAATGGGTCAGATGAGATAAAGTTTAGATTTCACACCTACATTACATAAGGAAATACATGTAAAATACAGAAAATAGCAAAAAGCCCCATATATATATGTATTTAATATTACATAAAAATACAAATAACTTGAAGAATCCTTTCTATGTTAAATTAGTATTGAATTTTCCAGCAGCTTGCAAGAGGCAATGCTATTAATGGTTCATTAGGCAGCGTTTTCCTGCAGGGAAGCGTGCTGAGTGCGGATGTGGATAGTGAGTGTTCCTGTTTATAATGCATGATCATATTTAAAGGTCATCAATACAGTATGTAGTTGAAGAATGCTACTGGAAAGTCCCCAGCAGCTGTGCCTTGAAGGACCACCAGCCCACCACCTCCCACTTTGTGCCTGAGTGCCTTAATGTGAAAATGGGTACCAAGCAATAAAAGCAGACTTACTGCTGAGCTGCAGAGGTCTGGCTGATCAGCTCCAACACCCAGGCACTCAACAGCAGCTGTTTAAAGACTGTGTTTCAGCACACTCAGCTGATGACAACACAAGTAACAGATACTATTTTATTTCCAATGAAACACAAGGAAGTGTTTTAATACCCTTCTCACAATAGCAATACATTGAAATGCAGAGTATTTCTGGTTGCTCAGAATATGATTAATGTATTTTCCTTCACTGTGGTAGGTTTAGTGTTTGTGTGATCATAACTTCTGCCAAAAGCACAGTGAGGCAAAAAATGTTTACACGTTCCCATTAGGCAGTGAGGGAGAAAGTGCCTCTCTTTCTGAGTTTGGGACCTGTAATCTGCAGCTGTGACAGAGTTGAGGGGCTAGACAAAATTAATATTTGGTTTTCTAGAGATAATCTCTAGTAAAGATTAGAAAGAAATAGTAGAAAACATGTTCAAGTACACTTTGTTTCCAGAACCATTCAGAAAATATATTACATTTTTCTTAGAGTGGTTAATTGTTTAACAACTAATGATTCCTCAAAGTCTATTCCTGCCATTTTCATACTCCCTTTTTGTCAGTAACACAGAGTTCAAGCAATTAGGCCGAACATTTGCAATGGATCAAAACAGTGGTTATCTTGGTGGGGGAATGAAATCCTTGATCTCATACAGGACATTACCCTAGCTAATGTTAAATGTTAGTAATGTTAAATGTTATTGTTAGTAATGTTAAGATGTTCTAATTAAATGTGAACAAAAGGTTCTGCAGGTTTGGTTCTTTTAGAAAATTTTCATTTCATTACTCCACACAAGAGTGACCAGTAAGGATTTTCTCTGGAATAAAATATTCTAACCTTGTGGTTGTTTAAAACTTGGGGTTTTTTTAAATAGTAGGTTCACAGATTATGCATATTACACTATGACCTGTAACAGATAAAACATCACATGCATTTTTAAGTGTCCTTTTATCTGCTTAAGTTCCCACTGATGTTGTGACAAAACTCTTGACTCAGGATACAACCACTTCTTTCAAAAAGATCTGTCAAACTGTAGCGTAGGAGATCTCAAAGTAAGAATCAAAATAACCAAACAATGCAAATATATTTTTCAGATTAATATTTATTTTCTGATGTATAATTCATGATTTCTTGATCTGAGTTTCTAACCAAATACTATGATTTAGAAAAAGTTTTCTGCATCTTAAAAAATTAGCTATTCTTAGTCTTCCTAGGCAGAAACAACCTTAATATTTTAATGCTTTTTAACTGCAGATGATTTGTTCATTCTTCATTAAATATTTACAGTTTCACTTTCATGGCCTCTTCAGGCCAGGTGTAGGAGTCAGCCACAAAGCTGTTGTAATCAGTACTGTACACCTGAGAGCGGATGAAGGCTTCAAGGTCCTTGGGCTGAGGATAGGTGGAGGCAGTGTTATTCCTGTAGGCTTCTTCTGCAATCTGGAAAGATGCATTAAAATCCTAATTAGTGCTGATAAACTGAGTAAACTTAGCAGCATTTAAAAGTAGGACTTAGTTCAAAATCAAGGTGAGACTTCACCCTCTGGTGCTGGCAGTCACCTGTGTTCACAGTGGATCCGGGTTAGTACCCTGTGAGTAAGACTACAACAGGATGATGTTTGTGTTTAAGTGGGTCTGACTCAGGCTACTTTTGAACAGGATTACACGTTCAGACTGTTACAAATACAGTGCTCCTCCTTGCACAGTAGTATCTTAGCTTTTACTGGGCAGTGGTGGATAAAATATTCCACAAGCCCCAAGCACTGAGATACAAGTTCTGCTTTTTTATCATCGCTTTATCCTAGTTTACCATCTTCCCAAAGCACTGCAAGAAAAGCATGATTTGTTCAAAGCTTCCATGCTCTTTGCATATTAGAGAAGTTTAGTATTTGCCATAGCTTGATAATATACTTCATAAAAAGTAAACTCATGGGAAAAAAATAATCCTATACAGTGCACAGGAAAATACAAATATTTGCTCGCTCTTTCCTCACCCAGACCATGCCTAAGTGAATCAATTATTCATCACAAATACAGCTGCAACAAAAATTAAGTTTGGAAGGCGTTGGAGCTCTCTCAACACATCAAAGTAGCCTCTCACATCTGAAGATCACCTGCTTGAGAAACAAGTATCTTCAGACTGGACATTCATCTGTGAAAGAAAGGAAGTCTGGCAGACAGGTTTTATGCAGCAGCACTGTGAAAAGATCTGCTTGAAACTGTGTTTGGCAAACACTCTAATGCTCCTCTTTTGAATAAAAGGGAGACATTCTTCTTCCTGCTTTCCTTAGCTCTCTTTAAAACATAAATTGTTTTAGTTTGGTGAGAAGCTGAGACCCAAAGTCACCTTATTAAGGCTTCTTTTCTAGGATTAATCTGAATCCCAACTCCATTTGATTGAGAAGCACTTTGGGTGTTTATGTAAGGATGTCTTCAGGTCTGTGCACATAATTATGGTTGAATAAGGTCTGAATTCATACCCGATGGTTGATATTCCAAAATATTTTGATAGTGTTCCTCTCCTGGAAAAGGCAGAAGCCATTGCTAAACCTCTTGGGTTGTATGAGCCAGAGTAAGTATTTGCAGGAATAAAGTTCCAGCAGAGAACAGGCAGAAAGAATCACTTGGTAACGTTTTCCTTGTTTTGTATTTTATGTAACATGCACAAATAGAGGAGGAATTTCTATCACTGTGTTTGCCAAACACAGAACTGGTTTGATTTTGCCTGAGGAATTTAAGTAACATTTTGGACAGAGTAACATACAGAACAGAGTTACTACTTGCCTAAGAAGACATGAAGTTTGAGAAGGATTTTTTTTTTCTTAAATATACAGAATGAGTGAAGCTATGGAAACTGTTTCAAGCATGAGGGCTCCTTGTTATTCTCTCAAAATAATATGAAGTGGAATTACTCACAGTAAGGTGACAAAGACCGAAAACAATAATTGTAGAAAAAAGGTTGCAGAAGACAAGCAAAAAGTTGAAACTGATAACCATGAAGGGCCAAAAGCCCTTCAGCTGTGCAGCTGGCATGACTGTGGTGGACAGCAGAGTCTGTTCTCTACAGACATACACACTTGCTATAGTTCTGCAGCTCTCCTTGTATTTGGATTACCTTTACATTTATGAATTTAAATTTAATTTTGAAACTGCTAGGTGTCCAATATCGATTGACATAAACCAACTTGTGTGAAGGTGTGTTAGGTGATAAAATCAAACTACGTAGAGCTGGTGGGAAGACAAAAAGCCACGAAAATCTGAAATTACTTACCCTCACAGCAATTTTCAATGACACATCCTGAATGGTGACTAATGGAGGGTAGAGACGACCTTCCTGTAAATTCTCATCTGTAACTTGCTGAGCTATAACCTGAAATAACACAAACATGTTTAACTTGACATGCAGATGCAGCTGTAGCTTGATTAGACAGTGGTATTGTCTTTGGCAAAGAAATGTTTCTACTTTGACAAATCACACAGATACTGCTTAATCTACCAATCACCCTTGGCATTAGGAGAAGCTACAAAAGAATTAGAAATTTATGGAGTTACACCTTTTTTTCTCACTCAGACAATAAAAGGTAAACTTAATTCTTGAGTAAGTCCACACATAAACTAGCAAATAGCTCATTGTGAGGTATAAATTCCAGCCAACAATTGCAGGTGGGTCAAAGACTTCAAGGATATTAAAAAGCAGCTGTCATTCTGACAGTCATCAAGTCAACCTGTGCAGGGAACAGAACTGAAACCTTTAAGTGTAAAATGCTCTGAATGAAATTACTGGCAGCTGGTATTTCTGCTATCATTAGCTACAATTTGTTTGTCTTTTGGGGACTTGAAATAGCTTTTTAGGGTGATCCAGATGTGGATAGAAGGAAAACTCTGCTCTGGATAACATCTGGTAGAGCCATGTATGACCCACCAAGAGGTTCTGAAAATACCAGGAAAGTCTAGGAAACACTGAGACTTGCAACTGGTAACATAGCCCAAACAGAAACAAGAAGTGCATTTCTGAGGGAATTTTCTAGGAAAATACTTGAAACAAAGCACAAACAAAACTTCCTACAGTTCCTGTTGCATGTGGGTAATAGGACCTTGTACATATGCTTCTAAACAACTAGGACTGCATCAAAGCAGGTGTCTGGATGTCATTAATGCACCCCTTCCAGCAGATGCAGGTGAATAGTTTGAACTAAAGTAGCTCCAGGTTCAAAGAGAACTCAGTGTTCTCTTGTGCAATTTAACCAGAATGTTGGTAGCTGTCCTAAGTTTTTCCATTTGGAGTGAAAATGCTGACAAGAGCAATAGGCGATTACACTTTTGAGTATAACAAGTGAAAGAAAATTATTTGTTTACATTTAAACCTGAACTTGAGAAATACAGCAGAGAAAAACCCTCTAGGGGGAGCTAAGAGAATGTAAAATCAAGTTATTGCTCTCCATAACAGCAACCAGGTTATTTCAAAATGCTACACAGCCCTTTGATGTGCATCTGAATGTAAGGAGGCACTTACAACATGAGGTGTCTGATGTTAACAGCTTAAGAGGGCTCTGCAGGAAAGATGAAAGCTGAAGCAATCAACAGCAAGTTGCTCTTACTGTAATGCATCACTGAAAATAAAAGGTTCAGGAGCGGAGAACTTCTCTTTTGTGATTCTGTTTTTGATAGACGGTAAGCCACAAAATATTTGGGCAGTGCTCAAAGTGGGGGAGGTAGCAAGATCAAATGTATAGATGCCATGCTGTTCCTTCAGACATACTCCTGTAACAGCACTGAAAACTGCAAAAACACAAACCCAAGCATTTTCAAAGAGAATGATACCCTCTTCATGTGATCTTTGAAAAACACTCCTGGAGAACAACAGATCAGTGGCAGGGGAAAAAATGATGAATCAACATTTGGTACTACTGAGAAGATAAGACAGAAAACATAACTGTGCCAATGTATAAATCCAGAACGTAACCCCACTTTGAGCAGGGTGTGGTTTTTCTCCACATACTTCAAACAAAAATGGGGTAGAAGCATGAGGGGGTATAGAAAATAACAAAGATGATAAAAAAATTATTTTTTGATCAAGGAGACAAAAAATAATAAAATAGACTTGGGAGGAAAAGAGAAGACTGAAAGGAAATGCAAAAGAAAATTGAAGGTGAACATTTCTTATGGCACCATAGGGAAACCAAATCATCAAACAGCAGAAAATCATAAGAGTTTCTTTATCCACAGGACTCATAACTAAATTGTGATACTGATTACCAAAAATGCTCAAATGTATAAACATGTTCAAAAAGCCACTAAGCTCATTTATGAAGGAGAAATCCATACAGGGATAAAACATCCGGCACAGGAAGGCCAGACAGTAAAGGCTGCCAGAATCTGAGAAGCCATTTCAGCAGAAGGATCACTGTATTTCTCCCTTTTTGATCCTCTTTTTCTCAGCTTCTGTTAGTGATTGCTTTCACAGGAAGATACCAAGCTGTGTGTACCTTAGATCCAACCCAGTATGGCTATTTTCATGTTTTAAATTTTAATTAATTCAAGTTTTTAATAGAAAAATTAGATAAGCATTAATGCAGAACCTAAATGCAAGGCAACCAAGACAAATGTCATAAAGCAAATGGGGGCAGCTTGGTTTTTGGAGGACATATTCTCCATAATGAAAAGATTTTGTAGGATTATTTGTGAACTAAACTGCAGGTCACACACGCAAGAATATTTCATTAGTTCATAATTGTCTGCCTCTTTTGTTGTGTTTTGTAGGACTTAAAAGAATAGGCAACATCCCTTGTCATCACAGAACTGCCCGCAGTTCAGAGGTATTGCAGCTTACAGTACCTTAGATTTTCCATCCAAAGTCAAAGTTACATTCCATTTTACTTGGAAGGAAGAAAAGAACACTGAAAGTAGAATCTGTTGTAGTTACAATAACTACTTATTTGTGACTTCTATCAGATGTAATTGGAGGGGTGGCAAAGCAAGAAACAGGAGGTGCAGGCATGTGGCTTGGGCTGCTTGCTTTTTATAATTTCTGTTCTCAGGTAAGTTACCTCTACAATCTAAGAAGGTCCCTTTGCCCAACAAGTGCATGGGTTTTGTGCTTTAAATTTTGCAGCATCTTGAGTGCTTCCATTTCAAACGAAGAGTACTAAACACTATTCTAAAACCCCCAAAACTATTCTGATTTTATCCTTCCATTAAAAAAGCCAAGAAAATAAAACAAAAAGAGCACTTTTGCTTTTGCTCTGTAATGTAATTATTCAGCTAAGGGCCTACACAGCACTGCCAGCCTTCACAGCCCTGACACCTCTTCTGGCAAAGACTCCTCTGGCATCCATCAGCTGTTGCTGTGCTCATCTTACCCAAGCCCCACAGCCCCTCACACATAAGAAGACCAGATGTGAAAGCCCTGAGCTGCAAGCAGTAAGAGGAGCAGCTACCCAGGGATCCTGCCCCAACAGAACTTTCTATGCAAGACAAAACCCACATTTTTATATGTCAAACTTTTCTAGGGATTTTACTAGGGGAAGGCAACTGTATAGCAAAACCTTTACCCAAGAGTCAGGAGAGAACCTCTACCTCACGTGGGAATTTAAAAGCTTCCTCACAATTTCTGATACTATTTTACTTCCCTGACTGTTAGATGTCTTTGTTCAGAATTGATTTCTTTCTGACTTCATAGACTGTCACATGAAACAAAGTTCAATCCACACATGTACCACCTTTTGTCATCAGCTCTCACTATATAGGAACCACTTCATACAAACCAAAATGAAGCAACTTCTACAATGAAGTAAGACAACTCTTAACACAGCAGCTTAGACCAGGAAGTGAGGATCACCATATCCAACTGAAATTACAGGGAAGGATTTAAAGGCAGGATATAATTACCCAAAGGCTTAGGAGATGGATCATTGCCCTTCTAAGACAGTTAAAGCCGGTGGAGACATGCTGGGTTTTTTACTAATTTTAAAGATGGAAATTGTGAATGTCTTTCTTACAGAGGGCAGGCTGTTTGCAAACCTCTTTTAAGATGCCATAGCATGCACCTTAAAAAACCTTTGAAAGTCTAACAAGGACTTTTAAAAATGACTTGTTCAAATGCAATTTATAAAGAACAATATACCTTGCAAATAAAGGCCTTATACAGAAAGCAGTATTTTTCCAGTTTTAAAGTTTAGCTCTTCCTGTTTAATTGCTCATTAATACTAAGTCACTAAATTAAGGAATTTAAATAATTTTGAATATAGTACCTCAGCAGTTGTGAGGAATACATCTTCGTCAATATGTCTCAGTCCACATGAAATAACGCCAAGGGCAACTCCTGGGAACACATAGGAATTGTTACCCTGTCCAGGATAGAGAGTTTGTCCACTTGGAAGAGTGACAGGATCAAAAGGACTTCCACTGGCAAAAATGCCACGTCCCTAAATTGTAAGAATAAAAAGAAAGCAAGTTAATTGAGAGATTGCTGTTGAAATATTTCACACATCCTTTTAAATATCCACCACTGTGGAAGCTGGGTTGCATCTATTTAGCATCTCTTCTGAGAGGGTTTTAGAGCTATTTGCCTGAATATGTCTCAAGAACATCAGGATGCTGATCCTGGAGATCACTGGTGATTCTCTGTGGCTCTCTAACTATATCTGTACAATTTATAAGGAGAGAAACTGAAGCCAGCAGTGATTATTCCCTTTGTGCATCCATGCCAGAAGAAGGCACACGGTATGCATCCAGAGTTGTAAAACTCAAAGTGGGCAATATTGCTATGGTAGCAACAGGTGATGCTACTGGACTTTTTTCCCAGTAGTGTCCCAATAGATACTAAGGCAACTAAATGTTGCCCTTTTGGATGGGGAGATTTCTGAGGAGCTGTGGGCAGGCAGAGCTCTCTTTTCTTCCCAATCCCCCACTTCAGGCCCTCGAGCCCATTCCACAGCTCAACAGAATGACAGAGGTGCAAGCTCTGTCCCAGGAACATCATCCCATAGAGCAACAGCACAAATCAGTGTGGAACCTCCTCTGCCAGGACCTTGGGGGTCCTATCTTGGTAACATACTGAGTGGGGTGAGGGCACCAACTCAGGCACCTGCCAGCACCGATAAACCAGTAGAATGTTTCCCAGCAGATTTTTGGGTAATGCCAGGTAGGATTGTGGCTGGCAGGGCCCAGGCATCATGCCCAAGTTGGTGCAGGTAGGCAGTAAGAAGAGCCAGTCTGTTTGGGGGAATTAAGAGAATTTAGCTATATGGGCACAAGTTATACCATAACACTGTCCTGAGGACAAGAGATCTGGCTCTAACTTGATTTAGGCTGTAGTTCATGTGGAGTGATGCTGCACAGCTGTGTGTCTGCAGCCCAAAGGCCCTTGGCTCCTGCCTCTCTGGGGAGAGAGCACCCTCCAATTTAAGCAGTGAATTCAGGTAGGGAAGAAAAACCAGCCTTTATTTATGCTAGCACTGCTAAAGTGATAAATATCACTGTTAAATACTTCAGAGGCACTCTGTATCCATGCCTGTTTTAGAGAACTGGAAAAGTGCATTTTTAAATAGGCCACTGTTGCTATTCAGCTCTTCAGAAGAATATTCTCTTTGGTTTGGTGTCATGCACTATAATCCTAGCCTGGTTATTATACGTTTTGGTGACAGATCAAATACTTCAGAGTGTCTTCTGCTCTGTTTACCACATGTGGTTACCCACTACAACCAACCCTTCACGTAGGCTGCTTCCCTGGCTCCTGCACTGGGCTGTAATTGCATCTGTGCTGTGGGGAATGCACATGCTAAATTTGTCTTTTAAACACTGAGAAACTGTCATTCAAAATGCCCTGTATTTGACAAGAAATCCAAATACATCCACTGTGAAACACATACAGAAAGGTACTCATGCTTTTTAAATTCTAGGCTGAATTACAGGATAACGTGTTTATCAGTACTTCTATAACAAATAAGCAAGCACAGTTCTCTTAGTTTTCACCTATGTTTATATAATAGAAAACTTTGTAAGAAGAGTCAATTAACCCAGTTCTTAATACAGAATGATTTTAAGGATTCTGTTTCATGTATTGAAATATTTTCTCACCCTGAAGAGTATTTATGAAATCTCAAATGAAAAGCATGCCACTGTGTGTATATATTACACGAAACAGTACAGTTCAAAAATAGACATAATGTTTTAATGATTGATGGTGACTGATGCTTTGGTTGTAATAAAGATTATGAGTGTTGCCTGACACCAATAAAAGCTATGACATGTTTTTATGAGAGTGCAAGCATGCTGTGAATTCAGTGAAATTGTCTTGATAAAATCTGAAAAATCTTTTATTTAATTTAACTCATTTTATCTATGCACAGAGACATTATTAGTACTTGCTACTCCACCCTCTGTCTTTTTCCCATTTAAAATTTAATTTCAGATTTACTTTTCATGACTTAAACTGAAAAGATATTAATCTTTGGTTACCTCTGTGTATTTGTAGCACTGCTCAGCAGTGCATTCTGCTTTGCTGGTAGGATTGCTGAGAGCAAAAATTATAGGACGTTTGTTTAGAGCAGCCATATCCTGAAGAATTTGTGTAGTAAAAGCACCACCAATTGCAGCAACTCCTAAATAAGAAAAACACACACATAACAAATACACAAATGAAATCAGTTCAGGGCAAGGCACGCATGTCACTTGTAAAAGAACAGAGCTCCTTTTACTGTCTCCCTCTCTAAAATGGAGTTCAACCTTTTTCCTAACATGTCGTTAAAATAAAGTTTTGTATAAAAGATTTTGCAATAGTGGAACTTCAGTATTATCCCTAGCATAAGGCAGAACTTGTTTGCCCCTGTACGATCAGGTGAATTTCTCCTTTCCCTTTTCTCAAGCCCTTTGTGTGAAATAGAAATGTATCACCTTACCTGCTGCTAAGTCCAGTGCGGACCAGACAGATGCAGCTCTGCGTCCTAAAGTTTTATTCCACAGACTGCATAGTTTCTCCCAAATCCAGTGTGTCAGATTTCAGGTTTTTCTGACATGATGAGTAAAGTTTCTGCCTTCTACATCTGAGCTGAGTTGACAAATAATCCCAATTTTGAGTCTAAGCCTTCCCTGACAGCAACAATTTTTTTTTAATACATCCCTTTTAATTGCACCAGAGATGCTTTTCTATTCCCCATATTGTCTACATTTAGAAATGCTTTTTATAGGAACTGAATGCCACTCTTGCAGCATGAAATCCTCTAACTTAGGTTGCATTCTGATGCACTGCAGACTCGTAGCCAGTACTTAGATTTTGGACCTCAGACAATTCACGGCCAAAGAAGGGGGTGTGTGATGTTTCTGAGATGCCAAATACACCCGTCTGTCTGACTAATCTATAAGAGCTGGGAATTCAACGATATCCACACCTTCAGTGAAAATAAACAGATAAACAGATCTTGGAGTAAAACTAAAGATCTTTATTTTACCAGAGGCCACTCTCACCTGGCTTGGAGAGAGGGTAGCCTCCTTCTTCCTCAGAGACCCCAGTGTCTGACACCCCATTCTGCTTTCCACAGCATCTGAGTTTCAAAAGCAGGAAAAAGAGCTGGTTTTCCCTCTCTTGGGGGACTGGAAATTGATTAAAACCCAGTCTGGGAGAGGAGAGCCTGGAACTTGGGCCCTTCTCAGGTCAGTACTGTAATGTCACTGATGCTCAAATGAGCATCCTGACAGCACCCAGTCTTAAAGGACAGCTTGGTATCTGCCTGAGGAGAGCACAAGGTCCTTGGAGGGAGGTGAAAGGGGCCCTCCCTGCCCAGAGCTGGCTCGAGGGTCATGCTTCAGGACTAATACTTCTTTAAGACACCACAGAGTATTTTCTGACTGATTCCACATGAAGCATGGCATATCTGTCACATACTACTGTTTTTTGCAACTCTGAGCTCTTGTACTTCACCTTCTATGAATGGACAAGGATGCTTAGATGCAAAAGCTCTGATAGACCAGCTGAGCCACTCTATGTTCGATGGACAGTTGTATAAGAGCCTGTTATACACCTTAGTTTCTGGTTAAATCTTCAGTTGCCAAGTGTTTAATAACTTCTAAAACTGCTTCTGGACAGCCAACAGTAAGAATGACAACTATCTTCAGACTTAAAACAAAATGCTCATTGGCTATTTATTTTCTTTTTTTTTTTTTTTTTTTAATTGCAGTTTCTTAGACTGGGTCAAGCTAAATTAAGGCTTTTCCTTGAGCCACTGCAGGCAATGAAATGTGTATGAGGATTTGCTCAGACAGAGCTACATAAAACGTGGGAGAAGGACTATCAACCTATTTTCCCATGACTCCTGCTACTCCAATGAACATAGTGAACGTCTAGTCACTCAAACCAAAAATCCCCAATATTAGTTTCTATTGCTGTTTCTGATGGAAGAGCCTTCATTATACAGAACTGATAAATGAAAGTGACCTTGAGGAAGAGTCACATAGGTTTACACATAAAAGTGATACACAGTAAAGACCCATATTTCATGACACCAGATCTTCCCTGAGCATCCACACACCTTTATTTGGATAAACATTCACTCATTTTATTCTTCTGTCCCTCTAACTTTTTCAGTCTTGTAGTCTACTACCTACTTGGTCTCCTCTTGCAGTCATATCTTTATGTAGCACAGGAAAAGAAACACTTCATTTACCTCACTGATGATCACTGGCAAAAGCAGATGTTACTAAACAAGGACCATGTGGTCTAGGCATAGTCAAAAAGGTAGCTGTTAAAATGTAGGATAATTTTCACTGTGGCATTTCAGTTTTTCTAGCACCTTATGAATGACTTTACTAGACAGATAGATTAATATTGAAGTCTTATAAAAAAAAAAAACCAAGAGTACTTGCAGTTCATTCCTGAAACTGCCACTAAAATGCAATAACCAAACTACAGAGAGCTGAGCAATCTTGTTATTGAGATCACAATCCTTTTGCTTTTACAACAGAAAAAGTGTTCATAAAACGTGCATTTTGATCTGCATAAAGGACTGCTGGCTAAGAATCTAAATGTGAGCAGAAAAAGATGCAGATACGCCACCCTCACGTTTGCACAGCTTTACATGAGCTTAGCTCAGTTTTCTCAATCTAAGTCTAAGGTTATTTGTATTACACCCTCCACATTAAATCAGAAGTAATTTAGGAAGGTGGTAAGGTCCTCCATCAGATGTTTAAACCCAATCGGATTCTTTCCCCTGTAAAATGGATGGCTCAGAATGAAAGCAGTGTTACATGCTTGGATAGTTAGCGTTTGTTCAGTTGCTTAATAGAGTCCATTATGCACCCAGTGTTTTCTGAAAACACACAAAGGTAAACTCTGTTCAGAGGAACTTGATCTTGTCTTTAGACAAAGCCACGTTCCCATTTTTTTTCAACAAAGAATAAGGTCATTGCTTTAAATTCAAAGAAATTACCTATCAGCACAGACGGTTTTATATCCTTAACAATATCTTCTAGATTTTTCATTTCACCATGCTCATGGGCAAAACGCTGTTTCTCAGGTGTTAATGAGGCACGCCCCTGAGTAAGGAACAACAAGAAAAACATATTTAAGTTTAATGGAACCTAATATCCTGGGATAATCAGTTTACAAAGTATCTGGTTTAACACATCCTATTTTCATTTCTACTTTTGCATCTGTCATATGAGACAAAGTTACACTGTGTACAGCTAACATCCTTAGGATAATTTAGGACTAATCTATAAGCAGTAGATAAATTCATTAATTGTACTTTAAATTGAAAATAGCTGTAGAACACCATGGTATTAACATCTGTTTGAGCAATTATATGAGATTTATAACTTAGCAAAACTTAGCAAAGTAGAAATAGTTTTTCCTAGCTTTTTCAGCTTTGCTCTTGTCTGTAAGTATGGAGACTATATGGTGTGACTATTTAGACTATAGGAGAGCCTACATACTTCTTCACATTTTTCATATTTAAGTCATTCATTATTAAGGATGGAATAAAAATAATTTTAATCAACTGTCTGGTGCACTGTTTTTGCATTAACAAAATTGACTCTGCTGTGAAAAAACTTTTGCCCTGATCTCTACTGGCAATTTCCATCCACTGATGCCCAACAAGGTTTCCAAATGGAATATGATGGATGCAGGAGAAAGGGCTATAGAGTATCACTGACATTGACTTGAGCTGTGGGTTTGAGCTCAGTGTAAGTAACATGGAGTGCAGGGTGAGAATGGGCCAGAATCTGTGAAAATTCTGTTAGCTGTCTAAATACAGAGAGCTCTGTCTGTACACAGACATCTGAAAATTTCAGCAGAAAAGTTTAAAATGCAAACACGTCCACCTCTTGTTTTAGTCTCGTGCCTGCAGAAAACATCACTGCAAAGGCACTTCTCAAACACAAGTCTGGAAGATGATTCCAGCCCCTCAAACATCTTACAATTTAATACAGAAAGAAGCAGATTAAACAGATATGTGGGGAAGTACATGAGGAACATTAAATGCTAAATGTAATTTTGACCAAATAGCCAGAGCAGATATGTATTGTCTCCCCAGCCACACCTTTTACAACTGATAAGATGAAAGTTTCCTTAATCCTAGCAAGTTTATTAAGACTACACTGAAGTATTCAGTGCTTGAATAGAATTCGTTCCACAAGTCCACCAAAGTCTATGAATTTGAAAATTTTGGCTCAGCTTAGGCCTGCATACACCATCAGACATAAGCCACGGTGAGAAAGTTGGTACTTCCTTTCAGACCCCAGCTCTGCAGGGTGGCAGCATGTGGCTGTGCCAGTCCCATCACAGAAGCTCCTCTGCTGGTCCTGGGACAGCCACTGCAAGAGTTGGTGGGCTGAAGAAGAGGCTGTTTCTCATTTCCAGCTGCAAGGAAAGTGCTTCCATCCCAAGGGTGCCACAGGAAGCTGTGGGAGGCTGTTACGTGGTTGGGGCTGATTGAGCTGCTCTGCCCCACAGCATGCCAGCTTCTTTTAGCTCACCCACGACTACAGGGCATTTCCAGAGATCTCTCTTTTCTACACATTTTTATATCTGGATGGGCTTATGCAGGTCTGAAGTGATCTCCTACAGTGATTAGCACGGAAATACTGAGATATGGGCACTTGGTTTCCTTTGTAGATAAAATGTGAAATTGTCAGCCCTGAGGGAGTGCCGCAGTATTAATAATTTTTGGCATATTTATGCCTGAATCATTCCACCATCATATGCATTTTGCAGTCTGCCATTTCCCAGCATCCCAGCAGATGTCCCCACAGTCTGCACACACACTTTAGACCCATCTCATTTTAAAGCAGGAATTTTCCTTAACGTTTCCAAGGGAAAAATATGAAGCTTTCTTTTTAGTCAGCAAAGAAAAAGAAACCCCAACATTTATGACTTCCAGACCAAAAGCTTGTTGCTAGGATTAATTCAAAATACTGTAATAAAAGGCACTTTTCATTCAAATCTGTGGGTTGGTTGGAATTAAAATGCTTGGTGGAGCCTCACTTGGAGGCAGGTTTGCTGGGGAGCCAGGAGTGGGTGCCCTGGGCCACCATCCAGTCCCAGGCTGCTTCTTTAGATGGTTCCTTAATGGCTCATCATGCTGCTGCTGAGGAGGCCAGTTTTCCATCTGACTTTAAAACCCCACCTCTAGGAGACTGCCTTGGGCTACCAAGGAAAAAGAAGTCATCTCCAAGGGCTGTGACCAGCTCACTCTTCAGGCTCTGGCAGGCTGGTAGTTCTGAGCCCCTCCAGGATCTGCAGATCTGGACAGATTGCTCAGGAAAGGTGACCTTTGATTTTTTTCCACAGATGTAACAGCCAAGAGATCAGGCTGACATCTTAGTGGATAAAAATGTTGATATTCTTTAATTTTCAGTTTTAGTCAAAGCAAATAACCAAAATCCTTCATGAAGCAGATTTAGTTCTTTACACAGTTTTACACTTGACTGGCTTTCGAGGAGGTGTTAAAATACTTATTGATGAAACACCAAGGATTCAAAGTCCTGGCACTGAGAATGATCTCTCATTTAATTAGCTACAAAGGAGTACTCAAACAGTAAGGATGTGATCCACTGCAACGTTTTTCAGGCTGCTAGCTAGCAAGACTAGTGCTAGCCAGATGGGTCAGCTCAGGTCAGATTCACTTCTGCCTTATCCTAATTTCTATCTGCTCTAGATTTCACTCATGACATTTTACCATTCTAAAAAAAATAATAGACAAACAAACAAAAAACCCAATGCAAGTCAAAACCCAAACAATTTAAAATTTACTTATTTATTCAGCTTTGGTCTGAATTAGTTTGATCCCATTAGTCAGCATAGATCATGTTTCCAAGAATATATTTTTCTAGCATATTAAGTAAGAATGAAATATTAAATTATGTGGCTTAGCAAAAATAACAACAGCTATGTGCATAGAGATTTTTGCTTGGAAAATGCTTATAAAAGAAATTATATGGTATAGGGTTTTTCTTTAAATATCTATTTTAAAATAAATTGGAATCATATAATGGTTTGGGTTGGAGGGGACCTTAAAGATCATCTCATTCCACCCAGCCTGCCATGGGCAGGGACACCTTCCACTAGACCAGGTTGCTCAAAGCCCCATCCAGCCTGGCCTTGAACACTGCCAGGAATGGGGCATCCACAATTTCTCTGGGCAACCTGTTCCAATGTCTCACCACCTTCACTGTAAAAAAAATTCTTCCTAATTTCTAATCTGAATTGACCCTCTTTCAATTTAAAGCTGTAATCCCTTGTTGTATCACTCCATGCCCCTGTAAAAAGTCCCTCTCCAGCTTATAGGCCCCTTTGGGTACTGGAAGGCTGATAGAACATCTCCTGGGACCTTCTGTTCTTCAGGCTGAACAATCCCAATTCTCTCAGCCTTTCCTCATAGGAGAGGTGTCAGAAATGTATTTTAATTGTTAATTCAGTGATCTAAAGGAGCTACATAACACCTCCCTAAACATCTCCATGATTTCAAGATCAGCCAGTTGATTTGATTACAAAACTCCAATAGTTTAGAGGCCAGTGCTTTAGACAGTATTTTTTTTTTCTCCACAAACTGACAAATGCTTAAGTTCTGCTCTCCACCAAGTAGAAAGGCAGCAGCAAGAGCACAACTAGCTTTCCTCTGTGCCCTGCCAACAGGAGAAGCAAGGGCTTGCAGGAAGGAAGAAACAATTCAGTTTTGTGTATCTTCCATAAAATAAGGGGTTGCCAGGCCATTTAGTACAAGCTTCCAGACATTCATGCCTGAATGCCTATAGCTGGAATAAGAAATCACAAAGCTTTTTCAGTCAGCAGAAAGAAGAGGATGGAGCCAAAATGCAGAAGTCTCAGTTCTGGATTTGTGTGGTTTGCTGTCTTGTCTCCTTCCTGACACTGGAGAGATGCAAAGTGGCTGAACCTGTCAGTGTTGAGCTGCTCTGAAACATCTTCCAGAAGCACAGAGCCTGTCTTCTGACATTTCCATTTCCAGCCCTGGCTTAGCCAGCCTTTGGCTGCTGGGAAATGAGCTGTAAAGGATCAACACAATGCAGCATAAATCAGAAATTGCTCTGGTCTGCCTGCATCACCATAATCCTAAGATACTAATGTGGCACAGAGCTTACTGGTATTTCCCTTCTTCTTCTAATAGGAAAAAGAAAAAATGTAAAATACCCCAAACTTTGAAGAGCTTGAATGAGCTCTGAGGTTCTGTGTATGAAGATCTGAGTCTTTTAAGTAGAAATATCATCTTCAGTCACATTCAGATATGTCTTCTAAGTCCACTGTCCTGCTCTTTCAGCATTATTAAAAATTCATTCAGGCAATGAAAAGGGCTCAGAAAAACCAGCAGTTTAAAGACCTCTGCAGTACACCAAACCTCTGTACAGTCTCACTGTTTCACTGCTCACCACACAGCAGAAGGATTTTTTGGAGAGATTTTTCCAGGAGCTCCTACCAAAGGATGTTACTGAACTGTTGTTCAAGTAGCTGTATGAAGACTCCTCTAGGCCAGACATCAGCTGTCTTAAGGTGTATCATGTTTTCTATTAGGTATAACATATGTAGATGTACATAAAGATATATGTCTCTCTCCTGCACCAAGGGACACTACCCAAATCCAAATAGAAAGTCTTTCACACTGAAATCCACAGATAACCAAGAGATTTATGTGATACCTGTGCAGCTATTTAGAGGAAGGCAAAGAGAGAAAAAGAGGCTACATATTCTTCTTGCTCTTACTTCCCAAATGTATTCAGCATCCCAAGAAAGAAATTTAAAAAGCACCAAAATTATTTCTTTATATAATCTTGTATGTTTTTCTTTTCTTTTATAGAATAAGTAATTTGCCAGGGGCATTATAATAATTTTGTGATTAGCAATATAATTTTGTGAATTGGGAAAAAAAAAAACCCAAAAAACAAAACCAAAGCAGAAAATAAAAACAGCCAACCAAAAAACTACTAAGAACTAATGTTCCACAAAGAAAATCATAGTATCTTTAATGGATAATTAGGCTGCCTGAATAAACTATACAATACACTTTCATTAGAATACTGAAGGTTGAGAATATTAACACTCAAAAAGATTAATAAGCCTTAAGTCCAAAGACTCGATGAAAATGCCAGAAATTACTTTGTAGTGGAAAAGTATTGCCTCTATCACAGTATAATTCTGTACCAAGAAACCTTTGGGTTATTTTGGATTTGAACAAAAGAGAACAAAGCAGCCTGAAAGCAGATATATTAGAAGTCACCATGGTATCTGAGATGAAAAGTAATATGAACAAAATTCTTTATTAGCAAATGAATTACAAAGGTGTACTGTGTTAAATCAGCAGATGAAGTACAGAGATAAAGAAACAATAGCAGCATTCTCTGATTGTGACATTACGTATGAAAGATGCTGGCAATCCTAAAATGTCCCTACTCCTTAATGGGTCAGAATCACTGGTATTATATTTTATTATTACAAAACACAGTCACGTGAACACCAGGACCTTTCCAATCAAGGAGCAAAAGGAAGTAACAGGACTCAGTAGTTAACAGTTCTATGAAAAAATTGCTAGTATGTTGGAATTGAAATGAAAGCAGTTCACAGGGAGCAGTTTCAGGGAGGGTTCTGAAGCTTTTAGTTTAAGGGTCTGATCAGGTTTCAAGAAAATGTACATCACAGTTTTCACAGAAAGTTACTCTTATCGTCATATTATAGCCAAATTGAGGCTCAGATAACAAACAAAAATAACCCATCAATAAAACCCTGAGAATTTTCATAGAAAACAGCTGTAAAAACAGGAGACCAGACTGCACAGCAGACATCTATATGGGAAATTAGAAAATGGGAGGCAAACCTTACAAATACCACCAATGTGCAGCCTGATGCCATGGCCTGTTTGAACTGGTTCTGTCAGGGCTGCTCCACAAACCAGGGCTGAAGAGCAGAGCAGCTCTGTGCCAGCGAGGCGAGAGAAGCAGGGCTGGAAACTCTCCATGAACTTCTCTTTCCATCAGCTGGGAGGCAGCTGGGAATAAGGAAGAGCACCCTGACGACTGCACTGTCCCACATTTGAGGCAGTGCTGGCACTCATCCCATCTCACCACCAGGGAGGCACAAATCTATTTATATCAACACTTGCCTCCATTTCACTGTGTCAACTGTGGCTTATTTAAACAAGAGCTCAGAGATCAGTACACAGATAAATTAATAAAATATTTTGAGGTTCTTAAATACTGAATACATGAGAACCACAAAAGACATGGGAACTGTAGACCAGAGAGCAAAGCAGTCCATTAGTAAGTTGAGTATTTCCAACTGCAAATGTTTGGGTTTTGTTTGCATTTTCCTGTGAGTTCCCTACTGCAGAGTTAAGAGTAAAACAAACAAAAAACAGCTGTAAAAAAAGAAAGTGGTTAAGAGTCATGGGAGAAGGTGATGATGCACCTTCCTTTTGGGTGATGGTCTCTACATGGCTTTTTATCTGTTTCATCACAAATAAATCCATGGTCTAAAGGTTGTTGAGAGCTCTAGGCATGGACTACAGTGGGACTCCATGGGGGGGCCCCAGAATCATGAAAGGGACAGGACAGGAGGGGCACAGAGAGTGGGCTGGGAGGGGTCAGGCCAGGCTCCCCCCTAGCCAGAACTCCAGAACAGCATCAGGCACAAGAAATAACAAAATGCAAAATAAAAAAGGTGAAGGTATGGACACGGACTCTTTGGGCAGGGGTTGACTGAAGTCCAAGGGCCTGCAGGTGACAGGCACTCCTGTGCCACCTCATTTACGAACCAAAAAGCAGAGACATGTAAGCCCTCCCAAAACCCCATACTGAGACTAATTATAGAGTGACAGTGGCTCCTGATCAGGCCCATCACCTAACACCTAAAGGTGAAGAGAGTACATTAAAATCAAACAAGGCAACTTGGGCACGCAACTAATAAACAGTTTGGTGCCAACTGTGTGAAAAACACAACATTTTGAGGAGACAGTGTCATAATAGTTGACAGTAAAACATACAATTAAGAGAAGAAATAAAATTCTGGTGTTGACTTTAAAACACAATGTTAGAAGAGTAGGGCGTTTAAGTTCTGTAAAATTTATAAAGTACCATTTCCACGTAAAAAAGCACACATGGATAATAGGTTAACAAGGTTAACAGGCAGGACAAAAGTTATAAGCACAATTATTTCAAGAAGATAAGCTCTGAGAACCAGAGCAAATCACAAATCCACAGAACAGCAGAAAACTGAGCAAATCAATCATTAATTTCAGTAGCAGAGCATGAGCAAAAGAAATTATAAACCACCCAAATTAGGTCCCCATCTCATCAGTACATCTAATGCACACAGTGTCAAAGAGCTACATGCCAACAAAGGCAACAGGTTTTGGTGGTGTCTCTTTTAGAGAAACACCCCACCAATCACCCTTTTGCCTTGTCCTCACTTGTTTTCATACATTACTCACTGAGCATGAGTAATACCACGAGAATTCGGAGACAAATTAATGTTTCCTTTTTGCAAAACTTGTACTTGATATAGAACATGATAAATGCAAGATGAAAGTGCACAGATTAATTCCCCAGACATCAGAAAACCTGATGAAGCAAACAAGGATTGTTTTGCTGGGATGTTACATGAGTAAAATAAGGCAGAAACTGCTTTGAGTGATTGTGGCACCTTGGAGATACCCAAGGCATTGCATCTTTGCTAAAATGCAAATCATTTTCTTGGCTCGAAGAGTCCCAGCCAGTTGCAGTCAGCCATAAAAGAACTGAACAAGAACAGAAGTGTCAGAATAATTGACTGTTGATAAAAAGAAAGCTAGAAATAATTAAAAGCTAGCAGAACTGGCAGACAGTGGTATATAAAAGTTAAAATTAAAACCATTATCAAATTCTTATCTAGAATGAAATTGAAACTTTTTAAAAGAGTGATTATTGATAAAAATTAAAAAAAAAAATCAGTAACAGACAGTCTGGATGGGATTCAGTTCAATATTATGATATTTCATTGTGAGCTCTGAAGATTCTTTCACTTGTTAATATGAATCTGCTGACTCCACTAGGAGCAACTATATGGCACTGAAATTCTGGTATCATTCCCAAATGTCCCTCTTTCTCTTCCATCATTCTCTAAGCAAAGACTGAACCATGCATGTACCCAGCTTTGACCAAACCATGAACTTTAATTAGGGTCATATCCAATGCAAATAAGATTGCCAGGGATAGTGAAATGGGGGAAGGAGGATGAAAAATTGAATCCTTTTATGGGATTATCTACAAGTTTACATGGTTACCTCCACTATAATTAATCAGGACTGCAGAAATTGTTAAACTTTTGGGATCTATTTCAGTCTTCCTCTTAGAAAGATCAATATTCTGAGGCCTTCAGCCATTAGACCTCAGTGAATATTCTTGTGCTTGTCATACAGGGGGATAAGATCACATATCTATTGGACATTTAAAATACAAATCACTCGACTAGACACAAGTATTATTACTGTGCTGAACCAGAAAGAATAGAGTGCAAAACTGTCAAAAGAAACATTTCTCCATGGTGACGTACTCTTTAAAATTAAGGATGACATTCATCCCTATGCAAAGGAACAACTTCTGTGCACTAGAGATTATGTGGTGTACAAAAATGTAATGCTGCCTTGCAAATTACAGACAAACTTCACTGCAAGAGAAGCATGTTTGGCAGCCCAGGAACATTCCCTGTCCATCCTCAGCACAGGAGCAGCCATCCTTGGCAGTGGGCAGGGGGAAGTTTCTACTAAGTCCATTTAAATATTAAAAATGCCTTATTATCTGTATCATATTCCTAGGAAGTTCCAAGAACCCTCTTGCCTATCACCCTACCCTGTTCTTGGTATTTCCTTAGAAAACAAAACAAAAAAGCAATAAAAGCCTTTGCAGCCCATTACTGAAATGCTCAGAGAATGGTGGATCTCATGAATATCCCAACATTATCACATTCTGCCTCTTCTCAACTAAGTGACACAAAAGAACTTACCATCTTTAAAGTTCATGGACTAAGATTTGGCTACTAATACAGCTAAACATGACACTATGGAAGCTTTGAAGAAGACACAAAACATGTTCACCACACATCACCCATGTATGTGATCTGTGTGATTAACAGGAAAAAAAATGGGAACACTGAGACTATGGGAATGGAATGTGGGAGACATTACCCACCAATGTGTTTATACAGGTAAATATTTATTCATCAGACAGACTGTGATTGTGTGATAATTCAGAAATTCAAAACTAAAGATGAGTCCCAACTGATTATGTATAATCTTCAAGCACACAAGAGTGCAAAAGCAACTTCAAATAATCTTTTCATTCAACATTAAAATTTCCATTTGAATGCACTGGCATACTTAAGACAGTAAGTTTCAAAAAGTCACACAGTTTAAAGTGGCAAAATTCTAATGATATTATGATCTGTAAAACTTCCTCACCCACCTTTGGAAAAAAAATTGTTTCAAAAGGTGAAAGCATTCTGAACAAACTTTAAAAGACCAATCAACAACCCCAAACTGGTACCTAAAACACTATAAATTCTCTAGAAGGAATTACAGAACATAACTATGGACAGTATAACAAACACAGCCTCCATCACCAGCTCTTTTACCACAACATAGCAGGAAAGTTGGTCATCAGGCTTGCTTTAATGAAAACAGATGGTTCCCATGGGGGGAAAATAAAATTAACAGGAGAATGAAAACACAGCTGCACTTGAACTAAAATTAAAAAGCCACAAAGGAAAAATTCAGCAACAAAAGCCTGATAAGTGACTTCGTGGCAGCTTTTGAGGGTGGGGGAAGAAGAAAAAAGGGGGAAACTGCAGCCAGGTCGATGACAGTTCCCAGGTTATTTTTCTTTGAATAGAACTGGTTGAAATTCTAGCAGAAAGTAGATGAAAGGAGAAACAATGTTTAAAACTATAATCACACATTGCAAAATTAAGGATCAAAGGCCAGCATAGAATATAAATGATGTAAAAATTAGTTTAGTTGGACAAAGTAATTGCTGACTCTCCAGCAATTCTGTTATTTCTCATACTGCTAAAGCCACAGATCAGAATATTTCTAGTACTGAAAAGGTCTCCCTGCTTCATGCAAAACTCTTTTGATCAAGCAGGTTTTGGTGAGGCAAATTTTAAGGGACTCTTACTGAACGGGTTTCCATTGATACATGTCCTCAGTAGCAAGAAATAAGTGTCAATTTAGTTTATGAAAAATTTGATTACCTGGTGATCCATGCTCCTATCTTGGCAATTCTTACCTTTGCAATAATGCAAAGGTTTGTAATAATAGAGTTCTGATTTTACCTTGTTCCCATAAATCTTCTCATTTTATTTCTCTTATCTCATTTCTAAGAGTTTGGAAAGTCCTTCAAGCCTTGCAGCATTTTTTTGCAACCAGCTACAGCCAAAATAATTTCCTAAGTGGACCTAAATCACAGCATTCTCTCTCAGGCCAGAAAAAGGAACCAGGAGCAGCTCTATTATTTACTCACTGTATATGTAACTTCCCAGCAGTTAAATCTCAAGCCTCTTGAGGCTTACATTGTATCTTTCTTTGGGGGGAGGGTTTTTTGTTTTATGGTTTTGTTTTTTTTTTTTAACTTTTCAGAGGGGAATATTTTGCTGCAGAAGAAAGCCAAGAGAGGACTTGCAGAACTCTAAGTCAAGGATGTGTTTCCTTATGTCCAGCCCAGGCATTGCACTGACAGATGTCCCTCAAACACAACACAGCACCCATTCTCAGGCTGCCAGGACAGCCAGATGGGAAAACTGGTGCTGCCAGGTCTTCCAGGAACACAAGCAACAACCTGAAATATGCGCCGTTGGTTCCTGCTGCTTGCATCAACATCTGGCCACAAATTCAGCCCTAATCTACCTCAGACAGCTGTTATGTCTGGCGATCACAAACAGTTCACAAATACAGTCCAGGCAGGACATGAAACTCAGTGGACTGCTTTTTGGACAAAACCCAAATTAAAGCTCCACCAAGAAGAATAAGCAGAGGAAAGGAACATCGAGGCTGTGTGAGACACTGATTGGTTTTGGCACTGCTTGAGAGTGCAGAAGCTCGAAGGTGGCAAGGAAAGAATGCAGTTACTGAGTCACTAAAAATTGAGAACCTATGAAAGGAATGAGTCACTGCAGACCAAGAGCAACAAGCCGGGTTCTCAGCTGACTGGCAAATTAGCAGTGAGAGGTGTGAAGAGGCTGGGACAAGAAACCAGGGAGAGAGAAGAAAGGCTGGTTAACCACCTCAGCTGAACGGACATGCAGACAAGACCTCTTTTACTGCTTCAGGGCTGTGAAGTTCCTACACTTCTGCCCCTGTCAGTTTCCTTAATCACCAGGAGGTGATTTTAGTTCAATTGTTTAATTTGATAAGCGCAGTTTCTATGGTGAAAGAAATGGTGCAACCCAATTCCTCTTAGGCAACCTCAAGGCTTCAACAGCAACAGACAATACACAGGCCTTCAGTCAATTATGTTTGGACGTCAAATCACTTCAAAATTATTAGATGAAAACCAAACAGATTAAAAATACTCATTAAACAAACAAAAAAAAGCACCAAAGGAAAAAAAATCTGTGTCCTAGATAGTGGCAAATACCTGCATTCTCTGTTCATGATCAGGCTACTTTTGTGCCTTCTGGCAAGGGATGTCCAAGATGACCTTGGTAATATTTGCCCATCCCAATGTGTAAGATCCTACTATTTTCCCTTTAAGAGTAGGAGTGAAAGGTGCTGTGATGCTGTTCAATAAGCCAGCAGACACTGCCAACAGAATGCATTCTCCTGATGCAAAGCTGTGTGAACCACAAAAGACCTTTAATGTCAGACAGCCAAAGAACACTGCAAAGTGTGGTACAAACAAAGATGACCACAAATACTGCAAACTGACCAGCAAGGTGAAAAAAGCAAAAGCAACTGGCCTCTCATCTATTTCCTTTAAGTAGCTCACAAACTATTAAATACATAACCACCTTTTAAAACATACCAGTTTCTTTATTCTGGCACATGGAATTAATATGTTTCTTTATTTTGGCACATCGAAAGAATGAGGTAAGGGTGACTGATGAAGTCTCTCAGCAGCTTCAAATTCTGACCAGTGTTGATAGCACTGCAGACCACAACATCTGCAACATGAGCTGTATCACTTTGCAGAGAAGCTTTTTGTTGCAATGCACCTCAGTTCTTGCAGAAGGATGACTTGCCTGCCATGTATCTATACATCTTTGTGCAAGACTGTGCTAACAAATAATAGTCACATTTAGATGGGAAATATTAAACCCCAAAGTTGAACATTTGTTTTCTGACACATTTTTCTAATGAACTGCTGAAAAATTTTCTTCATTATGTGCTCATCCTTAATGGAAATAGAGCAGGAACTCCAAGCATAGTCATCCCCTCCACAAAGTAACATGGCAGTCTGTCATTAATTTAATAAACTTTAGAAAAGAAAAACAACTCACTGTGCCAAGAGAGATATACTGTTGCAGTTGCTTTCACATAGAATATGTTCTTGTCTTTATCGACAGAATGCAAGTAGTATCATGATATTTAAAGTAATGACAAAATTGTATTACCTTTACTATTAATCCCTTCGAGTCAACCATCCATATTCTTTTGGTAGCTGCATCTTTGGGTATCCCTTCTTTTTCCATAGCCATAACAATGAGGTTTGCTATCCCCAATGCAGCCTGAAGGAAAAAGAAGAAAAGTAGACTACCAAACAAGAAACAGAAGGAATCCCCTGCTCACATGTTTCATTTACCCACTATTTTAGATAAGTTTCCTAATTTTATTAGACAATAAAACTGTATCATTATTTTTTCATAGGATAAACAGAATGAACTGTTGCTACCATTTGGTAATTAGAAATCATAACGTAAAAAAACAGCACAGCAAAATCTTAAATCATATAGATAAATCATAGTATAGCTAAAGCTTCAGGTGGCTTAGAGTGTGGAGAGCACAATAAATGTTGAGACTGGCAAATAGAAAATGCTAGAACTAACATTTACTCCATGTAATGACACTGCCGGCCCTGGAAGTGTTCAAGGCCAGCTTGGATGGGGCTCTCAGCAACCTGGTCCAGTGGAAGGTTTCCTGCCCATGACAGCAGGGGTTGAACTAGATGATCTTTATGGTCCATTCCAATCCAAACCATTCTACCATTCTATCAGAATACATGAAGTATTTTTTCTTCTTTGAAACTTCTGTAATTTAAACTAAAGGAAATAACAGTCTGTGTGCCAGAAAGTAAAACATAAGAGTTTTTCTCTTTTTTTCTAAGATGCCCATCAGAAAGGTAAGCCTCCTTTTACCTACTATTCATGTGTTTCATAACTCTAGATTTGGCTATGCTCCCAGTCAAAGCAGGGGCAAGAAAAACTCATGTATCAACCTTTTGCTGAAATGTGTTTCATTCTTACTGGATTTTACAATATTTCATCCAACTGATTAAATGTCATACAGGTACAGATTGAAAACCAGGCAACAAAACAAGCCAATAGACCACTCAGTATTTCTGATTACAGACCTATATATGTATTTTTAGGGTCGGTTCTGTTTCTTATTCTTTATCACTGAGTTTCACTGAGAACCATTCACCAAGAACCAAGTGAGATTTCCCTTTTTTTGTTAAGAAATAACCAGATTTATTAAAAACCAGCTCCTGCGGCAAGGATGATATCTACCATTACCTCTTTGCAGCAACAGCCACACTGAAAATACTGACAAAAAAATAAACATCAGACCATGAATTCATCTGCTCGTTGAACAGGGAGCAAAACCAGGGGAAGGAACTCCAGAGTTCCTTCCTTGATGCAGTAAGGTGTTGACATGCCAGATACAGATACAAGCCATTTTGAAAACTGCAGACATCGCACCAAATATTTAATGAAATTAAAGAAGCCAGCATGGGGTTGTAGATTTCATACAAGAGATGACAAGCCACACTGTAGATAAGTAAAACCTGCCCTTGTGTTAGTGGCTTAGAAATTAATACTGAAAAATTAGTATAAAAAAATAGTGTGCATAAAGATCTTCAGAAATGGATGACCTTAATATGCAGAATCCTGAAAAACTATATTCAATGACAAAAAAAAATCAAGGAGGCTCTTCTTACTAAATAACGCTCACTCGGGTAAATACCTCATATTTACTTTCTCCCCTGTATTTCCTCATCTTTCAAAAAATGTTTTGTTTGGTTATATTGAGAGCAGTTCAATAATTTACAGCTGAAGAGCCAAATCTTAAATTCTTGAAAAGAGAGCAGATCTACAAAAAATGTCTTCTGAAAAAGACAAGGCTTCATCAGATGATCAGAGATTTTTCTGTAAATTTATATTTGAACTAAAAAACAACTTTCAGGAGGTGTTAGTAATCATTCTACCCATTTAATCTTCCTGTTTATTGGACATATGTAACTCATTAAATATTAATCATCACAATACAATTTTTCCTCATATAAAAATACCTACCTCTCCAGCTCCCTGGAACAACACTGTGTGGTCTGATAACTTGTTCTTGGTGATGCGCAGAGCTGCAAGAAGACCTGCAACAGCAACAGATGCAGTTCCTGAAATTAAAAAAAAAAAAAAAATTGCATGTATCTGGTTATTCTGGAAACAATTACTAAACATTACATTTTAAATAATACCAGAGCATCTTTTGGCTAAATATACAAGTACTGAGTGTAGTAACAAATAGCTGAGTGGAATTAGAGTTTGCTCTACTTTATTCTTACAAAAGTTAAATGTAAGTGGGAATATCATCAGAGCAGCATTAAATAAAATACGATTGACTGATCCTCCTGGATGGGCATAACGACTAGGCCATGCAAACTCTTGTAAAATATTCTAGTTATGACCTTTTTTAGAAGCAGGGGGTGTGAGAGTGAGAGTCCAGAGAGAAGGATTTTGAAGGAATCCAGATACTGAAAATTAAGATACTGGTTTCATTCTTCAAATAGATATACTTCAAGTACAGTAAAATACAAGACTAAAATAAAACTTCACTTCTCATGGGGAGGTTGTCAGAGTAGAATATCAAACTGAACATTTACAGAGAAGCTAAGCTAGCTGAAAGAATAAGGCCAGCTTATTTAATACTTCAGTCCACTGTGACAGGAGTTTCAGTTTAGTATCTTCTAGGTACCTTTTAAGGTACCTTTTAAATCTATCTTTGAGTTATGCCACACAGGGAAAAAGGCTAACATTTAGTTTTATGATTTAGCCTGCAGAGGTCTTTCTTCTCCAAATGAGAACCCCAGAGAACAAGATACCTGTCTGCCTTTGAATGGAGAAATTTTGGTCCTCATTGTGAGAAACAGCCATTAATAAAAAGTAGAGCAATAAAAAGAATTCAAGCAGGCATCTAACTCAAACTTGTTCACAGTAGCAGGATAAATCTAACCTCTGTGATTGCTGACATATCTTTATCTAACTTGTCCCTAAGGTCTTCTTTCAAATACTCTCATATCTCCTCAGCAAGCTATTTCAGTAAGTTGAAAACTTCAAACCTAAATGTTTCTTTTCTTCTTCTATCTTGGCCTCTTATCTCCTACTGTAAAGCCTGTTATTTCACAAAAAGTCATTTATTATATTTGAAGGCTAATGGTGTTCCAACCTGCTTTTCCTATCTGGAACAATCCCAACTCTCCCACTCTTTCAGAAGGTTAAGTTTTCTTGACTTGAACTGCTGCACCCAAATCAATACACTGCACTGCAGGTGAATTGCCAGCACTGCTGGGTCAAGCTGTCAGCCTCTGTTGTGCTCAGGAAATTTGTATTTAGTCACCAGGACCTCATATCTGGCTCTTCTGACCAAATAAGACTAGAGGTGACTCCTCCCCAACTGGAGGGGAAAGACTCTTTCATGTGTTAGTGACTTCAGGCAACAAGCTTGTATTTTTCACAAATTATTATCATCACTAAAGCATAAGGTGAGCCCAGGAAAAAAAAAAATCAGACTCTATTGCTGCAAGGAACTTGGATCCCATATAGACATCCCGTGGACGGGGATGTGGTAGTGAGGTAGATAACACCACCAGCAAAGTTGTGATTTTAGAGGATATTCTGAAGAACCAATAGCAGACAGCACTGATTTCCCTCAGACTGAAAAAGCTGTCCAGACACTAACAATTAGGTACTGAAAGTCAAATAATGGGTTTCAACAGTCTTTGAATATTTATAATGCCTATCTGATTCAGAGAGAGCTGAACCACAGGGAGATGAACATGGGCCCTGCAACATTCAGTTCTGGGAATAAGAAATTAATTTTTCCCTCTCTGGGCAGCAGCTGCCGCTGACTGACTCAAGGAAATCAAAGATGAGGCCATGAATTATTTTGAGAAGCCTGCAAGAACTTGCAAGGAGGAGATCTGATGGCTCCTACAAGTCTTTTCCTGATCACCACTGCACTAACTGCAATTACCCACAGGCCACCCAGCTGAGGGGAGAATTCCCATTGCTACTGACTTTTCCTTCATAAAAAGTGTGAAATAGGTATGATCAGCCCTACAAAAGCACTTGGCTCAGAATCTGCATATTGGACAGTTGCCCTCAACATGCAGCTCCCCTAAATTTGCTATTCACAAGCCTATTTTCTCAGGAACAAGGTGAATTTTAAAGGTGAGATAGCAGTAATCCCCACATTAAACTCGAGGAGATGCTCAAAACAGTCATTCATACTGCAGGCACACAGATCATTGATTTTCAAATACATGTATCTAAAATTACAGGAACTAAAAGAACAGAAGTAAGAAGCCTGGTACTGGGTAAACCTCTTCTTAAATGACATCATTTGGGTGCTGAAGGCTAGGTTTGAATCTGTGGTTTGTAGGTAGGATCATCTGAGTTTCAAGAATGGTTACTTTTCCAAAAATAAAAGGTAATACTTAATAAAATTTAAGAATACATTTGAAAGTTAGAAAGTCACTTTTTGAAGTAAATCCACTTGAACAGTTAAAAAATGTGTCTGTCTTCAGAATTAAGTTTGTTACGTGCTTTTGATTATGACTTTTCACTTCAGTCATCAGAAATACAGGACACCTTGTTCTCAGCCCACTTAATGTTTAGACCATACAAATTTGACATTTTTTACTTCTTTAGTCATTTTTATTACTTGTTCTGTCCCTCATTTCTAAATAAAAAATCTTAAAAATGGTTCCTCTGAGGCATGGCTTTGGGAACAACAACCATCAGGCTGAGACATTTCCACCCCACAGTCTCCAAGAACTAGCTTGTTTCTTTCCCAGATGAAATTAAGTCTTCCTCTGGCAAGTGCCAAGCTGGCAAAGATCAAAAATGGCAAAAAAAGAGAAGTCGGAGTGTGCTCTCAGTTTCCCTACCAAACAATCCTCATAACCAGCAAGAAAAAAAGCCCATGCTCTCGTTGGATGCCAAATTTTTTCTCCTATTTTATATTGCACAGCTGTGCTTGCAGGGGAGGAGAAGGAGGGAGCCTACATAACACAGCTTATTCCTAGGACCATCAATCTGGTCTCCTGAAAAGGAAAGCTGAGCTGGAGCACTGTTAAGATCTCTGTTTCCCTTGAAGCTGTGGCCACCACAGCCCCCTGCCCCCATCAGAGGACTTCACAGAGAGCTGCTCTTCAAGCTGCTTTGTGGTTACAGAGTCAACATGAAACACCATAGATTTATAACAAATGGGAATGCTGGGACACCACTTATCTTCATGGCTGATGTACTGTTGCTAAGCTTGTTAGCCAGAAGAATGGACTGTCATTAAATATTACCAGTTAGGATACTTTTACAAATTCTGTCACTACACTATTTTCTGCTTTAAGGAAAAATAAATGATATATGAAACATAAATAAAATGCTGCACTGAATGTCAGTAACATTTTGCATTGAGTATTTGCATGGGATGTGAGCTAGCGTTACCTGTATGTTCATTATCAGGGCGATTCAGAACAAAGGTTATAATAGGAATAGATAAAGGCTTAAATATGACCTTTCTCTCAAATCATGATTTGCACAGAACTGCTCTAAAAAGGGTATTTAAAAGTACTCCACACCAATTTTATTCAGCCTTTTGACTCTGAAAGGAATAATAACCCAGTTTATTAGATTACTGAACCCACTATCACTGCTGCTGGTGGCAGCTGTCATCACTCCTCATCAGCAGCTTCCCTTATTCCTTCCCACCGAAAGGGGGGCACCGGCAGCCTGAATAGCAGATCTGTTTTACCGGAACCGCTCTGACTAACACCATGACCTTAAATTCCACCCTGAGTACTGGCTCGAGCTTTTGAAACGAATCAAAATGCAATTCACATCCCTCTGCCAAGGCAGATGCAAACCACTTCTTGCGGACATCACGAGGCAGAAACAAAATTTTGTCACTTTTCTGACTGTCATTGCTGCAGGAAGGAGAGGATTGGCTTGGCCAGAGCACAGGTTAAATCCCTTGTGTGCAGGATAAGATAGACATTGTTCAAGGATATGATTTTGAAAACCCATTCTATTGTCCACAGATTTCTAGAAGATTAATCAAAACAAATTTAACAAAGGATATTTTTCTAAAGCAGTGTCAACTGCTGCAACAGCAAACATTTCATCATAGTTTTCTAGGAAGGTAGGTCATGTCTTGTATAAACACAACAGATGTGAAATTTCAAGATACACTATTCTATACCAAGTCTTTGTTTTCTATGCAAGATTCTTTAGCCTTGTTAATTGTGAACTGTACAACTGAGCATGAATACGTTAAAGGAAATCCACAGCTGTATGGGGTTGACATACTATAAATGCTTGGGAGCACAGACTATTTTTTCAGCATATATAGTTGAACAAAAAAAAATGGGGAAAAAAGCCCCAAAACGTGAGGAATAAAAGCTTAATTTATATTTGGGTGTAATTTAATTTAAATTAGTGAGAAATGGCTTATTGCACTGAAGCATTTGCCCATTATTTAAAGATTCAAAAATAAAACCTGTAATCATGTGTTAGTAGTTCCTTTACGTAATTTTACCTACCTTGTCTTAAAAAAGCTAGCAAACAAGAAGAGGGGAGAACTTTCTGCAACACATCCTAAAATCTCACTTATTCATTCTGGACTAAAAGATTAGGAATTGGTAAAAGTAAGTCAGCATATTTCTCAATACACAGCATAATAGAAATCACATGTTAACATTGCCAGTCATCCAAATAGCACTTCACAGAGTGCCAGGGAAACAAATCCATTCCCATCTCCTACACTCACTGGGAAAAAGGGGAATAAAAATCCTATCAAAAAGGTGTCATCTCAGTTCCAGAGGCAAATGCTACAACTGTGGGTAGTTCAAAAGCACCCTCTTTTAAGAGATGGGAGCTCCTTCTTCTTGCCATGAACAGGCTCCTCAAAGCTGTGTGTCCACACTGCCCTGCTCTGCAGCAGGCAGTGAAAAGAGGGGAAAGGCTCTAGGGAAAGATAAATGTAGCCTTTCTAAAACAGCAATCATTTGGCATATTTGGAAAAGGATACAGAGTCCAGGCAGCACAGGATGGGAGGTCATTTGGTGCAACTCCTTGCTCAAGCAGTGCCACCTGGAGCTGGCTGCCCCAGAACACAGGGAGAATGTATTTCTTTTTTAAACCCATAATGAGCAAAAAATGAAACAGAAGAATATTTGTACATACACATGCTTGTGTATACACATGGAAAATTACACAAAAGCTACAGTAGGGGATTTAGTTGAAAACATACCGATTTCAATGTAAATTTACCACAAAGTAACAAAGAGGTGACAGTCTGAATACACTGAAAGAAAAACACACTTCACATAACCCTACAGCACACGTCTTACTTGAATTTTTTAAAATAATTTCATTTTTTAAATTATTTCATTTTTAAAATCTCAACATGTTTCACTTGGAAGCCAATGTGTCAGAAAGTAAAGCAAATGTCTATGAAAGAAGTTTTCTACATTTTGCACATCTTACCAGAATTTGAGATACATGAGATCAATACATGAGCTATTACATGTCATTCAACTCTGCATTTTTCAAATTCTTGGTCAGAGAAAGAACTGGAAGCCCCATGCCCATCACAACCATAACAACAAACCCTAAATCTTCTCTACAATTTGATTTCAAGAACTTGAATTTCCAGGTACCAAATGTATAATTTTTTATATTAATGTTAAAAAGAATTAAATCTTAAAAAGGACAATGCTTGTGACACAGAAATTCTGATTTCTGAGAATGGCACTGAAATAACATTGAATTGGTCATAACATAACTTCCAGGTATAATTTTCCTAGTTATTCAAATGGCAGCGTGCTGAACATTTAACATATATTTAAATCAAATCAAATGGAAAATATAATAATTACATTAAGTTATACATGCTCTACATTTTTTATTTTATGTCTCTTTCTTTTCATAAAACGTTGATGCAATTAAACAGCACAGCTGTGAAGAACTAATGACATCTGAGGTCATGACGGATACCAAAGTTAATTCCAATCCAGCGCAATCTCTCGGTGTAAATATTTTTGTTGGCATAAATACAGGCCCTGTGTCCATAATGGGGGAAAGCATTGCAACTGTGGGCACACTGAACAAGAGCTGTGACTCCAGTATTATAATGCAGAGAAACACTTATTTCATGTAGATTGTTTCATACTACAGAAGTTTGTCATTGTCAATCAAGACAATTTTTAACTGCAGAAGGGGGGGAAAAGATCAAAAAAATTCTAATAATTGAAATAATTGAGCTACATAGAGGCAGCAAGGCTAGGGAAATTGATGCCACTATTTGAAATGTATCCATGTCAGCAATGACTGCAACCAGCTACCACATGATAAGCACCGAGAGACCCACAGAAAACAAATGCATGGCTCTGAAGACATGCAAACATGCCTTAAGCCACTGACTGTGCTCAAGCAGCAAAAACTCTTTCAACAGACTCACCAAAGTCAAAACGGGTGTGGAAAGGAAGCATTATGGCATCTGGGGTTTGCAAGGGGCAGAAAGGTGTGGCCCAAGCCAATCCCACCCACAAGCAGGATTTTAGCACTGCCCTGTACCTAGGACTTCCTTTTCAGCAGATCTTAAGAGACTTGTTCAACCTCCCTGCAGCAGGGAAGGGAACTGGTTAGTTTCTTTAAGGGATTTTTCAAACTGAATCCCAACCCTGCCTCCTTCGAGGGCGGTCAAGCGGAGAACATCTCTCACCCTGAGAAACAGCTTTGTTTGGCAACACAGGCACCATTGGTTCATTCCCAGGCAGGGGTTGGAAAATAAAAAAACATCACATATCTTATCTTCTAGAAAATTCCACCCTTTCCTTATAACACCTCCTTCCTAAATATATTGAGGATGAGCAAAGCTAGCAACCTGACCTAATTCAGGAACTTCTAAATGTTGTGAAGTTTGACATTACAAAACTAATTCATATTTCTCCCATGTGGGGAAATTATGATCAAACCCCCCTCCGTTTTGGAAAAGGTTCTTAATAGTTAGAACCAGACAGAAGTATTTGTTTTAAACCAAAGGCATTCTCTGATTTTCATTTCCAAAAATCTGTCTCTGTATTTCAGAGAGAGAGAAAAAAACCCAACAAGCTGATTTGTGGTTAGAAAAAAACCAGACAGGAATTCAAGGGAAAAAGCAAATATTTTCTCCCTAAGGGAAACATTGCTATTGTGTTTGTAAGAAGATATTTTGAAAATATAAATATGAAGAAATTATTATTATTGCAGAGGGAAGAAATTCACCACCTATCCAAAAACAAAGATGCTTTCTAAAATGCTGAAGTACGAAGAATTTTATTATTCCAGTACAGATTTATACCAGAATCCTGTTCACCCTTGCTGTCAATTCCTTGTGTACAGACAGGTAATGTAGAAAAAGTTACAAAGCTTTCTCCAAAGTAAAGGACGTGACCATCCTGCAGCAGGGATGGAGACTGTTTCCAGAAATTCTTAAATATGACTATAGGTGAGCCTTAATGGTCAATCTTTAGTGGTTTTTGTGATCAGTGTTTTGGCAGACTTTTTCCAAATGTTCTGCAGCCATCAGTTAGGAGCAGGCTGACCCCTTGTAAACAGCTGTGAGCTAAGAGAAGGCAACTGCATTTGTCCAAGTCAATATTTGTAGATGCATATATGCAGCTTGCCATGTTTTCTTTGCCTTTTTCAGTGTCTGTCAGAAAGCAAAATCATATATTAGGGGTTTTTTTAGACTTGAGATACTGAAAGGTCCTCATTGAATCACTAAGATATATAGGAATTCTTTCTCTGAATATCTTATATAGATAAAAAAATCCTCAAGCCTTTCTATGAAATATATTAAACATTTCTTTTGATCTTAAGGTAGCTTTCTATTGAAAAATATTAGTACTGGGAGAAACTGTGTTTAAAATATCATTCAAGCACTATCTTCAGAAGATTATGGCAAATTAGATGCAGTGCTGTGTTTCTTTGCTTTTATTGGCCTGGCACTACTTGCCAGCTTTAGTGCTGTAGAAAATACAACTTGCATATAGAGAAAGCCCTCTTTCAAGTAGCCTGGTAAAAATCATGCTATTTATAATATGAAAATCTCTAAGGATTGATAAAGAAGTTAGCACCATCCAGTCTCATTATAGTTGCTAGGCA
This sequence comes from Coloeus monedula, assembly GCF_965178545.1. Classification (NCBI taxonomy): domain Eukaryota; kingdom Metazoa; phylum Chordata; class Aves; order Passeriformes; family Corvidae; genus Coloeus; species Coloeus monedula. The sequence continues at coordinate 85,166,287 of NC_138782.1, read as the reverse complement.
AAAGATCCTTAGGGTTTATAAAGTTGGAACAAGAAGAGGGATAAAAAATCAATGGACTGTTATTCTACTTCCACATTATAGGAGAAGATGACATGCTATGAAAAAAAAAGTTTCTGAAGGTAATTACAGGGATATGATGACAAATGACAGGGACCAGAGAAGAATAAATGCATCCACTTTCACCTCTTGGAAGCTACACAAATATTAAGGATGGAGATCACCCAAAAGTCACTGGCATTGTTTGTGAAAATACCAAAGGCCCCACAAGCACAAATCAGATTGCAGAAAACGAATAAATTAAAAGACTGCACATGGCTGCACTTCTAAGGAAGGCTGCTAGCTGCTACAGCAGCTCAGACAAAAGCCAAAGGGATACCTTCCAACACTTCTGAACATCAAGACACCTCCTTCCAAGGTGCATGAGAGAGAATGAAATGGTTTGAAAATGCAAATAAAGACACGAAAGGCCTTGTCAAATAAGTTTACCCATAGCTGGTACACTTTTGCTGAAAAGCTTTCTTTCCATTTCTGTGAAAGCACATTCTACTTGAGTCTTTTTCTGATTTGGGTTAAGGACCTTCAGCCTGCAAGGAAAGGGAATTCCCCTGTGGGAGCTGGGCCTCTAAACAACCAGGGAAACTTCCAGATGCTGTTTGGCCTGCTGTAGCCATGGCTACACTCAGACCCTTCAGGGTAGGAAGCACCATGCCTCTTACAAAGGGAAATGATATTTTATAATTAGTTTATTTCCCATCTGGGAGGTTGTCCTCCATAATCTGTTTCAAATGCGGAAGTAGAACTCAGCCAGGCCTGTAACAGGAACACAGTTCATATGGATAGCCAAATCCCTAACAACAGAAAGACAAGGGCTATTTGAATCCACTGCCATGCGCTGAGTCACTGAAATATGACTTAGGTCCCAAGCATGACTCAATAATGACTTCTGGAAAACTCCAGCTCCTAATAGTTGGCTTCAAGTGTCACTGAAAACTGTGAGAAATGAATACAGGTTAACTTCCATTTTTGACCTGTCACTGCTGAGACCTTCATCTACCCAAGGAAACACAAGGGGGTAAGAGGCAGCTGGATACCCAGGGCCCTCTCCGGGTACCTCTCTCCAGCAGTTCATCTGACTTCAGCCTCCTCTCAAGGGTGGGAGCCAGTGCCCTAGAAGAAGTTATACACTCACTGCCCTAGAGCAAGTTATTTTCCAGTGCTCTTTTGCTGACTGGATATAAGGCAACCCATACACCACGTCAGCCCTGCTTGTCTGTCTTCTTGGGAGGGGAGGGACAGGATGTCTGTTTAGATTGAGCACTGGGAAATCCCCCTTGCTGACATTTCCCATCCTAGATATTTTCCTTTTACCAGCTGCCACAAATTATTCAGATGGGAAAACAGAGTCAAAGGGATCATTTCCCTCTAAAACTGAATGAGACTACAAGGAAAATTACATGAATATTTAACTGAGTTGTCAGTTTAAGAACTGAAATGCATTGAAAGGTTAAGAGCAAACGCAGCTCTCCAGCTCACCATGCTGAGGAAACCCACGGGAAAATGTGAGCTGTACATCTACAAATATCACAATAAAGCTGATCGATTTTTTTCCCTCAGGAAATTAAGACTTTTTTTTCTAGCTTGTGGGAACAACAGTGAAGTGAAGAGAAAAAGTTTGTTACCTTGAATGTCATCATTGAAAGTGCAATACTTGTTACGGTACTTATGCAGGAGGCGGAATGCATTGGCATTAGCAAAATCCTCAAACTGAATGAGGCAGTTCATGCCATATCTAGAAAAACAAGAAATTATGCATTATGTTAAAAAAAGTCTCCAAATTATACATTAAAAAGCTAGTAACATTTGCAGGTCAGATTTTGAATAGAAGTATAATATGAATCATACAAATCTTAACATGTTTCATAATTATACTACTAATAGTATTTAATCAGTTCTGAGTAGAAGATCAGTGGAAAAGGCGTTCACCCTCTGCAGACATCTCAACACAAGTCTTCACTGTGCAATTACCTAGAGAACAAAAAAAGGTCCCTCCCAACACAAACCAATCTATAATTCTATGGTTGTATTTTTTTTTTTTTTAATATGGAAACTCAAGACTCCTGGCACTAGACTTGTATGCCAATACCTAAGAAGTAAGCAATTGCCCTGCTGTTTCATTTCTTCAAAATAAAAGTTAGTAAGACGTTAAATTAAATCAATATTACCACTATGTATCATAGAATCGTTTGGATTGGAAGGGACCTTAAGGATCATCTTGTTCCAATCCCCTGCCATGGGCAGGGACATCTTCCACTAGACCAGGTTGCTCAGAGCTGCATCCAACCTTGCCTTGAACACTTCCGGGGATGGGGCATCCACAACTTCTCTGGGCAACCTGTTCCAGTGCCTCACCACCCTCAGACACCCCAGTATCTAACCTAATCCTACTCTCAATCTGAAGCCATTTCCCCTTGTCCTGTCACTATATGCTCTTGTAAATACCACCCAGTCCTTAGAGGCATTTTTATGCATCCAGATGTCTCTAGATTCTTTGCATACCACTCACATAGGGCATTTTCAAGTACTTTCTTACAACAAAAGCCAAAAAACCTACAAAGCAATGAAAATAGATGTAGACAAAAACTATGTAAAGACTGGATTCAAGCTCATAGACACTTGCAAGAGGGCAAGATCTCAACAGCACACACCCTGATTGAGCTAAAGGAGGCTTTCCTTATTTGCTAACAGCACGATTCCATGAGAGACAGTCAAGCAGTTCATGTTTCATCCAGAAAAGCAATACATACATATAGTGAGCAGTTCAGTGTAAATACATTAATTGAGTTTTTCTTTAAACCATACATGCATTTGGCAACCACATTAAGCAAATCTATCAGTATTTAAAAAAAGACAAATATTCCTGTGACTAAACTCATTTCCATGGAAAACATATATTTACAGCCATATTACAATTAGCCAAATCTATGGGGATTCCACTGGCAGGAATAGTAATCCTTGCTGAAAATAAATACATCTTCAGGTTTGATGGAAAAACCTGGACTTCTTCAGCAGCATAATGACAGGCAACTGCTTAAAAGAGAATTTGGCAAGTTCAGTACTGTAAATCACAACTGGGTTCAAGTAATAAACTAGAGCTAATTTCAATAATTAATTTAAATTTCTAACCTGTTTCAGTTTCTGACATAAACTTCAGTAATTCCATAAGGGTCTAGGAGCTGACAGTTGCATAATAATATGAAAATAATGAGATTATCACTCTGGAATCCTGGACCTTGGTTATATGTGTTTCTTGGATGTCAATAGGCTGGTCTGTTTCGTTATTTTACCGTATATAACATTCCATTTTCTCATCTGCATTTTATTTTTCTCTGTTTTCTTGTCCATTACCTTTGTAGACAAAGACCAAAATTCCCTGTGAGTAATATTAAAAGAGTGTCCCTGTAGAAAATAAGCATCCTATACTGGGCACAGTATCCATATTAATTCTCTGAGCCAGATATCATGGCTGTTTAATTAAAATGGAAAAAATGCAGGCAGTCTAACTCTGGGCCTCTGAGATTTTGGTGTCATGGCAGAAAATTTTCTAAGCAGCATTCTTTTTCACTGCACGTGTAGCACCTGACATCCAGGTAAAAACCTGAGACTTCAGTGCTGCCCATGACCAGCAGTACCTCATAAGACTTGTGAATTTTGAGGTCTATGTTCTCAAAAAAGTCTAACCAAATCCAGTGGCTGGGTACCCATGAAAGACAAGAAAATTACACACCGTTTCTCTGCTTGGCGTATTCTCATTCTCAAAACCACTAATAGATGAGACATACATGTATTACATGAGGTAATACAAAATAGCTATTATCTGGCATTCCAGAAAATCCCTTAGCAATAATGAATTGGCTACAAAGGTGTCACACAGTTCTGGAAGCAGTGACCATACCAAAAGAGCCATCAATTCTTCTATGACTTCCACATCTTACTGTCAAAATTACTTAAAGCAGAAAGTTGAGCCAAAACCTAAACCAGTATTTTCCTTCCTGTATCACTCTGCAATAACCTTCCACCCTTCTCACACGCCAATGAACCCTTTTAGCTTTGTGGCTTCTGCACTATAAAGGGTAACTGCTTGAATCAACCCTCATGGAAGCAGAACGTGTCCTCTCTGTTTGCACCTCATACCCTGCTGTCATTGCAAATTTTCAGCTTGGAACTGCACCTCTTCACAGGTGGGTATGGAACACAAATGACTGCAGGATGAAAAGGGAACCAAGCACTTTGGTGCTTGTCCTCGTGCAGTCATCCAATCCTGCTGCACCTTTCAAACCACTAGAATTCCAGCAACTGTAGGCCACTACAGTTCTGTGAGTTCAATTATCTTTCAAGCATTATGAAAAGAGAAAACAAAGCCTGCAGCTAACCTAAAATGTGACCATCTTAACATCTTCCATCAATACTTGATATAGATATAGCACAGACTGGCTTCACAGAGTTTCCTCTGATGACACAGGGTGCCTGATCAGGTGGGGTCCAGACACCAGTAATAGATTTGCTACACACAAAATCATCAGATTTAAAACCACCATTCCATGATTGCAGCTGACTGCTAAAAGGGAGCATGTTAAAAGACAGCAATTTCAGGCATGTCAAGAAGATTAGGAGACAAAATTAGAAAAAATTGTCATGACAGAAAACTCTCTAAGAGGTATTTCTTGTATTTTAAAAGTAGTGGACTACCTATTTCATATGATAGTGTGAAATAATAGAGTGTACTGCTTATTTAAGTAGCTAAACTTCATCATCATATACCTTAGAACAATTTCATCTTCCTCTTTGAAATTTGAAGACATGCATATCTCCAGTAGAAACTAAAAGCCTTTTATTTTGAATATGTCACCAGCAGTAGAGTTCCAGAAACAAGCAGACATGGTATTCAGTTACAATGCTGCACAAATGGGGGTGGGAGTGTTGATCACAGAAAGGCTCTGCAGAGGGATCTGGACAGGCTGGATCTATGAGCCAACACCAGTGGTATAAGGTTCAACAAGACCAAGTGCTGGGTCCTGCACTTTGGTCACAACAACCCCATGCAGGGCTGCAGGATGGGGGAAGAGCAGCTGGAAAGCTGCTCAGCAGAAGAAAACATGGGGATGCTGGTTGACAGTGGCTGAACACAAAGCAGCGTGTGCTCAAGTGGCCAAGAAGGTCAATGGCACCTGGCCTGTATCAGCAATAGTGTGGGCAGCAGGACCAGGGCAGGGATTGTCCCCCTGTACTCAGCACTGGTGAGGCCACACTTCGAGTCCTGGGTCCAGTTCTGGGCCCCTCAAGTCAGGAAGGTCATTGAGGTGCTTGAGTGCATTCAGAGAAGAGCAATGAAATTGGTGAAGGGGCTGGAACACAAATCTTGTGAGGAGCAGTTGAGGGAGCTGGGGTTGTTTAGCCAGGAGAAAGGAGGCTCAGGAGTGACCTTAATGCTCTCTACAACCAGCCACAAGAAAGTTTAGCCAGGTGGGGGTTGGCCTCTTCTCCCAGGCAACCAAGGACAGGATAAGAGGAGACAGTCTCAAGGTGATCCAGGGGAGGTTTAGGTTGGACATTAGGAGGAATTTCTTCACAAAAGAATGATTAGACATTGGAATGGGCTGCCCAGGGAGGTGGTGGAGTCACCATCCCTGGAGACGTTTAAAGAGAGACTGGTTGTGGCACGTAGTGCCATGGTCTGTTGATGTCATTTGGTGTTTGGTCATAGCTTGGACTTACGGATCTCAGAGGTCTTTTCCAACCTAACTGATTCTGTGCTATGAGTCACATAAAACATATCATGCCTTATGGCTTGCTCAAAGCAGAGCCAACAGTTCTCCTGCTGTCACTGGTTTTGGCCCAGGGCTACATAGGGGATAACTGAGGAAATGGAGGAACATGTAACCAACGTCAATTTTCATATGAAAGGTGGTAAAAATAAATGGAAGAAAGAACCTATCCAGTGGGCACCAACTGTCTTAACCAGAAGAAATTATGAGATCTAGTCCTACACTATCAAAACTAAAAAAGAAAATCTGGTAGACATTCCTCCTCAGTGTGCAACCATAATAAATGCACTAATGAATTCTTAACTATTTTTCTGCTCTGGAAAACACTTCTCTGATAGCAATAGCTTGGCTTGGGTCCTGCCTAGGACTGATGGATTTTTGCAGGCAAGTGTTTTGTAGCTGTGAATTCCTCTCTTCCGCCAGTTAAGGATGTGTCACTGCAGTAGCTGATTAAACAAATATAAATTGTCCCTAGAAAGTGATAATCCAGATCACTGTTTCCCCTTGTAAATCCTATTTTGTCACCCACTCCTTTCTGTGTACTTGGATTTTAGATTCCTGCTCCAAGTCACACAGGCAGTCTGAATCAGGATCCAACTGGACAGAAGTTCAAAGCCGTATTTCCTTTGTTTTGTTATGAAGATAAAATGCAGACAAGAGGTGGCAAGCATGCAACATCATATTTGTCATCAAGTATGGGAGGCAAATGCTGGACAATGGATTAAAATGAACCATCCCACTGAATAACATGTGGTTGCCAAAAAACAATGTCTCCAATACTTTTCCCAATTTACAACATATTTTTTGTGACAGTCTTAGTTCATTTTTCCCCATTTATAAATAAATTTATATTCAGTTGTCTGTGACAACAATGTTAATGTTCCAAATAATTCTGTGGGGCATATCTTTATGTAACAGCCTGGAGAAAAATGTTCCCAGCTCTTTAACCATCCCAAATATACAGTACAAGTATTTTGGCAACTCAATACTCTTAAAACCTCAACAGGGAAAACCCTCAAGAACCTGGCTTTTGGTGACAGTGGGAGCTGTAAAAGTTTAGGCATAATTTTGAATTTAAACCATATGATCAGTAAAATCCATGCTTACTTCTACAGCTAAGAAGCTTTTCTGGATGTATATTTGGATCATTTTTTCTTACTGCCAGCCATTGTTTTGGAAACCTTCCTAAAGGAACAAGTGGTTGCTTTTTAGGTTTTTAGCCCTTCCAAACTCTTTTTTGATTTTTTTTTTTTTTTTTTCATATATGCCTGGAACTGAAAAAGCCTTAGAAACCATCAAAAGTGGTTGCTGCCACCCATTCTTAAGAAGGAGCAAACCAAAATGATAGCAACACGGCACTGTCTTCCTTGCCTCATGCGTCATGCAGCCGCCCTGCCAGCCAGAACCATTTATAGTGCACCAGGACAATGTGGAAATTATCTCCTTCCTCCCTGCTCCAAATGCTGTAAGCCTGCTCATTACCATATATCCCACTGCTCAAAGCAGACTTAAAGCATAAAGAACACTGCTACAAACTCCTCTTTGTGCCAGGGCTTTCCCTGGATGCCTTCCCACCCTCCCTCCTGACAACTCTTAGGACCTGGGTGCTTTCTCCTCCTGTTTTCCTCCAACCTATCTTTAACTTCATTTCATAAAGCAATTAAACTGCTGCAATGAGGTCATCCATCCATCCCAGCACCTCTTCTGCTACAATTGTAACCCGCTGCTTAAATTCAACACAATTTAAATGAGGGGGTTAGAGTTTTACACAATAAATGCTACATATATATTCTGTGGAAAAGGTGGCCCAGATGAGCTACCCTCCAGCAAGCACCCGAGCCCCTCTGCAGCAGATGGTACTACTCATGCTGCCTCTCCAACAGCCTGATGGGCTACAGCTGCACAGGACAAAAATCTGTCCAAGGTGCACTGAGCTCCAGCCAGTTCTACAATGCAAATACCTTCCCAGAAGAGGTATCATTAAATTACAAATAACTTTCTCTGTCCTGAATTGGACCAGCAAGTCAGACAGGACATTCTTCACAGGAAGAGATTTTCTAAAGAACTTAATAGAAACTGTCAGCATCTCTGCTTTCCACATGAAGGACTCTGTTTAAAATTCCTTTTTTATTCCCCTGTAGGCAACCACTGGTTTTATTTCAGCTACAGAAAGCATGTACTTTCAGAGGACTATTTTTCATAGTAATTTTCCATTTCCAAACCAATCCTTGCCTCAATGAGCTCAGTATCTGTCCAAGGGGATAGACAGGCATGGGGGTGCAGGAGATGGCAGCACTTAGCACTCACTCTAGTACCAGCAGCACTCACCTAGACAGCAGATCCTTCCTTCATTCTTGTTCTCTTAAGGAAATAAAGTTCTACAAAACGTTTCCATATTACTATTCCCTGGCACAGCCACAGTGCTCTGTCACTGTACCAGTGCTTCTAACACTCTTCTGCTTGCTCTTCCCCTGTCCCAAACAGATTTGGTATTCATTTCCACGGCCTTTCTATCCCATGAATAGTGAGGAGAATGGGCTGGAGATGACTTATAATTTTCTCTCTTTTTTTCCCCCCAGCCAACAGCACTGCTACATGTGTGGACTTCACAGCCTTGGGAGCAGAGTGGTGCTCATTTTAGGAAGGTCTTGAGGTTGGTTGTCCTGGAAGTTGTTCATAAGCAGAGAAGCAAAACCAGATTCTCTACCCACAGTCAGGCCTTATACACATAAAGGGCTTCTCTTGTGAGAAAAGGTAATGAAATCACAAGCTTTTGTGGTATACCAACAGAAACACTTGCTATAAGAAAAGGACAGTTGCTGGTTTTAACCTAATTTTTCATCAGCACAGTTGCATCACACTGTAGCAGGGACTACTTGTTCTTTAAATTGAAGTCTTTTGAAGTCCATCCTACTGAGACAATAAGTTGACAGCAGTTCTAGACATACCCACTCTAAGTATTTGTGCATTTTCAAAGTGCTGTTAAAGGATTAATACAGATGGTCACTAGTGAACCTGAACTATATAATAAAATAAAGGCTGCAAAACGAGTAACTGAAAGTTACCACCATTGTAAAATTATATTTCTTCTTGTTGCAAAACTATTTGTATTTTATTTTTTGGTTTTGATATTTGTTCTAAAGTATAGCACACAACAGTGTTGTCAGGAACTGGGCTTGATCGTAACTTAGACTTTTCCAGTTCACATGCATAGACTTTTGTAACAGAATTAGGGAGGGTGGTGCAAATGATGCATGAATGGAAATGTGTGCACTACTGGAAGCAGCAGCAAAACAGAGCTGAAAACAGTGGCACACACAGATAACAAAGAACAAAGCTGACTGAAGGAAAATTTACAATGTCTCATTTACATCAAGATGAGCAGGCCTGAGCTCTGGTAAGGCCACAGCAAAGACACCTCTGGGACCTTGACAACAGCAACAATCCATATCACAGCACATCACATGTGCCACTCTTTATCCTATAGGCACAGCAGGAAGTCACACTGCAATCTGAAGAAATTCAACATGAGGACATACAGACACAAAAAAATTTATGGAGGCTGAAGTAAGCAATACCCTGAGGCAAAATAACCATGCCAGCACAGCTGCTGGATCTTAAAGGCATAGAACACCTATATAAAATCAAATCTTATTACCACTTATCACCAGCAGCCCAGAAAAAGCACTGAGGACTTGACAGGCAGGGCTCTTTTGCCTTCAGTGTCACACATCAGCAACCCTGGTCAGACCATATGAACAGAAACATGCTGATGCTTTGAATATGTAGGTATTAGACTGAATAATAAAATCAACTTTTTTGAACACTTTTAACATAAATCCACCTCTCTGTTCCATAAAAACTTTCACTAAGTGCTGTCAAATCAGTTTCCTATGGTGGATTGTGTCCAGTTGCCTCCTCTCTGCTGTGAAACAGTCCTCTCAGCAGGAAGGTGGATGGATGACATAGTACTGAGGTATGGCATAATGTACATTATACAAATAAATTACACTTTTGAAATTTCACAAAGTCAGACATGAGCCAAACGCTTAGACTCAGTTCTTGACATGCCCAAACACCAGCCCCAGCAGACTAGATCATTGCCATGAGAAAATACACAGCACAAACTTCCACAAATGCAGAGGTTGAGTGCAGGCTTGCCTAACACTCAGGTTAAATCTGAAGAGGAAGAAAACTGTATTGTAAATTTTGGTAGTTTTCCTCCTTGGGGAAAAAAATGGTTCCATGTGAATTTGAAGTAAACAGCAAATTGAATTACTGTGATGGTGTCTCATGAATTTGTACTGGTTCACTTGTTACCTGATCCTGACCCCACCTAAGTCAAAAGTAAAACTCCAGGAGCCTGAAAATGGAATTCTACTTGTCTCCTAGCGGTTCTACTGCTTTTTCCAGTGTTACCACTTAGCTGATTTAACTGTAACTTAGACCAAAGAACAATCTCAAATTACTTTCAGTTTTACATTCACTTAAAAGAGATGAGTGCAGATTTGAAACAGATGACCTGAGATATTTTTTTCTTTTCAGCCTCTTCAATTCTTCTTTAGAGACTTGGCACTGTGATACTTTTGGCTGAGGGAAGGAATGGTACTGAACAGATGGATTGGTCAACTGTCTGAGCAGACTAAATAAGAAAAACAGAGAATCAAGAAAGAAATCCATCTCAGCTGGAAATAGTAAGCAGTTTTATTCCTCATGAATCTTAAGCTGTAGCTAAAGGTGTGTGTCACTTCTTGCCTTTCCAAAATATAGTGTTCTTTGTTAAACCCTTCAAGCTTATTTTTAAAATTTTAATTAAATGGATTTATGCTAAACAAAAAAAGAACTGTTGTTATCAAAAAAAAGAATATATAAAATACATTACACTGTTTGATGAGTCATCCTACACAACTTAAAATCGTTTGAACCTAGTTTCAAATGGGTGTTTCCTGGTTACTTCATGACTGCAATCTTTAAAAGTTACTGATTATTACTGTCTGGTTCAGATTGTCAGCAATTTTACTTTGCTAAGAAAAATACCATAAAGCCACAGTTCTGAGGTTTGCCCTGGTGTTGGTATGCACCTGCACACTCTACAAATTAGATTTTTAATGCTCTAAATTTTGCAAAAGTCATCAAAAAGAATTAAGTACAGCAGCACCTGAACAATGGTCAACAATTGCACAGAGCTGTCAGAGGGAAGTCTTCTACAGATCATTTAGTATGAAAGATACTGTGTTATATGTATTACTGTTCATAATTACTGTGATTAGTGAAATCATCTATTCCAAGAAGCCTGGATTCCTAAATCCAGGCAAGAGATGTTTCTCTGGACAAGTTCTCAGATTTCTGTATGAAAATGAAAGCTGGACTTGGAAAAGGTAAAAGTTTCAGTTTGGCTAGAAAAATTAGATTTGCATTGATTGTGCGTATTTTAAGGTGGCATTTTGCTTATACAAGCTGCATTTTATTTTCTTGTGAATGAACCCTTATATATTCACTGCCCAGACAGTAAACTTTAACATTTTCCAAAAAGGGGGAAGGGTCTGGATTACAGGGAAAAAAAAAAAAAAATTAGATCCTTGGCTGATAATTCTATACCAGAAAGTTTCCTAATAATTTTTAACTCTATTTATTTAACTGAATCTAACAGTATTCAAAAATACTACTTCAATAAAGGATGATTTATTAAAGTATTTACTTAAACATATGAGAATTCCAGCTTGGGTCAACAGGACTACTCCTTTGCTTTAACTTAAGTGCCTGTTTTGATGCCTCAGTGAATTAGGCCTGAGTGATTTATAACAAATGCAATGCCTTTTTGGAAAAGATATTGTATCTTTTGCCAGAATCTAAAGATTTCTAAGTAGTTATAGGAGGCTGAACCAAGATGACTGCACTTCCTTACATATTTGATTATATTTGTATGAGATTATAGGTATTTTTCCCAAAATAAAAGAGGCAGCTGGATAGCCAAATTAGTAGAAAGCCTGGGGCAGCACATCTGCTCTTTCCCTCTGCTACTTCAAGTGTAATGAACAGATGGAAATCTCAATTCCACCACTGACAGCCTTCATCTTGACTGTTAAAAGGCAAAGAAGTAATGAGCTTTCAGAAATGTCAAAGGGAGGTTGTAACAGGAATACTTAAAGCATTTCTGATAGATGAAATACACTCCAAATATTTGTACTCTTTGATCATTTATGAAACTCACCTCTCCCTTTCCAAGTTCTTGATGGTGTTTTTAAGGTTTTAAAATATTTTATGTACCTGCAACACAAATTACACTTGAGAGAAAAGAAGCATATTGGAGGCTAGACTGAAGAAATGGACAATGTAGAATTTTAAGAAAAAATAAGCTTACTGTTTTCAAAGCATTATTTAGACAGCATACTGTTTGACCTGAGGAACTGTGACTATTATAGTGGAACATTACAGAATCACAGAATGGCTGAGGCTGGCAGGCACATCTGGAGATATCTCACCACCCACCGCTCTAGCAGGGTCAGCGAAAGCAGGCTGGGCAGCATCACATCCAGCCAGCTTTTGGACTATCTGCAGGAACAGAGACTCCACAACTTACTTCTCTGGGAAACCTGTGCCAATGCTCAGTCACCCTGACAGTAAAATGGGGGTTTTTTAACACTGAAGTTTCTCTTACATCTAAACAAAATGTTTGCATCTTATTTTCTCTTGTTCTGTCATTGGGCACCACTTATAAACATCTTGGCCCAGTCTCCTTTAAACCCTGCCTTACAATATTTTATACACCAATGAGCTGCTGCTCCACTGGGATAGACAGCCCCAGCTCCCAGTCTCTCCTCACAGGAGAGATGCTCCAGTGTATCATCTTAGAGGCCCTTCACTCGTCGTTCTCCAGTACCTCTCTCTTGTACTGGGGAAGCCAGGACTGGATACAGCACTCCTGGTGAATACGAATTATAAAATCTAATTAACCGTAGGATGCGTAGAGCACTGATTATTTGACGTAATAAAAAGACCTACTCCTTCTCCAATTAGGCAAGACTAATTATGCAGTGTGAGAAATAATTTATATGTAAGTAATGAGAGTTACTGAAAATGAGGATAGGATAGTACTTGGCCAGCTTTTCAGTGCCAAATACATTTACATTAATGTCTTTAGAATTATATCTTGTTGATCCATACCATACTTTTGAAGAAAGCATTTCACTGTATACATAAACAGTACTTGATGGTAAAGAAACTGGTTCTTTAAGTCTCTAATACTTCCACAAGACTGAGGGAAAGCAGGTTTCAAAAGAATGGTTCTGTAGGTTTTAGAATGACTGATTTTGACTTTCTACAGTTAACAACATGAAAATTTGCAGTCTACCTTTGACCTATGATTTTCTGATTTTGTGACCTATTCCAGGCAACTTTTCAGTTCCACTCTGACTCAAAGAAGAAAGAAGCATGGAACATCTGCTATATTGGTATCAAGACAGTTTATGTGTCTTATGCCCTGTACTGCAGTAGAAAAAGAAATCTGTCCAGAAAAAATCTGAACTCATGCTTTTAAAATTCTTCAAAAATCATGCTGTGATGATGAAGTTTATGCCACAATCTTGGTCAGAGATTTTTTACAAATTAAGAAATAACCTTGACATTTATGATTACCTAAAGTCAGTCTCACTCGCTTTAGGGATGGCATTACTCTGGAAAGCACCGCATCGGTCTGCCACAACTTTTCTGTAGTCTACATCTCGTACATCAGACACTTGCCCAGAGGACATCCAACTTTCAATTTCTCTTTTGACTCTTCCAAAAACACCATCTACATGGGCTCTAAGAAATTTTTCTGCAATATATCTGCAGCATGTGACCTTTTTTCCATGCCACTCTATTTCCATTCTTAAGATTACTTGACAAATAAACTGTACAACTAAATCTGTGCTCTCCATCACACACAATCTAATTACCATGGGAAGACACATCCACAGGCAAGTAAGTGAAAGTAGATGAGAAGAAAGAAAGAGGAAGATAAGCATTTATTCCTCTGATGAGCCCTACAGGAATGAATGCTTAAGCATAAATTATTAAGTATTTGTAACAATAAAAACATGGAGGAAAATAGTATAGATTATAAAGTTTACACATAATAAAGATTGAGGTTGCTTTCTTGTAAGCTGGGCAAAGACACAGACATTTCAATGTGGCCAAATGTAAATTTATAAACCAAGGATCAAAAGTGAAGGACATTACTCTGGATTAAAAAAAAAAAAATTAAAAAGCTGTAGCTAATGGACATATGCTATTGCTCAGCAACTATCACAGCCAAAAAGGTTAACATAAATAAGGGCTGAACAGATAAGGAATTATCAAATAAGGATAGAACAATCTCATCTTTTATTTTTTATAGTATAAATAGTGCTACAATGACCATTTCTGATGTCTGTAATTGAAGATTTAAATATTAAACTAAGTTGATTCTAACCAAATGCCTCATTTTATGCAGAAGACCAAACTAGTTTACAAAAATGTCTTCTGTCTTTATAAACTTGCAGTACACTGAACATGGCTAAAAAAAATGCTTAAATAAGATAGAATTTCAAACATTCAATTAAGTTGACATGCTCAGCACTCTGTGGGATGACTGAAGGTGCTTACAAAAGGTAGGTTTTGAATGGCAATCTGAAAGAAATGAAGAACAGTTGCATTGCAGATGTAACAGAGGAAGGTATTCCACATTAATGGAGAAAAAAACCAAATTCTCCTAAGCAAAACATGAAAAGATAAAAGGTAGCAGAGCTGCATAACTAAAACAGAGATGAAGGAGAGGTAGCAATAAAGCTGTGCAGAACCATGAAAGAACAAAAACTATTTCTGGTATAGTAAAGCCAATAAAGACATTTTCTCAAGAGAAAGTGTGAACAAAGCGCATCAGAGGAAGAAGAGTTTGGCAGCAGCATTTGGACCACCTGGAAGGAAACCCGGTTTGTATCACAAAGGCCAGAAAGTTCTGTAATCCACAAGGGAGATTATCCAAGACTATAAATGTTTTGGAATCTATTCCAATAAAATATAAACACAGAGAAGAACTATGCCCAGGGAAGGACATCAGATTCATCCCACACATCCTAGCAAGATGGAGAGCACTGCTACTTCCTTGCAGAAGATGAGTGGGTTCTGTTTGAGTAGCATTGCTGGTGCAATTTATTTATTTATTCAGCAGAAATTAAACACATCACACATAAGATACCCCAAACCAGACAACATTATAGAAATGAATGTAAGCATGTGTTCAACCAAACTCTTTAGTTCCTGGGAATGGTGACCTGCCATTCCTCAGACAGCATTCTTCATTCTTTCTGCCCTTCCCTGAGCAGATATACAAAACAGTGAAAACCTGGATTACAGCTTCCATATCTTGCATGATTGTAGTAGCATCAGACACTCTCTAAAGATAAAAGTACCAGGCACTTTTGGGTCATGCCACAAGGTTACTATCCTGTATGAATAAAAAGCTTTTCCAATCAGCTCTGCAAGTGAAACTGCAACCCAAGTTAATAAATACACATTTAATCTGCAGCAGTTGGCATCAGCAAGCTAGAGGAAATCATTATCTTTCAGAAGAAAACAAAATTTAATAGAAGTTCAGAAGGGCTCCACAGGCTTTACATAGCTGCCTTTAAAACACTTCTCCTAGACTTGTGATGGCTGGCCTAAAACTGGAGCAATTCCCACTCAATTATAGCACATTTTGCATCTCCCTTAGCACACATGGTTTCCTGACCAGTCACATCAAAATTACAAAACCAAGTTGCAATTGCTTGGTTGCTCTCTGATTTCACGTGTGATGATTGATTTAGGTTATTCTGGACCAGGAAAGGAGTTGCTCACACAGAAAAAAAGCCCCAAAGCTTTCTTAGATCAATGACCACATAAAATCAGGTCAGAACTGATCACAAATTTTTAAACAGAAGTTTTTCCTGAAGAAATTTGGCATTATGTAAAGGTAAGAAAGAAAACAAAACTGAGAGAATACTTTTCTTAAGTACTCAAGTAATTACTGTTTTGAAATATTAACCAGAATTTAAGGGAAAATCACATTTTATTGCTACAAACTAAACACATTTTTCTACAACTTTACTGATATGGTTTACATAAGTCACTATGTTCAAAGCTCCACACAAAGAGTAAAGCTTCAAAGATTAACCAAAACTCTTTTAATGGCTCTTCAATACTCCAAAAATTGCCACCACTATTAATATTTAAACGAAGTCAAGACTTCATGTATTGACTTTAAAATCACTCCAAATTGGATTTTTACCGGGGAAAAACTGGAGGAATGTTTATGAACTTTGCCATAGAAGTGGAATACTCAAGCTCAATAAAATGGTGTATTTATAAGAGTAATGTTTTTTCCAGAAGTCATCATAAAGAAGTAACAGCCACTCTTGCTTTCATTGCAGAAACAGAAGCGTTCTGGAATCCCAAGAGAAAAGGAAAGTATTAACATTGTATTTTATATTGAAAAACTGGCAACACCTTCAGCTCACCTACACTGGACATATTAGTGCTGCCTGTGCTAGTGGCTATGGTTACTCTTTATCATAATGAATTTAGCTTTCTTAAAAACTGCCTTTGAAGTAAGTTCAAACTTTTCAGTCCAAGCTGTCTCACTGGTAAATTTATATTCAAATATTTATTAACAATGACTTGAAAAAAGGTTAATTCGAGACTAAATTAAGGTCCCAGAAGTGTTCTAACTCTATTTTAGCATTTTAAACAGGTGGTTAGAAGTTCTAAATGGCTCCTTCTCATTGTCTCCTCAAATATTCAAGATCCTGGGGATTATAACAGTGATCTCAAAAGAGCACTGTATAAAATGCAATTTCTTATAATCAGGGACTAAGTGAGAAAAGGAAGTGGCTGCATGCTCCTCAAAACTGTTTATAATCCTCTGCTAAGCCAAATATCCTTTTCACACTATTATTTACACCTTCCCCAGGGAACATCAGACGTGTACCAAATGGTCTCCCCATGTCTGTCACAGAGTGAAGGAAGAAGTTCCTGTTTAAGATATTATTTTGCATTATACAGGCAGCACACTAATGAGATGCAGTTTTTCTCTGATTTTATTTCAGGATGTTTAGAATATAACACTACATCTAAACCAGAATCCTTGGATAAGGCTGTGGCATATTGACTTTGCAGAATATATGTGCATTTCAAATTAGCTGGCTCAGATACCACCTACAGTGGACTGCAAAAGTAGGATGTACCAAACAGTTCAAAAGAGTATTTTTTATGGTTTTTCTGAATTCTATTACTAACTGTATTATTTGCTTTTTGCATGTAACTCACTTATACCTTGGATTTATCAATATTAATTCAACAAAAAAATCTTTGTATATATTTTAGTGGACTTGTTAAATTGCTTTTTTTGGAGATGAACTGTTGGAATTCTTACTGGATTCAATCACCATTGAGGATACACTGAAACGAGACCCAGGTCACACCTTTTTAGAAGGATTGGAGGGAATCATGAAGGAAAGTTTTATACTCATTCCAAATTCTCTTGGTGTTTGACAAAAAAACTTTCTGTTACTTGTAATTACTGGTAAATCCTATGACTTCTATGATCCAAAGTCATTAATACATATATGTATTCCAGTGACTTCAGAGAAATGAATTGCTTTAATAGGTATGTTCAGGTTATCTTGCCCCAAAAGATGTATCTTGGTTATTTCAGTAAGTTTAAGTCCCTTGATCATGATGTATTGATGAGAGATCCCATCTGCCTTTTAAGATTAGTTAATATTCCTGCAAATTAGCCAATAATCTGACTTTCGGTCTTTGTTGTCGAGTGAATATTGAAATGTTCACATCTAGTTCGAATTACTTGGTTTACTTGAGTACTTATTATCTGAGTGTATTATATGGAGAATAGTGTAGCACCTACTGAGTGGAGTTTAAGAATGCCAGTTAATGCAGCTTTACTGTGTTCTAGCATTACTCATTTACAACTATAGAGTTGGATTCTCCAGCTTCCTAAGACCACCCTGCATCCCCTAAAAACTCAGAACTTTAAATCACAGAAAAAAATCAAAGAACTTTGCTTGCATAGATGAATCATCCTGTCACTTCATGCAACCCAGAAACTTAACTTCTGAGTAAGGAAAGGGCATTTAATAGGTTTTGCAGAAAAAAATATGTGCATGTGGGAAAAATATAGCAAAGTATTCTACTCCTCAGCAATGCCTACACTATGCAATGAAACACATAACAAAGAAAATCAGGAGGTTTTTTTCTTTCTGTAATGCCTTTTTGAGAATAAACAAGCTCAGCTTGAGCTTTCTTAGCATGGCAATTATTATTATGTATCATAAAGCAGAGGTTTGATTTGTCTGTGTACTTCCTATGACTGCAATTTTTCTGAAAGAGGTGTGATAATGTATTTATAGTAATAGATTAAAATCTAAAAAGTGTAAGAGGTTAATTACGCTTATTCTATGTTAATAATATTATCTATTTCTTTCAATTACCTGTCTGAAAGCTATTTTCCCTGTCACCTAATACATATGACCTTTTTAAAGGCTATGTTCAGGTGATGCCAAGCACAGAACACCCACAAAAGCCCTGTGTGACCCAACACTCTCAAAATACTTTTTTTTTTTTTTCAGAAATGTGGGGAGGAAGCAGAAGGAAGATATTACAATCTTTTTTTTTTTCCAGAAAGCAAATTTCTTCATTCAGAAGCAAGTACACATATGCACAATCAACCTTCTGGGAATAAATGCTTACATGGGGAGAAGTCTTTTGAAGAAATGGAATTTAATAGATTGAATAATGCTACCAACTTTTACAGTATCAGAAAAATATCTAAATGGGCATGTTCACATTCCCTCTCGTACCTGAGGTGGCTCCCAAAATCCATCCCTCAATTGCTAGTTGTAGTTCAGTGGATGCATACAATTAGTAACATACTGAATATAATCAGAATTATGCTATCAAATGATGTTCCTCTAATGTAAACTGCCATGTATTATCAAAGACTCTCATCTGGGTCCCCTTAATGAAAAATCTCTTGCTGATAATTTTTCTTGTTACACAATATAGCTTAGAGCATGGCATCTATATTTCTCCTTGGTCCTCAGTCTCCAAATTCCACCTTTGTGGGATAGAGTTAGACCCTGGTTTGAGTAATGCTTTTATTTGCAGGTTGTAACTAAATTTGCTTTAGTAACTAAAAATATAAATAGGGTCAGAAAGATTACATCATAAGATTTGTTCATACTGGCAGGATCATCTGTATATTAAAATAAAAAAAAAAAAAAAAATAGAAAGTAAATAGCAAATGTCTACTCTCTGCCAATGGACAAAAACCAAAAACTGTTTCCCAACCCTATATCATATTGAATCATGTGCTCAAGCAATGCAAAAGGTAATGACAAAACCATTGCTTCCCCTTCAAAAAGCTATGAAAGACAGGCTGAAAAAAAATAAGAATGCACAAAGGAGAGTAAGTGTTACACTTTGAAACTGCTTATTTACTTAATTGTACATTCTATTGTAATGTTCCATTTAATAGATTAAAAGGGAAGCTCCTACTGTAGCAAATACCAGGATATATTTGAATGTTCTCCTATCCTACAATTAGAGTACCTTGTATTTTCATAATTTATTTTTGTGAGCTGCAGTAATCAGCAAAAATTAAAATTTATGCTATTTATATTAATGAAAATGATGAATTGTAAAATGTATTTTTCACAAGCCTTAGGAGAGCTGCCATCCGACCCCAATCACTTAATGAAAGGATGACCAACTGAACATGGTGTGCATGGTAACATCCAGAGTGCTGTCAGCAGGGAATTGCAGCACTACTGAACATCCTCCTTCAGGGTTCTGGAGGAAACTCCTCCAGAATTCAGGAAAATGTTTTCTTACACAGAAACCCAGCCAATTTCTTTTTGTTTTCATTTGTCTCAGGGCTCTGACAGGCAACGATAAACTGAACTCAGCCGAAAATTAGGATCAGATGGTGAACTGAGATTAGTTCTGTAAACTTCTCACAATTTGACAAAGATAGCAGAAAAAAAGTCTCTCCTCATTCTATATCTCTCCCCTATATGATTTAGGAAGCTAGATCATCTGGACCAAGACATTAGCTACTGTAGTCAGGAGATACTTTTTTGTTTTTGTTGAATTTATTCAGTTTCTCATTCAAATACTCACAGGACATTGACACAGGGATGGATTTTTGGTCAGGAAACACATGTCCATTACACTGCTTCCCTCCCCCACTTCCCTTAAAAAAGCCAGGAAAGATGTACAATAACTGTAGCTGTCTGCTAAGTCTCTTCCCTAGAGATGGGAATAATGAGCTCTTGGAAATGTTTAAAGTCTACTAAATAAGAAAAGCATCTAGCAATGATCTGGTAAAACAGTTCTAAAGCCATGAGGATCCACTCAATATCTCCAGCACTATTATTTTTAACTGAAAAACTAGGACTACAGCCAATTTTATACTTCTGGAATTATTATTGTTTTATAAATTTATATACATATACACACATATGCATCTTTTAAAATATCTGCATTTTCTGGCATTCCATGTAGACAACTAGTGCTTTAAATCTTCACAAAATTCAGCTAAATAATCAAGTCCCCACCCGTCTCTAAATATTTGAAGTATAGATGTGTCCAAAATGCTTTCAGTTCCTTTCTTTGTTTTAGCCATTGAAGAAAAAAAAAAAAGGCACATTAAGAATTTGTGAATTCATAAATATTATACAATTTCTGGGATAACAGCTTGGAAGAGTGATAAGAGACTGTCTCTAGGGATTCCTTCATGAACCTCCTGGTTGGGGGCACGGATAGTGCTGTGAAAATAGTTAAAACATTTAAATATAGCGAAGGAAACTCAGCTTACGCACTCTGAGTTGTTGTACAAGGGCTACGATGTATGAGCTACTGTGCAGCATAAAGACTAATAATGCCCTACAGAGAAACACTACAGATAACAGCCCTGGATGTCCATTTGGCATCTTCCAGAAGTTGTTTCTTACCCTTCAATCACCAACAAAGTCTAGAAGCATCACAACAGCTATCCTGCACTAGCCACATGCCCAGAAGTGGGCTCTTAAATGTAGCACTCAGCAGCTAAACTTTTCCAAGGCTTGGCTTGAGTCTCCAGCAAAAATTCTTGAACACTTTGGAAGTCATGAGCAATAATGCCATGACTTGAGCTCCAAAGGAATCTCTTCTCTACGAGGATGAGTGATAACCATGATTTCCATTCTGTCCTACAGAAACCCCCTCATGAGCTCTCAGCTTTCATATCTAGTCCAAAAAAATCCCTATTGCCCTTTCTGTAGCTTCAAAGTACTTTAAAGAAAGACTTTCTTAATAGACCAAAGTGGGTTTAGATGCTGGAATCTCACCTTTTTCCTGATCTTCTTGCAGTGTTTGCTTGGTAGAATTTGAACACAGATCCAGTAAGTTTTGCTGTAAAGGACAGCCTTATCTTTATGCCAAGAGACAAACAACTTGTTCTCCTAGAAGGCATGCCCTAAGCAGGACTATCTGGAACATACCAGATGTATGAAAAAACAAGTTTTCAAACTGCAGAACCACAAACAAGTCATGGAATCCATATTTACTTCAGCATTGAGGTCTCCTCAGCAAATTGAACAATCTAAAGTCAAAAATACATACTTTCAACAGAGCCAAAGCTCACAGAAAATAGAATACTTCAGTTGACAGGGGACCTACAGGAATCATCTATTCTAACTGATCACCTCAGGGTGGACCACAAGTCAAGGCATATTATTAAGGCCATTGCCCAAAAGCCTCTTAAACGCTGCCACAATGTGCTTCTCTTTCATCCAAGAGATGGCTAGGAAATACAAAAAAACCTGTTAGTGCAGAAGTCAGGCTGTGCAAAATTTAATGTTTATCTGAATCCCTCTAAACATATTAGCTCTGCATGCCACGACTTGACCAGAGCAGATCTAACTGGAAGAGACTGAGCAAGCTGTGAAAAAGGGGGCTGCATCCCCAGCTTTAAGACCAGATGGTTGTTACATGGAAAACAGGTGTGATCTGTCACTGGAAAGGAACACATCTACATAAATAAATAAATAAATAAATAAGGCACATGGAGCAAACCTGACTTTCTCAAATACATTCCCATCTATTCACAGCAAAACTCACTTGTAATGACAATACGCTTTTGACCATAATTTTATGTCGCAGGATTAATCAAATAATATATATCAGCTACAGAAATAGTGTCCAAGTTTTCAGGTTTTATTTTTGTTTAGTAATAGGGTATGTGACAAAAAATATTTTGAAACTCTGTATGACAGATTTGGAATTATACCAACAAAATTAATAGTAGTATAGGAGCAGTCCTTGGGATAGTAGGATACGTGGCGAAAGTTCTTAGTCTGTATTCACCACGCAGCCTTTTTTTGGATATTTTGCAGAATTTAAATCATAAACAGATGTTTGTGGAAAGAAACTGTCTCCTCTTTCTTACATACAATGTATTAATCACTCTAAAATAAGACTATAAAGATAGTATCTTGCTGAGTCCTTCGTACTTAGCAATGTTACTAAATACTTAATTTATATCCCATTTGGGACAAAGCTTAAGAAGCAAAATTTGAGATGCTTCAGTGATCTACAAAAGCAGTTACAAAAACTATTCTAATATTTCTTACTTTTAGTGGGGACAGTGATAGCAAGGAAGTATTAATGAAGCTGAAAAGCAAGCAACAACTGCTGCTTTTGTTGCTTATCATCTATTGATCCCTTAATAAGGAAAGGGTGGGAACTGTAGTGTGCTATGACAGAACCAGACAAGGAACCAAGGACATGGGACAAACAACAGCCAGACAGAACATGACAGAGACAGCGGAAGTTAGAAGATCATGAAACAAAGTAATTAAATTACCAAACCAATGTATTTAGAAAACATGATTTAGAACTACAAATCAACAACCCAGAAGGATATAAAAGAGAGAACAGCTGTGACATAGAAGGATTAGAGATAATTACAGGTGGGAACAAAAATGGCTAAGAACACAGGTAGGATTAGGATTGAACAAACCTATACAGAGAGAAGTGGGCAATAAAGGAGAAAGCACAGTTGGAATTTACAAAATCCAATCAGGAAGAAAAGGCAATAGGATGAGATACTACTAGTAGAAGGCAACTCTAGGAGGTAAGCAAAACCAGAAACATAAAAGAGATAAAAAATGTGGAAGTTGCGGACTCCCACTACATGCAAGCAGGCTTTTCAGAACCCTGATGTCTGATTTCCACACTAACTGAAAGCTCAGGCACTGCTCAGACTGCACCATATTTTGTGCTAACCAGCTGCAGTAGATGCTTTGCTGCAGACAGCACAAGGGTTCATTTTCTCATTTACCAATGAGGTAAGGTGTTGTCACATTAAGGAAAAAATGTCCAAGACACATCACACCAGACAAGGTTATTGTCTTTAAAAGCTTCTACCCCTACCCCACCAAGGAAGGAAAAAAATCAAGCAGGCCACAAATAATTGTGTCAAGACATGCAAAACCTAACTAAGGTCTATATACCATATTAGGGGAAAAAATGAGTCATTCTGACATCAGCTGGTCTAGCAGAACTGCTTGAATCCACAAAATCTGGCAAATTACTTTGTTGCTCTGGTTTTGGTTTGGTTTTTTGGGGTTTTCTTTGGATGCCATCAATATTCTTATAATCCACAGCATCACTGGCATAGAAGTTGCAGTACTTTAGTGGTGGTGTAGTTCCCTCACTCATCATGGTGTTTGCAGCCAGGAACCGCAGCTACCAGTTTAGAGCAGAAAAGGTATAACTCCCTGGTTACACAGCACACGTAAGAGGAAAGCATACAAAAAGAAGATAGCAGATTTTTCCCAGCAGAGGACCATCTCTTACTACATCCTCCTCCTGAGGATATAACAGTCATGCCTGCATTAAGAGTTTCAAGGTGACACCTCTGAGCAGCAGAACACTGGAATTTATTGCTTAATAACTAAATTTAAAAAGCAAACACTAATCTTATTAAAAATGAAAGAACTCAGTTTCCTGTAAATGTGATATTTAAGCAAAGTCTTCAGCCCCAGGCACAATCTGAATCCCAGTGTCAGGTGCTGCAAGTGAAGAGTGCCCCTAATACAGATGGTAGTTAAGTCTATAACTACTATAAACTGCATAACATTTTACAATGATAAAAGCAGTCTAAGCCAGGTCCATTATGGTACCATCAGCTCTGCTCAGAACTTCAGAATCAGTTCATAGCACCCTCTTGCCTTATGACTGACAGGTGACTAGCACACTAGCATTTGTTTTCCTGCATCCTACTTCTGCCAAAAGTTAGTCCCTTCTATTTTAAAACCTTATACTACCAAAATAGGAGTAAAATTAAAACTTTTTCTTTTTTAATTAAAATAACTACGATAAAAATGGAACTGCTTTCCATTCTAGCCATTCTTATCTAAAGGAGATATTTACTATTGTTTGTACTATACATCCACATTTGACTTCTAAAACTGAACACAGGAGCGGAGTTTGATGCCTTTTTTAAAAGACACATTTTTCTTTGTGAGGAAGCAGAAGTTAGCCTTGTCCATCTCTCTTAGAATGATTCAACTGCTTCAAAGTCACTTCTGTAACCCAGGAGAAGAAATGCAATGAAAAGAACCCTGAACATCCTGGGCAGTTTAGTTAACATTCATTTTTCATTTTAGGTTTTATCTTACAGAACCGAGCATTTGTTTAAAAGTCTCCTCAAACTCTGATTTCATATTTATCACCTTGCTTAGTTTATGTCAGTGCAGTTCAGTTACATATCTGAAGCCCCACTAAAACACCTACATGCATCATTTCAAATACTCAGGTACAGAACATTACTTAAAACCTCCATCAGCAATATTGCTGTGTTTATCAGCTAAAAAGTTACTTAGGTGAATTTTTTCCAATTACAGCAGGATTTCTAACACAGAATGAAGGCAAGGCAACAAAAATGAGATGAAATTTGAAAACTGTGGCAGTATTTACTCAAGTTTAAACTAGTTTAGTGATTTTCTTTGGAGCACAGACTACGTTCTTTGTCAAAAATCTGTTTTGTCCCACATTCTGTTAAGTGGTTCTTTGACATTACCTCTGCTTCGTAAGCCAAAACTGCTGCCAACAAGCCTCAACTGAGAAAACACTATAGCTCTGTTCACCTCTTCAACTGTTTATATTCATATCAGCTTCTTGTTCTTGACCATCTGACCACCTTCTCCCAAACAAATAAAAAAAATTTGGTTTAGCGTCTCATTCTGTTGCACATAGTGAAGAGTTGTAGGAAACAGCCATTTCCTTGTCTTCTGCTCTAAAGTTTTCTCCATAACATGGTTTTATACCAATAGGTGCAATTACAAAATATCATAATTATGGAGTTAATAATATAACCAAAATCCAGAGAAGCAGAACAACGGCTACCAGACAGCTCTGCCTGTAGGGCTCAAAGGAGAAGGCATCTGGGACAAAAGCACAGCAGTGTCAGCTCTTATGTCCAGAGACCAAGGCTTAGGAGCTGCCTGCCCAGATGGAGGTGTCTGTTAATGCACTTGAGCAGCACAGCTGCAAGAGGCTGAGTAATTCAGGTAGAAAGCTGGTTCAAAATGCACAGTGGATTCTATACACCACAATCTCCTCACTGATCCTGGATTTTTTGCAGAAAAGTCACCCAAGTGTCTTTAGGCTATGGGCCTGCAGCGTTTGAAGATGGTGCTGTGATTAAGTGAGGATGTGCAGCTGAATTTGACATCAGGATCATACCCAGTACTCCTCACGTGCATTATTTCAAAAATGGCCACCGTGAGACAACCAGCATATGCTGGCATTTTAGCTAAGAGCTACAGATGAGCAGCTGGTTCCCATTTTGAAATCTGATTTGGAAAATATACAAAGCCAGCTGCACTCAGTTCTCTTATCCTGAAAATATCGTTCTTTAAAAATATTTTCCATATATAATTTACAGCTTCTATACTTTTCTGGCAAAGAAAAGAAAACAATCCTTAGACTGTGTAGTCTGGCTTAAACTGAAAAATCACTTTTTAACAATAAATTTAGAATAATTAACAAATTTAACACAGCATTTCTTTCTACCTGTTACGGCATTCTTAAATCAGCTGGTATAAATGTGAAGGATAAATTATTTACCTGTTTTCCCAGTATTAATTCAGTAGAATCACTGCTGTCCCACAGCTGCAGAAATTTAGTACTCCAGAAGTCAAACATGTGCTCATATTATAATTAATTTTTCAGAAGAAAAGACTAATCAAAGACTTTTAATAAAAACTTGATACTGTAAAAAGATCTCTTAATGTGTGGATCATGATATCCTGCCAGAGAAATGGACTCCATAGGTTTTCAGATGACTCCAGGGCTGCCAAATGCAAAACCTCTAACAAGACAGGCTTTCTATTCTGCAGCTACTGGAAAAGGCTTTAAAAAAAAAATTACATTAATTTTAATGGTGCAGAACCAAAGTATATGTAAGCAAGTGGACTTCAATATTATTCCTAAATTTGGAGTTTCTCATAGTTGGTTAGAGCACACGAGATATGAGATTACTGTGAGAATTGTGGTATTTCAGAGAATTGCACAAGTGTTTTCTGTTCTTATATATGGGACCACAAACACAGATGACATCTAGGCAAAAAATAAGCTAATTAAACATTTTCAAAGGATGTACAGAACCTGAAATTAACACTAGTTAAATTCTTTGTGGCTGCTCATGGCTTATTAAAAGAACACTGTTTTTCCCCTACTTTTTTTTTCTCAGTATGCTTTCAGATGTGAAGACTCTTCTATTATTAGTAACTATCATGACAACATTTCAGTTTATCTAACAGACACAAATAAGCTTGCTCCTATTCATATATTCTGTTAAAGGAAAAATAACTCCTGCACATGTTTTCTTGATCAGAGCTCTGTCCCAAAAAAGATACCAAAGATACCAAAGTGGCAAAGATACCAAATACCTATTCCATCAAGGTCTTTTAGAATAGGGGGAGAGAGAAAAGAAAAAAGGAATAAAGGAATTTACTTATAGAAGTAGAAATTAATCACTAAACAATTATAATCAAATTGGTTTTATATATCTTTTAACTAAATATTTCAGAAATAATATCTTTTATGGTTCTGTGATTCTACAAAGAAGGTTTAACTTTTTCTAGCAGTATTTAGCTCCATTTTTGTTAAATTCTTAATAGTTAATTTTGAACAATCCCTGCCAGCAATCTCTTTCCAGTAGCCATTTAGGCTTACAGATCAGCAAGTAGATGAATGATTAACTTTGATGATAAAATCCACCAAATTCTGAAATATAGTTCACTAATTATTCTCTCACAGTTTCTAAAGTAAAATGTTTGAAATGGACTGCTTTCAGGTTCCGTCTCCTTTTTAAAAGGAGAAATATGGAAGTAACATGGTGCCAGAGATAGAACAGTAAAGACTTTCATTCTGCAGGAGTCAATGAAGGGAGAGAAGTAGAAATTCTTCCCACCATATCATAGGAAGATCTAAAAGAGTGAGGGATTAAGAAAAAAAGGATCTTCGAATCACTGAAACCCCAGTCTATTTTTCAAAATGTGTTCCTTTTTTTCTCTCATGTACACCCCCAGTTATTTAAAGACCACCTACCAGATCACTATTATCTCCTTCTGGGGATACAAT
The DNA here is from genome assembly GCF_965178545.1 of Coloeus monedula. NCBI lineage: Eukaryota > Metazoa > Chordata > Aves > Passeriformes > Corvidae > Coloeus > Coloeus monedula. The sequence goes on along the minus strand of NC_138782.1, from coordinate 85,138,757 downwards.
CAGCATCCTTTGGAACTCCAAAAATCTAGTTAGTAAAATAAATTCACTTACAGAATTGCAAAGAACTTTTATGACTTTGCAATTAAACAAATACAATAGCTACACAGATAACATGATTTATTCAGAAGTTGCTCATTCTGGCAGACCTGCTGAGTGTCTGTGAAGTGTCAGTTAACTGCACTTACATATGGTAGTGGGCTTGAAGTGTCATGTTGCATTTTTAAGCCATGGGTAATATTTTTTACAGTGGTTTATAAACACCAGTGATTGCTAATGCAAAAATAAGATGTGCGTCTGGAATTTCCAAAAAGGGTAAAAATTCTGCAGATACCAAATACTGTCTCCTTACCTCTAGATTAAAAAAACCAAGAATGAATCAGTGAAATGAATCAATTGTATGATCTTGCAATTAAGAGCATCAGTCTTTAGCTCCCTTCAATTAAGCAAGCTCTCAGTTTGCTTTATTGGCATGAAATTGGTATAGAGAGACTGCAGGGATAGAAGGAAAGAGGCAGTTCCCAGCATTCAACTGATAAAGTACACAACTCCAGAATGCAGTTCTGGCATGCTTTTGAATCCCAGTCCCAAAACCCTGGCAAAGAGTTCATATGACAAGGTTTGCACAGCTGAAAGACTAACATAACCTCAGTATACGGTTAAATACTTGCATTTTACAAGTCAGCATTTAAATCCACAGTTAAGCAGCAAAAGAGAAGTATCCTGATTTTCAGAAGTGCTGTTTGCCCACACTTCAGTACACTATATGGCTATGCAAGGATTGGATATGGATTACTACTAGGATTGTAGGATGGCCAGGGAAGCCATTGAAGTTTCCATTGCAATTTTCCTGGGAAGACTGCAAAAAAGTTGTTCAGTCTAGCAAGTGCCCTGTCTCGCAACAATCTCAAGGAGCATGGATAATTAAATTCTGGGAATACTCTCATTTGTCTAATCTGGGACTATAGCTCTTTGTCTAATGTCACTGTCAATTTTAAATACAGTGATGACAACACTTAAAAGAAAAAATATGATACTCGGGTACGAAAAGATCTAAACTTCAGCTCTAGGATATCCACTGAAGATCCATGGCAATGTATCTATTCCCTCATGCTAGGTTTTATTTTAAAAGGGTACAACTACAATGAAAAACAGTATAAAAATACAGTTACATAGCAATTTGCAAGTACCTGACATACAAAACAGTGAGCCATGATGGTTTACTGCTAAGTCAGCCAGTGGGAAAACAAGTTAGTAACAACCAAATGATGAATAGGTTATGTCAGTGATATTTATGAATGGCTTATTATTTGTAGGCAACCAGGCAGCAGAGGCAACCGTGGGCACAGGCTGATCCACTGCCATGGATCAGGAATCTCAGCAGCAGCAGTTCGGGTGGGATACTCTGAATAAAGCACAGCAGTGTTGCTCTCTGGTAAAGGACCAAAGAGAGATGAAGCACTGAGGTACTCAAATCCAATTAGCCAGACCGACAGTGACTGAAAGTTTTCCTGAGAGTTGAAATATAGGTAAAAATACTTCTTGACTTCTAGTGGGAAAGAGACAGAGCTGGGATAAAAGGGACAGATAAGTTACTGCATTCTGATGTGAACTGAAGCCAAAATTTTATTATTTTACTTTACCAGAGTTTCCAAAGGGGGAAAAAAAAAAGAAAGAAAAAAAGAAACTGCTGCTTCTGACAGCCTGGAAAACTACTGTACTTCCGTAACAACAATATAAACCTTGTTAAAATATTACACTCACACAAATTATTCAAATAAATCAACATTCACTCCATTTACAATACAGTGGACCAGCTAACTTCTGTTGGGAATGCTGCCCACCATTTGCTGGAGCTATAAAAGATGAAGGAAAGTAACTGAGATTACCCAGGCCTTTTCCATTTGAAAAATCCTGTTTTAAAATAGTTTAGAGAAGAAAAGCCCAGGAACAGCATGTGCTTCACTTGTTGAAGTCTGGGGCATAACTGAGCATTATTAGAACATTAATACATCCAATTTGAGCTCCAGAATCAGTTTTGGTACAACAGGAATATTAAAAATACTAAAATATTCCTCCACTTTTTCTATCTTATCTCAAAACCCAAAACAATAGCCTTCCCACTCAGTACCACATCTGCAGATTTCAATAGTTTTTGTTTTCTTTAAAGGATGAATTTATTTCTTTAAGGCTCCTCTGCTGATCTTTGCTAAGAATTTCTCTAAGGTCTTGCATCACAAACAATAATAGGTGTCTCTCTGCAAATAAACTTGATTAGGTTCTATCTATCCTGCTGTGACTTTACTTCACTGCCAGACTCACTTTTCCTTACACTGCTTATTGGGTCCAAAAAGTCTGTAGAGCATATATTTGTAACACTTCCAGCAATCAGATACGATTTAACCACCCAATGAAACAACAGGAAAGGAAAGAAGGATACGAGGCACTAAGTAAAAAACCAACCAACCAACCAACAACAAATTGCTTGCCTACATTCTTCTTTCTGTGACTACCCTATTTATAAGGGTATTCATACAAGGAATGAATTAATTAACCTACTCCCCCTAATGTAACAGAATATACAGAAGCAGACGTCTTCTACCAAATCTTCTTTCCTTCGTGTCAGAGTTCCCTGGATCTGGGAACTGAAGGAGTGCCAAATGTGCACACAAGCATTCCATCTCAAGAAAAACAGTACAATTAGTTTACTTCTCTTTTCCCCCTACACAGGCAGGTGAGGACAATTCCAAGCAAGGTACCCCACTAAGCACCACAGCCTGGAGCAGGGTTCAGGGTTCCTTAACAACCCTCTTAGAGATGGCATCATCTGTTGACAATTTAAATGTTTCAAGTGGTATCAGTTACAAGTCATCATGGTTAATCACAAAATTTGAAGATATTCCTCAGGCAAACCATCATAGTTGCTTAAACTAGGATAACAAAATAAACCCTGATTATGAAACTGTCTGAGTTTTCCTCTTCCACAGTACTGTCCATTATCCAAAGAAACAGGTCCTCATTTAAAACCACTGTGTGGGGTTTTTTTAATCCAAGAACTTATCTTAATAGTCAAACAAGCTAAGAAGCCTTCCAAATGGTCTCATCCCATGAGTGTAAAAAGTCCACCTGGGAGTCTAGGTGGGCAAGGAAGCCTGGACCCAGGTAGTTTCAGGAAGAATGCAAACCCATCAATGAGTGGGAATGAATCTCAGCTGTAAGCACAGGAAGGAACTGAGGGTAGGTTCAAAGAGCAATTCTAGCTGTAGTCAAGGCAGTCTATGGGCAAGTGCCAAAGGACCCACCTTGCTCCTCTCCTGCTGCCCACAGTGATCTTCATTAGGAAGTTAATGTTCACTGCATGGTGGAAGGAGCAGGCGGTCATAGACTTGAAAAATTGCTTCAAAGGGCTTAAGTCCCACTGAGGGAAAAAAATCTCAGTGCAAAAAGATCTTCACTAAGTCTGCCATAGGAGGGAGTTGTTGCAGCAGCAGTTCTTCCTGCACACTTTCTGACAGCCAGTTTAGCTTGATCAACATGGGAACATATAGGCATGATATAAGTCTTGGTCTTGCACCATTACAGTGCAAAAGAGGACAGAGGCACCAGTGTTCTCACAACCTGTGATTGGACATACTGTCAGAATGACTGTGTGGTCCAACCCCTCCCTTAATGATGTACAGCTATACGCACCTTTTAAGTTGACTTCTTGCCAGTACATTCTCTTGCCAAAAGTAAAGGCTGTATGAATTAATTAATTTAGTCACAAACTGAACTATATTCTAATTCAATCTACTAAATGAAAATTGCTATTAAAATACTTTTCTATTTTGATTTTGTGGATACATTGCTTTTACAGTTGTTCTCAAAGTTAGCTAAACCGTATTTACCATAAAACTCTGCTTTAAAGTAGTACATGAAGTGAAATGAAATACTGCTACCATCTGTGAATAATGTAATCAGGCAAATGAGGAATAATGACTACATCATGGTAATTTAGGATAGAACATACTGAATTACAATTGTCAGCAGCTTGGTTTATAGCTCACAAACTTGAGAAAAGCACAGCATATAAAAAGAGCGGGGAAGGATTTAATCAAAATATGATTACAGAAGAGAACGTAAACGACACATGGCATTACTTTTCAAGGGTCCACCACTATTATTTGTATCTGAAGTGTAACTGAAAACTCACCATCACACACACGCAGAAAGATAATTTCAGTGATACAGGGCTGCTCGTATGCATCACAAATCCACAGAGTTTAGCTCATAAAATAATTCCACCCAACTCTTTGGGGTTGTGGTAGGTAGGCAAGAAAATAATCTATGGAAATTCCACCAGATTCTTTCCATTTTCTAAGTTTCCTATTTGTTCATAGGCCAGAGGTGCAAGTCAGTATTTTCCCTGCCTAGTACAATGACTTCCATTGAGGATGATCTGCAGCAGGAAGCAAAGCTGGTAAGATGCTGTTCTTCCCTAGTCTGACATTCTTTTGAGGGGTTCAGGGTGGAGTTATCTTTAACAGATTTGCTAAAATGAAATATCCTTTGAAATATGGAAAAAAATTTCCATACTCTTTAAATTTAATTCTTGCATTAGACAAGGAAATTCAGGTCCCTGTTACTGAAAAGATGCCTTTTTCCTCTCCTTTCATTTCTTGTTCCATCTCCATTCTACATATTTTCCCCTCAAGCATTTCCATAATCCTTTCACTGTTGTACATGAATGCCTCTTGGCCACTGATATATTTCACTTTGCATCATCACAGTCAAGCAGAGAAGAAAGAGGAACTGGAATAAAAACATAGAGTTACTTTCTCTGGTTACAGAGGAAGCTTTGGTGGATCAATCCCAGCTACCAAAGTGTTGTTTAGCAATGCCTCCTCTCAAAGTTTCCTCTGTAAACACAGATATTTAAGAACAACTTGTCATTTGGAAAAATTTACTTGTCTGTATAAAACATTTTATGACCCATTTCTCCACAGGGCAGAAACTTAACAAATGTTTCTGAATTCCAGTTGGAATTATGTTCTTCACTGATGAAGACAACTGTCCATTTTTTTCTCCTGTTATAAAACATTCCTTCCATTTAGAATATTCCTGTTCCTCTAAATTACTGCACTGACACAAAAGCAAAAGCCACCTGGTAATGCCCAGAGAAATTATAGTATCTGCCCTCAGAGGGCAGCTTCTGTCACTAGTAATAAATAAATAAACAGATAAATGTATACATACGTAAATAAATAAAAGCTGTTCACTGAATTTGTGTCACCAGAAATCCAGATGCTTTCCACATGTTTCTGCCTTCCATCATCTGGGAAAAATCACAATGTAGTAGTTCCATTCTGCCATGCTGTACCATAATCTTTTAGTAATGGATAGTTTAAGTTTTGGGTTTGTTGGTTTGTTTTGTTGGTTTTTTTTTTTTTTCCTTTTAATCCTGACTCATAAATAATTTTGTTTCATAAGAAGAAATTTTTGGGCTGAGTATCAGTGGAGGCTGAGAAGAGGAAAGTATTGCAGTTGATGAAACGATACCTTTTTATAAAGCATTTTTTTATTACCATGCCATTCATTGTATAAAGGTGACATTTCAACATGAAACACTATAAATTATTCTGCATCAGCTTATAAAAATCTAGATTTTAAAAATTTAACAATCAATCAAGATGACATATAGGAAAATTCCCTGGAAGCCAATAAAAAGACTGTACAAAGTGCACCGCCCTGTACTGCTGCCCACTCCTTCTTGCTCCCAGGCAATGCTGCTAAAACCTGGCTCTCACTTCTGTTAGCATTTGGCCTCTCTGGAGAATTATGAAGGTGTAAAAGATCTAAAATAGGTATTTCACATAGCTTTCCAACTTGAAAATATGTCATCACACTGTCTTTAACTTAGACTTATTAAAAATACATGACAGCCTTGTGCTTTACAATGTTCATGATTATGTACATCTTGGAGATGTACTGAAAACACCATGACAACAGATTTCACCAGAATTTATCCCATTCCTAGAACTGATTAGGCAGTGCTAAATAAGAAAGCTTCTTTTGGAGCACCATGGCAATAACTAACAATAAATATGACTAACATAAAATTTAACAGACCAAACATGCATCTAAGATTAGCAAAGCAAATACTCCCTCAGTGAAACAGCCAGCAGAAGGCTAAGCAAAGTGAAAAGAGGAAAAACATAATAGAAACCTTCATAAGGAAAAAAATAATTATCGTGTAACCAAAGTATACAATTATCTAGATCACCACAATGGTTGCAAAGGGAACCATGACCTGCATGTTTAACAGTCAGACCTGCTATGCCAGAATCAGCTGTAAGTGCTCAGTCTGCCAGCGGCACATTAAACACAAATCTGAATTTAGGAACATGTAAAATTATTGAGCAATTGGACTAGATTTTGATCTAACTACATCACTTTTCCCTTCACCTTAGTAAATGGGTATCATAATGAATGTAGATATCACACTACAGGCAAAACAATTCACAAGTAAACCACACAAAGCTGGAATTACGATTTTTAAGTGCTCCACTTCAAACATGAACTTCAACCACTGTTGACCATGACAGATTTAGCTGAGAACAAAGTGATCTTTCAGAAGGTCAAGCAAACACAAATTGCTCAAAATTGCTCAAAATTACAGAGCTTTAAAGATGTTTAAGTAAGAAGTGCATGTCAACCAGACCTTCAGGCATTCATGAGATAATCTTCTGCTTGACTCCGATTATTTCCTTTAGTATGAAGAACAGCGGTTCATTTTAAAGAAAGGGCTATTTAGAGAATGCATTATGTTAGAGATTCTCAAAACACAGACCACAGAGCAACTTCTAATGCTCTGAACATTCTTTTAGGGAGCTGAATCTATTAGGAAGGTTCATCAATTTTATCTGAAAGGGAGCGTTTAGCTAAGTAGCAAACACACAACAGGATAGAGTCAAAACAGCAACTTCCATAGGACCATTATGAGCAAGGGAGTGGCAGCTAACTGGGGATGATGGGGAAGAGTATAGTAGTCCATGAAGGAATATGTGTTTCAGCACAGAAATTAATACTGCCTGCCTGGCCAGGTTTCTCTTGCACAGCAATCAAGGCAGGAAGAACAGAGGTTGTGTATGTCCAGGTAAGGTCTCAGGATTGTGTCAAGTGCAGATGGGGTGCAAGACAAGATTGAGGAGCTGGAAAGTATCTCCAGGTTCCACAGATCAGCCTCACCTTTGGATGCATATGCAGAAGACACATTCCTCTATGGATCATGGCAATTGAGCTATTTTAGGTATACACACTGAATGCAGAGCTAGAGCTCCAAATATTTTAACAAACAAGGAAAATATGAGCAAAGGTGTTATTTGACACATAAGGAGAACTATTTTATGCATCACAGTCTAATAATAAATTTAACTACTTTCTGTACAGGAAATAAGAAGCAAGTGAAAGAGCTGACTTGGTGTAGGTCCATACCATGACACTTAAAACACTGAAAGCTTAGTCCTGTTGTGGGTTTGGTGGGGGCAGAGGCAGGGGTTGCCAAGTATGATAGCTTCTTTAAGGCTGCTGACATCTCACATATGAAATCACAGAGACAGAGAAGATCATGTAGGCACAGTGCTAGGCAGGGAAGATTATTAGGCAAATATTTAACAATCTAAACCTTGAAAAAGAAGTTTGAAAAATGAGTTATATTCAGATGAGTTTTACTGCTCATATAATTCATAAAACTGCAATATTGAAGGTAAATAGTTCACGCAGTTGTAAACTCATAAAATACTATGCTCAAGATAAAAATTATCTGGAACCTAACAACTCTGTCTTCTTTTCATAAGCTACTGACCTTTATTTCTCTCAAGATGAAGTTCACAGTGGAATTAATCAATGACTAGCACACATATATCACTTACCTTGAAGTCACAGCTTCCATGAATTCATCAAGAAGATCGTCATAGGCTTGACCTCTAATTCTCTTGTGTCTCAGCCCAATATACAAAGGATCTTTCAGCAATTCCTGTTTTAAAAAAAAAAATGTTTGAACTATTACATGAGCAAGTTACAATACTACACTCTTAGTTAACAAGAAGGGGACAAAAATACAGTGTTTGAGGATTAACCCAAGCATATGAAGTACATACCAATTCATCCATCTCTACATTAAGACTGAAGAAACATAGAGATTAAAGAAACACCCTTTTTGTATCAAGGAAAAGGGATACCCTAGTCTCAAAGGAAGTGTATAGTTTCCAAGTAAAAAAGTAAAATTTACTCTGGGAAGTCAGGTTTCAAAAGTGTCTTTTAAAGCTTTAGTTAGTCATTTTCTATTTTTCTTTTATATCCTGAAAGTGCTCTGACATTTTAAAAAAGCCGTTTTTCTTAATTTTATCAGCATGTTTCACAAACCTCTCCCAGAGACCATCATTTCAACTGTTGATGAGCTGATATTCAGGAAATGTGCTGCTTTCTAAAATTCAATACGCCAAAACATAACCAAGCCTTTGCCCTTTTCCTTCCAAACTTTTTAGATTATCAGTTTAGATTCTAGAATTCTTCATTTCAGCTATCCATGTTCCATCAGTTGGATATGATTTCTGAATTTGTCTATGCTTAAATCTTGCACTTTTTCTTCCTTTACCTTTATGACTCAGACTTTCCCATGGTCCATAAAAACACTAAGCCTGTATCATGCCATGTCTTCACTACTAGAAGGTCAGATATATTTCCAAATTATAACTTACAAATTACTAAAAGTGTTCAAAGCATTTTACAACCACTTTTGACCATCCGCTTCAGCTACAGCAATTCCCCACAGCAAGTCTCACGCTTCCACTGGGTCTCCCAGGAACTCAGGTATAAAGACACTCTCTGCTACTATTTCTCACATGCCTCTGAAAAAAAATAAGCTAATTTCCCCATTATATGTTGTATGCAATCCTCCCACACGTGTCCAAACAGCTTGCAGAATAGGTCAGAAGCTTGACTAAATATTTTTCATCCAAAAATAAGATGAAAACCCAACAGGGTGGCAGTAATTTTTACACCAGCTTCAACTAGAAAAAACATTGTAAAGAAAAGTACAGACCAACTCACCTTCCAAGAGAGAGCCTTCTGAATGCAAAATGAAGCAAGAAGTCTGGAAAGCTTTCTCAACCTGATCCAGACTGGGAAACAGAAATTTGATTTCTGAATTTTAGAGAAGCACCTAAATTCCCATCCCAGCCTTTTTTTTTATGCTGTAGAATTGAAAAAATTCCTCTGGGCCACAAGCCCCTGTTAAAGATTGATTTGAACCAGTATGAAACTCAAAATCTTTGGTGGTATTCTGCCTCCCCTGGGAGTATCCTGATGCAGACCTACAGATAGAGATGTTTGTCTCTCCCTCACTTTTCTCTCCACATCCACAAAGAAGTAAAGATATAAGATTAGAATATTTTAAAAGATGAAGCAGGTTTAAAAGCTGAACTTTTTAATACTTGCTGTATTAATCACCAATTCAGAAAATTTTGTAATACATTACTTACAGCCATTCAGAAGTTGTTAGTTCAACTTTTTGAAGTGAAACATGAATAAAGCTCAAAATTAAAATTACTTTATAAATGAAGTTGAAGTCATTACACTGTAAGTATTTTATTTATTCCCTTCACCAACACAGTGTAGGAGTCATGCTTAAGTAACATAGTTTTTGAGGAAATAATTTTGCCTGTGTATTTACATTATCCTAAATATTCTAGCAGCAAAATCAAAATAATAATTCTGTACTTATTCTAGATCTGCAGGAAAAACTGGCAAGAGTTTGACCTGGTATCTGGCAAAGGAATTGTCCGGTTTGTATAGTCTTCTTTTTTTTATATAACCACTTCAAACTTTGTAGTCAAGAACTATTTCTGGAATTATTTTTTCATTTCCATTTTGAGTTTGCCTAGTTATTAAAAATGAATCTGAAAAATCAAGGATAAATATATATTTCTGGGAGATGAATTCACAGGAAGTGCAAATTAACTACTTAACAACATGAAATTTTAAGGCAAGTTTGGAGAGCCCATATGAGCTGTCTCATGCTTCCCACCAGACTGAGCACACAAGGTTGGGAAGAAGAACTGGCAAGCCTCAGGAGCCTCTGTCAGCAACATCATGGTAGGACTCAGAAACAGCAGACTCATTTCTAAAATCCCATTTCTACAGCTTTCCATGCCAGTAGGCTTCTGCTATTCCATGTCCTGTGCAAGGATACCGCATGTTCCACTGTCCAATTCAGAGTAAATAACTTAATTCCTTTCCAACTCCCCTAATTCTTCCTCCTTAATTGATTTGCTCTTTTCAAAGAGCTTCCACAAGCTTTTTATTAGGCAATGTCTGTTTTCTCATTTTATAAAACAATGCTCAAAATGAAAAAAAAAAAAAATCTTTGCTCCCTTTATTTTTTAAATTCTAAAGACATGTCTCTAAAACACTTCACGGCCAAGACTGAATCAGTCTGATTCCTTCAAGAAGGCAATTTAGATGGGCAATGATTCTGTGAAAGTTCAAGAGAAACAGGTATCGCATTACTCTGTTCAAAAAGTGCTAAACCAGACATGGGTCTGCCTTGAAACTTACACAGGCTCTTACATTCCTTTTGCTGCTTCTGCATTTTTCATGTCTGTGAGCTTTTAAATCTATAGTCAACACTAAAACTCAGAACTCCAAAGCAGTTCCATTTATAGGACCACTGTTTGAGCTTATTCACCTACCTTTGATGCTGAAATTTAATGTGAAATATTTAAAACAATTATTACAGTGTTTCTGGAGTATGTATAAACCTCTAGCCTGGGAAGTCTCACAAGCAGAGACAATTAATTCAGCAACACATCTCTGATGAAAAGCTTGGCCAGCTATATACTCAGAGTTCAGAATTCCTTTACAGCTCAGTGCATTCTGCTTAACAAATGTTACAGTTTGACATGAAATAGCCCCAAAAAGTTCCTTTATGGTCCTGTTTGGAACAACGTATGAAGAAACCCGTGGCGGACACAAAAGAATGAAACATTCAGCAAGTGAAAAGAACAGTGGTCACGTCTGTGCCCTGAGTGGCAAACCATTGTGGAGCTGCTCCCTTTCCAAAGGGCACTGAAGAATGAATAAGCTGCTTAAGCACATTATCCCCTTATTCAGGTCAACACCATGCAAACCGGGACCATGCTTGGTTTTTTTTAGAGGGTTCACACATCTTGAGAGATTAACATTTGCTACCAACTATTTCATGGCTTTCAAAACAGATTACCAAAAAAAAAAGTTCCATCGTACAATCGAGTATGTCAAACTGACATGATGATTAGGTACTTTTCCTCAGTGACTTGGGTTTCTTTTGTTACCCAGCTTGTTGTCAAAGCTTAAACTTTGTTTTGTTCTTTTGGAAATCCAATCTCCCTCAAAACATAACTCTCCTTTTTTCCAGGTTAGTGGGTTCGTTATGCATATTACATGATACTGAAAAAGTTGATGCCAGCTTATTTTTAGACATGTTTGTTCTAAGGCTAAAAAAAAAAGTTCTAAAACATTTAGGTTTACCAATGTGGTACATTCAAGCTTTAACAGAAATAGGGTTTTCTAAGAATAAAGGGCTTATTTGAAGTTCAGGCAGTGGAAATAGCATGTAGATCTATTTAGAATTAGCTGTGCAAAATAACGAGTTCTTTGAAGCACCACCTGAGTGCATTAAAACTGTAATGACCTTTGGGGGTTTTAAGAAAAAGGCAAGCCGTTTATACCATCTTACTCAGGGTAAAGAGATCAGCAAACCATCAAAGTTCAAGCAAGGCTGAGCCATGCACCTGGGTCTAAGTTAGCTACAAAAGCCAAACCGGTGAGAAACAGAAAACTGTGCACTTAAATATTTCATCAGTTGAGCACAAACACGCTGAAATGTCATTTATTCCCACACTTGGCACTGAGATGTTTCTTCGGAACAGATACATATTTTAGTGAACAGCTTCATGGAAAACTGGAGGTGAACATCTGCAAGACCCTGAGCCTTTCCACTGACAAATATGGAGCAGAGATTGCTCAGAACCAACCAGTGCCACCTAGATAGTGTTTGGGGTACGGTAATGCTTCAGAGAAGCAACTAACCCCATGCCATTAAAATGTCAAAACCCTCCAGCAGTTCTACACTGGGAAATGATTTGCACTAGAGCCACAGTTACAAAGCTAAAAGAGAGCTATATTTGTATGGGACATCTGAAGCTTTGGGACAAAGACATGCCACATGCCAGAAATTAAACACATTTTAGAGCATGATTGGTCTAACAGGGCAAACAGTTACCAAGAACACCAGTGGGAGGCCGCTGCTTTTTTAAGTCTTAGTATTTTCTTACATTAATACACTCTAAATTCTTTTTGTAACCTTCTTGTCTCAGTTTTAACAGGTTGGGGAAGGGCTAGTGAGCACAGGGAGGCTTCTGGTCTCCAGGAAAGTTGCATATTCCAAACTTTTTTTTTCCCCACAAGATTGAAATTTCATTTGATGTGAAACTTTTTCCAATAAAAAGAGTTAGCTGGTTAGGAACATGCCAAAGTTTTGGACTTAACTTCAGCTTCCATCGATACTCATTACCCAGCAATCAATCTGCATTCATTCAAATTTTTGGTTTGTAAGCACTAACACGCTGAATCACAATTTTCTGTCCTTCAAGAACTGCTTACAGCTGCAAAGTGTTTTTCATGGCATTAGAAAGACTGTACAAGATTTCAATTTATATTAGACTAGAAAGCCTTTCCTTTCTTCGAATAAGCTTATTTTGAAGTCTGAAATACAGAATGATGCCCTTAAAACATGTAACAAATCCTGTGTTTCCAAATGCTAAATGAATTTTGGAGAGTTGAATGCTGCTAATTGGATTTGAGGCTGTAGAATACTTTGCAGAAATAAGTTGCATAAACACCAGACCTCTGTCAACATATTTGCAAACGTTAGCAAGGGGCCTCTTGCACAAGAAAAAAGGAGCCTTATCCTCTGTTTCTCCCTAAAAGAAGGAGATCTCATCTTTGGGAGTCTCAGCTAGCACTTTATCTAGACATCCCCAAGACAGGTACTGGCATACAGAGCAGTAGCTCTCTTTCCCCCTTAGTTTCCTCCACTGGATCCTCCATAGGACAGGATGTCACAAAAGATCCCAAAACAGAAGGCCAAAAATGGGTATCACAATGAGTTGTTCTAGCCATAAAAAAAGGAGGAAAAACCCCACACACTAGACATGAGTTTTAACAGTTGAGCCCAGCTGTGTTCACCTTGCCAAAACCAAGTGGCTGTCAGTTCTTTAGAGACAAAGATACAGCCATACCATAATTACTATTTTCCCACCTGTAACCCTAAAAGCATCACTGAAAATTGTCCCTTGTCTGCTCAGACAAAATAGACACCTTCAGCAGTCAAGAGTTTAAAAGATAATACATTCATAGCACTCCTTTGTCATCAATCTCGAATGTAGTGCTTGAAAGGAAAAACTTTTTATGAAATAAAATTATTAGCAAAGAGTATTATGAATTTTTGAGACAGTTCAAATATAAAAATTATTAAAACCCTAGTGAAGCAATGTCCTCATGTAACAGAAAAGAAGTTACAGTATTTCAAATTCTGCTTAAAAGAATTTAAGGTTGTGCTAAAAATATAGAGAATATATTCTCTTTCATATATGCATAATGATACTATAGATTTGCACACTCGGACTAGACTTTCTCAATTATTTCTCCTTAAAGACAGGCTCCATTAATTCAATCCAACTTGTTCTTTAATTTCATGAGGTTATTAAAGTGTCAGTGTGACCTTTACATCCTGTGCTTGCTTCTGCTCAGGAAGCTTACTCATTTCTTAACCTGAGAGGAATTACCAGTTGTAGCTTTGAATGCTCACTGAACCCTGTTGCTTGTATCCCAGTTATTTCCCACGCATGCAAACAGCCTTGCCCAGCTGAAAAACTGTCAGCTCCAGCGAACTTTAACAACAAAATAAAAATCCCTCTAATGGCTGGAAAGAATGCTTCATGAAGGAATCTTGTAACACACTATGAAATTACCACAGCCCGTCCCCAAGCAAGAAGACTGCACAAAGCCAGGCTGTGCCAAGGACATTCTGTGGGATGTTTCCGGCGCATGTATGTGGCACTGAATAAAGGCCCCAGTGTGCGAGTGCTGCGGGCAGACAGTGGCTGTGTGCCCAGGGGCACAAGCCTCCAGCCCCCTCGCATGGCACCATCTGCCTGCATCCCTCCATCCCATGCCACGGCTACCAGAAGGGCCCTTCCAGGAAGTCACACTCATTCCTGTGGGTGAGTATGCAAAGCTAAAGACCACCCAGGCCCCTGAGGGCAACATTTACAAACATACCTGAGATACACAAATGTGTGGTTATGTGAGCCTTCATTAGCAAGGGAACACCAAGTGCAAAATCCAAAGACAGAAATTTGCAGCACCAAGGGGCAAGATGCACTTGATTTTTCAGATTTTTCAAGAGGCTGCTGTCTCCTCAAGTCAGACAATGCATTTGTTTTTGGGACATTGACTCACTTGTGTCCACAAGTCAGTTTGTGGAACCAAGTGACGGATGAAAAGGTCAAGGCTTGTTGATAGGGCAGGGGCAGAGAGCAGCGTTGCCTTCTAGTGTGAGTCTCTAGATACACCTGAGTCACTCTCATAGCTTAACTCCAAAATGCTGGGAATTACAAAATATTTTATAGAAAGCATACTTTTATAGAAAGCTTATCTTATGATTTTTAGGTGTAATTCAAGATTCCGGTGCACTTGAAACACACAAGACCAGTTACAGCCGGGGTCCGTCAATGATGCATATGCCTAAGAAGTTCCTTTCTAGGCTAACTTTTCCATTCCAAACAATCTGGAATTTACAATGACACCTGAACCTCTTTACTTGGTGGGCTTTGAAAACTACAAGTAATACACAGTACAGCTAGGCTAACTATATATTGCCATGCTTGATATTGAATACTAAAATTTAAAAATTTGTAAAAGCAATAATACATCTGACATCAGATGCATTATATCTTTTTCAGAGCAATTTGGCTTTTATTCCACCTGCTCACCTTTCCAGTACACAGTGTAAGAAATTCACACAGCAATGGCAAAGCTTTTTCAGTAAGTTACCATTGATATTAAAAAAATTCTTGCAGTAAATTTACTTGGACAATCTAGCAAAAACTGCTCTGTGCACCTTGATCTTTATGGCAGGCTCCAACCATGAAAGACCTGGGAACAGCTGAGTAGTGAAACATACCTCAACTACAACTTTGCTAGCCAACAGATTAAGCAAAAAAATAATGGTATTTCCCTGAAATTTAAATTTCATTGGAACCTTTTTTCAGGTCAAACAGCTTACACTGATGATTTTCAACCACTTTAACTTCTAAAAACTATTAGAAGTAAGTATCAGAGAATGGCCATCATGAGCCATGTGCTGTTCATAGTGAGAAAAGCAGGCATTTTCCTGAGGATTGGACTGGGTGTTGTTATGAAAATACTGTAATTGAAGAAAGAAAAAAACTGCCTTCAAAGTTAGCAAGTTAGCTTGACAGTTTTTCATACCAGAAAATAAAAAACTAAAAAGTTTTTCAATTCTAAACATACAATTGTGCCAACATCTTCTGTTACAGAAAGTTAGCTTGAAAACAAAAATAATAAATTCCTTGTTGGACTGATCTTTATAGCACTAGAGTTCTCCTAGTACTACACTTGTGTATCACCACCATAGGGATTCATCAGGTCCTTCATTCAAATCAACATTTAACTTATGCACCAAGTGGCAGCTGTGCCAAGCAGCTCATAAATAAGTCACATGATTACCAGGATGAAGGGGAAATAATTTCTAATCTTGGAAAAATACTGAAGAAAAGCATAGCAAGATCCATTTTCTGTGTTAATTGTGCCAATCTGAAAACAATGGAATGCTTTGTATGAATGGGGCACTGTCAGCATGGGTGGAATACAGAGGCTTCTTCACAGAACGGGTTCTCAAGCATTAGAACAGGCTGCCCAGGCAAGTGGTTGAGTCCCCATCCCTGGGGGTAATTAAAAGTACATGTGGCACTCAGGGACACAGTTTAGTCGTGGACTTGGCAGTGCTGGGTTAACATTGGGACCCAATGGTTTTATAGGTCTTTTCTATGATTCAACCTGCTACCAGAGCCATATCTAGCAGAGTTACTAAGGAGAACAGAGAGGCCTAATTCATTGTGTATTTTAAGAAAACAAAACAAAACAGCTAGATAAATACTCTGCATTATGTTTAACAGTCCGAGAGAACTCTCCTGATGTTAACATCTGCCTGCAAGGATAGGGACAATGCCAATTCCACAAATGCCTGTAATTTGAGTTGGAACTTGGAAGACACTCAGAACCATGGTTTTGGAGGAACATTTCATCAGACACAATTTTAGCGTGCATAACTCTTTTACACAGTAAAACTGAAAACAAATGGTTGTCTGCATGCCAGTGGCATTTCTTGAAAAACTTAATCATTTGCCTATTGAGAAAACAATAGTCCTGAAGAATCCAACATCATTTAGGACTTCAGCACATTGGACTGTATGTAATCACCAATATTTTAACATACAAACAATAGTCAGAAAGCAAAGAAATCTGAGAAATCTCATGTATTTTATTAATATAGTTTTCAGAAGAAATCTCGCAAGAAAACTCCTAAAACTCCTTCTGTCTACTTTCTATCAAATCTTTTACTGAATCCCAGAAAAGGCTCAGATGAACCATTAAGCTCCCGACACAACTGACCTCCCACAGGCACCACAGAGTTAACGACTACAATTTCTTCTTCATGAACCCCAGCAGCTACATGGCTAAAAAGTCACATGTCCTGTCACACATCAAGAAACATGGAACAATACCCTCACTGCTACACTTTGAAATATAGCTGATGGCTGACAAGAACTGGAAGCTATAGAAACAGATTACTGCAACCAAACTTTCAAAAGTTTATTGCTCTCAAAAATCATGAGGGATGACATGCTAACACCTACTTGAAGGTCCAGCCGTAAGTGCTTATAATAAATCTAAGATGGTGGCCAAACAATGATCTTTAAGAAGAGCCCAAACAGTGTTCATGGTAGCCTATATAGTACTCTAAAAACAAGTCCAGCCCCAGTGAAACAGTTTAGAGAAGTTGGAGATATTTATCATTTTTTTTTCTGCGAAGTTAGAGGAAGTGTAGCTATCTCAGTTCATTACTTTTTTTAGCTTAATCAAGAGAGTGACAAGATACAGCTTCTTGGGGTGATTCAAACACCTTAAATACATCAAACTTTTCTACACCATTTTTGCAAAGCAACAAACACACATCATTCCCTTTATGTTCATGCACTTACATTTACAGATTTTCTTTAGGATAGGTAGCTGGAATGTCTGAGTATAAAGAGTCATCCAGGTTTCAAAACCAGACAAAAATAAAGGCAAAAAACCCAAACAAACCCAAAACCAAAAAGCAAACTACCAACAAAGTGAATCAGCAAAGAGCAAAGACTGGTTGTTTTGAAGATGACACCAGTAAAGTTTTGTTATTAATCAGCAATATTCAGAAGAATGCCATCCTAGTAATTTTCCTTCATCTGAAAAATTTCAAAGATAAGATGAACCTTAAAAAACCCTCAAAGACCTTTTTCATTCATATTTAATATTCTACTAAGAAAGAGGATTTTGCTAATATTTTATCAGCTCACACATTATGACAGCAGAGTGTCTCAAGTCCATCAGATAGGTAATTGAACAGAATTTTAACATATCAATAGATACCATTTACAGAACTGAAAATCTTGTTCTAGGTTACCAGTATCTCTCATTTCTACACCAACAGTTCTGATATTTTGTTTTTATTTTCTTTCCATTCACACATAAATATAAATCTCCACCACTTGTTGTGACCTCTCCTCAGTTTTATTAAGCTTATGCCTATTTATTTAATTTACTTCCATAAGCTACTTCTACATGGTCCTTCCTTTGACCCTGACATCCCTGTCTCCTGTGCTGACACTCAGACATTTTCTTTACTAGATCCAAATGGGTTGGACCTCTTCCTGCATTGGCAAGTCACATCCACAGTGTCCCTTGGACTGAAAAAAACATGTTGATATTATTTTGGTGCTGGCATCTTAGCTATATATCTGTCTTATCACCAGTAAAAAAAAAAGGAAAAGTCATTCTGTGCACAAAGTAGACTTGCTAGTGCAAGGCCAACATTTGCAAGAGCACCTTTAAAATTCAAGTGTGACAAGCTTTGTCCCAGATGCTAGGCTGTCTTCTGTGGAGCCATAAATAAAACATATTTTCCCACCTTTTGTGGTAATAGCTATACTTATGCCCATTCCTTCTCTTGTCTTCTCCACTGCCTTTGAAATTGCTGAGGAGGTTGATAGCAGTTACTGTGAAAGCCAACAAAAACAAACACTATCTGTTGCTGTCTTCTGAGCATAAAGATTTGGAAATGTCCAATGTATCTTCAAACAAAGTCTGCCATGAATTTAGTCTATGGATATTCATGCATGCTATCCAAAATAAGCATTTCCAGATATTAATTTCTGCCCTCTTTCATAGATCCCCTTGCTCTGAAAAGTGAAGTAAGAAGAAATTAAACGGACTGACAGAACTGCCTGTAATATCAGTACACAGCTCATTCTTTCTAGTGTCAGCTGAAACTGAGACTTAAATCCTGTGTCACCATCTATATTCTTTCTTCTAACACCCTTCCCTTCTCAATTTCTCAGGTCTTAAAATTCATTACCAACATGTGGTTTGGTAAACGTGGAAATCTGAGGCACCACCTAGCTTTGTCACATTTTCCATGCTCTAATGAAATAGAACATTTCACAAAAGAAATAATCATAAATAGCAAATTTCACAACAATAAATTAACAGCTTCAGAAAATGAATATATTCCTAAACAAAATGACAAAGTTTAAAGGATGACAATGGATCAAAAGTAGCAGACAATTTTTGAGGTCTTCTCATGCACTAAGCAGTGGAATGGCATTTCTCAAAGAGCAGTAAAATGACACTTCTCAAAGATAACAAGAGTTTGTTTAGTAAGAGGTTGACATAAGTTCAAAACCAAGTTTTAGTCTCTGTAGAAGTCCCCTGAGTCACACAGTAACCACTTCAGACACAGAGCAAGGCAAGTGAAGTGCAAACTGAGTATGAATTTATGTCAGCTAACTTAAGAACCTATATTGGATACTTCTACATCTAAACTAGTCTAGGCCCTTTTCACAGTCAACAAGTAAAAAAAAAAAAAGATTAAAAAACATTTTAAAATACAATTTGTCAGAGTGGTTTAAGACAGTTCCTCTACAAGAAGCAGCTCCTGTTCCCCTTACAAAATTAGCATAGGAGGATTAGCTTAGGTTCAGATGACTGTCAAGCTCTGCAACTCTTTTTAAGTCTTTCTGAGCTTACCTAGTTTGGCCCCAGACTCTCAAGACTAATAATTCAAACACAAGGTTATAACTGTTCATTCCACTGAATCTTAAGTATGGGAAAGAAAGAGGCAAAAACATTGCTGCCTAAGTGGGTATACCAGAAAAGTCTAGATTTGGGTTTAGTACACAGGCAACATGGAAAGGCTGGATGGTTACAAGAAGACTGCAAACACAGCTTCAGTATTTTATGAAAGCATAAGAGAACTTAGGAAAGGCAATTTAGAATGATGGTGGATGTAAGTCTGGCACTGAAATACATAACAATATATTACTTTACACTACATGCATATTAAAAAGATAATATGTACTTGAAAGTCTCTTTTAATTTAATTATACTAGAACAACTGCATGAATTTTTAAAATTGCAGTAACCTTTTGTTGTACAATAACAACAGTAAGTCCCTGGTGAAAAAAAATCTTTCCCTGTTGTTTTTTTATTTATTTAAAAAGGACTGTAAGTATTTTTGCTACTGACAGGAAATTAAGATCAAGGTATTTTTCATCCTCCTATTAGGGCAAAAGAAGATGAGCACTAAAACAGTAGTAATGTAAACACAGAATGCCTTTCTACTGTAATAGTAAAGAACAATGGCCATTACAAGTGACATTAAAGAAAATGCTGGTAGTGTACACATTATGAAACCAAGAAAAATATTTAAAGAGAGTAAACGTTTAAAATCCAAGCCCATTTATATCTGAGTTTTATTGGTGAAAGTGCTGGTGCTCACAGCTGCTGATGTATGCCTAACAAAATATGAGAAAAGCAGCTAAATGAAAACAAGAGAGAAGATGCAATATGTTCCCCTGGGAACACCATGGTAAAGAATAGCAAATGATCTTCTACATTTTCAAATAAGTCAAAACTTTTAACAGCTCTAAATAGTGTGGGAAATGCTGTTCCCCTCTAGGCGCGACTTCAGAAAAGGGGTAGGCAATGTTCTGTGTTTCAGCTCTCTTAATACATCATTAGTAGAATGCATCCCCTAGGAAGCACAAGACATTTGCACACAGTCTTCTTGAAGGTTTAATATAACCATGGAAATACACAGTAAGACAGAAGATACAGAAGAAACTAATTAAAAAATTGCAGAATGCCATGGACAAAGTAGAAGACAAAGAGGCTGTCTCTAAAAGACTGAAACACACTGGGATCCTCAGTATCTTGGGTAAATCTAGATTTATTACTACACTTACAAATTCTCAACCCATCTGAGTTAAAACACTAAGTAAAAATAACTTTTGAAATGTTCAAGTTGTGAATGTATTACCAGACATATTGCAGCTTTCAATAAGAGCATTAAAGAGCAAGAAAAGGAAAAGTCCCAAATATTACTAAAGAACATCACCTGTTAGATACTTGTAATCTGCTCAAACATGTCACCCACCAGTCCCTGCACTGAGGGAAAATGGTGGCTCTTGTAAGTACCATCCCTTCATCAGATCATTCTTTAGGTCTGCAGGTGTAATATGGATGCTGGCACAGCTCCAGGTGTTTCTGATATTTAAATAAAGCATATTTAGGAGCAATTGATGATGCCATATTTATTTTAGAGGTGGAACCTTTTGAAACACACTGGAAAGACGACAGTAAACCCCTCAGTTTTAAAACATGGATCTATAAAAGTAGATGCACTTGTCCATTCCCTCTTCTAACACAAACTCAGTCCACTTCAAATAACAGAATAGATTTAAAAGGAGACTACCAATTCTGACAAAATAAAACAGCATGGGTTTTTTTCTCCTTCACAATGGGCTAGATAGGACTTTAAATTCAGAAATTACTTTACTTTTCAGTACTTCTGAACACTGAAAGAGAATAGAAAATATTTGTCATTGACTCTAGGAAAAGTAGTATCCAATTGCACTATTTTCTTGCCAGCTGGAAGTTCAGAAAGGGGAAGAAAAAGGAATGGTCATCTATCTTCCCCTTTGCTCAAGTGCTGCCTGTATGCTACCAGGGAAGGCAGTACAGCAGCAAGATCTAAGGGGGGAAAAAATCCACTTGTGAAACAGAACTTAACAGGTAAAGGAAAGTGCAATTATCTCCTACCAGACTGGCACAGACAGGCAGCAACCAAAAAATAAAAACCCCACAGAATATTTACTTCATCAATAGTTTTACAAATGCTCATGCCTGGAACTCACACCACTGGGCCACAGCATTACTTCTGAGCACCTTCCTTGGCCTGATTGTTTTGTGGAACATGTTAAAAAGCCTCTTTTCATCAGCCAGGTTAATTTGGTCAACAACATGTTAACATACCTAAATGAAAAACTGCGCATCTGGAAACCTGTTTTGATCACACATAGTGTCATTTGTATTGCAGAAATATGCAAAACTACTATGGAACACACTGGAGAATATAACCTAGAAATGAGATTCTCATATATGCACCAGATACAAAAATAGACTCTTTATATATAGACAGGACCAATCTCTGTTCATAGAATTCAGGAAATGTTATGACTATGTTACAGTAAAAACACGGAAATGTTGTCTCCAGTTTTAACAATCATCATTCACAGGGAAGGCAACAGGACCTTTTTAAAATCAGAGAGCATAATCATTCCCATTGCATATTTACTACATTTTTTAAAAAGTGTAGAAGTGCCACTACTCTACATAGGAATGCAAATTGTGATTGTCTTTTATTTAGAAATCCCTGCAGCTGTGCACAATTTAAATTATTTACTTGCCACATTTATATCTTTAAATTGATAAGGTATGAAATTGCAGGTTTCCTCTATAATCAGTTCTCCACTGTCCAGGTTTCTATTTTGGTTGAAAAATGAATAATAAAAGCAGATTCGTTTCTGTTTTCTCAACAGTTTTCATTTGCACATTTATGTGTAGATATTCCTCGAGAATATGAATCTTGGAAGGCTGGTACTAATTCTTACAACAATTGGAAATAATTTGGGGAAATACAGAAAGCTAACTAGGATAAGATGAAAAACTGAGCTTGAATTTGCACCTCAGCTTTTCTGGATTGCATATTCCAGCCCAGATGCCTGTCATTCCTCCAGAGGAGTCGGAACTGCCAGCCCAGGCACGTTCATTGACCTATTATGGGTAACTGTGAGAACCATCAAATTCCTACATTTCAGTATTTTAATAAGTTAGGAGAAAAAAATATTCCAAAGCAAGCATGCAGGAAACAACTTGAAACAGCAGCCCACAAGTTCCTGAACTGTCACAGATGAAGGAGTAGCTGCCCTAGCAGCTGCCCTGCATATTTCTCTCTTGTGCACTTTTCAGTGATCAAGAATTACATAGGTTGGAAAATACCTTTAAGATCATTAAGTCCAGCTGTTAACCCGGTGCTGCCAAGTCCACCACTAAACTATGTCTCTAAGCACCTCAGCTATATAGCTTTTAAATACCTCCAGGGACAGGGACTCTACCACTTTCCTGGACAGTCTGTTCCAACGCATAGCAACCCTTCCTGTGAAGAAATTATTCCTAATATCCAATCTAAAACTCACCTGGTGCAGCTTGAGGCCATTTTCTCTCACCCTATCTCTTATTACTTTGGAGAAGAGACCAACAGTTATACAAATAAAAAACAGTTCAGATAGTCATTTATTAAAAGCAAGCTTGCCAGGATGATTCACCTGCACCTTAAGGGCATATATATGTGACCAGTCAGCTTTTTAGCTATGTTTACAAAGGGCAAGAGAACGTTTGTGTGTCCAGCTTCCTCACAGCCATTGCAGCTGCAGCTGGAATGACTCCTGACCCCTGGGCAATCCGTGTGGCACTGTCCCAGTGCTCAGAGCACCACGATGTCTTCTGCTAGAAACTGCCCTGTGTAAAAAAGTCCTTTCAATGTGAGCTGTCTTGGCTCTTCCACATTGTGTGAAAGTACTACCTGAAAGAGTTGAATGCTTTCTACCTAAACTGAAATTTATGGTAAATGGTTTAAGTTTAAATGCTAACACACAATCTTTCCAGATCTCCCACAACGGGCCATCGCCAGTATTGAATTTACACATGTGATCAGTTTAGAATTGGTCTGGCAGCCATGAGCTTGTCAGAGCTTCCCTTGTAAGGTATCAGATAAAAACAGTTCTCATTCCTCTGCTAAGCATCCAGTATTAGATTAAAATTTTTATGGTCAAAAGAAACCCTTTCACCATTGGTTTGACTTTTACATAACACAAGCCATCAGTCTTGCTAGATTTCATTACTACTCTGTCTGGAGAATAGTACTTTAACTAAACCATGTCTCTTTTGTGACCCTTGAACAATAAAAATATTGCCTCCAAGTCAATGATAAAGATATTAAACATTGCAGAGCTGAAAAAAAAATCCTGAGATACCATAAACCCACAAGTATTTTGTTATTCCTCTCAGAAATACATATTTTTAAATTGTATCTTCTCCAGTAACACAAGAGGCCTGCTTTGCTTTTTCATTGGTATAGCTTCTGAAAAGAAACAGTAAGAATTCAAATGTCTTTCAAAGGTACAAAATAAGTCAACCAAAAATCTGTAAATGCTCATTAGACCAGGTTCATTGTATTTTCAATAATAGCCTGACCTTTAAACCAATCTTCCTGATTATTTCAATTTATCCCAGATATACCTGGGAAAAAATAGTACTTTCTCTGCACCCAGATCAGCATGGTACAGAAAGCTTTTACCAAAGTTTTTTTTAAAAGAACTGACAAAGTTTTATTTGGACACTCCAATTCAAGGATCTTGACAAACTTTAAAAGCTTTTTTCAACATACTAATTTGCTGTTAATAAAATGGAAAATAGGACTTCTTGCCAAGATAGATAAAACTTATATTTAAGAAGTATCTACCATATTTATAGTGACAATCTAATACTTCCATCTGTATAATCACTAAGGAAAAGCATCAGGAAAAACAGAAAACCTCATTCTTACTATTAATAATTATTTTCGTTAGGTTACTTTTCTTTAGTGTCTTTTGCTTTTTTATTGCCTATAAAGACAGTTTTTGACCTTGTTTTCTATTACTAGGACTTGCCATTTGTTTGGTTTTATTAAACTGGCAGTTTTCATATCCCTGTAAGCCAGACTGATTTTTAACCAACCATGCTTGTCTCAACATTGTTTATTTTGTGAGAGTTTATTCACATCTTTTAAGTAGAAAACAATCATCACTCACATTTTGATGTTTAAATGTTTCCCTTTGATCCAGCTTGATTATACCCATCATCCTTAAACCATTCCTCTTCCAGTGCTGAACGTGTTTCAGGTAGGTCTCCACTAAATTGCAGCTGTTTATATCTCGACAATTATTCATTTTTCTTCTACAGTCTATTTCTTTAACCATTGCAAAGTGATTTAACATATTCTATATTCTATAGGTATTAACATATCTACAACATTAGATGAACACTCAGGATCCAGAGGTCATATCACCTCAGGATTTCCAACAACACCTTTCATATCAGCACTCAGACTAGTGCCTAAGTATGTTTTAATTGTGTTGAAATCCCACCTAAGAAGCACCATCCTCACACCTAAAAAATACATGACTATAGGTAAGGCATAACTTTTAATGAGATTGCCATGGTTTGTAGTAAGTAACTAGCAGTACTCCAAATAATATTTTAAATGCTTTGAATAAAAATGTTCCTCAGTAATTACTTTTCTTGTCAATGTCTTACAAAACAAGCCTATTATTTTTGGCAGCAGTCAACACTCTATCAGACACTCAGTCCCACACCGACTACATGGAACCATTTACTAGTTTGGTCACACGGGAATTTCTATCCATTTTTAACCCATAAATAAGCAGTCAATTTTTTACCCATAAATAAGCAGTTTCCATTTCTCTTGCTTATTATCTAGGCAATTGTATAAAAATGCTCTAATTGCTTTTCTTTCCTTGATTTTATGAGTAACAGGATAATACCCTGGCTAAAAATACCTCTGCTAAAACAGTAAAAAGGACTTTAATAACCATCTCAAATTGAGTGAGTTGCTCCTCAAAGTTAGTAGTTTGAGTTCTGTACACAACAAAACAATACAGGATGAGAGCTTGTGAAGCTGGGTTTTTTTGCAATCTGTTTTAGTGTAAGAATTAATCTTTCTGGAGAATTTGCAGGTTGTGCACCTCCGCATTATAGTTGCCAAAAATACATTTTTTAAAACTGCCTTTAAAGCAGCGAGGCCCCCACAGAATAGGAGAAGGAACTAATCTAAATGGAAAACATCTGCACATTTCAAAAAACAAGTTCAGCATAATTATTATTTATATGTGCACAAGTAGTGAGAATGATTTCTATTGTACCTCATCATGGAAAATCCTGACTAGACTAAGAAAATATAGCCTAAAAATACAGTTATTTGTTCAAGAGGTTTAACTTTTAAGATGAGGAATTGCAGTGCAACTCCATGCCAACTTGGGCTAATATAATCAGCTTAGCCAGAAAAATGTGAATTCTTTTTGGTAATTTCAGTTCTCTGTAGTGACTCAGCACCTGGTTACATGAACGTAAGTGTTAAGGAGGGAACAGGGATGTGCTACTGGGTGAGAGGGGGGGTATTAGAGGGAAGAAATTAAGAGAGATGGTGCCCCAGGATCCCTGACTTTGACTAAAGGAACCTGGGAACTACATCCAAGCTCCCATTAATGAATACTATCAGGCTCATGTAGTCTGATCAGTTAAGAGGTACAGCAACAAAGTCCCACCTGTTCATATTCCAAGAGCAGAATTCAGAGGTCTCATTCCCTGTGGTCCTAAAATAAGAGGTCATATCCCAAAATAAAAAAAACCCAAAAGGCATCCTCCTGATCAGAAGGTGTTTCAGAACATCAACAAACTTCAGGTCACACAAATTTTATGCACATTGTAATACTTTGTATGTGCCACTCCTTCATACACATTGAACTCAATGCTTAGTCACAAGAACAGTGACATGAAAGTTGGGCTATTAGCATGGATAAGCCAGCTTTGCTGTTGCTGTGTGTATATGTAGATGTTTGATATCTTTCAAGCAAATAATATGCTCCAGAAAATTTAAAATTACAATGAAACACAAGCATAAAGCAAAATGAAAAGCCTATTGAAGTATCAGAAGCAGCTGATGCAATTAACTGCCTAGAAACATTCATTAATAGATTACAAAACTGGCCCAGCTGCTCAGACCAAAATTAAAAATACTTTCTAGCTAATGAATTGTATATGATTTGATATGGTTACTTGCTACAGTGTTCAGATACATCTCACAAGAAAGCCTGTCCACTTTTAGAACGTGGCTCTGAGGGGACAGAGAGAGAGGGGAGCAGACACTTCTCGTTCACTGAAGCTTTCATGATGTGTTGTCTAAACGATCCCACTGGGGCAGGGGGTGAGGATGTGTGTATAAAGCTGATGATGCACACACCCAATCCAGCAATCCAGAAGCCCCAGCTAAATTTACTGATGCAGGAATGCTGTGAAATCTGTAACACATCATGCATAAAGTTTAACGCTTGTATCATTTATAATACAACGTGTTTACTTCTACAAAAGCATAAATATATTGAAAGTGTTTTTCTTTTTAATTTGACATCAGTCAGAGTCTTCAAGTATTCAAATATTCTTTAATATTCTTTCAGACAAAAAAAAAGGAAGATCGGGGCCAAGTAATTAACCAGTAATCCCAGGAGTACTGGAAAGAAGAGCGCCAATTTTCAACAAGTTTAAATCTCTGCATTTCACACAAATGGGAAGCCAAGCTAAAGAGGGTAAGGTCCACCTTCTTGAAGCACTAGAACCTCACCTGGGGAAAATCTGTAGCACTACAGTGCTTTTTATAACTAAAGTGAATGTACAGCTGAAATATGTAGACACACCTTGCCAGCACAGATCAGACTATAGCTTCAAGCAGTTCAACAAAACGAGGGGCACACTTACTCTGAATCTGAATTCAGAATTCACATCTGAAATCAATGCAGAGAAATTCTGTGATGGAAGTGAAGAAAGAATGCTTCCTTAAATTGTATTTTTACCTTATTTTTTCATTCATATTTTACCTCATTTATCATCCTCCTCTTCTTGAGACCAAATTTTCTATACCACTTTTTAACATCTACAATGTATGCAGCACATTTTTAGAGACAACAGTGTCCTTAATTACTTAAACCTTACAATGCAGTCTACACTGCACATTAGGATGAGTATATCTACACTGTGTACTAGGATGAGACATTTTCCTTACGACTTTTTCGTTTGCGCAGAATCAAATCCAGTATTGTAACAAAACCCCCTACCATTTATAATTCCACTTTATACAGTTCCCTTCAAATAGCTAATACTACACTTCAGAAAAGGATTTACCTCATTATCTGTTCCCACATCCAGCATCACTGGTAGACACTCATGAGGTTTTACTCCTCCACATGCCGTATAAAGTGCCAGTTTACCAACAGGAATGCCCATTCCATAACAGCCAAGGTCTCCAAGACCAAGAATACGTTCACCATCGGTCACCACAATCGCCTGGAGAAAGAAATAAAGGCACTGTAAAAATCACTTCTTTACTTGTACGTACTAAGTATTCCATTATTCTCTTACCATCACTTTTTATTTTATGTGTAAAAATTGTAACAGGTGCAAACAAATCAATAGTATGACAAAAGCGAATAATTGTTTTATTCTATTTTACTGTGGGTTTGTTACACTATTTCAGACTCTTGCTTCACTGTAAATGGGACTTTCATATAAAACTTTTAAGAATACATGAGAGAGGTGTTTAGTATTACATTACAAGAGAACTGGCATTGTTCCCTCTCACATTTTTCTGTCAACAATATGAAAACAGAATAGGAAGGGAAAGGAAGTTATCCATAAAAAAAGAAGAACCACAAACTCCTGGGTTTTGTCATGTCTGTTTTCAGCAGAACCAGAGCCAGCCACTCCTACTGGCCTTTGTCAGGGCTGTCTACAACCTCCTGGTTCTTACCCTTCAATGATGTATGTCCTCTTCCCTTGAGCAAATAACACACTCCATCAAACTTATACATATCAGGAAGCATGTGTTTTCATTGTCAGAAATATAATAACTTAGTAAATCCCAAAAACTGTCTATGCTAATAAGAAAGACTTTCCATATTAAAGGAGAGAAGTGCTCAGTGTGGCAAACTGCTGACAACACAATCTCCTTGTAGTACTCAGTGACAAGCCATTTTAGCTGGAAATTTAATATTTCTTGTGAGAGAGCTTATGAAGCACTGTAAGTGGAGAACTGTTAACTCAAACACTAGAATGGGGCTGCCAAGAGGTCTTGTAGGGTCTCTACCCTTGGAGATACTCAAAACTCAAAGGCTGGACATAGCCCTGAGTAACCTGTCCTCGCTGATCTTGTTTGAGCAGGAAGATGGCCTAGATAATCTCCAGAAGTGCCTTCCTACCTCAGCCATTCTGTGATTTCCTGAAATGTAGAAAAAAACATTCAGGGCTTTTTGTTTTCCATAATATTCAATGTAAGTGACCAATTAATCAGTAAAGGATGCCTATAGCTAAACAAGTGCTTAAATGCCTCAAACTTTGACTGCAGCAGCATTCTTTCTGTTGAAAAAATCAGCTAAGAAATCACCAACATCTAAACTGATAAAAAGCTTATAAAAAATACCTTAACCAAGTCATCTTGGGTACAAAACAGCATCAGCTTTGTTACGAGACTAAAACTGGACTTACCTTGATGACACTTTCTGGCCAGGATTTAAGCATTGTAGCAATGTGACCCCGGTCATGGATAGAAATAAAAAGACCTCTGCAAATAAAAAAAGTACTCATATAAACAGGTAAAAAAATAATTATAAATCAGTGTAATATAAATAAAGTATAATTCAACTAAATAGTACATTAAATCTATGCAAATGTGTTTCCAACATACAAAAATTCAGTTTGATAATAAGAGCTCAATTTTGTATGAATAGGTAAACGAATCACTTGCATTTAAAAATCAGAAAACAGGTAACTCAGTAGAGCTTTACTAAGCAGAGAGAACCTGTAAGAGTCCTTTCTGGAACCAACTCGCTCAGTACCTGGTCTGTTCAAATGTGTTCACTAGTTGACCCTGACCACAAAATGAGTTCCTCTTATGACAGTTATCACTACTGCCCCAGCAGTCCTAACATTTACAAACAAGAATAGGCTGAAGCTTTAAGCTATGAACAAAACCTGAAATAAGCCATATATTATCATTACATAAATAAATCAGGAGCATTCAGCTATGTGTTAGAAAACAGTCTCCCTGTTTCATTAGATGCCATTTTCAGTTACAAAAGTGGGAAATTTTCTTCTTGACAGTGCAAGAAGATCCTCAATACTGAACAGACCAAATCTTTACTCCAAAGAGATTTTAGTTCCACCAGCACAAAAAAGTTTAAAACAAAATGATAGAAAAG
Source organism: Coloeus monedula (assembly GCF_965178545.1). Lineage (NCBI taxonomy): Eukaryota > Metazoa > Chordata > Aves > Passeriformes > Corvidae > Coloeus > Coloeus monedula. The sequence goes on along the minus strand of NC_138782.1, from coordinate 85,108,917 downwards.
TGTAATTCTCAATTCATTTTCTGCTTATTACATAAGCAAAATCAACATAGTATCTTATTCTCCTATTCAACATTTCATTCTTCATTTACTTTACTTGTAAGGTAGATGTACATTCAGATCCACTCAGACTTAATTTAATTCCATTTTTTTATCTACTTTTTTCATGTGAGATAGTGGAAAAATGCCATCTCTCAAAATCCATGAATGCACTTAAATGCAATCTCTCAAAATCCACAAAGAAGACTTCAATGAAGAGGCACATGCCAAAGATGCCTTCTTGTGATAAAATTTTTCATTTGTATGTATAAGGCATTGTCTTCTAGAATTATTCTAAAGCATTTCCCTTTGCCTATTTTAAAAATTTTAAAGTAAGAATGAGAGAAAATTATTGAAAAAATAATTTAAATCTAAGTCTAGCAGAATATGACCATATTCATACAAGTGGATCATATAGTTCTAAATAAAACTAATAAATCTGGAAAATGCTTGTCAGATATGACTGCACATATACCAAGTCAAGCAAAAAATCTCCTGCAGTGTTAAATGCATACTAACCAAGACAGCAAAATTAGTCCCAGCACTATATTTAATTTCACATGTTTATATATTTAAAACATATTAGATGGTATTTTATACATAAATTACTATGTGATTTATATTTTTATATTGAATTTTTTATTTAATTTTATATTTAAGTGTCTTCTTTCCCTTTTTGATGTCAAAAATATGCAACAGAAATTCTTTATTACTTAGGAAAAGCAATGTAAGACATGCTGTAATTAACCAAAGTATTTAATTTTATGCATTTTCTCCTAGAACTAGAAATTCTCTCATCCTGGCATTTCCAATTAATTCTCCTTCTGTGTCCGTTTCCCATACTCAGAACTAACACACCATGCGGATATTAATGTATCTCAGTTGTTTCTTAATAAGTAGCATTCATCAGCAAATTAATTTCTCCACCACACTGGAAGCGACAGGTCCTCAGGGACAGGAGGGTTAATTTCATGACACTTTAGAAAAGTTCTGGTATTTACTGCACACAAGCATATCTATTTGTGAGCTGGCTACCTGAAAAAATATGTCCCTTACAGTGAAATACCATAAAACAGCAAAGAAAAATAAATGATGCTTCCTTTCTGGTGTATTGTACCTTGAGTCATTTTATAAAACATCCTGTAAACTGTTAAATCATTAAGTACATCTCATCAAAATTGCTAGCCTCAGAGACAGCTGTGACAGATGAGTGTGTGAAAGCAAGCATAGAGTGCTGGAAGAAAGCTATCTTGTGGGATCACTCCTCTCCTTGTCTCCATTCTCCAATTTACACCTACCTAAAAGATTTGTGTTAAATGAAGCAAGATTTTGTATTGATTTTCTAAAGAGTCAGAGTCCAGCCCAGTGTGCCTAAATAACCTCTTCCTTGAAGGCTAGGGAGAGAGGTCACCATGGAATAAATTCCCCAGCAGAGGAAAATAAAGGCAGGATGGCTGCTCCAGAAGGAATTTTGTTAGAACATTTGTAAGGACCTTTGAATAAGTATTGAGAGCGTATTTCAGAAATCTGTTCAAGCAGGATCAGATTCAAGCCGCAACAGAAAATAGAGGCTGAGGTGTAAATAGTGATGTTAAAAGCATTTCACTCCCCTCTTTCTCCCCATCCCTCCATTCTTTCTGTAGTTTAGTAAAACATTTCTGGACACACTGGCCTGACCAAGAAGATGCTCTTAGATTTAAGGGAACGGAATAAGTGAGAAGAATTTTTTATTCTTTTATCTGGATCTCTTTTCCTGATCCTTCATTTCTTTAACTAAAGCACTTTTTTCCTATATGTATTGTCTGCAAGTAGATACAGGGGGTTGGTAAGAGGAACCCTGGTCCGCAAAGGTGTCAGCCACAAGAATACTCAGACTATATTACTGAGACCAAATTCACTGGCAATTCTACCTGCAGACAGCCATCAAAAGGTAGCACTACATGTGTTTTTTTTCTTTTTCATGAGGTCATGCTGTAGCCAGGCAAAGAAGCAACTGCATAAGGTTATTATAAGTGGGATAGGGCTGACAAGCTGAAAAGGTAGCCAGCAATTTGGCTACCTAGCAGACATTACAGTCATTACAGTCATTTTTGGGCCCTCATAGCACAGCTACAAGAAGAACAAAGCACGAGGCAAGGTAGATGATTTAAACTGGATTCAGTTCTATATGGATTTCAGTCCAGAAATATGACTGAATTATCCATTTGAGAGTGTTGTTAATAACAAAAATAAGAACGGTCATACCAGTGACGCACCCCCTGCTCTGCTGGATGAGGAAGAGATGGCCTGCAGGATGTACACCTGTCTGACAATGCACTTCAGGATGGGGTTGTAAAGCAGACAGACAAGTAATATATATAATCACACAGAGAAAGAAGCAAGATACAGGGAAAATGTTATGAGGAAGAATATGCTGCTTGTTTTTCAGCATGCACATATTTATGTTTCTAAGAAGAAAAGCAACTCAGGAGGGAGCAGGGTTAAGTTCTCCTGCACACATTACAGAGCAGTCCAGGTTGGCAAGCTCACTGGAAAAGCAACTGTAGGTTTTACAACACAGTATGGTCCTTTCTATTTTAACTGGTATCTCAGTTATACAGATTATCTTTTCTTGCAAGGCAAGAAGACCAATCACCAAAACTGTGAGTTAAAACTGACCTGAAGCTTACAGCCTCAGATCAGTCTTCTAATTAATGTGTTCATTTTGAATACAGCACAGTGCAGATTGACATAGTACTTGCCTGAGCACATTTGCAGAAGCACTCATCTAGTGCCAGTTTGCCCCAGTCAGCCCTCAGCTCAGCACTGGTTTATACCAGCCTGTTGGAAACCTAGAGTGCAGGGAATGTTTCTCTGTCTGTCCTGAGGGGCCCATCCCTCCAGGGAAACACTGTTTTTAACCTTCATCCATGGAGAGGGCTGCCAAGGCATTGGGACAAATTAGAATCTACAAGGGTGTGAGTTAGGTGGTAGTATAATATATAGTTTGTTACAGGGTGAAAAATTTAGAATTTTAGGCTTATTAATATGGTAAGTAGATGAAGACAAGATGGAGGACTCCTGTCGTTTTTCAGGTCTCTTCCTTCTTCTTCATCTACTCCATTTTCTGCAGTGTTGGTAGCACAGAATGATTGGTTAGGCAATGCCGCAGTACATGGCTACGTGAATGGATAGTTCATTAGGCATTGGTAGAAAAGTCAAAATAATGTACGTTCTTGATGACAATTGGGTGATTTACCTTTAAAAGGGCCTTGAATTTCCTGTATCATGTCTTTTGGTACTTTCTCTGCTTCATGCTATGTCGGCGGCATGTAAATTGCTGATAAGATATAATAAACAATCTGAAGACCAAGAAGATCCAAAAGTCCCATTCATCTCTTACTCCTGGCAAGGACTTTCTCCCCCATCTGGGGAGGACATGTGGGGGTCGAGAACCCGTACACCAGCCCAGCCAAAGCAAACACTGCCAGTGACACACCCACTTTAGCTAGCCAGAAAATGTAGGAAACTACAGCAGAGGAATAATTTGGCAAAGAAGTAACTATGCCTCCTTTCTTCTCATCACACCAGCAGTAAGACTGAAGAGTGAGGGGGGAGCCCACATGAGGACATCAAGACCCACTCAATAAAGGCTGGATCTATTTTGGGTCACTGAGCTCACTACACTGTAGCAGATTTTACCAGTTATGTGGAGGTCATGCTACAGCACAAGATTTGGGTCTGTTTTATTAAAATTCTGATCTATGAGAAAAAAGTCAACAGAATTAAATGGAGCATTTGTTTATTATGCTTCAAGGAAGCAATGTTCTACCAGCAACGTATTTGTCTATTTTCTATTAAAGAACAGTTTAGGAAAATGTGTCATTGTAACAGAATAATCCTTTCTTTCCTCTTCTTATAACAACAGGAGGCAATCTTAACATGTCTCAGAAAATGCCAAACATGTTTAATGAAAAAAAGTTCAAACTTTTCTCACAACCCTACAACCCTACATATTCAAAACTGTTATTTGAATTATGAACTGTACATAGAGTTACAGTAGAGGTGACTTCACTTCCCCAGGCAGCCTAAACCAACAAGCTTAATAATAATAACAAAAAAAAAAAATCTCAGGGGCCAGACACAGTTTATTTCTGAGCCTAGACTCTTCCAAACTCCTGCACTTGGCAAGAAAGAGGCAAACTACTTCCCTGGTCCCTGTTGAAATTCCCTCGTATTTTTAAAATAATAAAAACCAATACAATACAAACTCTGTACTAGGAACTAAGAGTACCTGTATCCTCCCCAAAAACATCCTGCTCTTTTTTCACCACATTTCCCATTGTGACAGTTTAATACGGTCTCATTTCTTCATATAAAATGTGCTCAAAGTTTTCATTACATCTTACCGTAGCAGGTTCCTTTGCATTGCAAGACCACTGAGGCCTAATAAATACAAGAGATGGGCTGATTTGAGAAATGCAGTTGTTGACAGATTTTTTTATTTTCTTTACCTTTCCCTTTGTACAGGGATGAATTTTATTACTTTGCAATAGACAGGTATATTTTTCAATATATAAAATAGTTGATGCTGAAATAGCAGCTGCTACTGACTATCAGCCTGAATTCATCAGTGTTAAAGAAACCTGGGCTTTACATTTTCTAGATGTGGCATACTCAAACCATATTTAAACAAAAAGTTTGTAAGAAGCAAAGTAAAGACTAAATCAAAAACAAAGATCAAAAATAAGACAGGAACATTAAGAGAACAGTAGGTACTGCTAAAATCTCTTAAAAGTGTGGAGCTGTACATGAGCAAGATGTAGTTGATAAAAAAGGCAAATTCTAGCAGCATACGAATGACAATGAGGGTAAGATACTAATCCTGAAAAGACATAAAAGTTTAGAAATATTATGCATTATTTCATGCTTAGCATATGGTTTCCTAAATGACTACTGATTAAAAAGGTTATTTTGTAGAAGACAGCAAATACTCTGAAAGACAGATGCTAACATCTACCAACTCAGTTTGCTATACATGAAAGAATGATGAAAGCCTCATATATTTTTATAGCAACTCAAAAGCCCAATCTGGCACAAGAGTGTAGGGAAATGATTAAAATACAGAAAAATACAGTGTTCATAATCCCTGTGAATGGGAAATGCTAATGTCAAAGGGTCTAACAGCCAATCTTCAGCTACAGGAGGAAACCAGCATTTAGTTTAATTCAAGAATCCCTTCTGAAAAACACTGTTTCATGACAGTCATTATCCAGTGTTGGCAGCCTCTGTAGCACTCCTTCACATGCCCAAGTCCATCAAAGCTGCTCATCAATCCATTAGTGAGTGTCATGCTCCAATAGTCACCACAGTTAAAAACAACATGTACATAGAAGAGAGAAGTAAGTTTGGGCCACTTACAGAACTGTACAGTATCCAGTGTGAATTAGCCTTTAGAGCAGAAAAGTGATAAAGTTAACCTGAAAGACAGCCGCTGTAAGCCTGGCATTTGAAAATACAACCTCAGGGGAATGAGGTTTCAGAAAAGAAAGGACAGCGTTTGGAGAAATAAAAAGTACCTAACTCTAGTGACACAAAGACTCAGAAGCTGGGAGAATCTTTTAGTACAGAATCTTTTTAAATGTTAAAACATTATTTAAAAATAAATTATAATGATAGATTTTTTTTAAAAAAACTAAATAATTTAAAAAATACCACTGGGCTAAATAGCTACTTAAGACAACAATTTTTCTGAAGCAAGCCCCAGCAAGTTGCAGTGCTCCAGATGCTGCGAGAGGTAAATACAATATCCACACTATGCTCAAGCCTGCCCAAGATCTTCGACTAGAGTCCGTGACTCTGCCTGGTTTCTTTGACAATGGACACTGCGTGGTTCAAAGAGGCTCATCCAGGTGGCACTCAGTCAGAAGAGCTGGTTCAAACAACCCCACGGATTCCAGGAACTTCCACATAAAACTCCCTTTGCCCATATCTTGGGTTTACTCAGAAACCTGACTTCAGGTCTCAGCACATTCCCTCTTCCACCCCATGTGGGATTAGGGAAGCAGGGAACCAGGGGCTGCGATTCCACCATTTGCAACATAGTGAGTTAAGTAACTCATTGTAACACTCCTGATACACCTCCGGGCAGGGGGCAGATCACGCAGACATCGCCCCGTCTGGCTTTCTGCATCTGAAACAGGCTTCAGAGCTTGCATACAGCACACATTTTCTAAACTGTAACACAACAGAGGAGAGAGTGAAAAAAAAAAGGTCAAGTTGCCCACAGCAGTACAGGCTGAAGGCAAATGACAAAGGAACAGAGACAAAACGTGCATTAGTCCTGTCTTACTACTTTTCTCCCAAAAGTCTGGACTTTTCCAGCCCTTTGAGATGCCTGTTCTTGCTACCAAAGCATGTAATCTCTACATTATGAGTTTGAGTGTATACAGATTTTTGCAAAAAGAATCATTCTGCTTTTACTCTGTAAAATGTCCATCAGATACACTCAGGTTCCAAAAGTGGGCAAAGAAGTCAAGGCTTTTGTACAATAAAAAGCAACTCAATGAAGTAATTCCTCAACTGCTCTCATTCAACCCAAAAAACCATTACATTGTAAAAATAATCTGAGCAACAACACTACAAGCCTTACACTGGAAAAACTTTAAAACCAATTTTACATGGTACCAAGAGTAATTATATCTTGACAGTTCATTAATAATCCAAAAATCTCTACTTAATTTTGGAAACCATAATGTTCACCTCAAACTATACTAAAAATACTTCACAGTAAACCCTTCATGGACTTAGTCCTTGCAGATGTTTCACAACACTCATATAAAATACTCTTTACTGTATACCTAGATCTCTAACACTGTTTTCCAATTAGTGCCTCACCTCCTTTACTTGCACAGCATTTTGTGATCTGAATGTTCAAACTAATGATGCATCCTTTTCATAGAGCAAAAGAGTAAATTAAATCATATCTTTATAGTCTTAAAACATGAATTTGTTGATTTAACTATATTTCTAAAGTATCACTCATCTAGACAATCAGCTTTTACATACTGTTGCTTAACCACACAACAGCAATTCAATGGGATGTGTTTGCAAAGGAAAAGGCAGACTTTGCAAAATACTATGGTTTAAGCACTGGAGCTCTTTTTGCTCCAGAAGCTACTTAAATTCCTCTGACAGTTGCTCAATAAATAACTTAATTACTTACACTCCAATGGACACAAATAGAACGATTTGAAGACTGTGAATGAGAGAATGGTTTACCAGAGCCAGACCCATTCATTTTTAAGACAAAAAATAACCTACTGTTCTGCTTCAATAGCTATCATGTTTCTATTATTTTATGCTAATATTAACTGCATAGAAAGCCATCTACAACATCAACCACGTTATCTACTAGGAATCTTGCAATGCTAGTGATGTTTTTCTAAAAAAAACTTTAAAATGCTATTTGAGCTGTGAAATACTCAAACAAGTGAGATCACTGTCCTTCTATTTACTTCAACAACTTGTGCTGCCTTGGCTTATTGGAACATGGAAAACTTCCCGTATTTAGACAATAATGTCCTCTGAGGCCAGTTTTCATTGACCTTTAAATCACCATAATTTGCTCTCAGTAACTATTAACCAGGACAAAAGTGAAGACTTAACAAAAATTATTTCTTCTTATGGCATATCCTACCCAACTTCGACTTTAATGAAAATGTCACTTCTGAAATGAGACACTATCCTCCATTTGTAGAGCTGACTCTAACTGCTGAAAATAAACACTCTGAAAAAGTACATATCTCCATTTACCATTTGCACATTTTAAAAAATGTAAACAACCTGATCAGCAGCACTATTTCTGTACTTACTTCCTGTTAAATTTACATCATGAATGAATGTATGAGACAGACCAAATTTTTAGTACTGTGTTCAATAACAACTTTTAACATAGGGGAAAAAAGCTGCAGGTCCAGCTCTATCTCAGACAGAGAAACTGAGAAGTAACATGATTATTCTTAAGATTTACGTTATCTGATGTTAACGAAGTTCCAACATACCAGTTGTTTTCTGAAACTCACTCACAGAAGAAGAATTAGAATTTTTCCAGCAAAACCCAGGAAATTTATATTACCTATAAAAAGTGGTTCTAATTAGAGGGAATTGAATATATTTAAGAAAAAATAATGTTCTTCTGACTCAATTAAAAATTACTAGAAGCCTTTATAACAAAATTTGAGAAAAGAATTATAATAGATGGAATCCCAAGGAAACATTTTGAGCATTAAACATCTGGAATGTATTTGGCCCACTGTGATAAAAATCAACCTTGTCCATTAGAGGCAAATAGTCTTATATTTTCCCATCTTTTTATAAAAATTCAGTCATGACCCAATGTAAAGTTTTTTATTTCATAAAGTCATGATCAACATTTTGGGAAAAATCACAGCATGCAATGATACCAGCTAAAACAACCTAATATTGCTGGTCTTCACTACACACACAGGAAACGAAGCACGCGATACGGAATGGACCTAGCGAGGAGTCTTGGAGCCAGTCCTGTGGAGTGAGAGAGTATTCAAAAAGCATCATCTAGCAGTCACAATGGAAGTGTTTCTGAAACATCATTTGGGAGCTTCCAGCCTCTTCAAGGAATCAAAGGCTCAAGTCCAGTGTTTGAAAGCACACAAGCTTTTCTTTGGAAAACCTTGCCTTTGGAAGTCTACATGCCATATTTTAAGTCATCTTTCAAAGACGACATTTGTTTCACTGTAGGATTGAATGTGGCATACCAATCATTCATCAAATGACTGACATTACAACCACCTTCAAGAAGAATCTCATTTCAACGCATGAACTGGAGCTTGCTACATTCTACGTTAAGGGGCAAAGTAAAACTAGAAATAGGCACATTGCTTGCAGCAAACTGAAATAAGGCAGAATGGAAATCTTTTTAAATACACTATTTTCTTGAGAATGAAAAGTTCCCCATGCTCATATACTACTTATTCATGAAAAAAACTATTTAATTGAACAGAAAACAAACCATATTCTGTATTTTCACTGCCAGAGATAAATATCTACATGTCATGTTTAAGAAGCTCCTTGTGGATGACCAAAGGAAACTCTCAGACATACTGTTGCCTAAAATAGGCCTTATGAACAACCTGACCCTCAACATACAGTGCAGCAAACCTGTACATTCATATGTGCTTAGAATAAATCTAAAGATCTCTAAGAGAAAAGTTAAAAGAAACCAAAAATACCCTCTAAAATAACAAAGTTATCATAATATTGGGAACTTCTGAAATGGAAATGTGCTGCTGTGTCTCTGTAAGCTACATTGAAACTTTGTCTCAGGAAGAGGAAGCTCTTCCTTTAGATGGAAAATTCCACCAGAACACTGAAAACAATAGTTAATTTCAGTAGTAAAATAAAGTTGTGAGATCTCCTAAACTCCCTTCTTCCTTAAGACTAAACAAAAATTCATTTTACATGTAGTCACTTTGGGAATGAAGAAGCAAAAATGACAACCGGCTTTTGACCATCTTTGTGCTAAAGGCGTGGGTTCTCCTTCAGTACAAACTGAAGCTTGCTTTTCTTTTTTTTATATTTCTCAGTAAATTGATGCCTTATGATTCAGTAAATGGTTCCCTTATTTCAGCCAGTTGATTTAAGTCTTCCATATCACTGTCTGCCTTCAGCTGGAAGTTCTTGCTTTTCTTACAAAAACAACTTGCTTTGTTTGGTTTATGCACATTCATCTATTTGATCTATGCTCCCAGCAGGCCCTTACCCACCATTTTCTAGAAGATACTGGATTTCTTGCATGTGGCTTAATCAGCTAATACTCACTAGCCAAAGAAGCAGAACTGACATTCAGTGTCACCACTTAACTCAAAGAGCAGCGGTCACGATGTCAGATGCCTTGCAAACCTTTCTCTACCCAGCTGCAAATTACATGATGTTACTGCTCCTCTACACTAGATTCAGTAGTTATTATGACCTGGTCTTTTTATGTTTAAGTTTATTATAATTAACACTGCTGACGTTTTTTATTGAGCTGTGCCCATAAGTAAACAGTTTTATGCAGCTATAAAACTTTGTTAAAAATGGATGAAAGTGCCTTGCAAGAAATAAAAGGATCCACTTCTATCCCAAAGCTTTTTTTCTTGTCTTTTTCAGAAGCCTCCTATGCACATGGCTCTCTCAAATGTAGCATGTAAAAAGCTCCTGGACCAAAACATCTAGCCATAAATATAGAGAAATACAAGATATATTACAACACACAATCATCCCATTTGTTATGCTCTTAAAGGCTGAAAATCTTTATGCCTTGTCTTCACTTTTGATTTTTCATGTTAAGACTTGACTATTTACCCTATCTATTTAGAAAGCTTCTAAACAGAGACAGAAAACTATGATGTTAGAATGGCCAAGCTACTGCAAAGTTACAGTGATTTTTCTAAGGTTTTTCCTTCCTCTTTTGGACTTCAGCAAATACATTTACAGGAATTACTGCAGGGATTTTTTTAAAAGCTACTAAATATCTTGCATTGGAAATGCAACGAGACAGTGTTGGACTGCTGAGTAATGAGAGTATTTTGAACAGAGAAGCTGCTGAATGTGTAAGCAGGGGATTTGGGTGGTGCCGAAGGACGTGCAACAAATGTACAGAAAACGGGAGCTGGAGAAACTCCAGCATAAGCACACCCCTAAAGGAAAACATCCTCTGGGCATGGGCTGGGATATATACAGAATGAACTAATAAAACAATGTAATGCTTTTAAATCACTGGCATCTCATCTGAATACTACTGGTACCTTGTTTTGCAGTATCAGATGATAACATTGGGAATTATTGGGGTCATGGAAAACTCCATAGAAAGAGAGTGTAGGATCCCTCTATCTCTAAAAAGATCATAATATTAAAAAAAATAAAAACAAACAACAAAACCAAAACCTGCACTAGATGTTTATCAGTCAACTACAACAGTTCTCATCTACAAGCTCATGTTTCCAACGCATAAATCTCTACTGCTGGTGATACCTAATCGTAAACACATGCAGTAACACCATTTATTTTTTATCCCACTGATACCCGGAAGCAAGCTCTTTCCCTTCCACAGCATAGCCCTAGGAAGGGAGAAAGATGCTTACATATTTTTCTTCATATTTCCCAAGCAATGTGTTGCAAGTTGTTTGTTGTCTGTTGCAGTTGTCTGTTCATGTGGCACAAGCTGTCAGTGTCTGGGTTGTCCTAAATGAGTGCTAGAATGGTGCAGAATTCCAGTCCATGGAAATTGATACAATATGCACACTACTGTCAAGAGCAAGCCACAACTTCAGGGCTGTCCCAAGGCCTCTCAAGGCAGAAAGAAGGCAACTGTACCTATCAATTCGTACAAAAGGAAGGATGCAACTTCATTTGCAGACACTGCATGGGATTTGACAGGCTGTCCTTGAAAAGTTGTTGAGCTAAGGAAAGTTAAAGTTCTCTTATTTAAGGAAGTGACTCTCAAAAGGTTTGCTTTGGGGGTCAAATGATTTTGACAATTAGGAAAGTCTACAACTCTGTCAGGTTGACAGACACTGTTTCATGAGGGGAAAATTTTAGTAGATAAATATGGCTGGAGTTGGACAGAGCAAATGAGTAGACCTCTCCTGTACTCTATGACCTGATACTTTAGTGTTGCCAGTGGAATCTTTGGCCAAGTAGAGGTGTGAAATCTAAATAAAATCTCTGCCCCTAAAGTACTTTTCATTAAGGAATGTACTGCTTTGGGAAATTGGGGAGCTTGTATCCAGTAGGCAGTATTGCAAGCTGGTGTAGAGTCAAAATCTCCCTAAAAAATCAGGAAAATAGGAAGACATTGAAAAGCAACATGGCTATATTTTGATACAAGTCGTAGTTATTGATATGAAACTGTAACATGCCAAAATAATTCCTCTATTTTAAAATGCAGATACATAGTTTATTTGTTGAAAAGGATATAGCCTACCTTTTATGTGGTATTGGCACTAGAAAGAAAAGATTAGTCAGAGTAAGGACATTTAACTTGGGATCATGTACTTTCTGTCCAGTCTTCTGCACGTAGATCCACAAGATGACTGCTTTAGTAAAGGAAAGAAGAAGGTTCTAATAAATACTGCATTAGTAACTGTCACACAAACTGTCTTTCCCATTTAGAGAAAAGCATCTGTATGAAACTTCTTTGTTTCAGAGGACTGTCTCAGTGGGATATAAGGAAATGAGGAAGATAATCATATGCCAAAACCCACAGAAGTAAGTTCCCATTAGCTCAAAGTGCAGAAGCCCTTCAAAAGATAAATTTGATTCCCCCAAACTTGTGGAGAAGAGAGAATATTCAGTTCTAACCTCACACAACAGATAGTAGAAATTATTAAAAAGTAACAGTACAAGTCAAATGAGAACAGGGATCCCCTGGAAATATCCAGGACTCTGTGAAAGAAGTGAACAAGGGAACGGAAAGCCACGGCCAGTTCTTGAAGTTTGGCCCTCTTGCTCAGAAACCACCAAGGACATCTGTAGAAAAGCACTGAGTCTCACTATCTGTCTTCCTTAGAAGACTGTGTTAAGAATGACCAAACATTGACTGCTGCCAAACATTTTGAGAGTCATGTTTTGAGAAGGGATGGCCTCATTTCCTCCTGCTCACAGCCAAGATGTACTCCATCCAGAGAAAACAGTGCAATGCACCTACAAACTTAGGTCTGAAAGCCAGAAATTCCATGCTTGTGATGTGCTTTAGGATAAAGCTTTTATGACCATGATCAAAAGTCCCTTAAATATTACCTGCAGAAGAAATCATGTATGAAATTTATGAGAGCAGGAAGAGGCTAATAATAGGTAAAGCTCCAACTCAGACAAGACTAAATGGAAGAATAACTCCAAGGGCTATTTTTGTAAATACCATCCCCTTCAAGAACTGCTGTAGGTTATACCTACATGCAAGCACCAAGTACATACAAAAAAAACCCACCACATGGAGGACATTCTGTTTTATAATGCTAGGTCAGGACTACCTATTCTCAGTTTGGCACAGGCTAATCATTCATGATTTTATACTGAGATGGAAATTTAATGAAAAAATAAAAATTCCCACTGTACCTAAATGGTGAAACCTATTGCCAAAACATTATGAAAAGCCATGAATTTAACAGTTCTAGAGAGACCAGATGACTACATGCGCATAAACTGAAGAATATAATAAATTTTTCAAAAATCAAGACATAATTTTTTGCCTTCAATAATTGCTTACATGAGAAACTGGTTTAATATTTACAAAGCACTGTAAGACCAAAATGAGGCCTGCTGATATCTTCTGTGCAAGATCCTCACACCTTTCCCTGCAGCAGCATTACCATCTGCTGACAGACCAAGCTGAATACACCTTGAGCACAATCCAGTCTAAAAGACAGTCCAGGAGAAGAGAGGAATTCAACACTCTCTCATTGTGCTAATTTTCCTTTTCCAGCTTTCCAGAGCAGGGCAAATACTTTGCTGGGACAATTCTATTAGCCTTACCTTCAAGCTAAGGAAGCAACAGCATGCTAAGCTAAGTTATAGCTTGATGAAAGTAACAACAGACCAAAATCATGCCAGAAAGTGAAATTACTGCATGCCATGATCTCAATGGCAAGGCTACACACAGCAAAAAAAAAAAAGGAGAAAATACTTGCCTGGAATATGTCAACAGTTGTCATCTTCACAAAAGACAAAAGTGAAAAATGACCAACATGTATTTCAAAAGTGCTTGGTGAGGGGTTGCAACTGCCATCATCATCAGGCTTCAGAAGCCATAAAAGGAAATACTGCCTAAAATTAGAAGAAATGCTACAGCTATGCTAATTCTCTGTCGAAATGTTACAAAATAACTTGCCACTAGAACCCTGTTGTAAATACACACACCAGGTCCTTCTGCAGAACAGAATTCCAGCAGTCTATTTTCAAAGAAGTATTTTGTTGTTCTCTATGTCTTTATTGCAAAACATTTTGATTTCATATGCTGTCCTAACAGTCAGGACATTACAAGAGATCAGTTAAAAAGCCTTTACATTGTCTTTTTTTTCACCTACAGATTAAAATTCTACATAGTTTTCAGAGGAGAAAATACTAGGAAAAATAACTGTAAAAATTTTTTATATTTTTTAATAAAATTTTATGTTAGGCAATAATCACTTCTAGCTAAATGAAGATACTAAGTTAATTATGTATAGCAACAATCAGATGAATAAAGTCCCTAAATAGACATATGTATACATATATTTGCTTTTCCAGGGGAGGAAGAAACCATCTAAATGTGCTGGAAAAAATCTAAGGGAGCTGTTATACTGGTGAAAAAGTTATGTGAAATAAATCTAGACCTTCCAGTAGTCTCAATCAAGAAAACACCACACATCTGAAGGAGAGACAGAGTCACAAAAAAGTTCCAGGAACTGAACTTTCTTGGCTCATGTGATCCAGGAGTACTTGACAAGTTTCTGGCCTCCAGTAAGCCAAATCTGGTTTCTGAAGAGACTTGGATGCCACAGACATTCATTGGAATTAAGAAAAATAATTCCAATAAAAGCCTCATTAAAAACCACCAAAAGATTATTAAATGTACCACAGGATCAACCTTGTGCTGGCAAGCAGACTGCAACTTCTGATGGCAAAGCCAATTTTGCATGTCCTGTCACAGGAAATAAATATTTCCCTGTTCTCTAATTTCTTTTCTTTACTAAAATGCGATGCTATCTTGCAGCTGGCAATCTCAGCATGTAAACATCTGTCAACAAAAAAACAACTCACATTTGCACCGTTTGCATTAAATACCATGCATCCGAATCATTGTAAATGTAAATACATAAAATAAATGCAAATAAATACATTCTTTTTGAGAAACATAAGGAAAGGAAAGGACAAAGTCTCAAATTTGTAGGTGCTGAGTCAGTCACGGACTTCAGTGAGGAGGAAATCCAGTAAATAATTTCAAAGCTGACATACTTTGCCTTTTAAGAGACTGCATCAGATCCTATAGAGCTCTTTAAAAATGGTTCCTAGTCAGCCTGACAAGTCTGTGACTGCATCGGGAAGTTATTTCAGAAAACTCTGCCATGGCTGTGTAGCTGCATCAGCTACCAGGGCTTGCTCTGATCATATTCTGTTTGGAATGGCTTTTCCTTCTAGGAATGGCAATATATAAACAGTCACCTAACATTTTAACAACGTCCAAAGTCTTCAGCATAGCAGTACTTGGCAATTATACCTCCCTTCTCTGAATGCTGAGTTTACACAAGAATCTGAAACTCCTGGCTGTTCTCTATGCAATGTAAAAAGTTGATTTTGGACTCTTAGAGGAAATTTCCATTGAGCTTTCCCATATTTATTCTGGTTGCATGAAAGAACTGTTACATTTCAGAAATCTATTTACAGAAATAGATTGTTTCTGGGTAAGTAATCAAAAGCTGTCATATGTATGTACGTGCCTTGTGCAACTGAAGACTTCTTTACTTGAGGAATTTAAATGATGGATAGAAACTCTGAACTAAAAAGTGACCTAGTAGAGATTCTGAGACAGTGCTTTTAATGATACTGTGAGCGTTACAATAAAACCAGAACCCCACTACATTTCCAGCATAAGTAAAGCTTCTATCCATACAGGTCCAAATTCCTTCTCTGACCAACTCCCCTGAAGGATTCTTTCTTCCCTCATCCTCCTCAACAGTTAGGAAGAAGACTAGACAGACCGGTCTTCTAAATTATGTTCATGTAACTATGTGGTGTAGGTGGGTACATGTTACAGATCTGCTATCAGATCCGTACTGTTTATTTCTACAGTAACACTCTTATTCATTAAATTGGTGGATTTAAAGCTGAATATTCAGAGCAAGTAATCCAATCTTGAGCTGAGTCTGAATTTTACAAATAAATGTCAGTTATACAGACAAGCTTCAAACCAGTGAGTCAAGTTGCTTTGCAGCTGGTTCTCTTGAGAAATGATGCTTCATCAGATGGTTAGCTGGTCAGCCATGAATATTTATTCTAAAATTGCAAAATATTGCTTCAGGATGAAAACCTCTGCCTGAGCCACAGAGTCCTTCCGTGCCTGTAAGCACATCATGTGAGCCCATAAAGTCTTCTAAAAACACATAAGGGAGTCAGAGAAGATGATCTCATTGATTCCACTAGACACCTATTTTTTGAACTCTAAATTAATTTTTGTTGTTCCTTGCCTCAAGAGATAACTTGCAAGCCAGGGGCTTCAAACTCGTTTCAAAACATAAAAAGTATAACTGAATATTGAATATCAGAAAAAATCCTTACAGATGTAAACTAAATATGACACTGGCTTGCAAACTGCAGTGAGATAAATATGATCTGCAGCAACTGGGTAATTTTGAACTTATTTACCTCCATGTCTGTGTCTAATGGGATATGTATTAAACTACGAAATAGCAAGCATTTTCTGAGCTGTAGGAAGAGCCAGTATTAAGAATATTCTGAAATAAAAATACATTGTGAAAGAAAAACAGTCGCTTATCTATAAAGACAGCATTTACATATGAGTCAGCATAAAGCAGATACACACAGTTCTTACAGATCAGAATACCTTTTTTTTAAGGTATGATCAGATTATACCTTTTATCTTAATTCCAACTTCTTGAAAAAAAAAAAGTCAATCAAAATTGTAAGATGGTATAGTCTGGACTAAATCTCACATCTTTAACTCCTTTTTGCCTTCTGAATATTAAATTTTTTTCCATCCATTTCATGGAAGATGCTGTTTATGAGGTACACTGGCATATAAGGCTTAATGCTAAATGACTCATGGTTTAGAATGCAATTTCAAACTAAATTATATTGGTTGCTTTTCATAGTTGGTTTTGGAATAATTTAGAAAAGGTTTTTCTTAGAAAAAAACCCGTATCTCTTTAACACCGCAGCAGGAGATTCCATTGTAGGTATTTTTCTTAAGCAGGAAAGAGTCTGCCAAAGATCACAGAACCACAGAATGGTTTGGATTGTAAGGGACCGTAAAGATCATCTAGTTCCAACCCCACTGCACAAGAGACATTGAGGTGCTGGAGCATGTCCAGAGAAGGGCAATGGAGCTGGTGAAGGGTCCAGAGCACAAGTCCTTGGAGGAGTGGCTGAGGGAACTGGGGGTTGTTTAGCCTTGAGGAGGCTTAGGGTGACCTTACCACTCTCTACAACTGCGTGAAAGGAGGTTGTAGCTGGGTGGGGGTTGGCCTCTTCTCCCAGGCAATTAACAACAGGGTAATAGGAAATAGTCTCAAGCTGTGCCAGGGAGTTTCATGTTGGACATTAGGAAGAACTTCTTCACTGAAAAGGTGGTTAAGCATTGGAATGGGCTGTCCAGGGAAGGGGTGGAGTTGCCATTCCCGGAAGTGTTCAAGAAATGATTGGATGTGGAACTTGGTGCTATGCTTTAGTTCACATGGGGGTGTTCGGTCAAAAGTTGGACTCAATGACCTTGGAGGTCTTTTGCAACCTTAACAATTCCATGACTCTAATTAAACTGGATGTTCTTCTCCACAGATGCTCCACATGTCTAGAGAGAAAGGGAAAAGTATGTGCATAGGCAGAGGTACTCCTTGTGAAATATTTTACATGGCAATGCATATAAAAACGAGGGGTAATGAGACCAGTGTAACCAAAGACCTAATTTCCAAACATGTTTAGCACTTCCTGGAAAGCCAATAAAGTCACCACGGTGGTAAATACTGAGATGGAAAAAGGAGATGACTTCTCTTACTAAGGGAGGCACCTAAAAGCCACAGATCATTAAACAGGTTTAAGTAAGCCTTCTTGAGGTATTTTTGAACTTTTTAATGTGCACAGAAGTGGGAATTCTTGTCTTCTGCAATTGACCAGATGGTCCTGACTCATTCTGTCAGTCACAAGGCCAAAATGATTTTCACATTAACAAAACCTTGAAGCCATAAGTCTCTCTCAAATATCTCCTGCTGAAGAATTTGTGAGCAGTCATTTGTTCCCTTACATCTTGCAAGCTTCTTACTTTTGATCAATGCCTTGACTGTAAAAAACCTATTTCTGTTAACAGAGCTATGCACATGCAGCTCATTTATCTCTTTCTTTGCCAGAAAATTCTGCAGAAGGCTCCAAAGTGTTGTTCCAGTTTGCACTTGAAAGCAGTGATATACACAATGTTCTCAAACAGCAATCACCATAAATCTCAAACTCTGTGAGTTGATGTTCAAGAGGCAGAGTGAAACAGAAGTGTCTATCCTTCTTTCATACCACTTCCTCATCATTCTATAAATACAGATATTGGATGCAGAATAAAAGCACTCCAGTAACCACCCTACGAAGCAAGAGATTATTAAATATTTAGCAGTGAAACAGGCATTTCGATGATTTCTTTATTATTTTTAAGGTATCAGTAGATGCATATGTAATGCATTCTCGGTTTGTATACTTATTGTTTTTACATATATATATATGTGTGTTTGTGTGTGTGTATGTATAAAATACCAATAAAACAAATATATAGGCAAAAGTCTATGCTTTTCAAGTTTCTAAGACAAATCTAAAACTAAGGTTCCATTTTTCTCCAGTCTTCTAACATGCAGCTAGGATTCTAAAACAGTCAGTTAATAAGATTAAAAATACATTCACATTTTAATGTAATTAAGCCAACCATTTGCCTTCTCAATGCAGATACGAAACATACAAATTATTGTTTAATGTAGACCAAAAGTGTAGCTTGAATTATGTCAATTATTGCAGTTTTGTCTTACATTCAGCTGTTAGAAAACCCCTGCAGAAATCTGCCAAGAGGAAAACAAGATACAATTACTTTTATTTGAAGTATAAACTTACATACCTTGGCCTCCGGAATGCTAAACCATATTGTTGGCAAGCCAGTCCCACAGTGGGAGTATAAACAATAGGCATGAACCTTTCAATGTCAGAAGCCAGCACTTTATAGAAAAGCTTTTCATTTCGATCCTGAAGACTCATTAGTAGCATGTATCTGTGGAGAATTACATATAATTAGACAGACATCAAGGGAACATATAAAGTAGATTCAGAAAGATAGCAGTGTTTGGATAATTAAAATTATGTTTGTTCTATAATAGCCTCTTTCTTATTGAAAGTATTTAAATTCCTCCTTGTCTTAATAGCACAAATGGTCCAGACACAAAAGATAACAAACTGGTTGAGACAGAGAACCTGAAACCTGAAACAAAGTTGTCAAACTCTACATACTCAGGAAGCTAATCCCTCTCAGGTATAAAACAGTGTGCTGCAATTGAGGATTTGGTCTGTCAGAAACTTATCTGTGTATATCAGTTGTTCCACTTGAAATGAGACAAGCATTAAGTATAACTTAAACATGCTTACTCACTTGCCCAAAGGAAACAGAACTAAAACCATTAAGCTTTGCATGCCCTTGCCTCAATAGAAATTTATCTTAAATCCAAACTAATACTTCAAATAAATACTGAAAAACAAAGCTTTTGAAAACAAAGCATACACACATGGCTTTTCATCCCTTAAGTCTATGTTTGACATGAAATCTGCAATGCTATATCTCCTAAATGAAATGAATTTTGAGGAAGTTCTGTATATTTTTTAAAAAGAAAACCAATGAGAAAAAAAAGAATCATATAAATGAGAGTGAAAAAAAGTTCATGTTAGCTTGATCTACTTTTGACTACCATCACACCTACATTAAATAATTACATTACTGTTTCAAGACACCAACTGGGAAGCCAAATTGCAATGCTGAGTGTGACAAATGATATGAGTCTATGAGTGACTTCAAGTTATACCAGTTCACATAGGTATGACTCTGTCACTTTGTGAACACTTAAAATTTAGGAATTTGGTGATCTTAAACCTTACCTGTCTATTCACTAGCTTTAGCAATGTTAAGTATTGCTGTAAAAATTAAGTCGTCTTCTATACCAATAGGCTTACACAAAATCTTTAACTTAATTTCTGTATACAATTTATGTAGGACTTTTTTTTAAATTTATGATGGATTACTAATTACTTACACTCAGAAAGTTTAATATGTGCATCCTTTTATTACACAAGTGTTGAGGATATATATAGAACACATTCATTCCAAAAGCCAAAAGTAAGGTTTGTGTACTTAAATATTATTCGTATGAACTTTCCTTCTGCATATTCATGGATCACATGCTTCAGTAAAATCTAATTCATTCTTTAGGAAGACACAAACCTAGTCAGGTAACCATCTGACAAAGAACAGCTTAGTAAATCTGAATGCAATCCATTCAAGCTTAGCTTGCATATCCCTATATATCAGGGAAGCACTTCTTTTGGGATCTGTTATGTAAACCTTTAACGAGCACTATAAGCAAGGCGAGTGCAGCCAGTTTGGCAATTGGTGACTGTAATGAGGTGACAGAAGTGAGGCAAAACACTATCCCTTCCCTTGTGTCATGAAGGGTATTTTTGACCCTAAACAGATAAAGATCTAGAAACCAAAAAGTTGCAGTTGTACTCTAAATACCATCACCATGAGGCAATCAGAACCACCTTCCATCATACACATTAGTTCTGAATGTTCTCCAAGGTTAAATTATATCCCGCTCTTGTAGTTCTCAGCTACAAATATACATGCTAATTTTCTTTCATATTATTACATTTCCCTATAGCCTTTCATTTTCCCAGTATTTCATTATGATATCGCATATCTTTCAATGTCCTTGAATTCTCAGAGCATTTTCTTTATTAAAACCTTTCTCCTGAGGACAACTATCCCAACATTTATCTTGAAATACAAGCTCATGCACATGTAGTTGTGAATATACATGAAAACATTAATTTTGTTTCCAGAGAACATTTAAAGTGATGCTGGAGAATATCATGCATATTTTTGGCCCCCACTCTATACTGCAAGTACTACACGAGCCACAGCACCATTCCGAAGCAGTTGCCAGTATTTTATATTTTTTATCACTTTCATTTAAAATGAGATGTGGTTACTTAAGAGTATAAAATATCTTTTAATCATCCTTTCTTATCACTCAGATCAAGCCTAGATTTTAATGGGGTAAATAAATCTTTTACAAAAGAAACTAAAAGCTTAGCGAAAGACTTCCTCAGGGGTTTCAAATCAAAAAACTCTGTTAAAACTCTCCCCTCTGCTTTTACTCTCCTATAGCATTACACTGGGGTTTTATTTTCTTATTTGTATTTATCATGTCACTTTTATATGCAGGATATGCTAAAGAACTTGAAAAAGTAGTAACTGGATATTACTTATATTTTCAAATATTACATACTTGATCATATACAAATCAGCACAATAAATATTATTATAATGTGAAAAATATTTCTAGAGAAGTGCAATTTTTATCAGAAGGTTACTTTTCAACAGCAGGTATATGTCTTCTTTCTCAGCATCATAATTTGCTTTACTGGGGGTATCAGATTTCTCAAAAATTCTTTCTAAAGGGAAAACCAAAAATGCCTCATCCTCAATGTGGGGTTGGTTATAATGCATTAGATAACAAGTATGCATCTTTTAGCAACATCCAAGTATGTACACAACTAAAAGCATGAAGTTTTTTCCAGCACTGTGTTTAAAAAATAAATTTAAAATTCAGTATTTAATGGAATCTATTATTGAAGCCCACATTTAATTGAAAACATAATGAAAACACACAATAAAACACTGAGAACAATCATTTGTGCTATAAAAAGGGAGAAAAATATTATCTGTCCTCAGACAGGGAGTCTTGAATGACAATTTCAGGGAAGAGTTTCAGAGCACAAAACCCAAGGTCTGGCAAGTCAGACAGAAGAGACTGCCAAGCACTCAAATTTCAGTTTGTCACTTTTCCCCCCTTGCCTTTACTTCACCTAAGAATGCTTCATACTAGTCTGCTGTTATGAAGGGAATGAAATACAGTAGCAACAAAAGGATATAAACCACATATCATCCAAAACCCAAAAGAAAACTGATATAACTACCAGGAAGTTACTGATGATTTCTTAGGATAATTGGCCCAACTATCACTGGCATGCACTTTACAAGGCAAAATGGAAAGGTGAAAACAGAACAAACACCAAATTCATTCGCGCTTATCTTGAAAAATATGAGAGTAAATAAAGGAGGGTGAGAGGAAAGGCTATTATTTTTAACCTGTGTAAGGCACTTTGCTCCATTACTCTGCATCCTCAGTATCTATATAAAAATGTATTAAAAACAGGGAACTTTAAGAAAAAACCCAAAATAAGATGGCATCCTCTGGAAATGTGATTTGTTGGTCCCTCTCCCAATCCAGTTAACACATCCAGTATAACATTTTACCAGCGTGACTCTTTGAAGAGAGAAAAGCTCAGGCGGAAGATGTGACCGTGCCAGGAGCAACAATTTCAGTATCAATATAGACCAAAAAGAAAGACAATTAAGAACATGCAGGGGAGAAAAAAAAATAAATTACTTGCACAATCCATCACAGCTTTTCTAAATTTAGATGAATAGAATTTTTTCCTCTTATTGGTGTCCCTTTCGTCAAGCATACCAGGCAATTGATTTGCTGCTGTTCCACACTCACTCTGCGTATGAACTTTTGGAATTTCAGAGTCCAACAATTTCATGCTATGAGTTCACAAAGGCGTTTCAGCTGTGCCAAAACATGTCATGGTACTATCTACTAACTTAGCTTTATGAATTTATACACTCCCCTCTTTCCAAGCAAAACCAGGGCAATCCTGCCAATGTAAGATGCTGTCATACACAGCATTTATGTTACATCAGACTATACCCTTCTGTCTAAGGTACTAAACAGCTTCCACCTCTGCAATATCTAAATGCTTGTACTTAATCTTTTGTATTTCGATGTAAAACACACAAGTATACACCCACTGCCAAGATCTAGAAGGAAAACAATGGCCTCCCTTTATCTCTTTTCAGTCACTGTTTCTATGGGAGCAAAGACTATGCCAGGTGCATACTGCAAGAAACACCAGGTTTTTTTCTGGAATTAGGACATTTACACTCAGTAGAAGGCAATAACTGCATGCTCTTATGCAAGATTGTCCTTGAGCACCTGCCTTTACAGGGAGCACTTGAGATTTCAAGTTCCAGTTAAAATAGCCAAAATCTTCTGACATTCTTCATCAGTGAAGAGATTCAAGGGGTAATTGTGGCAGGATCACAGCCTCTCTTCTTTAAAATTCTTTGATACAAGTATAAATATAGGAGACCAGAGTTCACGTATTTTCTTGAGGATTGAGCTCACACACATGTAATGCACATGTTCTCCAAGCAGGCTCTTTATTGACATACTCCAATGAAATTGTCAGATGCAACTTATAAACACATCTGCAAATCACGTTTTGCACAGGCAACTTTTTGCACACTCAATTCACACAAGCATTTTATCTGCAAAAAAAGCCCAAGGTGTCACTGTTGACAGTCTTAAAAGGAAGTATCTTCTTCATGCAAATATTACCAAGTCTTTCCATCAGTGGTCTTAAATGTAGACCTATGCATATAACACAATTTTATTTTGCTAAAAAATGGAGAAAACACCACAGCTATATAAAGCCTGAATAATACACGAGGAAAATATTTTTTTATCAAAACACAGCATGGCACGAATAGTCAATTTAGATCTGCTAGGTGTTCACACAGTATAAATATGATTTCTTAAAGAAACAATTCCATTTGGAGGGTACTTGGGGATTTATATAGGTTAATATTCTTAAGGGACATCCTGACTTAATTTACAAAAATTTGCATTGATCTGTAGGAACCCAGAGTGCCGAGAATATTTCTGTGCCTGTTTTTAAGGGTTCTTAACCCCCTGAACAACATTGTTTTAGCTTCAAACCTTGGAAAAAATTACCAACAGTCAGACAAGAAATAGAAAATACAGTGGTGTGAATTAGGTGATAGACTACTATGTAAGATTGTCACAGGGTGAAAAATTTAGAGGTTTTGGGCTTCTCTTTATAGTAAATAGATAAGAGTAAAAAATATCAAAATGGAGGATTGTCGTTATTCTCTAAACCTTCTTCTCCTTCTACTACTACTCCATATTCTGCAGTAAAAGTAGTTTGGAATGATTGGATAGAAAATTCCACAGTTCCTGCCAATGTTACTGAATAATTGGTAGGAAAGTGAAAATAATGTACGTTTTTAGTAACTATTGGTTAAAATATCTTTAAAAGGCTGTGTAAATCTTGATAATTAGCTCTCACTCCAACTTTTCTTCCTTCTATGCTGTACCTGGGTCACACTAGTGGCTCTGTTCCTCTGATAAGACTTAATAAACAACCATCTAGAAGCATTGAAACTTAAGGAAAAGTCTCAGTTTATCTTTGAAACGCCTTGCAAGGACTTTCAGCAAATTCTCTCCCATCCAGAGGGACTTGATTTATGGCACGGTTCAGTGTCATTGATCCAAGATTATCCCTGAAAGCTTATTTCTTAAATACTATGGACTTGCATTATGAAAGCATACACTAGCTCAGGTTGGAAGGGACCTCTGGAGATTGCCTCATCTGATCTCCTGCTCAAAGCAGAGTCAGCTACAGCAGTTTGCCCAGGACCATGTTCAGTCAGGTTTTGAATATCTCCCATGGATGGAGATCCCACCACAGTTTATCCAGCATTATAAATGGGGCCACACTGTTTGTTCACTGTTTGTTCATTGTAAGGGGAAGGAGAAGATTCAAATACCTGGGCCAAAAACTACGGCTGAGAAAATACCACAGACACACGTCACAGAATAAAATTGAGAAATAAACACAGCTATATTTTTTAATACATTAATTATTAAAATCTTAATTTAAGTTTCTGACTAGTGGACACATTAGTGAGAAAAAAGCCTAAATTGTAATACTTTCAAGCTATTTCTGTGAACGGAAGACTTGTGAGTTTTCTCAGTTGAACTGCATCACTAAAACCAAATTAACAATAATAAATTTTTACTGCAAAGCTGCACAGTACAATATAATACTGTATCTTCACTATATATACTTTATACTAAAGCAGGCATTATAATAAAAACTGGCTTTATGGTACAAAATGGCAAGCTACAGTCTAATGCTCAAGACACATGGAATAATTAAATGTTAGCACTTCTGTTTTACTGATGTCTGGTTACAGGAGCAGGAAACAAATTTCTTCCTTACCCAACGATGTATTTGGAAAAGAGAAAATGCCAAAGAAGACTCAGAGGTTGGAAAGAATGCCGCAGAGTTTTTGTTTAATTAAGTATTTACAGATCTTAAACTTAACAGCAGCAACTTTGGAAAAATATTCTCTGAAGCAAATCGCTTCTGGAGAACTTTTTCTTTACATTTATTTGTAACCATGTTATATTTTTTTATAGTTTTGTATTATCTGTGCTTATCATACATGGATTAATTATACTTTAAAAAAAATCTTTCCTCCCCCACCCCCAAGACAGACATTTTTCTCTCCTTTCTTTTAACACAATAAAGATAGCTGCAAGGTATTCCCACAATACTTGGAGACAGTTATATTTATTTCATATTCCCACTGCAATCAAAACTTCAGAATACAGTGTTTTATTGCAGTTCAAAAGGCACATCATTCAAAGTTTTATTACTCTGTCATTTAAAACTGATAGATTAATTATTTTTTCCTTCCCTGAAGAAATTTTTCATTTTGGCAAAAAGCAGCTTCAATATCCACAAATTTTTGCTAACAAAAATAAAGAAACAAGACTTGGAAATATTGCTAATTTCTTTTTGACTGTTGCATAGCTAGACCTGTGAGGTTCTATCTGTGATGTTTTAAAAAGCACAAGTGCTTTTCTTCTATGACCTGAAGTAGGAACAAAATTTCTTTCCTAGTTAAATAACACATGAAACAGTAGGGTAAAGACCTTTTTTCTTCTGGTTTTCAAGTTATAGGTGAAGAGAAATTCCAGTAATTCAAGCAGAAACAAGCAGTTGAAACTGCCTTAAATGTCCTGAAACACATGAATGAGCTGTATCATGAAGAGACTACCTCAAGACAGAGTTAAGGAGGAGATGGGGACAGAAGGATAGAGAAAGTTTTTTCCTATGGTAACATCAATGGTTGAATCAGGGGGCTTCATGCAATTTTACACTTTCCTATATGCAGGGACTCAGACTCATAAACATTCTAGCCTTGGTAGCTATTACTCTGTGACAACTGATAATGGCCTTCCTGAGAGCACTGGAGAATAGTTAGCCTACAAAAGATTCCACAATTGCCAAGAGCTTCACTTGCAAAGAAAGCTGTCCTCATCCCATTCTGACTTCATAAAAAACAAAGGTTATGGCAACTTTAAATTATAAAAAAGCCTTGTCACCAACAGATGGGTACGTAAAAGCCATGTATTACTGATAACAAGACATCCCACGACAGAGAAAAGCAAGGCACAGGAGTAAGGAAATGAAGAAACAGTGTTTTGTTCTAGGGCCTATAAAATACAATTTTTTTAAGAGAAAAATTTTAGCATTCATAACAGTTTAAAGCCCTCCACAGATTTTTTCCTTAATAAAACCTAAGCACAGCAGTACTACATTACATATAATTTTTACAGCATTTTATAAATTTTGAATGTTTTAATGCATGTGCATCTACATGCATGTAAAGTCATTACTGACTTTTAGTTTCACAGTAGTTCATTTGCTTCCAATGACCTTTGTATCATTTGGTTACCAAAGTAACTTCATGTGAACAGCTCTGGAAGATTACAATTTTAAAGTAGGAGTTGATTTTTTGAAGAAAGCATTTTAGAAAAAGTATGTACTTAGTTTAACAATTCCCAATAATCAACAACTACAGCTGGAAAAAAATACCCCAAAATTTCACCTATACTACTATACAAAAAAAAGTAAGTGACTCATGAATTGATAAGTAGGATAAAGTTTCATAGCCATACTGTACCTGTCTAGGTCACATGTCAGTCTTTCAAAATTCTTAAGAATTGTATAAACCTGAGCATCTTGACCAAGAAAGCAAGGCGGCAATAATCCATGAATATTCAATTGTTGCCTCTCCTCCAAGGTAAAAGCCATGCCCTGAAAAAACAAAAATAAAAACAAAAACCATATATAGATGTATAAGAGAGAGAATTAATTTAAGAAAAATTCTGCAGCAGATCATAGCACAGGTAAAGTCAGCATCAGAAAAATTATTTAAAAAGAAACAGAATTTAGAATTGTGCAATTATTTTGGGAAAAGGTTTTATTGAGCCGTAAGGAAACAGGCCTGTACAGTACAATAACTCCATCCCAGCACAGAACAAGCTAAGGTCTCCTGATACCACAAGAGTACCACCTGAAAAACTGTTAAGTTACAGCTGAAGAAGAAAGCAGCCATATAGTCACT
This sequence comes from Coloeus monedula, assembly GCF_965178545.1. Lineage (NCBI taxonomy): Eukaryota > Metazoa > Chordata > Aves > Passeriformes > Corvidae > Coloeus > Coloeus monedula. The sequence continues at coordinate 85,081,526 of NC_138782.1, read as the reverse complement.
CTGCTCATTTTCTGCTTTTAATGAGGTCTGTCTCTCTAAAACATCCTCGAGAAATTACCTGTAAGCTTCTGTAAGAAAGATTGTGCCCTTAGAGCAGAAACATGACTGTGGGTTTAGCACACCAGCATCAAGCACTCTGGCTGCTGAAGTTTTACTCTGCTGTGGTAACTACAGCCAGGCAGGACTGACAGACAGGATCAGACCTTTGACAGCTTTAGTAGATAAGAAGAAAAGTCAGAGGAATTTCTTCTATATACGAGCTGTGAAATGTATGCATTTGTTTCACACTGTAGCCCTTGGTTGCTGGCACCACAGACACATGGCAGCTCTCCTTTAGCACCATTCCACCTGCACTGCTTCCGCTCCAGAGTCAATACTGGCTGATCTGCACATGTCTTTGAGGCCTCTCTTAGGTTAACACTAGAACTGTCTGTATCTTTCCAACATTGTTATCATGTAGCTTAAAAATATTCTAAAGTTCATGTAGTAGAGGTTAGGCAGCAAGTATTACTCTACAAGAAGATGAGTATGTGCGAATACACATATAAGCCATAGATTAGACAGTTCCCTAATATTCAACATCTATGACACAACTGTATAAAAAACACTGTTTCTTATCCAAAAAAATACTTGAGAAAACGCCTTGAGATCCATTAAAGGAGGAAAAAATAGCAATATAGTGTTTTTGCATTAATTCTCCTGTGGAAAATAAGTACTACTGAGCTACTTTCAGAACCACCTCTATAAAGAGACCTTTAAAATGTCTTTGTTCATGTTACCATTTGAATTAGCTGAGTCAACAAATGACAGGAAAAAACAGGGAAAACAAGCACATAAATACAAAAGGCTTCCTTCAGTCTACATTTTCACTACTCTTGTCTTTTCAAGTGAACAAATTCAGTCCTTTACATAATGTCCTTACTGCCTCTCATACAACTCTTGGTGAGTGATACAATGGGATAAATTCATGCCAGTTAGCTTGGTTACCTAGACAAGCTCTTTTTTTTTGTATCTGTTTTGTTGGGGTTTTTTTCTCAGAAATAGGCAGCTCATAGGGCTTATTCTTACAGAACAAAAATATATTACAAAATCTGCCTGTATCTTACTAGTCTACATTTCTTACACCATTTTTAATCTAAATTTTCAAGTTATGTCATTGTGACTTGAAAAAAAAGTAGGAAAAAAGCCCTAAAGCAGCCCCATCACACTATCTGCTCTATAATGCCATTAATCAAATTGTTACCTTAAGCAAAATGACAACTCAAAAAAAAAAAAAACAAACCTTATAATGAACACTTCACAAAAGACCAAACATTTCCAGAATGTGCTTCTTCTAGCCTAGAGAGGAAATGAATGGAAACCAAGTCTAATAAAGATCAGTAACTGTTTTGCTGTAGTTCTCCATGCATGAGAGATTTCAGAGGTTTCCAAATGCGTACACAAAGCCTGCATCTTTTTTCCCTAATGAGCTTTCTGTGACCAGATACGTCATGAATGTCTTCAGCTGCTATCCAATCTTGAAAAACCATGGAAGAAGGAAGAGTCAACACTTCTCACAAGTTTATTCAATGTTGATCCCTCTCATCTCCACTAGACTATTTTGGGCTTAAAAAACCTATGTCTGCTCACACACACTTCAGAATCAGTTCCAAGTGACTGGACTTCAGGGAGCTGAAGTTTTAGTGGATCTTCTAATGCTGGCAGTGAAGTGGCAATCCAGTTATTCTCTGCAATTCTCCTTTCCCCTGTTTCCATTAGTCAAATGGAATGACAAAAATTTCTGAATGTCTGTGTTTGGCTTTACATTAGGAATAAAATATGGACTTTAATTACTATAATAGGGTTTCCCCTCTTACTGGAAAATGTATTTTATTTTAAAACAAACACATGTGTTACGTCTTGCCAAATGCCTTTTTTAAAAAGTATTTCATCTTGGAACAGCATATTTTCAATGTATTACTACAGTTTCTACAGTAAGTGTTAATTTCTTTGGTTCATCACTGCAAAAACACAGCACCCACCTACACCCTCTAGGCTATATATGGTTAGAAAATCCTTTACTTGAATATTCCTCTTTGGCACAGATATAATGGATTTTTCAAAGTTCTAAGGTGAAATGTTAATTCTTTTCTTCTCCCCTCAGATCCCATATTTGCTCAGAAGAAAAGAATTACCATTAAAATATATCACCTGATAATTTAATAAGACAAGGCCATTTTATGAAATAAGTGTATGCTATTCCATCTGCTTATAATAGGGAAGAATTCAGCTATGTAGGATTTATGGTTTATATCTAGATTTCTTGCACTAGCCTCAGATTTTCTTTTCTACATCAAAATTCTTATTTTTTCCTGTTTGAAGTGTTGTTTCCCAGTCATCCAGCAGAGAGGGCTCTAGATCCAGCTTGGTTTACACACTCCTTTCCCTTCCTGAGAGGCGTATTTTGCACACACCTGGGTGGGACAGACTTCCATCATCTAGCATCCCAGCTATTATAAACGATGTGGATATTTTTATTCTGCAGCTTGTATTACAAATAAACTTTTAAAGAACAATAGTATGACAATCTAAAAGCAGCATAAGGGCAAGAGACCACAACCATAAACATTAACCTCAGCCTAATTAGTTTTGATTTATTCACTGCTTTATGCATCATATACATCATACAGATGAAAAATATAGTTATTGTCAACCCTCCCAGTTAAGAGTGTGCAATTCTTCAAGAGTTGTGTTTCATATGTTTCTGTATATGCTCTGGTTTGCTTTTGACAAAACCAAGTTGTCCTCCAGCCACCTCATTACCTTCCTTTCTCACAGACCTTTTGGTCAAAATCTTGGGTTATTTTTTTTATTGCTCCTTAAGCAGACACACCCTTTCAGCTTCTCAGCTGTACACAGAAAGCTCTCTGAGTTTTCAAGAAATTTAACTCATTGCAAAAACATTTAATTCTGAATTTGTCTCTCCATTTGTAATGTTGTGAAGTTTTGTAATTGTAGCAGTGAGTTCTATTACTGCACATCATTCAGTATTCTTTCACTATTTAACGTCTATCAGTCAACTCTGCTCTCAACTACCTGTCCTCTGCTCATCATCTCTGACCTCCCAAGGCCCCTTGCCCCTTATCTACAATATTGTTCTAGTGACATATACATCAATACCCTTTTTCAGTTGCAGTATTGAAAAACCAAAAAACAAAATAAACAGAACAGCATCATCTTCTATCAGACAGCTTTTTGCACTGGCTTTCAACTGAATTTTCAAGCAGTGCTTGAAAAGACAGAGAGCACATTCAAAATACTTCAAGAGGTGTCTCAGCCTCTGTTCACAGTCAACAGAGACAAGTTTTCTCTCTTAATACAAATTAGATTGCACTGACATAGTTTTCCTTCAGATAAAATATCTGAAGCTCATATAATTGCTAGGTTTATATAAACTTCTCTAGAAAAAGAGAGTGTACTAAAGCAGTATGTGCATCCTGTTCATGCACTAATGAGATTCAGCTTCACTAATGGGTAGCCAGTATTCATTGCAGGGATTCTTCTCCAATTTCTCCCAAGACCTAGCCATCTTTTGTTCTAGTAGATCAAAACTTTCATTTTTAAAAACTTCAACTCAATTAGAAGAATAGGTCATTTCCTCCTGCTGGCCTCACTGCAGGTGTACCACAGAAGTATCAGCCTAACAGCATGTAGAAGGAGGCTGGCTTAGAAGAGGAAACCATGTCCACATCCAAGGTTCTCTACCTCAGTGACTCTTTCATCAGCCTCTGGAAGGAGAAAATCAAGGCTTGTAAGACTTCAGGGATTCAGCAGACAACCACCAACAGCACTACTCAAGCTCAAGTACTTGCATATATATTTGACCCTACTGGATCCTTGAAGGGGGAAGGAAGAAATGATGAAGAAGGTGAAAAGGTGCAGCAAGGATGTTTATTTAAAAAGTATTTTCTATTCTGTGAAAAGGAAGTCTCTGGATTGCTGGTCTAAGATATTGCTAGAGGAAAATTACAGTCTCTAGACTATTTTGGGGACAGACAAGTAGGTTCATCACTGTCTCAGAGTCCATCAAAAAGTAAGAAACTCTCTGTTAAAAAACTTACTCTCTGTATCTAAATCATAAAAGTGCAGTGAACAAATTTCAACGATATAGTGAAAAAAGCACACAACTCTGAGTGACTCAGATATGCTCAACATTTGCTGCCATGGCTGGAAAGAGGAGAGCTCGCACCTCGCCACTCCTTGCAGGATCCCACCGCACCAGTTGGTATTCCTGAGCAGAGGCCAGGGAGCACTCTGTCAGACAAAGATCTGAGCAAAACCCACAGCTGCCTGCCATACTTGTCTGTTCAAGATCTGAATAAATTTTTTGAACAAATGGACTTACAGAACACCGCAATTCCAATCTTAAAAATTCCATTCTTAAAAACAAACAAATAAAGGACACGCAAACAAGACGAATGCTTTTGGCTGAAAGACCAAAAACATTCTCCAATTACTAGAGAAGAGTTTTTTCCCCATTATGTCCCAAATGAAAAGTAAGTGGCATCACTACTAGTTGCCAGTCATACATCATCCCACGCTGCTCACACCACTTCATGCACAAGACTGTCTCCAGGAGAAATTCAACTGCAGAACTAGATGCAGTCCTTAGGAAAACAGGATCTTTGGTACGCATGACTGTTTGCAGGCAATTCTTTCGCTGGTCAAGCTTTGGCCTTCAGCAATTTTGGCTTCTCATACTACACGAGTACTGTTAGGGAGGAATCCAAGTCAAAATTAATGTCTTTTAAGGACTACTTTGGCTGAGGAAGCAAAAAAAAGGTATGTATAGTCCTGCTTGCTATGTACGAGCTACATGACAACAGTTTCAGGCACCTAATGTGATAAACCCCTTCAGAATCTGAATATTAAAAAAAACCAAACCAAAAAAATACCCCAAAAAAACCCCACCAACCAAAAACACAACTTTGCAAAATTTTACGTGTTCAAAGAAATTTTTATAAAATCTCTATAAAAATATAGAACATATGGGTTTTCAAGCATTTTAAGCTACGTTTAAGAGTTTAATGATCTGCAAATCCCTTTGAGCTATTTTATATAATTTGTGTTTTTTAAAAAAGTCACCTTACGAACAGGCAAAAAGAAAGTTTTACAAGCATTTCCTCTCCATTTTTCATTTTTATTATCCAAACATGACTTCAGAGAAACCAGATAAATACTTCTAATACTCCATATCTAACACTCATTTCAAGGCACAATACACCAGGAAATACTTAGAATAACTAATCTGAGCACACACTCCATAATGAACTCATTCTGCTGAAAACAAATGTGGTTCATGGCAAGAAATTGGTGTTGGAGCAGTACATATGGCTAAAGATGTTACTGCTGTTTTCTCTACCCATACTTGTCATGACTGCCAAAAAAATATTACAAGCAGAGGCAGCTAATTCAGCTATTTGGGCAAACATCTCTTCTGCAACCAGTGCTTTAGGCCACACCAGTCACAGTAAATACCCCAGTAGGTAAGGAGAGGGACTAATTCTTTTTTAATGGTGCAAATTCACACACAGTTTTCTGTTAAGGTGGCTTCTTTTGGACCTGAAGAAAAAAATATTTCTGAAAAATGTCAATTTGCATTAACTTAGAGATTCATGTTTCTTCTTAGGAATCATTTGCTGTAAAGACTATACACAAATGAAGGGTTTGAATAGCTGAATCCAGTTGCAATTAAAAAAACAAAATCAGGATTATTAAAATTTTGGAGGAAAAAGAAATCCTTTCAAATGGTGTTTATGAAGGCTAGGGAGAAAGATGACAAATAAAAATTGGTAAGAAGAAATATGCCCAACAGCAGAAAGTTATCACAGTTCAAAGATGAATAGCATAGAGTTAAGAAATGAAAACTGAATATGAAAATACAAATTTTCTGTTGCAACAATCTGGCAACACATACAGACAACACCTTTGCTTTCAGAAGCAAAGAACACTGGTAACCATTTATAATGCACACATTATTTAAAGTGTTATTAGACTGCAACTAGAAAAGTCACTGTGTGATGGAACTGCTATCTTTCAAATAAGTTATTTTTCCCCAAACCTATGCTCAGATTGTCTATTGGACATTTCATGAGGCACATTGGATTATGCATCTTGGATTAAGGTTTAAAAATCAGTATACTAACTAATGATTAACAGTCCATTAGGTTCTCTGGCAGAGGAATTGTTTTTTTCTTGCCTTTCTACAGTACCTAACACAGATACAGGTCTCAGTCTAGAGCTGAGATCCCTGTATTAGCAATGAATCCTGCTAACTAAGTGCCTTCACTGGAGTTTGAAAAGCCAGGCACAGACAGGTATCTACCCTGGTTAAGACAAGAAAGAAGAAAGAGAAGGAGGATTGGTGAAGTGTAAACAGCAGAACCCAGTTTAGATACAGCACTCATGCTCCTTTTGATAAGCCCTCATGCACAGGCATCCATCAGGACTTCTGAGACTGCTAGGCATGCTGAGGGTAAATTTTAAAAAATATACAATAGTTGATGGGCACAGCTCTGAACATACGAGAAAAGAAGAAACTGTCCTAGTTTCAGCTATAAAATGCCAAAAGGCATAGGTCTTCTTCTATGCACTTTTCTTTAAACACAGCTTTTTAACAAGCACTTTAAGTTGAAAAACTATACTGTGACATTTGGCATTTATATTTCAAAGCTGTTTTTCTAGAGTTGTGGTAGATCTGTTGCAGTGTGTTGAACACACAATTTTTTTTTCCAGGAGTACCAAGTGACCTGAAGCATACTCATAGCCCAATTCTAAGTCCATAGGATTTTCAAAAGTAAACTTAAAAAGTCAAGTCAACAGGAGAAACTGAAACAAAAGTCAAAACCAGTTTCCAACAAATAAAGTCCAGATAAATACAGTAGCTAATACACACACCCATGGACTTATGACTCAAAACAAATGCAGATGGCCAGAAGGAGATCAGACTTCTCTTGGCAAATTCATCATGGGAATGTGTGGGCAGCTTGGCAGCCGTGCCGTGAGCTGATACAGTGATTGCACACAAGCATGATTCAGACCAGCATTTTAGAAATGCCACATCACAGCATTCTTATTTTAACAATCCTTTAAGCTAATGTAAACAATTACCTGAAGGTAAGCAAGCAAACCTATTTTAAGAAACTATTTCTAGGTACATATACAGAGTAAAATCTTTTTGCATTGCATAATCTTCCCTCACCCTAATTTTGAGAAGACTGTACTACACAAACAGCAGACAGTAACAAATAGACAGTAAAAGAAGTTACCAAGAAAATAATGGATAAAAATATTTTGTACGCTGTGCTTTAATGAAGGATGATGGGTTGGGTCTGGTTAAGATTCTAAATTCAGTAATTCATATGCAGTATAGGCACCTATCCATCCATGATAATTATAGGATAAAGCTCACTCAAGAATAGGTACCTTGCAGTACTAATCCAAATTGCTCCAGTTACTATATTGACTACAGACCAAATTCAGATTTGCACACGTAAGCACTTACTGACACCTGGGAGGCTTGAAGGTATTGGAACAATCAACACTGCGCATTATGGCAATAGTATCAACTATGAATCCACTGCATAGCAGGCTTTCACAGCACCAGACGACAGCCAGGCACCTCTGTATCTCAAGGGGCACTCATTGCCTATATGTGGCTGCTACACCAAGCCTCAAGTATCCTTTTGACTCTTCAATCCACATGTCCCATTGAAAAACCATATTACTCTGAATTATTCATATTGTTACAGGGATATTTAATGCCAAAGCAACCAGAAAAATGGCTAGAGCTGCATTTGTACGCTTCAAATCAGAGCTGGCTCTCTCAAAAGCTGGCTGTCTTCCTACTGCTGCTCCCACCTGGGAGCTACAATGAACATAGGCATAACCAAACTGGGAACTGGACCAATGGACATAGTTATCTGCTACTAAGAGCAACCACCCTGGTTCTGTTTGTAAGAGCAGCTAAATTAATAACAGGCTTATTAACAAGCATTGGGTGTGATCTGTGCCTCCCCTGACTCCATCCCCCAGCAGAGGTATTCCACCAGTGGAGAGAGACCTGTCTTTGCTCTCTTGGTTGCCCTGAGCAGACAAGACCAAACAGCAGCCTAAAACACAGTTTAAACTATAGAGTCAGAGAAGCTGAACAAATATTCATATGTTGGGGTTTGAGGCGGGGCTTTTTTTTGTTTTGTTTTTTTTTTTTTTTGGTCGCTGTATATTTCTGAGCCATTTTTATTCTTTTATAACTCCTTTGGGATGTACTGACCCTCAAAGATTACTACTTGGGAAAGTCTGGTTATGGGAACCAGAGACAAGAGCAGCTCACCACATCACTTACAAACTTGATGAGCATGTTCTTATGACAGATTTTAATTTTCATAGCTTACCTATGATATAGATTAAAAACCTGGTTGTAGGCCAGTCCAGAGCTCTAGCCCCCTGGGTGAATCATGGTAACAAAAATAATCTTGTTAATTACCACCTTTGTCAATACTCGATGTCTTCTAAAGATGCATCAATGTGCAGTTTTATTTTTAGGTATTACATTTATATAATAATTGTATATTAAATTATAATTTGGATAATGATGGGGGGTTTTTAAAAATAAAGATGTCACTAAGTTTTACTACACCGTATCTGAAATTCTACATAAAATATTAACTTCCTTGTACAGTAGATGCTATGAGTAAGTACCCTACATCTCGAATATGTAACTCTAATCAAAGGATGCCTGCAATGCTATGACTGGAATAACTGACATGGAACCCCTATTTATGAAGGGCATTTAGATGAACATAGTATCATTTGACATAGAATATATTGTTAACCAGAATTATTCCAAACAAAATGCAAAATAATAGCTCTCTAACTGCAATAATTTTACAAATAAAGTACAGTCACCAGGCATGCAGTCTCCAATATACAATATTTACATTTGCAAAATCAGGTGTTATTTGAGAATCAGGCATGATCTCCATGTAAGTAGGAGAGGAATTTCAGTAACTGCCAAAAATTCCATCTGTCTGAAATAAGTACTTAACCAAATACAGGTTAGTAAGCCCTGAAATCCTGAGGGGAGTTGATAACCCTGATATGCTTAGCAGATTTTATTATTGCCTTTCAGAGGCTAAACAGATTACCAGTTACCATATTCTGGGCTTCTGATAGGACTAAGCAACTAATTTCTTTTCACTGGCATGATAAACAATTAACAAAAATAAATACGTTAAATACTGTAACACAGAGTTGTGTAGAGCATAGCAGAGCCCAATCTCAATGCTGTGGTCTTTGCTTCTACTACTACATTGATATACTTTCTTCCTACTGCATCCAGGTGGTGACAGAGGCACTGACCAGCCTAGCGAATGACAAAGGCTTGACCTGAGAGCCGATGGCACTGTCGTGTTGAGTGACACCAGGCACACAGATTATCACGTTACTCATGGGTAGTGTGCTGTTTCACTGTGCCTAAAGTGACATGTCTACTCAAAATTAGTCCTCTGAGCACCCTCCACAGACTGAGGAGAAAGTCTGACTGGGACCCTAGGTGGTACACTTTTTCCTTTATAGGATTATAATGAACTATTTCAGACAAAACAAATGAGATGAATACTTCCCATTGTCACAGGTAATCCTATAGTTATGGTAGTTCTACTACCACAGCCTGGTAATATGATCTGTAAGCCTTTCTGCCATATACACATATTGCATATATTGCATACCTATCGAGTTTCCCATTCTACAGATGGAAACTTACTTTCCCTTTAATCATCTCAGTCTAAGGGGTAGTAGTACATGTATACATGAAAAAAGCCTACCCAAACCTTTTGTTTGGGGAGCTTGTTACACCCAGTCTTGGTATTTTTTCTCAGAACTAGGCAATACTCTAAAACCAAGTGTAAAGCAACATGCAAAATTTACACCCTGAATGCACCTGATATATAAGCACAGCCTTAATCGCTATCCAGCAGGAAGATAGTCATTCAATTTTTGCTGTAACCATAAGCATCCTACTTGCAACGTTCTCTTGCAAATGAAAGTATTTTTCTTCTTGCTGAGAAGTCACTGAAAATTCATGCTATTATGAACAAAGTGACAAAAAAAAAATTGCAAACTTAAGACTTTGAGTAAGCTCATTATTATTTTTTCCATTTTGAATTCTTAAAACACTCAAAGCAGTCATCAGTAGCCACAGTCATTACTAGAACCCCAGACTAAGACTATTATAGCATTTGAAATAGCAGCTAAGGCATAGGAGAGTGCACATTGTCATACAGCATACATCTTCCTGAAAATTGCAATCTTAACTGAACCTTGCTACAATTTTGTTTGGTTCTGTCCCTTCAGATTAAGGCAGGAGGAAAATACAGTGAAGGACCAGACTGACTGGGAAGGCAAACTCTTTAAAACTCAACAGGGAAAATAAGACACAATCAGTCTAAAATTTTAGTGTGAGCTTTGATTTTGTAACCTAAAACTGTTACTTAACCAGTTACACAGAGACAGCAAAGTCATGCAAAGCCTTCCAGAGTATGCAAAAAGTTAGCTGATTGAAGGAAAATATCTACTAATGGCAGAACAATTTCATTTAAAACTGCTGTACCTGCTGCATTCATACAGCTCTGCTTTGCCAAGATACAGGCTGCATATCAATAGTATCTGCTTGCATAGAAAAGATTAGACTGAAATAAATCACGGAAAAAGCTTGATAAAATGGGGTATATCAGTTTTCTTTTTATTTGACTGCTCTCCAAAAAGACCTTGACTCATCAAAGCAAACAGTAGACTAATGAAAAGTGAGTATTATGGAAATAAAATCTGAATGGTAGTTAAGGAAAACAGCCAATATAAAACCATCTGAATTTGCTATCAGACACACAAGAGCTCTACCTGAAAGAAAATTCACAAAGGTGAAAAAATGACAAGAATCCCCTCCCAGTAGACCTGATTAATTTCAAGTTGCTACTGTTTTCAAAGCAAACCAAGGATTTAGTTGCCCTTTTATCTAACTGTGCCATACATAGAAATTCGAGTCTAAAACAACATGAAAAGTAAAGTAAAACAGAAAAAAATCCACAAAAATAGCCCCAAACCATTATGTTAAAAAAAAAGTTTTCTAGGTTGATGTTGAAAAATGTAACTTGACAGTAAACATTAAACACAAGCCTATTTGAATCTGTAGGAAATATTGCTCCTCTATTCTAACTTTTCACATTTCCTAGAATCTAATTATGCAGACCCATTATAAGCTTTTTCTAGCTACATAACAGATTAACTGCTACCTTTCCTAAAGGAAACTATGGTGCCAGACCCTTCACTTGTACAAAATGAGAATATCTTGTTTAAACCTTATTAATCTGGAGTAGGCATTAATCACTGTCCTTGGTTTAAACTTGTTCTGACAACACAGGATGGAGCAACCAGGAATATAGATGAGGAAGAAGTTTTGAGATAAACTGGCAAAACACAGTATTTCCTGACTAATAGCCAAAGCATTTCACAAAAAAAAAAAAAAAAAAGAAAGGTTATGACAGATCTAAGGGAATACTTCTAATAGTGCTTCTTAAATCTTACATAGGGTCCTTAAGCTTAAGATACCAATTCACAACATATTTTAGGCAACAATGAGAGATTCACTCAGATTAAGAAAGAGCATCAATTTTCACCAATTTTATAACTAGTTAACTACAAAGTAAGTTTGTCCATTTCTTGAAACCTTTCAACAATCCGGAGTAATGTCAACATGCCAGCCAGACCAGTAATACCAATATTGAGCCCCTTTCATGCAAAATTGAACAAAATATACTGTTACAAAACCAACTCAGAAAGACACTTGTATTCTATTTGTTTATTAACCTCCACATTACAAGTCAGCACACTAAACTTATTTTATTAGTTCCTAAAGTTCAGATAGCATATTCTCATTACAGAAAATGGAAATATGCAAAAAGCCCACAGATACTAAGGGCTATATTAAGAAAAAATCTTCTCCAGCAAAGTCCTAACTGAAATCCATCACCCAGTGGATCCACAGATCTTGAGCAAGCATCACTTCCAGCCCTGACCACCCAAGGGGAAGTTTCCTATGTAGCACATTAACTTTCTATGCATCGTTACACAAATAGAGCAGGGAGTACTGGTTGTTTCACATGGAAAGCACAGACATTTCTTTGCTGCTTTAATTAAATTAATTTTAGTGTTCAACAGGTACCTGGTGGTTAAAAGACCAGCTGATGAAGAAAACCATAGTACAAAATACTAGCTCATCTAGTGCAGGCAATGTAGCCAAGCTATCACTGGGATTTTGTTTTATTAGTTTTACTATTTCTCCACATATTTGAGAGTATATCTGATTTCCAGGCTTGAGTAAGTAGATCCTCTTCAAATGCGTTTGTTGCACACTATTCCAGGAATTCCCACATGAGAATGTCAAGATCTGCACTGTCTTCAAGGGCAAAAAATAGGGAGATAAGAAAAGAAACAGTAACAAGAAAACTCAGCACAGGCAGATTTTGACACCAAGACAAAATTTTCCTTTTCTAAGTGCCATGCTTTTTCTCTAAAAGCTGAAAGTATCACAATAAAATGGCTGAAAAGCTCATACAACAAAATACACATACTTTCTGAACTCAAGCAGGAAAACAAATTGAACCAACAGTGTTTCAAAGAGCACAAAAACCTGCTCTTTACCTTTAGTCAACAAAACTGCCTTTGGGGGATTTTAGACAGCTTATTGTAGGAACTTTAAATGGAAAAGTAGACCAACTTCATCATGGTTGTTGTACCTTGACTACTTATACTGTAATACCACTGCCAGATGCTCTTCAGACCATTTCACATGAAGGCATAGGAGCCTTCAGATATTCACAGTCACTCCTGATGACTGTGTACTGAGATCTTAATGGCAAGCTTCACAACAAAACAAAATCTTTTATTTCACCACTGGTCTTAACTGTTTTGGCAAAGGTAATACTACTTGCTGTGTGAAGTGGAAGTGGCAATCTTCCAAACCAGCATGACTGGTTTCAAGAGGGATGAGTTTGACTCTCCTTCCCCAAAAGTGTTGGTCTCAAAAGTAGTTTCTGCTGCTGTACAGAAGTCTCTCAACATAGCAAAGCAATCCTTGAAAGTAACAGATTCCTTTCACCAGTACTGGCACTCAAAATAAGACCATATGTCTAAGCTATAATATGCAAGATTTTCCAAAGACAGCTTATTTTTCTAGTAGGAAATGTAATTTACATGGACTGAACTTTAGGATTCGTTTACAAGATTCATGAGAAAAACTGCCTTCCTTATAGTATAGAAAAACCACTTCTCACTGCTCACAGGGAGTAAGCTTTAATACTGCAAAGTCACTAGCCTTACTGGGGACACCAACCCAATTTAGTTATGTCAATCTGCCTCTCACAGTGGCCAAGAGAAATAGCTGACTTTTCTAGAAAGACAGTAAAAACAGGAAAGGCACAATAAGGAGTTGCCTGGAGCTGCTGAAAGAGCACAACAGTAAGCAGAGAAAGAATGCCAAACTGATGTGGCCGAAAGCAATGGAAATGGAAAAGTTAAGCAGAAGGCCCAAGCAGATGGGAATGAAGAGCCAGCAAAGCAAGTGAAACAGTAACAGGATTTATTTTCAATGAGTAACTGAAAGAGAACTCAAAGGCAGGAGTCATGGACAAAATAGAGCAAGTCCAACCTGTGTAAGGAACACTAAGATCAGAGAACACACACGAATGCAAATGTGAAGGCTAAAGAAATGAAGCTCAGATGAATACCAGAAAGAAAAAACAGGTGCTGCAAGTAATTGTGCCAGAAGAGCTTTGGACTGCTGCAATCTGCTTCACACACACTGCACACACAAAGAACCTTACTTTGCTGTCTGTTCCTAATTATGCCTGGATAGAAGGCTTAAATCAAGCTGCAAAAGGCAACATTCCTTTTCCCAGGCAGGGGTGGGCAGCATTATCCCACTGGAAGCTCACAAGGATGAATCCAGAACCCCAGCCAGCTTTCAGTGGGAATTACAAATCGCACAATTTAGAGGGGACTATGAAGGTCCCCCTAACAAAGCAGGTACCCAAAACACATCATCCACGGGGAAAGCATCTCCCAGTTTGGCAAGTTTCTAAAGTTGGAATCTTTAAATTACTGTGTTGAGCCAGAACTATTTACTAGTCTTCTGTAAAATGAATGCTTTTGTTTAAAGGCTTAAACTAGTCTATTATTATTAGTACTACAGAAAACATCCCTCTACTAGATACTCTTAATTTCTTCCACATGTGGGAGAATGAACTGAGAGGCATTGAGAGATTTCTAACCTTTTACATTCTAAAGCAGGGACACAGATTGTGAAAGGTACATATGCAACTCCAATAAACACAGATAATTAGAAAATTCTGAATTTATGTGCAGAATCCACATTTATCCTGCTACACATACAGACATATTCTTGACAAACTAGGTAACTTCCTCCATAGACTACACAGTTTGTCAAAGAAACATCTTCTAGCACAAACAACAGAAGGAAAATACAATTTTAAAGTAAGAGTAATTTAGTCCCAAAGGTTTTGTTTGGGTTGTTACCTATGATACTATGGTATCTATGGTTTGTCATTTCTCAAGTGTCAGTAATAGCAAAGTTTAAGATCTGTTAGCTAAAAGTAGGTCAGGAGAACCTCTTGGCTGGGATCATGTAGCTCTGCAGATCAGTAGATCTTGTACTAACAACTGTGTCAAGTTTGAATGCCTTCTTTGCTATCAGTTACACTGCTAAAGAAATCTGCCTGTTCAAAACCAAAAACCAGTCAACTCACCTCCTTCCAAGAGGAATTTTACATAACAGGAAATTTAGAGTCCTTCAGAAATAAAACATTTTTGCTTGTTTATTTGTTTTAGATGAAACCTTGAGTGAAAATGCACAGCATTGGCAGAAGTCCGCAATAAAACCCCAGAGACTTCAGCATACCTTCTAACCTATTAAAGCAAAACTTATCTAAATCATTATGTATGTTTTCACTCACTTCAGACAAATGCCCAACAGTATTACAAAAATCACCATTGCTTATTCTGTTTAAGAAACAACACTTACTTCTTTCTGCTCTTAGCTTTCCACAAGCTTCCCAAGGACTTGTACTGATGTTAGATGTATGGTCTGAATTTAGGGGTGGGTTATTTAATAACAAAATGGTAACATCCATAAATAAAACTTCAGGCAGCTTGAATAAAACAGAATCCAAGTAAAAGAAAACACATTATTATAAAAGTCCCCTTCTTCCTCCATCATCACTCCACAAATCCAACCATATGTTGCGCTCTGAAAGGGCCAACCAGAAACTGAGAATATCCGCTCAGGTTAGCACTATTTGATAGATAATTACCACTGGAGTGGGAGCAGGCCTAGACTGCTTTCTATTGTTTGATTTTTTTTTTTTACTTTTTTTTTCTTTCTAAAGAGAAGAAACCACTAAAATACACCCCGAGCTTTCTTCAAAATTAGATGCAAAAAAGTCTTCATGCCAACATTAGACAGTTTTAAGGGGCCACAATTCAGATTGCCCTGTATAGGCTTGTTCTTAGGGGCTGTCACTACTATATATCAACTGAAAAAACCCCCAACTTATTTCCCCCTTTGACAAGGGCACTCAAAAAATGTTTTAGGTACAACTTTGCAGTTGTAATGAACTCCCACATCACTAAATATTTTCCTGGCAGCTAGAGACCCCATTAAAGCAATTATAAACTTTACTTCTAAAGTGTTTGATTTAGAAAAAAAATTTGCCCTTAAGTTGATAAAATGTCCATGAGACATGTAAAACCATGGATGACAACACCTTACACCAGTCCTTCTGTAACATTTGTAAAAACAGACAGAAATCCCCTGTCAGGTTGGAAGACAGACAGAACACCTGATAACAAATAATGGTATTTCTCAGGTTAATTGCCTGTAGTAGCACCTAACCCTGCACATATATGCCACTTTGGCTGTATCAAAGTGAAAAGAGAAATGCTGGTTTAAAGCAGATAATTTACAGTTCCATGTAACTCATAAAACCTGTAAGTGCACACGTAAGCATCTGAACCATCCTTACTCATTTAAATTAGGTTTTCATTGCTCCATAGAAGTCAGATGTCACCACTATGAATCAATTTGAACAAAGTCTCTTTAAAAAATATGGGAAAACAGCTAGCAACTGGACATAATTTTAAGAGAACAAATGTTTATAATGTAGTTATCCATGAAGTCCAAACCATTATTATGTGCATATAGTTCATGACAACCACAAATAAAAGAGAATCACGCAGCTTGGAAAGGCCTTAAGGAGGTCTACTGGTCCAGTCCCACTCAGAGCAGGTCCAGCTGAGCCAGTGTGCTCAGGATCATCTCTAGGAGAGTACTGAGTCTCTCCAAGGATGGAGATTCCACTTCTCTCTAAGAAGCCCCCCACTGCAATTGACTGTCCTCAATTTTTTCTTTTATTTTTCCTATTTCATATTTCCCACACTCATACTTGTCTTCCTGGCCTCTGACCCTTTCACCGTGTCACCAAGTCACCCAGGTCTTTTCCCACAGGGTTGCCTTCTTTCCACTTGTTTCCCAGCCTGTTCTCTTGCACAGGATTATTCCATCCTAATTGCTGGGCTGCTCATCTGCCTTTATCTAAATTCATGGCATTCCTGTCAGCCCATTTTTCCATCGTTTCTAGGTCATTCCAAAAAGCAGCCGGCCTTCTAACATGTGCAGTCCTCAGGCTTGCAGACAGTGCAGTCTGTCTCATTACACAGCTTATTCATACAGATGCTAAATTGTTCAGCCCATTATGCTTTAACCACAGTATTTCATTATCTGAAATAATAATTTTGTTCTACTTCCCAGTGGAACAGAAATCATAAGTAGAGCATAAAAGTAATGGTCTGAACTGAGCAGCTCCCGACATCGCTCCTAAGTCTCCTCTCACACAAGTAAAATTCCAAGCCATGTGTAATTTCTGCAATACCCACATGAACTTCAACTTTCTCTTTGAAGGCTGTTCTCATATTGTTGAGATATGGTTTCTTTCCTTATCTTCCCTGGGCGTGGTTGGCCTTCCTTCAACCTCTACTCCCCTGTGGTCCTTGATAGGATTTTCTGGATCATGGGGTTTGTTTGGGTTTGGATTTGTATTTTGTCTCTAAATTCAGGGTTTTAGAAATTGAAAGGATAAGTGTGCATTAATTCTATAAAAATGAAAAAAAAAAGTTGCAGAAATATTTCTTTAAAGATAATTGTAAGTATTTATTTTCACATTCTCATTTTAGAAAATGAGTAAGAGATTCTAAGAAACCTCTTCTAACTTCATCTTTTTCTGGACAGAATATAGCAGCTAATTTGTTTCTCTGTTCAATGGGTGAATACACTGCAACAAAAGAAAGCATAATAAATATCTGATAATTACTAGCAGATTTACTATGTTTATTTGAATCAAACTTTTCAATTTTGAGGCAAATTTTTGTAGTAGCATCTACTGGTCTTCCATGAGAAACTTTTAGTTGGGATTATGAAAAGTGGGAAGATTAATCTAACCTCATTTTCTCTAATTAACAACATCATGTTATCAATAGTTTAATTTAAATTACTAATGGCTGAAAGATAGACATCTCATGTTCTTTGTACTGTCATAACTATAATTAATACTGCTTCTAAGTTAGATCATAGAAATATTTAAAGCCCCAACATGAATTTCTTGTTTCAGCATCGTTCTTAGATAATTAGGGACAGACAATTTTTTTCTTAGTATTTATATTGTGTTTACTCACATTATTTGACAAATTAGAAAAAAACCCTAAAGTCTGACTTTGTAAAAAAATGACATTGCTGGAGGGATTTTTATGTCAATTCTGAGCCTTGAACAGTTTTAAGTAAAAAAAGGAAACAAAAAAAAAAAGCCAGAGAAGGCTGTAGAAATATTAAAGTACACTGACTCTGAGAGGATTAGCAAACCTACCAACATTGTCTTGTTAAACAGCTGCAATTTTCACAGTTCAACAATTCCCTACAGTATCTGTTAATTGACTAATATATCTTAAGGTAGAATTCCAGAAGGGATCATTTTCATCTGCATACAGAAAAGTACTTCAGAATACTATTTTTTTAAACACTACAGATGGTAAGAAGTGTCAGCAAGGGAGGAGGGAGAAGGAGAGAGAGAGAGACAGATCCTTCTCTCACGTTGTTTTAGCTCAAACTTTGCAGATATCAAGACCTGGCAGACCTCTACGTCTGCTCCAGGACCAGCCCACATAAAGCCAGCACAGTCTGGATTGCACGGAGGATATCACAAACTCCAGCCAAGCAGCTACATGAGCAACAGCCCTGCTGGATGTGCCAACAGAAGAATGCTTTTGGAAGATCAGTTCCTGTTCTCTAAGACAGCAGCAAAGCTACGCTGACGAAACGCTTCCTCCTGCAGGCACACATCCCACCTCCATGAGAGGGCTCTACCAACACAGCTGCATCGGCAGAGCCCCTGTTCAGCCCTCCACAAAATCACCGCCCATCCCTCCCCAAGAAAGCCTTCAAGAGCTCTTCACAACATTGCCATAAAAATTAAAAAGTATGGTTAAATAATTTTGGTCTCTGTCTTGTTTCTACTCAACAGCCTGTGCAAACCACTCTTTAAACACATACACACACAAACTGCTTCAATCTGGTCATGCATTCGCAACCAAATGAAATGGAGACTAATATATAACCCTGGTTAATGCAGTACCATGTCTGAAATTATGAGTGTTGCTACTCTTTTTGCTAAGGGAGAGCAGATAGCAATGTCACACATGTCATTTTTTTAAGCAGGGAAGGGGAAATGGAACATCAGTCAGGACACTTTCCCAGTAGAACACACTTATACAGCCTGTAGTGCTGCAGCCCCTTGAATGAGGTGATTCTTGCATGCACTTCATCAGCTTTCTCTTCTAGAAATACAAAAAAAACCCTAACTACTCTGACAATTAAAAAAACATTCTGGAAACCTTTCAGGCTGGGACACTTAGAAATGCTGTAGTACATTATTTGTATTCTGCCTTTTTTTTTCCCAAACCCCTATCCAGACCTGCTCTATATCCTACAAATGAATGTTTTATATTTTGTCAAGGATTAGTGTCTAACCATCAGAAAGATTTACAGAACCCTGTAAAAAAAAATTTTCCAGGTGATCGTTCTAATACAGGACTTTCTAATTCTGGGTTTTTTCCTAGGTATACACACATCAGTGAACCAAAAAAATCAGAGGATACGTCACCAGTATTAATGAATACAAATACTGTTGTCTGTTCTTTCCCGCACTTCCCATACTATGAGAATTCTTGGAAAAGCCGGCCTGCAGATGGTCTTACAAGCTGTCAGAACATGGTTTACCTAAAAAGCTGATTCTTTGTTCTGTTCTTCATTTCCACATTTTGGTAAAACAAGCTCTAAGATTCCTTTATTAATTGGTTTTATGGGGTTCGTACCTCGAATGAATATACAGAAAAATGTATAAATGGAATGCCTACAAATTTTTTTTCAAAACCAGCAGAGTTTGGGAGTTTAAATGCTGTATGTTCCTGCCAGCATGAGGAGCTGCAGACAGACTAGGATCCTGACAGCAGGTCAGCAATGGGTGAATAAGGCTGGTAGACTCTTCCTCATTTGAACCCTAGATCAGATGCAACTGTTTGCATCTGAATTGGCACTAAGCAATAGCAAGACAGACTTCATAACATGATACTACCAGCTTAACAGCATAAAGGCAATCAGCTATTTAATTCTTTTTAATATCTCTTATAAAATCGTCCTTTATCAAAACATTAGGCAGAAGATAGGAATAGCCATGCAGAAGTGATAAGAAGTACAGGAATTTCAGCACTCGGTTTGATTACTGTATGTTACTACATGCATATGAGACTAGTAGCTATGGACATTGGACCCCACCTAATTTTTAGAATGCCAGGTAAAGTAACCACAGCAGAAATATTTTCATCACCCTGACTCAGAGACCCTGTCATATTCATACAGAGCAAGCACTGCTCCCAAATGAGGAGGTTTTCTCTAAGCTACTTCCATGTATAAGTGGAAAAAAGCAAAAGCATGTTATTCATTGGCAGGTCCACATGTCAATTTTTTCACTCTTTCATTACTACGCTCTATGAAATAACGTAGTTCTCTCAACTACAACAAACTATCTGTAGGTAGCAAGCCAGTAGAATTTTAAGTTGCATTTGCTAGTTTTAACAACTCACTCACCTGGGGCAGATGACAGCTTGGAAGAGAAATGACAGGACACTCCCAGGAAAGTGCTGCCCACATTTTGGTACATGTCTAATCTCACTGATCTTATTATAGGTGAAATTCTCTCACTTCCTTGTAATGAGAAGGATGGTTGCTCAAGCAGAAACAAATCACAGTATATCAGCACTAACTATGAGCCACAGCAACATCATAAATTGCATCTGATAAAAGTGAATTTGTATAAAGGCTATTGTCTTCTCTTGCATGGATGTAAACCACAGCATACATCTGTGTTCATTTAAAAAATACAACGAAACATTTTTACTGCACTAAAACATGTTGGGGCCTATAGAATTGCCTAAACCCCAACAACTAAAGGTTTTTAATCCCTTATTTCTTAATAATACATATTAGGTATATGCATATTAGGTATTTTGCTTGAACAGGAGGAAGCTTTTTGAATCAAATTTCCTGGCTGTCACCACTCACTGTATTTCTCTCATGTTGTGGAACAGTCTTGGAGCACTCAAAGGGAATTCTTTTTGGATAAAAAGCAATTAAAAAATAGGTTCCAGGAGCTCATCTAGTATGTCTGAGCTGTAAGCAGACATTCAGTTCATGGGATCAGACTACAGTTAGCTCAAAAGTACAAAAAAAAACCCCAAGCAACCAAACACAAAACCACCACAAATATTCTGCTCCCTAACAAAGAAAACAAAACAAACAAACAAAAAACAGAACATTTTTTTTAATAGCTCCAAACCTCAAATTCTCATTAAACAATACATAACATTGTATACTGTGGGTGTCTGATCTACAGATCTATGCCATCTGCTATTGAAAATACAGGCTATAAACCGTAGCATTTTCTACTTGCATACCGTTAGCAAATATATACATGTGAGCACATAACTTTAATTAAGATGCAAGAGATTGGTATGGAAACTATTCTAGTATGACCACAGGCTACAGCAAGTGTTCTGTTTTTCTCTCCAACAGAATAAAGAAAAATGTCACATTCTTTTTTTACGTACTTGTTAGATTTCTACTGACACGTTAACATAAGCAAGAATAATATGATTAAATTACTCTGAGTTGTGCAGTCATAAGAATTGCACATGACTCAGAACAACTGCAAATTGAAAAAAACAGCCTGTAACTCCAAGAGAAACTACAGCAGCAGATTTTGGATTTCTCCCTTAAGAGGTTCCTGATCAGTGGAGATTCTGATTCATAAAGGCTTTTTTTGTGCTATTTCTACTCTATTATCATTGATTAGGTCAAGTGCAGCCCCAATATGTCTCCCTTACTGCTAGCCAAACTTCATGGTTTACTCGTATCTCTTGTAACTCCATAGTTAGAAAACCTCTAGCAGACAAGTTTCTTCTCTAGTCACCAAGAGCCTGTAGAGCTCCAGCTCATTTGAGGGTCTAAGACCACAGCAAGGAAGGTGGTCAGTTAGCCAGTCAATGCCATGGAGGTTGCTTTACACCTTTGAAGTAGACAGCACATTCAGCAACCATTCAGTGCAGCGGGACAAGATTTTAAGGAACCCAAAGGTAAAAGCATAAGGCATCCCCCTTTCCTCTAGCCTATAGTTCCACTGGGCTCCTTTTGTTCCGGTTTCATCACATTCACACATGTTGTAGTATTTTGAAGCTGTCCCTGCTTTGAGAAAAAAGCTGGACTAGATAAGCTCCAGGGGTCCCTTTCAACTATTCTTGTGACTCTGAGTCTCAGCCTCTAGGCTACTGTTACGGCATCCAGAAAACACTGAGAATCCAAGCAGACCTCAAAGCTGTAAAACAACTTTAAGAAAGGTACTTGGCATGGGAACAGCTGAGAGCGGAAAATAGACAGGAAAAACAGAGAATGAAAGATTCCAAAAATCGGAGACAGAATTCTAGCAAGATCGATTGCCCCCTTTTCCAAGTGAGTGAAATCAGTTATGACAGCAAGACAGACCATCCTTTCTACATGCTTTGAACTCTCAGCTACAGCAGCCTATTTGTAGGTTGCTAGCCAGGGGAGTTTCAAGCAGCCATAGCCAGCTTTTGTACTACTTTATTTAGTAACAGAGGTAGTAGCTACTTTAACAATTCACTCAAGTGGAGCAGAAGACAGCTTGACAGAGTTGGTATGGAGGCTTTTCAAACCTTTCCTTTATGTCTCCTCTGCAGCACACTTGGACTGTGGCTTGCAGTTTAATTTCCATGCACCAACGCCTAAATGAGCTGTGGAGAGTAAAAACAACTGGAGTATGGAAAGTGAAAGAAATAAAATCATCAAAGCTTACTTGCTCTGTAGACCAAGCCAGAAGGTTCTCAATCTGTGAAATTAAGTTCTTTAATGATGATGGGATTGTCCACTTAGTAGTTATTAGAAGAATTCCTTGAAATTACTACAATTTTCCTTCAGAAACAGCCCCAGATGGCCTCCTCTCAGGCCAGAAAGAGCAGGATGGGATGAGAAATAGAAGGTTCTCATAGACCTTCCCCCCACAACAATTACTTCCACAAACAGAATGAACATTTAACTAAGTTTTTCCCCAGCTTGTCGAAGAGCTGCCTGTTACTCTCTATTTCTTTTACAGAACTGATGATTACAAAATCACATACAAAAAAAAAAAAAAAAAAAAAAAAAATCACTCTTTCAAAATTCCACAAATAGCAGCAGGGGAACCAGAAACACAATAACTTCTCTTTTCTTACAGTATTCCAAAACTTGTACAATATTGCTAAGAGACTCCTATTCAACAAAATGTACAAGTTTGACATAGAGGTCATGCACATAGGCTATGTGTGTGCAAACATCTCTTCCTCCTCCTGCTGTTTTTATAAGAATATAAATGCTTAGTCAAGTAACTAAAATCTCTGACTGCAGCAGGTAGCAATAATAGGAATCAGGTATCAGGCTGAAAAACTGTTCCTGTTCCTTGAGTACATACAAGGTAAGTCTCTAGATGACAGTTCCCTGTTCTTATGATAGTCATTAATCTCCTTCATTTTTGCTAGAGGAATGACATGACAGGACACAAACAATCCAGGAGATTATTGGAAAGTGTCAGAGATGATACAGGAGATTCTGGGTGAGCTAGTCAGAGGTGATGCAGAACTGGATTGGCTTTTCACAAATTAGGAAGACCTGACTGGGAATACAATAATCAATGCCAGCCTTAGGTGGAATGGCCATGGAGTAGTACAGTTCAAGATCCTAAGTGAACAGAAGGCGGCAAGCAGGACATTACAGACTGGACTTAAGGCAAGGGTAAACCACCCCTGATGAACCTGATTGCCTTCTACGGTAAAATGACTGCACTTAGGGACAAGAGAAGACAGAATTTGTCATTTATCTCACTTTAAGCAAAGCTTTGACAACTGGATCCCAAAAAATCCATGCACCCAAGTTGGGATATTACAGTGCATGCAGATGGGTGGACAACCAGATGGGTAAAAAGCTGCTGCTGGATGATAGGGCTCACAAGGAATCAGTTAATGGGTCTACTGCACCTCCCAGTAAAAATGCTGCAGGAGTCTGTAATGGGACCTGTCCTGTTAAACATCTTTATCAATGACCTGGAGAGGCAGTGGAGTGCAAACTCACCAGGTTTGCAGGTGACACCAAACAGGGGCAACTGTGGATACACCCAAGAGCAGGGCTGCCATCCAAAGGGACTTAGCCTGGAGGAATGGCTTGACAGGAACTTTACGATATTCAACAAGGACAAATGCAAAATGCTGCAACCCAGAGGAGGAATGGCTTGACAGGAACATTACGATATTCGACAAGGACAAATGCAAAATGCTGCAACCCAGAAAGTAAACAGTGCAGGCTGCAGTGATTCAGTCTGGTGACAGACTGACTGGCTGGGGAGGAGCAGGTCTGTCAAAAAGGACGTGGTGGATGGCAAACTGAGCAGGAGTCACTGGTGTGCACAGGCAAAGACAGCCAGTGGTATCCTGGGCTGTATCAGCAGCAGTACAGTATGCCACGGGCTGAGGGAAATTACCATCCTGCTTTACTTGGCACTTTTTAGGCTGCAGAGTCCAACTTTGAGTCCCTAATACTGGAAAGACATCAATAAACTGGAGCAAGTTCAGTAAGGGGCCAACTAGATGATTTGGGCTGAAGCACATCCCCAGTTAGGGAACTAGGCTTTTTTAGCCTGGAAAAGAGAATGTTTTGGGAGGAACCTAAGAGCAGCCTTCCAGCAACTATGCTGAGGCTATGTAGAAGACAGAGCCAGGATCTCTACAGCAAGGACAAGAGACAACAAACATGAGATAAAAGAGAGGCTCAGACTAAATATAATGTAAAAAGAAATTCCTCCTGAGTACAAATACACACACAGGTTGCCCAGAGAAGCTGTACAGTTTCCATCTTAGAGATTTTCATGACCTGACAGGATACAGCCCTGAGCAACCTGTCTTCTCTCTATATCTGACTCTGCTTTGAGTAGGAGATTGGACTCCTGAGATCCCTTTTGACAGGAATCACACCATGGTTTTATAATAACATTTCAATCACATTCCCTGCGATATTACAAGCTTCTTTCACAAAGCAGCATTCAGACAAAAATCTTCACAGAAAAAAGGATCATTTCAAGAAGCATCGCAGTTTCTAGTGACAGAAAACAACTAATTCATGTTGAGGAATGCCAGGCACTTTAATTTTTAATTGGTATACATTATTATGGTTGCTGATGTACTCTTTGAGACAGGGGAGGGAAAAAAGTGAGCACACATTGGTTTCATACATCTGTGTAAGCCAGATGAATCTGGGCCAAAGCACTGGAAAGCCTCATTGAGATAGGCCAATTGCAGTGCAATAAACATACACCAAAAAAGAAATTTTCCCCAAAATTAAACTAACATGCTATGACAAAAATTACTATACAGATAAAATATCAGAGCATTGACTAAACTGGGTAAGTTAAATCATGGAAAAGGTTTATAAAAATACTCTCTTTGCAAGGTCCTTAGCATAGAAAACTTTAAGAGGGGGAGTTAATTTTGTTTAGAAGGTATTCTTTTAAAACCAAGACATGCTGTTGTGATTACTTCAAATACTGCAGTCCCATATGCCACATCTGACAAAACCACTCAATGGTTAACTTGCATTTTCCTTTAACTACTCATTTCAAGGCAGACTGGAACAGCAGCATACACGATCTAGAGAGGCTGAGGCTCTCTTCATGCTATGACTCAAAAGAAGTTTCCAGCCAGAACAGGTTCTGCTCCAACAAACATTTATTTTGTGTTGGAAACAAATCCATTTGCCTATAACAACATATAATGTGGAGTGAAGAAAGGACAGGACAGGTAGGAAAAATTCGTGTTCATACCACCTTTAACCCAAGCTGTATTTCTGACAGTGCTAGCATGACACTCACAGCACCAAAATGGGATTAATGAGGTTTTTATTATTATTATTATTATTAATTAGATTTGCTGAGGATAACAGATGCAGGGAATGCAGAGCAGACTCACCATCACAGATCCAGCTTTGGATCTCTACAGCTGTATGTCTAATACTGCCCTATTGCTCTGTTCTCCACATGGCAGCTTCGCCTATGTAAAGTAATGAAGTGTAAGTAACAGGTCAGTACAAAATAATGGGGCTTTTATGCATGTGCCACATTTCCTCATGGTAGCTGAAAGATTATTTCTTTGTATTTAAGTAAATAGATGCATGTAAGTATTTTCAGGGACAAAAAAAAATGCTTACCATGTATACTTTGAGAGTTGCACTGCTGGCAAGTTGGAGCACAGCCAGACAAGCATTACCTTTCTGTAGCCACTTATATAATTATTTGCAGGATTAGGTTCACAGATATTAATTCGTCATGTAGGCTTTCTGGTCGCTGCTGAAACCCACAACAGAAAAAAAGTAATCTACTTTGAATTAAGAAATTATTACAAAATATGAGAGGATTAAGATATCATTCTATATTTTGATGTGAAAATAGATTTATTTTGCTAACTGTTAAACCTTCATTGAGTTATCTTTCAAAAAAAATCTTATTTTCTTGAGTATTTACACTACAGAAGTGTAATTTCCAAGAATATCATAAGAATTCATACCTAAAGAAAATGTATGCAGCTCCTTCTATTTGGAAGGCATATATATGTTTTAGCACATTTTAGGAAAGAATAAAAAAATTTTAAAAAAGTATCTTTGACAGTAATAGTCAGCTCCATCATACAAGGTGGTTTTATTCAGCCTGTATACGCAATTTCTGTGCAGGGCAATTTCTCTAGGGAATCAACATCGAAATTCCTAAGTTTGGGAAACTAGTGGGCATCAAATTTGTATCACCTCTGCCTATTCAATAGCTAGAAAAATCTTCAGACAGCTAAATATACCCATAGAAAGTCAGCCTTCATTCACATCGTGACATGCATTTAAGTACTGGAGACATGAATTCTAGCTTCCTAAAGAAGTGAAGTTTTACTGAGTTAAAAACTACTGAAAAGTGCCTAGCTGGAGGTTAAAATACCATTTCTTGCAGGAAGTACTGACCTGAGTTTCCCCAGGCATTCAGGTAATAAATACTGAACACTATCTTACCTCTTCTCCCTCACTCAGAGGGAATGGAGGCAACCCTCCGAATGCTGCCCAGGACCAGGAGGCTTAGAGGAGGCAGCCAAGGGTCAGCTACCACTTCATCTAATTGGAACTAATCTGCATGTGGCACAGCATGGCCTGAAGCCAGGAGCAGGTTTAGCTACACAGATGGATGAGTTCTTCCTGCCTATTCAGATCTTCATTCCCCCCCTCCCCAGCATTCAGCACAGGCCATGATCTGCAGTCCTGTCTAATGATTTTCATGGATCTAGGAAACTGTATGTGCAGGAGACTGCATACCCATTAATATCCTCACTACTTTTAATTGCAATACAGCAGAAGGTAAAAGGACATGGTTAAAATATGTCAGGACTATATAGACTCAACATCGGTCTACTTAGATGCGACTTTTAAAGAACTATCAGTTTGCTGACTGATTACTGCAAAAATTAGATGATTCCCCCCACAAGGAAAGAAATTGTAAATAGAAACTAGATTATAGCAGTATAAAGACAATGATGTAAGCATTATCTACAAAGACTAATTATACAAGACCAAGTACTTCATACTACTTTTCATCCTGAACACTTCTCAAATGCTGTTTGCCTATTCAGATGAGAAAACTAAATGACTAAGATTTAATATTCTTAGTGCATGACCTAGTTTCCAGTCCAGTGCCCAATCTACTACAGTATTTTGTCTCTCTTGATGAAGCAGAGCTCACTAATTAAGAGAGGAAAATGTGGGTACTCATACGCATTACACAGTTCTGAAGTAAGACAAAGAAAGCTTTTAAAGATTTGTCAAGTGTACCTCAAAGCAAACCAGAAAGGGTGTCTGTCAGCCACATACCCTGTTTAAATTGCTGCTGGTACATTACGACAACTATATATGATGCTTTTTTATATTCATGTATTCTTATTACCTTTGTTTTACCCACTACTCCTTACTGCAGCATAGTTAGAGGACTTGGTAATTAAAGAACCAGAAGAAAGTTACTTCTTGCCATAAACTACACAAAAGTAAGAAGTTTAGGAAATAATTTTAGTTTGAAGGATGAGTGTCTTTATCCTTGTAGCAGGTTGGCTTTGTAACTGGGCAGAAACACCAATTCAGTGTAGTGGTTTGGTCCAAGATACTCATTACTGTTTACCTTCTGTGAGATAAGAATTAGGAGAAATGCAAAGCAGGCACCAATCTTGAAAGAATATAAAGAAGTTTATTAACAGACCTAAAAGGAGGAAAAAAAAAAAATCATACCACAGCTTCAGAACTCCTCTCCTTCCCCCACCTTTCTCCCTTCTCCAAGTGACAATGTAAAAAGACAACCCTTCAGATGTTTAGTCTGTTTACCACTTCCATAATAACCTTGTTCAGTCCGTTTAGGAAGAGGAGTCTCTCTTGCCCATGCTATGAAAACATTATCACAACGAGACAGCTGCCCACTTCCAAATAACTTTGTTCAATCCATTTAGGAAGAGGAGTCTCTGCTCGCATGTGAGTCCCTTCCCCCAACTTGCAGCTTTTCCCACAACTGCTTTCGAGGGTCCACTCTTGAAGTTTTTGGGGTAGAATTTTAAGGCTGAGCCGTTCAGTAACAACAGTTCTTTTCACCCATCTCTGGGAGCATTTCATTTCTAAGAACAGAGGCCCTTCTCCTTCCCTGGGAGCAAAGGGTCTTCCTCATCTTCATCTTTAGGACTATCTCTGGGAGCACCTCTAGGAACTGAGGTTTTCTCCTTTCCCATTTGGAGCAAAAGTCCTCATCGCTTCCATCTCTCCCTGTTCAAACTTCTCATGAAATTACAGCTGCATCAGCATTTGCCTATCTCAGTGCAGGTGCTTTTGCTCACGAGTACAAGTTGAACACTCCACCCCCCATATCTTCATGAAATTACAACGGGTACTCTGATATATCATAGCTTTACAACAGAATTTCAGCTTTAAGCATCTCCTCTTCTCCCTCAGGTTTTCAGCTCTTCACAGCACTAAAAGGGTTAATCTCACCTCGGCCTTGCAGCTGGAATGAAGCTTATCACTGTTGGTCATACGATCTCTGCTGGACAGTGGTGCAGCTTCAGCTGAATCTTGGCCACACTGGAGAGGGGGAGCCAGCCGTCTGCGCACAGCAGGGCTATGGGGGGCGTTCCATGGCTGGAACAGGTCCATCGGCTCCAGGATGGCCGTGGCCCGGCCCGGCCTGGCCCAAGCAGGGCCTGGGCCAAGCCCGCTGGCCCCCACACGGGGCCTGCAGCCACCTGTGCCAGCACCAGAAACGAGACAGAGAGGCTCTGCCTCAGAGTTTCCTATTCTTAAGTGTGAATCACAGAGGCAGTCACAACTTTAAGTGGCTCAAAGAATTATCCATATTCAAACTGGCCAGCTGATAGGTTCTGTTAGGTCACAGAGGAAGCTGTAAGCACTCCTTTGTAAGAACATCACTTCCGGGACTATGCTTGCTAACCCATGACAATCCTACAGAAATATTTCTCTTCCCAAGAATTACACCTCAGAAGTAAGCACTCACTTTTTATTTCCTACTTAGGGTTTATCTCTGTACTCCAAGAAGCACAAGAGCCCAGTACCACAAACAGCCTGGCAGGAACGCAGAGGCTCCAGTTTCACGCAGGGTCCTGACCTGGAACACTTTTGCTCTTACAGCAAATGTAACACCAGTGGCTATGAGACAGAGCCACCCTGGTTATGGTTCCCCAGGTAAGATGCAAAGTGAGACGCTCTACTTTTTCTGAGCTTAGATAAAGTGTTCCTTTCAAGCAGCTGCTGAGGATGAGTGCTGCAAGACCTCTTTGTACTGCAGTACAGTAAGACACCTTTTCTGATACCTCTTTACAGAGACACCCAGATTTATTTATGTCCTGGGGTGATGTTATGAAGCCGCTTTATTCCTTAACCGTCTGCTCAATGCCCAAGGATGCTGTGCCTTAAAGATAGACACGGGGGCAGGGCCAGAGCCACAGGGCTGAGTGCGGGTCGTTGAACGGTTCAGCCCAGCAGCTCGCGGGGCTCAGGAGGGAGCGCACCAGGAGCGCTGTGCTGGTTTTTTGTTTCCTTTGTGTTCCAGCTAGCTGGCAAAAGGTTCTGTTGGGTTTTTTTCTTGTTCTCTTTTCCCTTTCCTTCCCCTTGCCTCACTGCCTCCCTTCCCTCCTTGCCGGTCCGGGGAGCCTGTGGGGTAGCCCCGCCAGGCCCACAGGGTGGCCCCAGCTGGTCCGAGCCTGCGTGTCTGTTCCCTCTCCGGGAACTTGTTGTATTTTGAGGGGGTTTTTTATCCTGTTCTACCCTGTTTTGTTCATGTGTTAATAAACAGTTTGGGTTTTTTTCCCCACTTTCACTTCATGTGACCCATTTGACTCACTGACGGAGGAAAAGGGGAGGAACACTCATTCTGGAGTGTTTCTGCCTGAAGTTTTGTCTCAAAACCCGAGACAATTTACTTATCCTCACCTACAATCGATGCATTTAGTTCAACCGCTGCATTGTGCTAAATGTAAGAATCTGCATGCTCTATAGGAATTAAAAAACATAACTCAGAATTAGCAAGCTCTTTTTCTACTTGACCCTTGACTGACCTAAAAAAGCAGGCAGATGCCAAATCCTCTATTACATGAACAAGAGTAATGCTTTGTCCAGATTTCATTTACAGAAGCAATGCAATTGGTAAGCCTCAACCTTAGGGAATCTATCATGAACTCCTGTCTTCACAAAAAGCAACAACACAAAAAGAGATAAACCACACTGATTTTATGCTCTTCCAAAACTATAGTAAGTCACAAATTTGCATCACTGAACTTCAAAACACTCCTGGGACAGAGGCAACTTGAAACAAACGCAGATGCTGTCTTGGAGTTGAAAGGACAACTGTCCCACATGAGCTCCACAGAAAAGCAAGGGAAGAGTTTCAGAGTAACCTTTGGAATTAACATGTCAAGCAGTCGCTTCGCTTAAAACATATGATCTGAGGAAGACTGAAAAGACTGGACAGACATAAGAACAAACTGCTGCCAAGATCTCACTCCTGCAGAAGGTCCAAGAGGCTGAATCCCAATCCCCTCAAAGAAGGCTCTTCATTCTTCTCCAGCCCTTTCTCCTGGACATGACTTTTAACAGTGGCTTATGCCTGGGCAAAACCAAAGCTACACAAACCTAAGGACCCTAGGAAATTATTCAAATTACTGCTACAGCACAAAATCAAAACTTCAAAGTGAATTTTCACAATTTTTTCTATTTTCCTGTAAATAGCAGCAGATAAATTTGCCTTTCAATAGCAGAGAATCAAGTCAAATTAAACCAATGTTAAGTGCTTTGGCAAACTCAGTTATTCATTTTACTTGGACAATATTATATTCTTCTATTCTGACTTTTATCTGTACCTACTGAACTCTTTTTTACTGTTTAGGTAAAGAGGCTTTACTGTCTCTTTCATAAATACATCCCACACACATAAACCTGCTTTGCAAAGTCAGGTATCTGGAGGATGAAATCCAGTAAGTCAGCTAGACACCAGTACTGTAAATGTTATAGCATGCTTCATAATCACCACTATGCGCTCCTTTCCAGGACTGACTTAAGGCAATTTTTTTTTCTTGGTCATTAAAAAGCCAGAATTATTTTTGCCTTGTGCCTCTTGCCTCTTTCTTGTGGAAAAAAGAATTATGTATTTCAAAATAATTCTTGTTCTTCTCATGCAGAGCAGTACTATCTAAACTCCATGCCAAAAGCAAACTTAAAAGGGTATCACTCACAGGGGACAAGAGGAAGAAAACTAAACTGTGATATCCAATCTGAACTGGATACCAAAATGATTTCATACCTCACAGCACCTACTCTGTTCCAAAGATAAACACAATTCATTAATAAGACAGATGAATCTTAAATAATAACAGAAGACTCAAGACTGCATCTATTTAAGCAAAGTTACATTGACCCAAAGGCATTTTCAATTTCTCAAACCACTTGTAATGATAAGAGAGATAAGAAGCAGAACAGTGATTTAGTTTTAATATTAAACTTCATTTTTTGAAAAGATTTTTTTCTAAGCCAGAAATGGGTAACAGCTGCTACTCAAACAATGAAGTAAGTAAAAACCTAAGTATAAGCATGCAATGATAAAATGCATACCTGCTCTACGCCTCATTTATATTTTAGGACTGACGAATGTGCTTTCTGAGTTCTCTCACTAGACAACTACATCTTGACATATTTCCACATCTTTGGCTGAAAGTCACAAGTATTCAGATCATAAGAGCTTTTTTTTCTTCAGTTCTATGTTATGTGTTCTTTATGTATATAAAAAGTGTTTATTCCACGCTTCCTTTGCTTCCTCTAAACTGTAAACAAATTCAGGTCCTGCTCAGAGTATTGTTTCACACAGGAATAGGCACTAACAGTATTCAAGTAAATTACACTGATTTCAACAGAATGTACAGAGTGCCCTGCAAGGAGTGCCTCCCGGGTGCCCCGTGACCTCCTTCTGCTAAGGCAGGATTTTTGCTTCCGGAATTATGCAACAAATTACTTTAGCAAAGCTTAAGACCAAAACATGTTTCCTTATGCATGCAATTCAGGGGTTATTTTTTTTAACTCCTAAAATAATCTATACCAAGGGATATGCATAAGTAATTCTCAGACAAAATAAAATATCTGTTTTAAACAGAAACAAATCTAGCTTTCTCCACAGCATTTTTTTCCATTGAAATCACCCAAAGAGTTGGACTATTAAAGTCATCTTAATTAAACATAAAAGGAGATACTATAAGATTCATCACTTTAAACAAATTAGTCAGACTAGACAAAACCACTTACCTTGCAAACTATGAATATTTCAACATTTCTTTATAAACTGGCTGCTAGGAAACAAGCTTTAGAAATCTATGGAGGATAAAGGAGCTCAAACTCTCCAAGTGACAATGGGTTGTTTTTTTGGGTATTTTTAAGGATTAATGCACCAGGGCTAATTTCATGCCAGTTTTGCAGCAGCTTCCTCTCTTGAATCCTTCTACCATTCGCCATTCCTTCTACCATTACACTATGAAAACCGGTATTAGAATCAGGTTGTTAGGTCTTTCCCTAATACCTCCTACACAAATTTATCATCCTCATAAAAGCCATGAGCTTATCTGTGAGTATGGTCTAGCCCTTAGGTTTCCCATGGCTGGGAGATCCTGTCAGTTGCAGCTCCTGGAGCTATCTGTGATGTGCGTCACACTGACAGTCCTTCGAGACAACCTTAAAATTCCTACTATTTTGCTGCATGTCATGAAATCAGAAAATTAGATATAATGATAACCCAACACATAATTACACAGCAATTTTCCTATTTCTCTGGAAGCATATAATTTCATTCTAGAAAAAAAGAAAAATATAAATATTTCTAAAATGTAAGTTCATGGAGGTTCAGTATAAATATGCCTGACAGCAATCATTTATTTCTCAATTAAAGGATAAATTTGCTACTGAGGGGAGAAAGGGGAAGGTAAAGAAATGAGTGCCTGACATAGCAGTTTAATCTATGCAGGCTTCATAGGGTGAATAGTAATAAAAATTATTCAATTT
Source organism: Coloeus monedula (assembly GCF_965178545.1). NCBI lineage: Eukaryota > Metazoa > Chordata > Aves > Passeriformes > Corvidae > Coloeus > Coloeus monedula. Next base: position 85,048,102 of record NC_138782.1, on the reverse strand, counting down.
ATTTTGACAATTTCTTAAAGCATCTATTAGATGGCTTCCCCTATCTTCCTTGACTTCATCCATGACTTTGATGTTTTTTTTTTGAAGATGAACAGACATACAACACATTCCACAGAGAGCTTGCATAGTTGCAATTTCAGAACCACAAGTCACTGCATAGGTTTTGAGAATAGGACATCAACAGTAAATAACACTTAATATATCAGTTGGGTAAGGTAGATTTCTCATGACTGCAAGCCCTTCTAGAAAGCAGTGCTGGTGCCTGTGTGCAATACTCTTCTCCCTGAATGGTATGGCAGAACATTCTAGTGTCAAGCTAAATTCATCCTCTGCCTCTGACTAGAAACCATCAGCATCTTTATTTAAATATTTGAATTCTATGTCAAGTAAAATGCCTGGGAGCACCAAAACCTTTCCCCAGTCTCCTGCAATTTAATGCATAGTCTTGCTACTTCTAGCTGTCTGCGGGGAAGTTTATTCCAAGTTCCACCTATCCTAGTTTGTAGATACATGGTTGCTGTGTCATGTTTGTCTGCAGTTTCCTGTACAAACTTTTGGCTACCATGTACTGCAAATTGGTAATCCTACCCACATTCTATTGCCTTTTCCCTATACCAGATTTAGCTCCTTGATGTTGTGTTAAACCAGACAATAGAGATCATTTCTGTAAAACTATTCCCACTCATGGGCCAGGCCTGGTCTGGGCACAAAGTACAGAAAAAGCATCTCCATGACTGACAAGAACATTCAAACAAAGTTTAACTAATGGTCTACTACTAACAAACTTTATTATTGTATAACCAATCTCATTAGAGAGGCACACAAACCAACAGCGTTATTTCTGTTCTTTTCTGCCCTTTCCCTGCTAGTCTTCCAGCCATGATGAGCCACAGAGCATACAGGCAACCTCAGTACATTCTCTCCAGCCAGGGCAGCACAAATGACACCTTACATGAGCTCTTCAGATTTGCAGGGAGGACAAACCACTTGCTACTGAAACCCCAGGATCACGTCCTCCACTAAATGATGCTTTGGAACCTTCTTCGAAGCAGCTGTTCCACTGTAAAATTCTCAACTATAAACTGGAAAAAAACTTAGTGAAGGACCTAATTGAAGGGTATTAATACTCTGTTTCAGACCTCCATCAGTAATGGTATTTAGCACACTGGCAGTGGCCACTTAAGACATCAGAGCCTGGAGCAAGGAGACCTTTGGCATGAAACTCTGCATCAACCCCTGCAGGTGTGGGGAACAGCAGCCAGAAGCAAGTCATGAATGAAATACACAGCCCACCTAAGCAGGCAAGAAAGGAAAGCATGACAAAGCAAAGATGGCACATTTTAACCTCCAGTCATGGGTTAATAAGAAACATTGTTGTCACACACCGGTCTCTTCCTCCTCCCATTCACAAGCAGGGCTGGGGGGAGAGAACCTTGTGCCTCCTACAGCCGCAACTTCTATTTTTTTCAGCAACAGCTTGATACAAAACACTGGTTCAGCAGAATTGGACATATAAAGTGCAGAATGCAAAGTGAGAACTTCTGTACTCCAAGATATGCTTTCTGCAGACAGCACAAATACTCTCTGCAATTTATTTTACCTAGACAGAAGTAGGTACTCTGTGAACTCTACTCCTATTTATTGTCAGCATCCATAAGTAAGATTAAAAAAACAACACTCAAGATCTCTGGCCAGCATCTCTGTAAAACTTAGTGTAGAAAGGCACATTTAACCCATTTTAAATACAGAGATCCTGCCTACAAGGTGCTCTGTGCCAGGATTAATGTTTCTATTCAAATAGCATTTATAACCAATGGGCATAGGATTCCTCAATCAAAAGTAAAAACGTCAATTTTGTATTCAACTACTGAAGCTCACAATAAAATTACACAACTGAAAATTGTTTTTAATGCCTGAAGCAGCTTTGCAGCAAAACAATTCCAGATTTTAGCTTCCTCTGACAACTTATACCACTATTCAGTTGCTATTACTGCTATATAGCTTACTGCATAACTTCTTCTTCATTTTATTTGCTTTTAATTCAAGTCACAGAACTTTGTTCCCAACTCGCTGTCTCAGCACTCTATTTCATAACTGCAAGCAAAGAACTGGAGGCCAGCAGGCAGAAAAGAACATAACACCAACCACAGCTACTTACCTACTATGTCAGGAGCAAAGTATTGGAGGCAATGAACACTGTAAGCTGTATACGTTAAATAGAAGAAAGTGATAAAATAATCTGATTTAAATACTTTGTGCTTTTTCCAATACTTTGTCCTTATTAATAGTATGCAAGACAAACCTGTCAATGCACCGACAATCAACTCCAGCCAACAACTAATGTCACTTAGCTGAGAACCTGCTAAGATCCAGGGGCATTACATCTGGCAGATGTAAGGATAAAACACCAATGCAATTGCGGGTGGGATGGACACTGGGAGCTCTCAGATATTCAGCAGCTCTATCAGACAGTCTGTTCTGAAATCCTCCAGCACTTTAGTGCAATGTGAATAAGAGGAAAGGAAAAAAGAGGGAGCAACAGTTCACAAGCACATTATACTCAGCAAGGATGATAGCAGTCATGCAGTAGAGGAGTTAAAATTAAATCTGGGGAGGAGAAAGAGTCCTCCAGCACTCAGATTTAATAGCATCCCTTATTTACTGCTCACTGAATTGCACTGCAAGAATACAAAAGCAGCCTGGAAACAAAGCATTTCTCCAATGGCAAAGTTTCTCAGTCATGGAAGAGTTTACACTTGGCAACTAACACAGGCTATTGGGAAAGTTTTCTATTAAAATGCATGTTTGTCTATCTTTACACTGAGATTCTGGAAATAAGCAGCTTATTGGAAAATGTGATTTGCTTAAATATTAAAAGGTAAAGAATTAAAGATGCAACTGTAATGTTAAACTGTTTGCATGCTTTAAGATTGTAACCTTGTCCACTGAATAAAGCATAAATAAGATTTACAGTAGGAAAGAGCAAATTACTTCCACACTTCTGTAGTTCATCAGCTTAAGGAGCATACAACTCTCAGCCAAATCTATTCCAGTGAAAAGAAGTGAAACTGTGTTTGTTTTCCTTGTAATTGCTATTTACAATGTGTTGGTTGCCTGCGGGAAAAGGACAGACAATTACCAGAAATGTTCTAAACACACTTTTGAACACTAAGAGCCTAAAATTTCAGACAATAAACTGAATTACAATTACTGTCCATAGACTTGGACACACATCCTCAGGTAATTAAATTCAGTCTGTTACAATCCACTGTTTGTCATGACTTTTGATGTATCACTGCTGCTGAGATGGCACAAACCACCCATGAACCCAAAATGCTTTACCGAGGGATTGGGGGGGGGGGGGGGGGGGGGGGGGAGGGGGTGGGAAGGGCAGTGTGGGTGTGGAAAGTGAGGGGAAATAAATCACAAAACCACCAAATATTTTTTATTGAACTTTCTCCCAGTGAAGGTTGGACATGTTTGTGACAAGTCATGAAGGTTAAGTATAAAAAGTGATGGATGAGCATGCAGAAATCCAGTTTTCTTCTTGTATGAGTGGGGGACTTAAACAGAGCACCTAAATGGACATACAGTTTTGGGGTTGGGTTTTCTTCTTTTTAAATCTAGCACTTATTTCTTCTTACAACTGTTTTTAAGATGTTCAAGTATAAATGGTTCCATGTAAAATTTTCAACTTGTCTGAGAACAGGAATATGTTATTTGATGACACAGGCCCCAAGCTTCCACATGCTGAAGCACAATTCAGTTTTACCTGGTTTACAGGGTATCTGTCTTAAGAGACCCTGAAAACATCATTTGCCTTTTTTTCCTACAAGTCACTGCTAGACACCACTATTTAGTACTTTTAGTCTACTTTTGCCACATACGTGCAAATAGGCCTCTTAAAACTGGCACCATACCCAAAAGAAAGTGCTGATCCTAAGAAATTGCAACTCGTCAACAGGGCCAAGATAGCAGAAAGTTCTGGCACCTTGCAGGACTGCAAAAAATCCCTGTACTTTAGAATCATTAAGGCAGATATTTTATCTACTTCACATTGAATTCTCAGCAACCTGATGCTTGTTTAACAGCCTTGGCAATAGAAAGTGAACTGGGAGTAGCAGCTTCCATGTGTGCATGCAAGCCTATCAACACAAGCTATCAAACTGACAACCATGTTGGCAGTCCTCAATATATTTGAATTTAGTGCACCTACACAGAATCAAATACATATTATTATACATATTAGGGTGTGAGTGTATATACATATATTAGGGTGTAATACATCTACACCCACAAAAACATCACCTGTCTCAGTCAGAAAACTGGATTATCTGTCCTTGACCTGACCAGGACCAGACTCTTCTCACAGGCACGAAGACCAGATTTTTCAGATGAGCATTTCTAACATGGAATTCTGTTCACTGGGTGGATGTGGCTGGTAATGAACAACTACCTCTTCCTGCTTCTCTGCTCTACAGTACCTGTGTGCTATACCACAGCTGAGAGGGTATGAAAGAATAAAGCCTAACCCAGAAAGTGCACTGTGCTAATCCAACAAAGTTGTCTGTTTGATCCTCACACGGGCCATTCACTTAAGAGCTGGACTCAATAATCCTTGTGGGTCTCTTCCAACTCAGAATATCCTGTAATTAACTCTTGTCTCCTGTAACTTAAAATCAAGCAAAACTCTCCCTCTTTAGTACCTCATCTGTGACGACCCACCCTTACAGTATGCTGTTGAGAGGCAAGATGACGGTGTGTGAGGGGAAAACCATAGCAATGAGCCTGCCGCTGACTGCCCTTTAGTCAATGCATTTTAGAACAGGCCCCTTTTTATTTCTTAAAACAAGGTGAGTTTTCTGTTGGGTTGGCTTTCCTGGTTATGCTGAATCACACTTTTTCCATTAATATTACAGCTGCTTAAAAGCAACCCCAAGCAAAACAATCTCTCCTTGGTTTCTTCTTGGGAGTTTTATATTTTGGTTAATTTTCCTTTAACCTGACCTCAGGAGACCTTCTCAGGCCTACACACAGACTTAAGACAGCCTCTAAGGAAACTCTGTAGTCAAGCACCAAGACTAATAAAAGCACTATTCATCAAACTAATACATGGAGCTGTTAGTGATGAGTCAACCTATACAGTAAAACTAGAGACATAGTTTTTGTCAATTTATCCAACTCAGCAATAAGCAAAATGACTGCATATACATTCTAATGGATACGTACAAGTCAGAGCACCATTCCAGGTAATGTGCAAGATGAAATTTGGAGGCAGGAGTCTGACTAAGGCTTCATGTGCTAGGTGTGGTTTATTATCTACCTTAACTATTTTTCATTTTGGCAGCAAGTTCAGGGCTTGTCATGCCAATTTAATTATTTTACTATTTAAACTTTGTATCTTTATCAAGGCAATTGTGCAAACACTTGTCTACTCAGCTTTATTTTTCCCAGATTAGTTTTACACATTTAGAAAGTTTGATCAAGCTGAATTACCATTCTTAAGCAAAATAGGAATGCACCAAAAGGTTTTGCTGTGCTATAGCATCTCTTAGAAAAGCTGACTGCATTTGCTGATGCAGAGCAGGGAGGAAACTGCAGTTGCATTTTAGAGCTCCAAAAGGAATAGTGGTGATAAACACATTTTCCACCTGCCAGGGGAGAAAACGCAGGACAGCACCAACAGCCACTTTTGTCCGCAGGAAACGAGGTGGGGCATCAGTGGAAAAGAGAACTGGAAAAGAAGGAAGGTACCGGGAACACACAAGCACGGCAGCAGGAACTCGCATCAGAGCGGCGTAACTTTCAGCAGCATCCTCCTCCCCGTGCTGCTGCTGCAGCGCCTCTCCCCTGGGGGCTACCGCGGGGACGGCTCCGCGCCCCGGGCCCGGGCAGGGCGCTGGCCGCCCCCCGCCGCCCGAAGGAAGAGGAAGCGGTGCCGGGCCCGCAGGAAGTGCCGCTGCCCCGCGCCCGCCGCCCCCGGCCCGGCGGCCGCTGCGCGGGGGCGGCCCGGGCGCTCGGCAGCCGCAGCGCCGTGACAGGTGGCGGCGGCGACAGGCGGCCCGGCGGCCACGGCCCCGCAGGCAGCGCCCGGCAGGACCGTCTGTCACCCGCGGGGGCCGCGGCGAGGGCGCGGGCAGCCGCCGTCCTCGCCCAGCGGCGCACCTGCCCTGCACGCCCCTACCTTGTTGAGGTGGGGGTCGCGGAGCACCTCGTAGCCCCTCTTCATGGTGAGCTGCAGGGGCCGGGCGGCGTCCCGCCTCTTCTCGGCTGCCTTCCCTGCTTGCATGGCGCGGCGCGGCGGGGCTGACTGCCGTCAGGTCGCTGCGGGAGCGGAGGCGAAGCGGCGGCTCCTCCTGCCGAGGTGACCGCCCGGCGGGGTGGGATGATCCTGCCGGGAGGGAGGGGGAGAGGGAGGGGGCAGAGCCGCGGCGAGGCGCCGCCGCCGCCGCCGGGAGGGGGTCACCGGGGCGCCGCTGAGTCACCGGCGGCTCCGCGCACACCCGGGCGGCCTCCCAGGTGCGAGGGACAGCGTGGGTGCGGACCCGCAGCCCTGCCCGGGGATCTATGGGGTGCAGGCTGCGCTGCCTTCTATCGCAGCGGAGAGCCCGTCCGGGCCGCCCGCAGAAGCAGGCCGGTCTGGGATCCCCTGCTGCGGGGGGCTCGCAGGCGCGGCTCTGCCTCGTCACGCCGGCTTTGGCACGGGAGCTGCCGAGCACCGCGCCCGGACCCCATCGGCCAGGGTCCCGCAGCTCAGCTGAACCCCCTGGGCGCGGCCACACGCAGGAGCCGGGCCTCTGCGCTTGAGTGACGTTCAAGTTTCACTTTCCTTCTGCTATTTAAATGGCCATGAAATACAATCTTTCCCGAAGGGGACAGACTGCGTAGCTTGTTACAGTTAGGAGCACATGTTTGATGTAATTAGCTATGGGTTGGCTTCAGCTGTGGTGATTGGGGTTAGGTCTGGTCAGGATGGCGAGAACTGGGGCAGAGCAGGTGTTATCTGGTTTGTACCGTTAGCTCTGGCATTTGTTTGCAGTATGTTCTGAAATTCTTTGCATACAACCCATTGTGTACTGTATGACTGTGACTTTATTCCTCTAAATTCATGTATGTAAGCAAAAATAATTTCCATATGGATGTCGTAGTCCTGCTGGAGATTTTACACAGCTTTGAATGTGTGACTAGTGGATCAATTTAGAAGGGTTTGGTTTCTGTTGTCAAGCAGCAATGAACAGATCAAGATTTTGCAGCTCATTCAAACTTACCTCTTCACATTTAATGAGTAGGCCTTGTATGCATATTACTACCACCTCAACTTTTATTAAAAAATGAAAAAAAAGACTCCCACAAATCCAGCCTCTACTGAATTTGCTATTAAGTAGCTCTGGAAAGTTTATTTACAGTTAACTAACAAAGGAAAGTTGGAAGCATTCCAAGTCTCTATTTTTGGAAACTTGACTTGCAAGTCAGCAGAAAATTCAGTAAATAGATTTCTCTCTTGCTCCACCATCTCAGTATTATGAAAAGAAGTAAACTAAAACTAGAAAATTTCTTCAAAACTTTAAACTTGGAGTCTTTCTGGTGAATTATCCAGCTTTCCTTGGATTTGTCTGGCTAGCTAAATACCTTCCTCCCCACTCAAGCCCTGAATATTACCTGGAATAGGTGTCAGGGATATGGGGTTTCATTTCAGGTCTTTCTTAGCTATAAAATCGAAAAGCAACATAGAAACATCCTTTCTCCTTTCTTTGTGAGTGCACTGAAACTATTCTGATAGAATGCTAACCTAATGCAATATTTCATCTGAGATTCATGTGTACTGATGTAATTTTTATCTTCATGTTGCAACACTGTTTATAAAAAAACCCTCTTTGATTTATGTCAAAAGTCATTGCAATCAGTGTGAGTACCTGCTCAGAGGTCTGACCCCTGCTAAGCACTTGTCCTGGCTCACCTTGCCCAAGTTATAAAAGGTATATAACAAAACAGCTAATTAAAGTCAAGTTCACTGGAATATATAATTTTTTTTAATGTAATCAGACTTCAGAAACCATTTACTGTTGTGTTTGAAGTACAAATTTACTCCTTCCTATCTTCTTAAAAATACAATTTATTTCCATTTGTTATGTTCAAATCCTAGTAAAAACTAAATCATAACTATCTTTGGAGATAAATGAGTGGTAAGAATGGCAAAAGATCTTTTCAGCTCAAAAAGAAGACCAAAGAAACAAGCAAAAACGATGTCACATGCCACCTGTCACCTGTAGAAATCTTCCACTTGAGACCTGGAACATTTTACCATTTAATGAGATTGGTAGGGATTTATTTGTCCACGTCTGCTGTTAGTGATTACTTTTCTTCTAGACTTTATACCCTCCTGCAAATTCAGTTGTGCATTTGTATTGCCTTTATAGAGTATCTTTGATCAAGAGAAATACTAGAGTGGCTTTTCCAGGACCTCAAAATATTCAAACCATTGAAATACTTCAGAGGTCTAAAGGTGTAATGCTCAGCAGTTACATCTGCAGTCAGAGGTCATTATTCCAAAAGAGGACTGTGTTGCATAATAAAGCTGTATTACAGGACTATAAATAAAGCCTTTGTAAGTGACCAAGTATTTGTAATGTCTGTGTACACAATACAGGTATTTTTGTAAATGTTAGCCCGTATTCAGATTATTAGTGAGCATTGTACACTATCAATGTGTTTCTGACAGAAAATACAGTGGTTTTGCCCTTCTGGCAGGCACCTAATTCTTTCTCTCAAATGGTTTCCATATGGAACACTTTTAAAACTCTTACTCATTATTTTTCATAAGTACTTATGGTTTCCTCCCACCTTCTGTATTCTTGTCTCTCTCAAATCTCCTCAGATGTTCTCAGGATATATGAAAAACTCTACTTGAAACGGTCCTAGGGAAAAAAAAAGCCTAGAAGGAACATTGGTGGTGTGATTTAACCCCAGCCAGAAACTAAGTACTGTGCAGCTGCTCACTCACTTCCTGAGAGGGGGAGGAGAACTAGAAAAAAGGTAAATCATATGGGTTTAGAACAGATTGATAAACAAAATAAAGTAAAATACATAATAATAGTAATTAAAAGAGAGATAACAAAAAGAGAGGAATAAAACCCAAGAAAACCAAGTGATGCACCAGACAATTGCTCACCACCTTCTGACTGAAGTCCAGCCCATCCCTGAGCAGCAACTGGCCCCTCCTGGCCAAATCCCCCAATTTAATTTACTGAGCATGATGTTGTATGGTATGGAATATCTTTTTGGTTAGTTTGTGTCAGCTGTCCTGGCTATGCTCCCTCCTGGCTTCTTTTGTGTCCTTGTTGGCAGAGTATGAGAGAATGAAAAGTCCTTGACTGAGGGTAAACACTATTGAGCAACAGCTGAAACATCAGAGTGTTATCAACATGATTCTCTTACTAAATCCAAAATGCAGCACTGTACCAGATATTAGGAAGAAAATTAACTCTATCTCAGCCAGAAACTTGACAACCTGCTTTGTCAAGCCAGTAGTAAGGACAGATAAGTACAGGAAAAAATATTTCTTTGTTGTAGTTAATTAAGATGACTCACTCTGTTTAAATACTTAAGAATGGAACTTGGGAAATATCCTTGTGTTAGGCTATCAGTGATCAGAGGATTTGGACTCCCTTAAACTATTTTTTGAACCACTGTTCATTTTGGGAGCTCCATATCCTGCTGTGACACTGGGGAGGGTTCAGCTTCCGGGGCTACCAGTTTGGAAGAAGAGAAAGGGAACTCTTATGTCCTGATGAAAACATCCAGTTAACTACTTTTAGGGTGGTACTCGTGTGTCTTGTCTGACTTACCCCATTAAGATCTGTAGTCGAACTATTATCAACTGATGGTAACAGCTCACTGTGGGTCATGGTACTCCAGACAAGACCTCAGCAGCCCTGAATCAATGGAAGGCCTTGCTTCATATGTGCTAACCATGGCAGTGCCCTCCATACTTCTCAGCACAATGTTTGCTTTTTTGCAATAGTGCAACACTGTTAACTTCTGCTGGGCTTGCAATCTGGTACAGCCCCGGGTCCGTTTGTGAGGGGATGGAGGTTAGGGGAGGTCATAGAGTTGTTTAGGTTGGAAGAGACTTTGAAGATCATTGAGTCCAACTGTTAACCCAGCGTTGCCAAGTCCAACACTAAACCATGGCCCTAAGTGACAGGTCTACATGACTTTTAAAGAGCTCCAGGGATGGTGACTAAAAAAAGCATGGAGATGCTCCTTAACCCTCCTTTTGCTGCTAATGTATTTATAGAAACATTTGTTTTTATACATTTGTTTACTGAGTTACAAATTTTTATTGAGTTATGAATTTGTTTTTTGGCTTGGCAATACCAAGTCAAATTTGGCAGGGACACGAGGTTAGTTTTAAAAAAGATGAAGCATTTTTAAAGTCTCTATAACTTGAACATTTTACAGTAGTGGTAGCAATCCTGACTTGTGCTAGGTAATTTGAAAATGAGGTTAAATTTTTCATCATTGGGAGATATGTTTTTAGTTGGGCTGAAGGAGAAGCAAAAATGGGATTGTATAAGCAGTATGAGGTAATTGTTTAATAATGATTTATTACCTAGAAGTGATTTTTATAACACAAAGGTGGATTTTGAAAAAGATCTACTTCAAAGTAGACAATGGACTCCTGAAGTTAAGAGCAGAATCTACTAAAAGGTTTGAAATGCCCAAGTGCCAGCACTCTGAGGTCCCTGCCAGCCTCCCTGCCCCTGCCCACACTCCCAGGGTTCCTCCCCACCCTGCCATGTTTCAGTACCCCATATCAGCTCTCAGAGCCATCAGTCACTGCCCCAGCAGCGCCACAGCCTTGCTTGTTCCTGGCCGTGGGCCCTGATGTCCTGGACCCTGACCACCTGTGGGGTGACTTGCTAGCCTGGCAAGCTTTGTAACTATGGAGTCACTCAGTGGTCAGGTCCCTGACCCTGGTTACCCTCACCAGGCTGACCTTGCTTCACGTCCTCAGCTCAGCCTCAGACCAGCCTCAGCAGTGCAGCACACATGGGCGGGGCTGCCCTCAGCTGCCCCGGCCTGCCCTCCTCCTTCAGCGGGGGTGGTGGGAAGAGCCCTGCCTGGTGAGACATTGTCTGCCTTGCTGGCCTAAACAGGAACCTCCCTGGCCTCAGCCCCCAGCGCACCCTGTCCGGGAGATGGGTATGGAGAAGGAAGAACCAGGCTCTTTTCACTGAGGAGGAGTGCAGTGCCAAGAGGTGGCAGTAGCAAGGTGCACCCACAGAACGTCCAGTTGGGCTTAAGCACAACATTTTCAATCAGAAGGGTGGTGAGCACTCGAGCAGGCTGCCAAGAGAGGTTGAAGAGTTTCATGCCTGGAGCTTTTCAAAACTTGACAAGGCTGTGAACGATCCAGCTTTGAAGTTCAGTTTGTTGACAACAGAAGGCTGGGCCAGATGAACTTCAGGCATCCTTTCCAACCTGGACTGTTACATGATTCTGCGGGTAGTACACTGCTGAGAGTAACAAAGTCTCTGAACGTGCAGGCATTTTTACAGGAATTTCATTAGAGCCACAAAAGGCTGTTCCTGCTCATAAATTCACCAGCTTTCTTTGATCTTGCCCTTCAATTTCTGACTTTCCTTCTATTTAGGCTTATATCTGCTTGGCCAGTGGGATTTTTACTCCAAATTTGCTTCATACCTCTCACCCTTTATCCCTTTCTGCTAAGGGTGTTATCCTACATGCCTTAAATATAGTTAAACTGTTGAACTTCAACAACTAGTGGCAAGTATCCTAAGACTCCACAATTTTGGAATCCAGTGCTGGACTCCTAGAAATACTAAAGTTATTTCAGCATAACACATACATAATATATATATAAGTCAATAGAACAGTAAGAATGCCTGTTGCAATTTCTGTTAGTCAATATTGCATTGTCCAGGTGTCACAGGAAAAAAGCAGTGCCTGGCCCAGTACATGTTGTTGGAGGTGCTGAAGCACTGTGAGAGAATTCACGCACACATGGTACCATTAGAAACTTCCATCCGTTCTCAAGTCAGATGTAAATTAGGAAGAGGCAAATAGGAGGAGTTGCACGTCTACATAGCCACTCATGCTTCACAGTAGGCCTGGGGTACAATGAGACTAATTTTCCTACATCCCAGTGTTAACATTTTGACTGATAGACCATGTCCTTGTTATTATAGTAAATCTAGCACAAGGCAAATAAAATATGCATGCCACAGTGCAGCATATTCTCAGAAGATATTCTGGCTGTATTTATGTTTCAAGAAGATTAAATAATGATCAAGATAAGCATCCAACCCTTTTTCAGTTTTGTTCCAAATAGCGCAGTTTTCTAAGAATTTTTCTATTTCTATTAAAAAACCACAAAACTGTAGAGGCCCAGCTATTCACTTGTTTTTTAATCTCACGAGAACAAAACTAATGTGAGGAGTAATAGATTTCAAATGTGATTTAAAATGCCACTATTTTGAATGTACAGATGCTCTGGAGTAACTTAAATGACCTACATAAAGGCATAAAAAATCACATTCCTTCTCTTCAAACTATTCAAAATCAAGCAAATCTTCCTTGAAATATCCTTTTAAAACTAATTTCCTGAATTGGCTGGAGATGAGGAATGTAAAATATTTCTAGACTCCCAAGCCTGCTTATCTGAAGGATAGGGAATCTTTATAGTGTTATCTTTTCGTCACTAATGCAAATGCTTATTTTAACACTGCACATGGTTTTAGAAATTTAGATGTGCACATTTATTTCCAGCTCAAATATTTTAGAGGTATTTTGTGGAAGAATGTTTCAGATTAGGAGAATTAAAAATTTTTAGACTGTTTGGTTAACTGTCTCAGAACAAATTTTCCTTGGCTTCATTTTAGTTGCACTAATACTGAATTCAGAACTGAAGATTTTTGAATGCCAGAATTAAATTACCATGACTTTATGGTATGATTTGTATCTTAATGCTGGGAGTTCACTGTCTTGCTAGGAATAGTAGGATTTAGGAAAAGGCCCCAAACAGCACATTTATTTGAATTGGTGTATCAGATCTATGTTCCAGGAATAAGAGTGGAAAATCTTCAAGACTCCTTCCATTGTTTATAAAAAGAGGTTGAATTCTTTCAGCTCTGCCAATTAGACAAAATTTCAAACAACTTCAGCACCTTCAGGATAATTTTAGAATAGTATTAGCAAGTGCACTTCCGTTGTTTGCTTCCATGGTTTGCTTCCATGGTTTATGCCTGGCACAGGAATTTTAACAGTTTAGCAACAAAGTGTGCTCAGAAAGGTTCCTTTTAACTACTTCATCTCCTATACACAGGAGGGCTCCATGAAGGGCTTTTTCTTTTTCACATGCTAATTACCATAAATATTTTGGAGATTGTTCTACAAACTCTGTTTTGTTTTCCAAATCATTAGCAATGTTAAAAACCTTCAAAAAAAAATGTTGGCAGAAACTCAAACACAAGTCCTAGTTCATCAGAAACCCTTCCCTACGCAAAGGGAACTGTGTGGGGTCCTTTACATGCAGTTCACTTGCCAAAGCACGTGAGGTTTAGCACATGAGATTCCAGCCGTGCTTAGGTTTTTTATGTACAAATCACTTAGACAAGACCAATTAAAACTTAAAAGCAGTTGAAACATCAGGGAAGAAGGATGAGGCAGTACTTTGTGAGGTAGAGAATTGCCACTCTGCTTTAACAGGAGGCTGTACAGACTAAGTAAAGGAATCATGGACATTGATGGCAATGATATTTGGTTTGTAATGACTTGTAAAATGCCTAGACAGCTTCAACATGAACGCAAGGGCAAAAGTAGTATCATGGAGTGGCCTGGGCTGGAAAGGACCTTAAAGATCATCTAGTTTCCACCCTTTGCCATGGGCAGGGACACCTCCCACTAGACCAGATTGCTCAAAGCCCCATCCAAGCTGGCCTTGAACTCTTCCAAGGATGACATCCACAGCTTCTCTGGGCAACCTGTTCCAGTGCCTCACCACCTTTATAGTGAATAACTTCTTCCTAATATCTAATCTAAACCTGAAAGAGTTCCGTCTGAAGCCACTCCCCCTTGTCCTATCACTACATGCCCTTGTAAAAAGTGCCTCTCCATCTTCCTTGTAGGCCCCCTTTAGGTACTGGAAGGCTGCTATAAGGTCTTCCTGGAGCCTCCTCTTCTCCAGGCTGAACAACTCCAACTCTCTCAGCCTGTCTTCATTGTGTAAAGTCCAGGATGTGGTTGCCTGTCTGGGCTGCAAGTGCACATTTGCAGCTCATGTTGAGTTTCTTGTCAACCAAACCCCCAAGCCTTTCTTCCCAGTACTGCTCTCAATCCATTCTCCACACAGCCTGTGTTAGTGCTTGGGATTGTCCTGGTCCAGGTGCAGGAGCTTGCACTTGGCCTTTTTGAATTTCATGTGGTTCACATAGGCCTATCTCTCAAGATTGTCCAGGTCCCTCTGGATGACAGCCCTTCCCACCAGTGTGTCAACCACACCACACAGCTTGGTGCCATTGGCAAACCTGCTGAGGGTGCAGTTGATCTCACTGTTTATCATTTTACCAAGCTTAATACCTAAAAGAGAATACTTGCGTAAGGGCTCATGAGTTCAAACTTCACTATAGCATAAAGAAGAGTGTTTCTCTCCAAATACTTTTAAGGTGATTCTCATGGTTACTCAGGTAGTGATAATCAATGTCCCATGAATTTATTCACTGATAGATCTGTTAACCTTGTCATCCAAAGAGTCTTTCTATACAGCTCTATGGAGGCCCTCAAAGGTCTGGAGACTATAGCTTTAATACAGTGGTTCTGCATACCATAAATTCTTAATATGAAGCTAACAAGCATCTAATAAAGATTTCTACAGAGATAACAACAACTTCCTATACCAAAAACCCAAAAGGATGCCTTATTTCTAAGACAATCTTTTGAAGATGAACTAACCTGGTCATTTTGAAGTTTGACAATATTTTCCAAGTAGCATTATGTCCTTTTATAAAGTTAGGGTTATTTCTTCTGAGCTTAATTTGTAAAAATGTCCAGTGTTATTTTCTGTTGTGCAAAATAAAGGAAATAACAGAGACTTTGTTTAAGCAGCAGATTTTCTGGTTTCAAGTGGTCATGCACAAGATAATTCACCATTACTGTGGCTTTGGAGTTACAGGGCAAGGATGACAGAGTTTCAGAAATAATGTGGCGTTGTTTCCTGTGCATAGCAATTAGTTGGTGGCCTAGTTCAGATGAGGGTTTCAGTGTCTTATAAAATGTCCAAAGAATAGCTGTCCTAGTTAATATAATTGACTACAAGGGACAGTTGAAGGGCACAGTTTATTTATTTCAGGAAACTTTATCCAAAAATTAAATAAATTTGGGCTATAAACAAGCTGTAGGGAAAAATATGAGTAAACGAGAAATTTTAGGTAGAGTAAATGAAGTAGACCAATAAAAACATTACTGCACAGCATTAGATATCTTACCTGGCAAATAATCAGGTGTCTTCTTGCTTAAGTTTGTGAGCTATTTTATTGATTCATACTTGTAAGAAGAGACTTCTTGAAAAAAAACATTACTCAAAATGTGTTTAAGTGTTTATGTACAATAAATAAATACATAAATAAATAGAACTACATACCACTACTTGTTACTCTATCCTACCATTACTGCTTGTGGAGTCCTCATAATTCTTCCAGCGAATGCTTACACCATGGGTTACCCTTATGGCCTTACCCAAAACCTCTAAATCTCTATTAAAAACAATGTTATTGATTTTCAGCAAATCCCACCTCTATACAACCCCTGCAGTCTGTGCTGTGGCATGCCTCAAAAGGAAGGCGCTGATAGGGGAGGGACAACAGCTACAATGACTCAGAGACCTCTTTCCTAACTGGTGCTAAGTAAATTAAGGTAATCCGTTGTGTATGTGTAATATTTGGATTGAATGTAATCTGCCATTTTGTTACTCATTCATTTGCTATTGAAAGGACTTTTGAAACTGCATCTCACTCTGCCTCCCTCCCTGCAGCTGTAAGCATACAGTCAGACTTTCTTTTGCCAAGCTCTATTTGGCAAAGAAGAGAAGTTTCGTGAGTCAGAAAAGACAAGACTTTCTCAAAATCCTGGTACAATCTATCTTTTCTGTATGGAAAAGTTCTTCTAAGAACTTTCCCTGACAGTGAACAAATGCTGCAGGTGACATGTGGTAACTGAGATAAGGGTACAAGTATTACCCTTGTTCCCTACATAGTGTGTGCTCCCCATTGTCTGAAAGCCAGAGGTTGTTCTACTTCTGGTGCCTGTCATCTGTGGCCAAACCAAAGAACCTCCATTACCCCAACAGTGTTAATGGTTGGTTGGCCAACACTAACCAGGCCTGCCGGAGATGGATACAATGTGCACATAGCTGTGCTGTGGAGCACTATGGAAATTTACCTCTGCACTACTCAGCTGCTCAGATTTATCAACCAACTTGCCATTTAAAAACATAGCAGTGATCCTACTGTACTGTGCTAATTCCATGCGTTAGGAGCACTGGTCTGCAGACAGTTATGAATTTATTGTGGCTGTCAATAAAGTGGTTGTCACATTCAAGCCCTGTATGCTGCAGCTTCACTAGGTGCTTATTCCACCAAAATTTTCAGCAGGAATAGATCACAACAGCTGATGCTCTAGCAGAAACTGAAAAAGGCAAATAGAAAATCAAACATGAAGGGTTTTGACAAATACCTTCAAATACATCTGCATGAAGGATGAGGAGGGGCAACAGGCTTCTAGCAATGCAGACCCGTCCCAAAGCAAGTCCAGTCATCGTGGCACAATGAATATGGGCTATGTTCCCAGAAATCATAGTGTAGCACAGGTTCCACTGGCATAAGGTTTAGTATCCATTTATCCTTGGTAATGCAGACTGCAGGTGGTGGATTTGGACATGAGGAAAACCAAAACAGATATATGTTGCACTATTAGCATATGTTAAAGAGAAATGTCAGTGTTCTTTATCACATGAAATAGTGCTTCTCCATCATAAGGTGACAGATCTTTCCTCATTAAGCAGCCACCTAAAGGTGGCGGGCTTTTTTCCCCTTTTGTTACAAGAATTTAAAAAAAAAAATAATTGCCTCCAGTGCAAGAGTCCCCAGGGGTTTTTTTCACTGTGTGATGTAGATACAGCATTAACTAGTGAAACATAGGTGGACTGGAAAGGAGTTTTGCAGAAGGCAGGAGTTAATGGTCCATGCAGTGCTTCCATAAAGTAGGTAGCTGAGTAGGCAGCATCTTTTTGTTATTCTTGTAACTGACTACAGACAGTTTACTTGTAATGAAATTATACTACATACTTGCTTTTACTTCTCTGATCATCTGTGCCTCAAAACTGAGCTAATTTGATTTCTTTCCTGTTAGAAATAATTTATTCCAACTGAGTCAGAATTCAGTGTGTGTTTTAGACCCCAAAGGAATTGTTTGTTCTAAGAATCAGCTATGCGGGATGTGCAGTGAGTCCAGGCTCAGACCCTTGAACAGATTGTTCAGCTGAAAGGGGGAGGGTAACTTAGAAGGTATCAATTTCAACTTCTCTTTAAAAGATAATTCAAATGGTATAACGTGGTTGCTCTCAGGCCAGATGTTGGTATGTTCAGTTTTAGGTATAAGGTCATACTATGGTTGGGTCAGGAACAGAATCTGTGAGAAATGTAATCTCCCTCTCAGAAGAGCACCACTGTAATCACTGTATCCTAACAAGCATAACAGTGCCAAGATGCACTGAGGGTATGTTCAATTACACATGGCATTTGCACAACATTTAATCTACAAACTATTTTGTAAAGACGGAGTGAATAATCTTCATGCCACCTACCTGGAAACATGTAGTTGCACTTTTTTACCTTCATTTTGCGAAACATTATGCTGGGTGTTGAGTATCCTGAATCTCCTTTGGTTTCCAGAATAACCCATGGCTTTCCTAGAACTGTGCCTTTAAATGATTTAGCAGCTTTCAAATACACTTAGCTAGTGTATATGTAAAGACATAGTCCCTTCCCCTCTGAGTTTTAAATCTGAGGTCCTTATCCAGCAAACATTTCTCTGCCTATTAGATTTTTATATATGTGAGAGGTTCACATTAAACTTCCACTGGGAAATATTTACAGAAAGACCACACCTGCTGAGCTTCAGCCTTTTGGCAAGTGCACTATAGAGGCCTATTGGGAATTCATGGAAGAGAAAAGTTGCCTGCATTTAAAAATGGTGTGAACCCTCCATGCTCTGAAGCTATGTGCAAGTTTATATTTAGATAACCTGAAAGCTCTGCATATAAATTGTCAGGGAGATTAATGAATGTGCATGTGCAATATATCAAACATTTGGTGTCTCAGCCACTATTTTCATATGCACCAAAGTGCATGGGTGTTTGTTACTGAGAGCTGTATACAATGAGACATGTTTAAAGTTTAAAAAGACACATTATTTGAATGTATCTGAATCCGGAAACCAGTGACCCACTTTCTTTAATAATGGGGAAGAACTTTCTGTGTTCCAGCGAGTATTTCTAAAGGGGTTTGTGAATCAAGCAGTCCTGAGACAGATCATACTAGAATATAATACTGATGCTTAAAAGAAATAAAATGCAAGTTCTATCTCAGCCATTGCTTTGGTTTCTAATTTTTTTTCCTTTGGCCACATTTTTTTCATGAAATCTACTACAATGTATTTTTAAGAAACTATGTCGTGTTTTACAAAAGAAAAACACTACGCATAAAATAGATATCCTTTATCTTGGACTCCATGCTACAGCTGTAAATTTCTTCCTTCTTACTTACTTCTGATGACAAACAGTATGAAGACATCAATGGATTTAGCATGGTATGTATTATTTATTTATGTCCTAAAGTTGTTAGCAGTTGTCTTGATGAGACTGAATGCTCTACAGCTCTTGCTAGCCTTGCAGTGCCTCTCAGTCCCCTTTCCCTTCTCACCCCAAGCTCCTTAATAGGTCTATTATTTCATTTGGGGTTAAGGTACAGCATGTCTCATAGTTTTAGCTTCTGAATCTTCTCCCTTACACCTATAGATGGCATTCATATGAATCTTTAGCATGTTGAGCCTTCTCTGTAGTTTCTAAAAATATGTTTGCTGTCTGAAAATGCTTTCTTCCAAATGGCAACTCAGATTCCTGAACACCATAGGTTTAATTCAAGATATATTAAAAAGACTCTGCATGAAGTGAAGATTTTAGATCTGTCTATATTTAGCTTCCTTTTTTTCACTGGTAACTGAACCATGTATTGTAACAACCTGCTCATTTCTAAAGAGCAGTGATCCTGTCTCCTGCAGAGGCTGCTTCACTATGCAGTCTCTCCTGCAGGGTGCTGAGCACTCTGGCCCTCATTCATCTAAGTCTTTAGATACTGAGCTGCTGGACTAAGATCAGAGTCTAACACTTTTCAGGATATAGCTTTGCTCCAAAAAGGACTGCTCATCCTTTACTCCGGTCAGAGGATGGGTCCTAAATAAAGCAAATAATCTTGTCTTTCAGATTTGGTTATTTGGCAGAAGAGAGACTATTAACCTAGACTGGAGGACTTTAAAATCAGCTCAACTTATAATATTCCATCTGCTTTGCTGTATAATGATGTTAAGGTTATGATAAGGTGTATATTTCTGTGTAAAAGTTAAATTAATAGCAAAAATAATACCAAAAAATAATCTAACACATTCTAGCTTTGTTATTCTTTCATCAAGCAATAATGAACTGGGAATTTCGCCAGTATATTAAAAATATACTTATAAAATCCTACATTATCCTTGTGGCTCTCTTCCAAATCAGCATATTTTGTGATTCTGTGAATTAAGCACTTAGATGTATGTGGACTGCACAGAAAAACAGTGAAATAATTGATTCATGTATGTGATTATTAGTGTACCAATTAAAAACAAACCTTTTCTTGGAAGGCAGGAAGGCAGTGCAACTTCGAGTTAGAACTTAGTAATTTAGTCCATGAACTGAGAGGAAAACAGAAAACTATCTCAAACATACTGGGGTTATGTTCTTCAGGAAAGGAAAAATTTTGGATCATCTAACTGGCACTCATATATACGCTGCATTTTAGTGTGAAAAAGAAGAATAAATTTCAAATGTGGCAGTGGTGCCATGCCACGTCACTCACTTTTGTAGCTATAGCTGCAGAGGCAACACAGTAAAGCAGATCAGCAGCTCAATTTAATTAAAATTAACTTTTTCCAGTTTTTTGCTAACTGAAGTAGTTATCTGCACTCTGTATGATTCACACAGAGCTATATACCAGCATGTAGAAGTGATGCAAAAAGGCTGGAGGGGTGGAATGCCAGCAATCACTTCACTTGGTCGTGGCACTATATGCTTGTCCCAGAGGTATCAGTGGAAGCCTGAAAACTTGTTTTCAGTGTAAATGGAAAGCAAGTATTAAAAAGACCCTTTCTAGGTAGATAGAAGAGCTTTGTAGTTGACTCTGAAAAGAATTTGACCTTCTGCCAGAGACACTGCCTATGGACATGAGCAATCTTGCAGTTACTGGCTGTTCCATTTGTCGGAAAATACATTGTTGTAGACAATGTTCCAAAGATATGCTTCTTCAGTCTGTAAAGTTGCATGAGAAAAGCCAGACAGGCAAGAAGGGCTGGATTGAAAAGCAAAAACACTCAAAATCATTGACGTTATTAAGGCATAACACACTATGTTATGTATATAATTTTGTTTCTTAGGAAGTGGCTTGCAGGTGTTCGCAAACACTATTTCCTAACTGTTCTGCAGTGATTGCACTTGTTCCCTAACTAACTAATTTCACTCTCCAGTTTCCGTTTCAGTTTGCATGTGATCTCACATTTCCCAGGTGCTGGAGCAGAGATTCCCTGCAGCCCATGGTGGAGATCATGGTGAGGCAGCTGTCCCTCAATGGAGGTCCACGGTGGAGCAAATATCCACTGTGGAGCAGATATCCCATGGAGGACCTCACTTTGGAGCAGGGGGATGCCTGAAGGAGGATATTACCCTGTGGGAAGCCTGTGCTGGAGCAGGCTTCTGGCAGGACCTGTGGCCTCGTGGAGTGAGGAACCCACAGCTGGAGCAGGTTTGCTGGTGCCATAGGGGCCCCACTCTGGGACAGTCTGTTCCGGAAAGCCTGAACCCCGTGGAAGGGACCCACACTGAAACAGTTCGTGAAGAATTGCAGCACATGGGGAAGACCCACACTGGAAAAGTTAGCGAAGGACTGTCTCCTATGGGAAGGACCCCATGCTGGAGCAGGGGAAGAGCGTGAAGAGCCCTCCCCTGAGGAGGAAGGAGTGGCAGAAGCATTTGATGAACTGACCGAAACCCCCATTCCCTGTCGACCCTGCACTGATAGAAGTGAGCAGGTGGAGAATTCAGAAATTAAGATGAGCCTGGGAAGATGTAGGGGTGGAGGGAATGTGGGGTTTAGATTTGTTCTTATTCCTCATTATACTACACTGATTTGATTGACAATAAATTAAATTAATTTCCAGGTTGAGCCTGTTTTGCCCATGACAGTAATTCCTGAGTGATCTCCCTTGTCCTCATCTTTACCCAGGAGCCTTTAGTTGTGATTTCTTTCCCGTGCCCAGGTGAGGAGGGTAGTGATAGAAAGACTTTTGTGGGC
This sequence comes from Coloeus monedula, assembly GCF_965178545.1. Classification (NCBI taxonomy): domain Eukaryota; kingdom Metazoa; phylum Chordata; class Aves; order Passeriformes; family Corvidae; genus Coloeus; species Coloeus monedula. The sequence goes on along the minus strand of NC_138782.1, from coordinate 85,026,425 downwards.
AAATGGTGTCCAGCCAGGCTCAAGCCATCTCTGTCAGTAAAAAGACATTTTGTAAGTGCAATCTTTGGACATGTGACAAGATGGCATTTGTAATGTTATCCAGATAATCTGTAGTGATTTAAAATCCTATTGTAGTTTCTGTATCACTAGTTTTATTATTTGATTAAAATCCAGCAGAGCATTAAGGATTAAATTTGTCTGAGGATGAATGATTTACAATTAGTTAGAAAAAATAAAGGTATTAAAGAATATGCCAGGTTAATTTATTTGACAAATGAATGTAAAGCTACTTACACAAACATTTCAGAACACAGCAGCACCTGGTAGGTAATAAATTTTGTAGAAGCAATGAAAAAAATAATTAGTTGAGAACTGTAAAAACAATGCCAGGAGTTGTAGCTAAGATCTATCTCACTAAGAATGCAGGGGTTGACTTCCACTGCACCCCACAGTTGGTCCCTTCAGTAGGTGACAGTCTATAGGCCAAGAAATCCACTGGTAGGGAAGATATAAGGGCATGCTATACTTGGTAGTTAGGGCGTGGTATGGTGGTATCCAGCCTGGGATTTGTACAATTAATTTGCATTACAATAGCTGCTAATGCCAAACTTTTAGTATTTTCCATTCTAATGTCAATAATACTACGGTTATGTTGGCATCTAGCTTTCTGAAACACTACATGTTCTTAATTTGTTTATGTTGGTGACATTTGTTATTTTACAGTAGTGTAGGAAACACGTAGTGGTGACTCATTTAAGCCACTTACTGTCTGTTTGAATTTGACTGTGATTTTGCTGTATCAACAGGATCAACAGCATAATTTTGAGCACTGCAAATGTAAAGAAACAAACTGTTCCAAGAAGTCTATGTATATTTATATCTGTGGGTATTGTTAGCTTAGGTTGTTGCATTCAAGTGTTATGAAGTGTTCATATATTCCAGATCAATTACTTCAAGTAGGTATTAATTGTGTTCCATATATTTTGACAGTCCTAAACACTTTAGTTAAACTTTTAAACTTTGAATAAAAGGTATTGCTAGGCTTCTGGGCACACTGAAATGGGAAGACAAAGAGGCAATAGCCTGTACAACCAATAATATTCAATCATTTCTACCTTCCATTAAGGACAATGTACTTTTTTTTGTTGACTTCTTCAGCATAGGGGCTGGAGTTTTTTATAAATATCTTCTTAGCAGGTGGGAAGGACATGCAGATCATAGGAAAAGCAGTACAAATGGAAAGTAGATCAATGTTATAGTTGACAAATAAACCATGATTGTACTGTAGAAACCACACAGGCTATCTGTGCACTGCTGCTAGTCTGACTTAAGCTCTGCAGACATAGTGTCTGAATCCCTGCTTCTCTCTGTGGGCCTTGGGGATGGTATTTGTTATGGCTCCCTAAAGAAGGTCGCACTTACCTCTGCAGTTCTTGACTCTTCTGAGAACTGCATTTTCCACAAGGAGCAGAAACACCTCTTTGTTACAAGAGCAGTGCCCCACTAAGAATGTATCTAGGGAACAGCCACATAACTTCCCCTGAGAAATGTATATTTTTCCCTAATCTTTGCTTTATAATTCTCATTACTAAAAAAAGATAATGGTAGAGGACTTCAGCTAATCAAAGGTTCATCATCAAAAGCAAACATGAAGTGAGGAAGGCCAGTCTGACTCCACCCTACAACACTGAGCTTTTGCCTAAAGTTGCAAAATCTCCCCATTGGCCCAGAAAAGGTCACAGGGTGGTTTCTGGCCTCTCCCAGACCTGGGAGTGGTCAGGGGAAGTTTGGGAGCCAGCAATGAGCATTGTTCTGCTTGAGTCTTCTGAGTCCAATCAGAGCTACAGATTTGGGTGCTCCTAAAATGCATAACATAATCTCCTAGTGTACACATAATCTCCTAGTGGTCACAGTAGCTACCAAGTAATTTTTTGCTCACCTGACTTCTCATCCTAGTGTGGCTTGATGGCTTCGTGATGTCTCACATCTTCCATATCTCACAAGAGAGAAGGTGCATTTACATTAAAAGCCTGGAACAGATTTTGCTTCCATGAGTTTGTCCTAACCACTTTTTATTTATGTAAACTTTTAGAATCCACAACATGTAGGGAGATTCACAGGTTAATTATGTATGCATGCAAAGGTACGTCCTTTGTTTATTTTGAATCTGTTACCTGCTTCTTTCACTTGAAGTTGCTTCTGTTGAAAAAGACAGTGGAAATTCATGCCCTATTTCCTATCTCCATGCCACACAGAATTTTATAAACCTTTATCTTTTTCTTCTAGATCAGCTGTTGTCCAGAATGAGTTTTCCATTTTCTCATACTGAACCTGTTTGATACTCTGCACCCTCTTTACTGCCATTCTCTTGATTTATTTTATAATTTCTGAAACAGATGAAAATAATTACATGCCATATTCAAGATGTGGGGACACTGTAAATTTATTTTATGGTAGCATAGTACTGTTTTCCTTTTTTTCCCTCTATTCTTTCTTAATAATTCCTAACTTTCTGTCTGCTTTGACAGCTGTTTAACCATGAGGTGGTATATCAGCAGACATTGTCTGTAGTACCTACTTTGTCCTGGAAGGCCTTTCTTGGATTTAGCTTATGTTTTAAGAGTTTGAGAGAAGAGAGTGTACTGAGAGAGGAAATCTTCAAGAAACCTGTGCTCATGGGAGGAAAATGTTCCCCTTCCTTCTCCTTCCATGCTGGGCTCTAGCTCCTTTTAGAAACAGAAGACCTCATAAGGCTCAAAGGGGGATGCTCAGGTACTGGTGGTGTACCTTTCTCATTTCTTCCCTCTGTAATTGAATGTCTTCTGCAGTTAGAGAGACCTAATAAATCAGTTTTTTTATGTCATCTCCATGAGCTCAATTGCAAGGGAAGTTTATTATCTAACTTCAGAAAATTCCCTAAGAAATCAAACCATTTTCCCAGATGCCTAGACTTGAGGGTGCAGAATGCCATATTGAGAGTAGGTAGCAAAAAGCTAAGGGCTAAGGTTATTAAAACTTGCCTTCAGTAAATTAAAAGGGGATTTGGCTGTTTGCTTTAATGAATGACAAAATGCAGTGGTTAGGCTTGGGAATGATGCCCTCTCCCAAGCAGGCACAAGGATGATGGAGTGCTCTCTTTATCATTCAGCATCCAGGTTCCCTGATTCCCTACTTATTCTTTGCACCAGGCTTCTCAGTCCCCTTCCCTTCTCACGCAGAATTAATACTGGCCTTGTACAGAAAAGCTGATTCCTCATATATCTTCTTCTCTTATCCATCAACAACTAACCCTAAACACTATGCCAAAGATTTCTAGTACTAGAAGTCCTCTTTCTTCTAGGGACAGGAGCCCATGGGGAATTCCCTGCCTCTTCATCTCAAGCAGGCATGGGTTCTCATTTACTAGTCCTGTCCATGTCCTCAGGCATATATTCCCAGACTCAAGAGTTTCTCTGACTCCCTTCTGCCAAGCCCGCTGCATTCAGTGATTGATCTTGTATCTAATTTCACTAGTCACCATTTTCCTTGGCAAAACTCTAAAGGGTCTTAATTTGCTGATGTCATTTGTCTAGTTAATTATTGGGTTTGGAGTATTTTTCATATGATTGATATCTCTGTCAGGATTGCAATAGCTACTAGCAGAATTGGGGTTAGTTCATTAAAATACAAAATGTTGAAATACATTATGATATTCTGCTTTTGCCCTTAATTAATAAAGTATTTTATATATTTTCATATCATTTATTATTATGAGAAGGAGTTTGACAGCCAGATACAGTAAAAATATGAAGGTGTTCCAAAATCAGATCAAAACCCAATGCTGTTTTCATTTGAAAACTGAAATTACAAGTCTGACAGGAAATACTTACTCAGACAGCTAAAGGAACAGTGACTGTAAAACACTTATGTGATTATACCAGCTCATGACATTGTCTGTACTTATTAATTTTGTGTCTTGTTTTCAGCTGTATGTGTTACAGCACAAAGATCTGACAAGATATGAGCAAGTCTTACTATTGGTGATGGCTGAAAGATGAGCCCTTTTGCATGGGTAGAATCTGAATTAGGATATCTTGCAGATTTCTTTATTATGCCATTCATTTATGTAAAAGCAGGTCAAACATGAATGACATTTATGTGGATTTTTTGCATTCTCCAAAATCAAGAAGTGACAGGATAGGCCTATAAAATGAAGATTGCTGCTTAACTGTCCTGCTAGCAGCTGGAGGTTATTACAATTCTGAAGTTTATATAGACTTTTCACAATTTTTGTGCATAAGATTTTCTTGTACTGGAATTCCAGAACAGTGGAAAACAAGGAAGCAAGAGAAATACAAAACTATCATGAGAACTATTGGATAAAAAGAGGGAGAGAAAGAGAGAAAGAGAGAGGTAGAGAGAAAGGAAAAGAAAAGAAAAGAAAAGAAAAGAAAAGAAAAGAAAAGAAAAGAAAAGAAAAGAAAAGAAAAGAAAAGAAAAGAAAAGAAAAGAAAAGAAAAGAAAAGAAAAGAAAAGAAAAGAAAAGAAAAGAAAAGAAAAGAAAAGAAAAGAAAAGAAAAGAAAAGAAAAAAAGAAAGAAAGAAAGAAAGAAAGAAAGAAAGAAAGAAAGAAAGAAAGAGAAAATCTGTCATTTCTGCTAAGCTAGCAAATATAACTGCTCAAAAGTCAAAGTTCTTGTAATTCATTTGGATGCATTGTTTGATAAGGAGTACGACAGTACACAATACCAGCATCTCTTCTTCGTAATTGATATAATGAAGAAAGGAATTTGTGTAAACAGCCACCCCTCAAGTACTGGAATTTTTCTCTTCTTAATCTGTTCTTTCTTGCAGAGAAGTATAGAGCAGTGGCATGGGAAAAACAGAATGATAAAATTTTAAGCATATTGTGAGATATTTAGTCTCAAGGCACAGTCTCTGATACGTATTTTGAAAATGGTAGAACAGTGTGGATCCAATCTTCCCATAAAAGACAAAACTCTGGAAATCTTGGAGAGACAGATTCCACTTTAAATAAAGATCTGGATTACCATTCCTATTTACAGAAATATTTCATTATTAAAGTGTCCTAAAAAATTACAAAGGAATCTTTAGGACCACAAATCCCAAGCTTTCAGACTTTATTCCAAAAATCTTTGGACTTTAATCCTTTAATTAAGGATTCAGAATTATTTCCTCACAAGAACACAAGTATTATTTGAAGGATATATAATCTTAAAAAGTTATTATTACCTTACTGTTGGGGTTTATTTTTTTCTTTAAATCTATCAAAATAATTTATTCTTCAATGAATGTTCTAATTCTAAAATGTTGACAATTTTTTTAAGAAATTACGTTTCAAAATTATCTTTAATTATACTTACAACCCAAATCCAGAAAAAAATAATTGTATTCTTCTTTAATTTTCATCAGTAGGAGACAGTTGCAATAAAATAACTCATGATTAAGTGCACCACAGTGAGAATGGGATTTACCTCATCTAAATTTAGCCACCTAAGATTTTGGCAACTGTGAAGTATTCCAAAAAGGTAACTTTAGCCATTCAAGCTAATCTTTCTAGGCTGCCTCTATAGTTTTCAGCGGATTCAGAGCCAAAAAGCATAACTGCTCTACAGTGAGCCTTGAAAGCTTGAGTAAAATGCTTCTCCTTTGTCCCACATGCCTTACTAGCCCTCCTTGTCTTCACTCTAGTCATAAAGTTTCTTTTGATAGATGCTAGAAACAAAAAGCATCTCACCTTAAAACAGATGGAGTGGACAAAGCTACAGAATACTGTGACCTTGTAAACTGAGTTGCTTTTTTCCCTCCATTGCTAAATACAATTTCTGGAGAAAATCCAGAGGAAGACAATTAACTTAGTGAAAGATACAGACATTTTGAGTCAGAGATACTGACAGCTTTGAAGTAGCTTACATCTATGTTTTACAGAAAGAAATCCAAATTGGATACCTGGAATACACAGAAGAAAATAATTTGCAATTACTTTACCCTCGTCCTGTCTTAGCTGAAATCAATAAACAAATGGACATGTATCAGTTTTAAGGTTGGTCTGAAGGTTTAGTTTGAAATGAAATAGTTGATTTAGAACAATGACTGGAATGAACAATAATAACAGTGAGGCATCTCATTCTGGTAGCACTTATTCCATTACACTGATATTGATACAGTGAATGCCTTAAAATGTTATGAAAACAGTCAACAAAATGAGGCGATATAGGTCATTAATTTCAAATTGAGGTTACTTCACACAATTTATTTTATTATATTCTTTGTTAAGAAACTCATTATGGTAGTATTAGTTCAGTTATTTTAATATTTTTATGCAAGCTGCAATTTATTACTTTCTAGCTATATAAATTCTATGGGCTCATAGTCTGTGCTGCTAAAACTACCATGATGTCAATCTGTGTGCAATTTAATTTTTAAAGAATGCACTGGAAAAAAATGATGGCTATGACAACAATGGGCTGTGAGAGAAATAACTCAAATGATAATTTTTCTGTGGCTTATACTTTAATGGGTTTTTATTATGTGGAGCTTAGGTCAATTAAATGTGAAAGCAGATCTTTGCTATTAGTTCTCTCTTACTGAATGGGTATAAACCATAGAGGGTAAAAATTAACAAAACTTCATATATTCTGCCTCTAGCTACTCTGCCTGGTGCTGCAATAGGGCTACTGATTGTGGGTTTGTTCAGCTGATTTCCAGCATGTTCAGGGAGCACAAGATGCTTTGAGGGGAATGAAAGTCTTAGCAATGAGGCCTGCAGCTGTTTCTGTGAGCTTGTGAATGCCCAAACTGGGCAAAAATACCCAGGGCAGATCATATGGCTACCGTCTATTTATTTAAAATAAGTGGCCTTTTTTTCTGTAAAGGCAGTCCTAGACTGTGTTTTTCACCTTTTCTACCGTATGACTGCAGTAGTGACTATCCCACAGAAGTTGTCCTCTACAGGACTTTCTCTAATTACTTTCCTATCTCCAGGAGAAATGACAATCTCAGTCTGATCTTTATGAAATTATTCTGCCCATACATAAGGACCTCATCACTCTGTCAGTCAGCAATGCCCGAAACCTGCTGACATTTCATCAAACACATTACAAGATTCATCAAGTAAAATACCTGAGAAACACAAAGATGGGCCAGTGGTAAGGGAGGCTGAAAGCCCAGTGGGCTCCATTGTGGGTTCTCCATCCTGTGAGATGTATTGGATTGACTGCACAACCACAAAGCACAAAGCTTAATTTTGCAATTGTGTAACAGCACTGCATATGAAATCTAGGAAGCTATGTAAGACAAGCTAAATTGATTTTAGGGCTCTAGCTAGTAACTGTAACTAGGGACTAAAATCAACATGGGTAGAAAGGTCTCCGCCAACTATTTCAATTTCACTGTTGTGTGCTGGGAATGAAAGAAGAATAAGAAGGTTTTGACGAAACAATTTTAATTTTCTATTAGCATCTAAATCTTTTTCTTTTAACTGCTGTGATTTGATTACTACCTTTTTGAATTGGGTGACCTGGACAAATGATGTAGTATTTTTAACCCACTGATGTAGTATTTTTAACCCACTGATGTTTTGATTAAATATTAGTTAAAACCTTGATTTTAAAATTATCTTAATTTCTGCATAGACTACGGACATTTTTAGTACATCAAATCTAAGCAGTAATGTCAGTTTTGTAACGTTTGCTTGTTGCAAAGCAATGGAATTTGGCTTCTGCAAACCTTAGCAGAACTGGTTTGTTCTTTGGATAGCAGAATTGAAAAACTATGTAAATTAACAGAGGTACATAAGCTTGCCCACTCTACAGATTAAAACCTTTTTCCAGTAGTATTTCACACTTTTAGTAATTCACAACAGTAATTAATAATCATCTTTTTTTTAGAATCATGTCTTAGAAGTAAAAAAAGTATTTTATTGGAGGAAAATACGATTATTTGGTATAAGGATAAATTTCTCTGTAGTCATCTCGAGAAAGACTCATTCTAGAATTAATAAATGAGAGTAACCAGTCATGATTCTGTATGTTTTACAAGAAAGAGCTGATTCAGTGGAGCTGAGCGCAGTGTTTCCAATTCTTTCTGGCAAGTGAAAGAATAAAGAAGTAAAGAATGAAGTCAGGATCACACCATGGGAATACCATCATATTTTTCTAATTAATTCCATTCAAATAGCATTAATTGAATATTTTAGAGTTAAGATAATAATGCTGCTAAGCAGCAATGCAATTTGCTGAAGTCAACAAAGCATGACTGTGATAATGTAAAGAAAAATTCAAAGACAGTGAATTTTCCCATTAGTCATATCTTATTCCCTTAGGCTTTTCTTTTCTGTGCTTTAGTTTTCAACCTCAGAGTCATATTCATGTATTATTAAATCACTAACAACTGTTGTTTAAGAATCTTGGCTTCCTGAGCCCAGTTAATAATCCAGATGAGCAGTCTACCTCCCTGGGGGAATTTTCCTATGCGGAAGCTGGTATGACCTCCACTCAGTTTGCACACATAATTATATTTTTGATAGGTTCTACCTGTACACATAATTTGAAAATAATCTGTAGTGAATTTTGTCTGGAAATTTGACCCAGTATTTTTGCTTCTTTGGTTTTACATCACCCATTTTAGTAAGTAAATAATATATTTTTTTGCCATGGGATACTCAAATTAATCAAATAGCTATTAAGTTATGCACTTGACATCCTTACAGATGGCATATATCTGCATTATTTGGCAGAAGGCAAAAGTACACATATGTATTGCGAGCAACACTTCATATCTATGCATAGTTAAGCTAAGAGGACAGTGGTTGTGCTGTTCTAGGCTTGTGTAACCACACATTTTGGAATGTTTGAATAAATTCCTGAATAAACTTCAGTGGAAATTAAGTTTATGAGGTTTACAGAGGGCAGATGCCCCCTTTCTAAATATTGATCCCCATTCAGACCTTTAGCAGGTTCCAGGAAGCAATGCAAACTAGTCCTAAGTATCCATTAGTCGAAAATTTTGACATTAGAAATCTCTGATCACGTGCAAAATCCAAAGCCTGCCAGACTGGGCCCTTCCTTTTTAATTCCTCTCCTGTGGTTAGACATATCTTGTAGGAAAAGTGCAGAAGAGTTGGTGGAGTCACTGAAAACTCTGTAACTTTGCTCAGCCACTCTGAGGTTCAAACAGTCCACCACAGGCTGGAATAAATGTCTACACATTGTAAAATCTTCCTGGGTTTGAGAAAAAGGTAAATAACTGGAACAAGGAATTACAAATAAGCTTGGAGAGGATCTAGGTGACTTGGGACCTTCTTTCTCTGGATGAGTTTTACAGTATCCTAGAGATCTCCCTTTTATTGTGCTGTTAACAACTGGAAAGCCTTTCTCCTGGCTGGATGGTTGTTTAACTTGGAAGGCCAAAGCCATCTTGTTCTCTAGTAAGTGTTTCAATTAGGCATATAGTCTTCAACATCTATTTCCAAAGGAAATCAAGGGACCAGTTATTTCCATATATTTCTGGCATTCTAAAGTTGTTTTTCTAATCCATGTGACTACAAATGGTGGCTTCCTACTTCTACTTAGCACTGACTGTCAAAGGGTAAGGAAGTACAAAGCTGATACATGGTAAGTGAACTATCTTTTTTCTAAGGCTCATATTAGAGATAATGAAATACAGAAGACTATCTTCACAGTCACTTCTAAACACAGAAAAATGAAATAATGCTTTCTGGAGCACCAAAGGTATCTTTTGTGCTCTGAGATAAAGCTGCTCAACTAAATAAGTATGCTTAAATAGGAACTGCTTGTAGACTGTAGCTTGAATGCCAATTTTCAAATGAGGATATATTTTTAGATGCAGTTCATGAATTTCTAAACCCAAGATATTCAAGTGGAAGTGCAGAGCTGTTGCTGCAACAGTGTGCCAACAGCAATTGTGATTAAAACAGAATAGGTAATGGCACACGCAGAGCAACTACATATATTTAGATTTCTTCCAAAAACAGTATTGTGACAACTGAAGTAATGCATGCGTACATGTGTTTCATCACATGCTGCAAAAATTAATTTATTATTTGTATTATGATTGCTTATATAATCTCCAGCTCAAACCAGGACCCTACAGTCATCTGCTGATACATATTATAAATGGAATACAGACAGAATGGAGACTACAAAGAGATAATAAAATAATAATGGTCTGCATGCTTGGTTTTGCTTGGTTTCTCCTCGTCAATAGCCTAAGCGTGATAAGCATTCTTTGTGTGTCACAGAAAGGGAGAGCTTTAAGGAAGCATTTGAAAGGGCCTTATGAAGTAAAAGAGAAGATCCTTTTAAAGTGAAATGGAGAGAGACAACAGCAGCAGCAGCTGAAGCATGATGGTGTTTGCTCCAACACAAAGTGTGGAAAACACTGGATGATGTTACAGGCAGTGGGAGGAGCTGGCATCATAACAAGCAGCACCTTAATGAATATAAAATGGAGAACCATAAGCCACGGGTGAAGACATTTAGCTTATGCTTGCTGTGGTGGGGAAGGATTATACATTGAGCAGTCCCATGACTTCTGGTAATAATCTGTGTATAAACATTTGCCTCTGCTGCAAGCAAGGTGAGGTTTATAGAAATACAAGAAGCAGGCAAACCCCTTCTTAGGGAGTTTTGACAAAACATACAGCTAAGGAGAATTTAGTAACTGAATCGCACACAGTTTTTAGTTTAGAAATCTTGGCTGAGCAGAAGTATGTGGATGGGTGATAATTCTGATGAGTATCAGTTTTCCATTACAAGTTGGGGCTATAACTTTCCATTTATTTTAATTTGCATGAAATTCATTCTAAAGTCAATCTTCTCACATCTGTTTTGTTTTAATGTTGTTACACGCTGCAAGGAGACTGCGGTTTAGGGAGTTAATCAGAAGCAAAAATTGTAATGGGTAAAGGAGGAGAATCGATGCGGTTATTGAATCCCACCATTGTTTTTCTCTCTTGAGACCTGCTACAAAGTGAAGTGAAAAAAATCCTTTCACTACCTTACTTTGAGGTTTGGGCTTGTCTCCCTTACCTTATTGTATCAGCAAGCAGACCAAATAAATTAATAGGGATGAATATGACATTGGTATCAAACAATCCATAGAACTGTTGAAGATGCCACTGAAGATGCACTCTCTAGTATGTTTAAGTCAAAAGCCATTCAAAATGAGAAGTGCAGTTATTCTGGGATAATAAATAAACCAATATGCTACTTTTGATTTGTATTGGTCTGAAAGTATTGGTCTGATTTAAACTACTTCCAGGTGCTACTGGTGTCCTGCTCTGCACTGCTTGCATTTCAAGTTTTATTGTGTTATAGCTGAGACAATCTGCTAGAGAGTTGTGAGACAGGAATGAGCAGAACTTTTTCCCAAAAATTTCAGCTTATATCATGGTTAATTCAGTTCTTGTTTTTCCAATTACCTTCCAGATTTATGCCCAAATTTACAGTTTTCCGAAGCAACATCAGAAAAAGAAAACAATAACGTTTTTTAATTTCTGTCATCTTTCTTTTTTTTTCTTTTGTCAGAGAAGTTAACATATTTTGTTAATTTGCCTGCCACAGGGGGAAAAAATGCATGCTGTATCTTCCTTCTTCTGTCTGTCAAAATACTGCTCCTCTGCAAGAGACCCCAATGAGTCTTTTTGGGACTGCATGAGGTTGCACCTTTCCTGAACCTGGGCATGTCATGAATGAGAGTGAAAGGCTGCTAGACAGTCTTAAGACATGTCTTTATTAAGATGGAAGTCAAATTTAGGTCAGACTTTAAAAGAAAAAAGGCAAAATCATCCCTCAATAGATATTCCTGTTTATCTATGGATTGCCTTTGAGGGCACTTCTGCCTGTAGCCTCTTGAGAACGATGCTACATCTACAGAAATCCTTAGGGCACTAGTGCAGTTGCAATAACAGTCAAGAGATGTGATTCTTTTCAAATACTGTTGCAGAAATCCATACTGAGAAAGTGCAAAGGGGTGTCTGATGAGGGCAAGGCACTTCTTCCCTCCCTCTCCTTGTTGAACTATATACTGGGTTGTTAGCATGTGGAAATGATTCCAGCAGCAAACTGAAAACCTACAGATGGCTGTAAAACTATCTGAAATATGCAGAGGCTTCATTATCCAAGAGGGATGGTTATGAGTGATGACTTCAATCTCCTGTATCACCCACAAAAAAGATCCCCCACTTCTTTAGCTGCAGCTGTACTTTCCCACAGCTACCAACCTGACCACTTCTGCCTAACACAGGGGTGCTCACAGGTGAGAGTACATGAACAGGAAGACACAGGAGACAACTCCTTGGTGTGCAAAACAGAAGATGGAAGACTGCATTGAAAACATGTCCTGGGTGTTGTTTGGTCCTAGTTTTCCATGCCAGCTTCAGAGGCACAAAGGTAATGTGTGTATCTGGCTGGCAACAAGGCATGCTTAGCAACCCTGGTGCTGTATTCACCATGGATTTTGTCAATCAATATAATGTTGTTTTCCTAATAGTAATTATGGCTCTGAGAGGCATAAAATGCCCATGTTCATTCCAGTGGAATATCAAGTTTGAAGTCTAAAGTGAAACCTTAAAATTTCCACCATTGTTAGTTATTACACTGTTAATAATTTTAGCAGAACTGTCCAGCTATTTCAAGCTTGTGAATGGAATTTTAAAATAGTGTCACCAGGTTTTCTTCGAATTTGACTTCATACCTACAGTTTACTAAGAATTAAAAAAAGTTTGCCTTGTGATGGAATAACATTCTGGAATCTGGTTTGGTAAGTGGTCTTTTTAAAGTGTGCTTTTTTCCTCTCAGGTTTGTATTAATTTTAAATTAATGCTGCTATAGTTGAAAAATGAGTCTTGTGCTCTCCTGGGCATGTTTACAATGGCAGTAAATGCTTTATGGTCACCTTCAGTTAACACTGACAATAAAGACTATATTACATAATACACATGAATTAAGGCCAACATCCCCTCTTTTAATTTCTTTTTTTTAAAATGCAATTTCTGTTACTCCACATTTCTCTACTTTATCCATACTTCTAGAGGAAACTGCTTCAATATTCTGTTTGGAAGTTCCACAGGAACTCAGTTTTATGCTGAATGTCACGTTTTTTCCAGTAACATATTGCTGTTAATTCCTCTGATTTCTCAGACTTTTTAAGATAGGCATTTCACTTCCACTCACCCTCTGCTGGTTTGAATGGTGAGATTAGGTGGCATGTCCCTTGCCAGTTCATCTTTCCCTGGATTTTCTTTCCCCTCTCTTGGCTCAATCATGCTGAAGGTAGCTAAAATCTAATTTTATCTAGCATGTCAATGTCACTCTATTAACTTTCCTCTGTGGTATGCTGTTTCAATTATAGGAGTTTAGAGGCTTGGGGAGAGGATGAATACCCAGCTTTAGCCAGGCAAGTTTGGGGTTTCTTCCAAAGCTTCTCAGAGTCATTGTTCATGCACTTCTTTTCTCCTCACATCAATATGTCATGTATTCATATCATGGTATGCTGCTTTAGTGTCTCTAATTCACTGATTCCAGTAAAGCTGCTGATGGGCTGCACAGTGGGAATGGCAGTTGGAGGAAACTATTTCCTTCAAAGTAGTGTGCTTACAAAAATGATGTGGATTGGATTTTTTTTCCTTAACAGTACCTGCTTGTAACCTGCCAACACATTGCGTATACAAGAATATTTGCCATCTGATGCACCTCCAGAAGTACCTCTTCTTGTGGAAATTTTCCTTGAGGAAAATGTCCACTTTAAATATATACATATGTATATCATTTCCATGATGATTCACATCAGGCAAGAACTGTAGGTTTTGTTTGTTTAGCGATGATGAGTGAACAATTGACTCTGCTTTTCAACTAAACGCGCAAATGTTAGAACAGTGAGCCTGTCCAGCTTCATTTTCAACTGCTGCTCTAGAGGGAGATAAAAATGTGCTAAAAGGCAGGAGCTGGGTGGTGACTGGGCTGTCAACTAATTTCCTTTCTGCACAGTTAGAAGAGCTTCTCTCCTGTGGGTCATACACTTAGGCAGAACCACATTAATTTTTGCTTGCTGCCTCACTGAATAAAGAATCGTAGAATCATAGAACAGCCTTGGAACAACAAGAGTTGGAAGGGACCTTAAAAATTATCTTGTTCCAACCACACTGCCTTGGGCAGGGACACCTTTCACTAGACCAGGTTGCTCAGAGCTCCATGTGTCCACTTGATTTGGTCACAAACTTGAGAGCTTTAACTCAGAAATGGGACTTCATCTGTTTGTGCTACTACAAAGTGAGGTTTTATTCATGTCTATTACTTACCCATATATCTAGTTCCTAAACTCATATTGTGAAAATCAGGTCACAATTAGAGGCCTCAACTTTCACATCCCTCCTTCTTTTGGTCATCTGTAAGTTCCTGTGTCGATGACAGCGCTCTCATTGCTCATATCCATGTGTCTGGCACCACAGTACTTTGTACACTCAATCCTAAGTGGATACCTCGCCAGCCTGTACTGCTATAGTCCATTGGTCTGTGCAGAATTCTCCTGAATTCTAGCGTTTGAGGAGAGCTAGCAATGCTGTTTGTCGTCCTCTCTGTCCCCATTGTGTGCACTGTTAAACAATTACGCAATGTATTGCAGGTTTTGCATCTTTTTCAAGTTCTCAAAGGCAGGGCCTCTAACAGAGGTCTGTTTCATTCAGGGTTTTAGTCTAACTGATCAGCACTGTGTCACAGGCACCTCTGAACAGCACAATAACCAACCCCACTGGTCCACAAAACAAAAGGGCCTCTGTGGCAACAAGCTGCCACAGAAGAGACACTACCATGGAGACTATTCGTGATCCTGCAAGAAAGATCCATTGTATTTCACATCCCTTTGTTCTGAAAGCAGTAGGAAATATCTCGCGTCCATTCATCACGAGCCAATGAGTTATCCCAAGTTTAGAGTTTGGTAACAGGAAAAGTGTTAAAACTCACCAAGGATAGTCTGCCTGGGATAAGAAGAGTAGAAAGGAAGTGAAACATGTATCAGCTGAACTGGAAGAGTACCCACAAGTACTCAAGATTCAACTTGGGAATTAAAGTGTGAAGAAAAGGGAGTTACCTGCACTATTCAAGTAATCGTTAGTTTTGGAGTGAAGTACATGTGTGTATGGGTACATAAGTAGAAGAAGGACTGAATAGAAAAAAGGAAGAGATTAAAGGTGACTTTTTGTGGGTTTTGCCTAAGGACAATGCATTTAACTTTTAATTTGGTTATAGGCGTTTGCATTCTTTTTTACATCCATGAACATTGTTTCAGTTTTCCTGACTTGCACCTGTCTGTTTTCCCTTAAGTAATATGTGGAAGAATATTTTGTGGGTAGGTGCACTACAAGGAATACAATCCGGAGGTTGCAGACAAGGCATGTTGATGCTGTGATCAAACAATCTTTGCATGTGTGCAAGACCCACGTGTTCATCCAGCACTGGAGGGCCAAATGACATTCCAGGAGCAGCTGCCCAGCCACTGCATCCACACTTAGTGTATGTTCCCCACAGGGAAAGTTGAAGTTCCTATCTCAAATTTCTACCTGAAAAAAAAAATCTCTGAGAATCTTACTTGGAAACATTTTGTAACCCATTTTATGGATGATTTACCCCAAGATAAGAATACAACAGTTCTGTGAATTCACTCAAACCTAGGCTACAAATCTGATGGTAAAAACTTGGGGATTTTTCTTTATGTTCTTTGCAGATATGCAGGAAGAATTTTGATAAAAGTTAGTGCATTCTTGACGTTAATGCAGATTTTGTTTTATTCTTTTCTCTGACTTCCAGGTTTTTTTTTAGTTTTAGGTGTCACTCTTTTCAAAGTTGAGAACATCTCTCAGTTAGTATATGATCTCAAATTTATTTTTGGAACATGAAAAATACCAAAAGGGTTCACTAATCTTCTGATGAGATAAAATTACTTCTGAAGGATAAAATTAGCATGCTGGGAAATTTCCAACAATTATATTTTTACAGCCCTACCATGTATATTATACAGTGTATTTTTAAAGAATCAGTACTCTGAAATATACATGTCTTATGTCTTCTGCAAAGTATATTTTGAAGAAAATTTTTATGTGATAATTATTTTTTTAAATATCTCATTATTTATGAAGAATTATCCATATTGTATAATCTTATTATTATAAGAAATAAAATATTAGTAATGAGAGGGGCATCCTGATTTTAGCTGGGATGGAGTTAATTTTCTTCCTAGTAGCGGGTCCAGTGCTATGTTTTGGATTTAGTATGAGAATCATGTTGGTAACACACAGATGCTTTGGTTGTGGCTCAGCAATGCTTGTTTTAAGTCCAGGGCTTTTCAGTGTCTCATGCTCTGCCAGTGAGGAGGGGCACAAGAAGCTGTGAGGGAGCATGGCCAGGAGAGCTGACCTGAGCTGGCCAAAGGGATATTCCCCACTACAGAATGTCATGCCCAGAGTATAAACTGGGGGGAGTTGGCCTGGAGGCACAGATCACTGCTCAGGGATGTGCTGAGCTTCAGCCAGTGGGTGGTGAGGTCTTGTGCATCACTTGTCTTTCTGGTGGTTTATTCCTCTGGTTTTTTTTTTTTTGTTTTTTTGTTTGTTTGTTTGTTTTTTTGTGGTTACCTCAATTTTTCTCACTATGAATATTATTATGGGTTTTTTTGCTATAGTGTCTTATTTTATTTCAATTATTAAACTGTTCTTATTTCAGTCCATGGATTTTAACTTTTCCGATTCTCTTCCCTATCCCACTGGAGTGGGGAGAGTGAGTGAGCAGCTGCGAGGGGCTTTGTTTCTGGCTGGGGTTAAACCATGGAATAGAATTGAAGAAAAAATTGTTTAAAATAATTTAAATTTGAAATTTAGATTCCAAAATCAAGAGTGAGGGGACTGATGGGTTGAAAGCACACTGATCCCGTCACCCAGAGTTCAAGAAAAGAACCTGCACCATTTGTATTTTATGAAAAACAGGAAAGGAAGTATGGGACAAGGGGATCAGTTTTTCTACGGGTGACAGGTTACCAATAACAACTTGCTTTGTGCTGCACTATTCAGCGTATTCATAAAGGGTCTGGAAAAGAGATGAGTAGTCAGGTCACAGAGCCTGATGATGCTATCAAATTATTTAGGTTAAAAAAGACGAGACAACCTTGATTATCTGCAGAAAGTTTATGGGAGTGACTGAGCAATAAAATGGCAGTGGAGTTCAGAGTAGATAAATGCAAAGTGCTGCACAAGAAGAAAAGGGCCCTTACTTCAGGTATGAAATGTCAAGATCTGATCTGGTCATTATTTTTCACAAAAGAGCATTCTGGAGTATGAAAATGGCCCCATGGGAACATCAGCCTGGTGATCACTAGCTGAAAACAAACAAACAAAAAAACTGCTAAGTGTTAAGAAACCAGCTGAGAACAAAACAAATAATGTCTTTTTGCTGCTGCAAAAATCCGTATTTTGCTTGCAGCTTCTGTATAGGTAAAGAATCATAGAAATATTGGTTGAGAGGGACCTCTGCAGGTCACCCAGCCCCAACCTTTCCCTTGAAGCAGGACTACTGCCAACACTAGATCAGATCAGCTGTGGCTTTGTTTATGTTAGTGTTGGAAACCACCGAGGACGGTGATTCCACAACCTGTCTGGGTAATTTGTTCCAGTGTTGCATGTTCCCTTTGGTGAAGAAATTTTTCCCCATGTCCAATTTGAACCTCCCTAGCTGCAGTTGCTGTTGCTCAACATAGCTGCCCAATGCAAGCAGTTGTTGCTCCTTGTTCTACTTGCCACTGCCAAGAAGTGTTTGGCTGCACCTTCCTTCAGATGCTTTTCTGGTCCCTGAACTCCAGCAATAGGATGGAAAACAGGAACGTTTTTGATGTAAAACACAGCTAACTTAAATAGAATTCTTCAGGGTGGGAGAGGAGTTACAGAGCATATGATAAAGAACTAGTGAGCATCAAATGAAGCTAGCAGTAGCCAGGTTGAAAAGACACTAAAAGAGGCAAGATTTTGCACAACATATGTTTGACCTGGGGAACTTTTTACCAGAGCAAGTTGTAGATGCTACAGATCTATGTAGGTTAAAGAGAGGAAGTACCTGACAGAGAAATCCAGTGAAGGTTACTAAGGTCATAGAAACTACATCTGCTTCAGAAATTTCTGAGTTTGAAATATTGGTGGCAGTGAAAGTGCTGCAGGGGACTATTACCTTCAGTAATGCAGCCTGATATTGTCTAGCAAAGCCCATGGTCTCACGCAGTGTGGAAGTTCTTATGTTCAATAAATTGCTTGTAAAACTTAACTAACTTACCCTCATTCCTGTCTTGCCTTGTTAATTACACTGGGAATTCTTCTGCTCATTTACTTAGGCACATGAATTTTATTATTATTATTACTATTATAGTTATTATTGTTATTATTATTATTTCACTTTGTTATTAGGTTGTGGATACAAACAACAACAAAACCAGAGCTGCAAACGAAATTTACATTTTGAAGAAATGAGCCTCAGTCTTCAAAATGAAACTGCAGGCTGCAGTTTGCTGGCCAAAGCCTTCTTTCCAACCTGTTTACATAATTGGTTCCACTAAATTTTGGAAGTTAAGACTTTTAAAGGAAGGATATGCCTATGATTAAAACAACGAAGCAGCACTCTGGAGATCTCTCTGATCTCCAGCAATGCCACAAATTTCCTGCTGGTTCTGGCAAATCAATGGTCCTTCATTTAGCGTGAAACGAGTTTTCAGCAGATGAGCTCAATGGAAGTGCTCGGGTTAAGCACTTGCAGAAGTGCTTGGTGAGGGTGCTTTTCACTTTGTTAATCTGTGTGGCAGTATGGCTTTGGGGAGGACCCTGTTGTAGTGCCAGGGGGTGATCCAAGGAGAAGAGACCACCACACAAAGCTTTCTGCCTTGGGAGGGGAGACCGCAGGGACACCGAGGGAAAGGAGGAAGGCAAAGAGGAACAGAGTGATGAGGAAAGGAGGAAGGTGCTTCTCACCTGGCCTCTGAGGCCCTGAAGAGCCAGGGATGGTCCAGAGGAGGAGGGCGGGGGGGGGGGGGTCCCTTAGGAGCGAGGCGCTCCAGAGGAGCGAGGCTGGGAGACAGGGGCGAGGGCAGGGAGGAGCGGGTAGCCTCGGTCCGTGGGAACGCCACTCCCCGCTCCTCGCCTTCCCCAGGAGCGCTCCGGCGGGTCAGGGGAGCGGCCCTCCCCGCTGCCGCCTTGTCCCGCCATCCACACAGGTGGAGCGGTGCGAACCCCGCCGCCCTTCCCTTGGAGCGGGGTCCCTCCGCCTCGCCACCCCGGCCCGGCAGCCTCTCCCGCCCCGTTCCTGTGCGGGTCACCCCGGCCCTGCGCTCGGCGCCGAGAAGAAGCCGCTGCCGGGGCGATGCGCCTCCCCGCCCCGCAGGCAGAGCCCGTTCTTCCCTTCCCATCAGAGGAGACACCGGGATCTGCCTCCGCTCCCCTCGGCCCTCCCCCTCGCGCCCTCCCGGCTTCCTCCCTCTCGCCTTCTTTTTCTTTCTTTTTTTTCTTTCCCTTTTTTTTTTTTTTTTTTTCTTTTTCCATCCCCTCCCCCGCCTGGGAAGACCTGGCCGCTCCCCCCGCCCCGTCCTCAGTAGCCGCGGGCGCTGGGCGGCGGACGAGCGGCGCGGAGCGGGGAGCCGGGAGCCTGAGCCCCGAGGCTGCGGCCGCCCTCCCCTCCGTCCGTCCTGCGGGGTGCCAGGTATGACCAAGACCCTTCTCGGCGTCGGCCTCGGGGGAAGAGGCAGAGAGCTGGAGGGGGCAGGAGGGGAGCTGGGGATGGGGGCTGAGGGGGACTGCCCGGTGCCGGGGACCGGGCAGTCCGAGGTAACCAGTGTCTCTAAAGTGATAGATTTTTGCGGTGTCATTCTTCCTACGCGGGTCGTTTTAAAATATGAAGGGGCTGAGCGATGTAAATACCTTGAGTTTGGCAGCTGAGATGCGTTGTTTAAAAGTTCCTGCCTCTTTAACCTGATGCATATATTTTTGATAGGACTAAAACGCCACGCGTTTCTCCGGTCCTTGTTTTTCAATATTTGGAGCCGGTTTCACAAGACGGCTTAACGGGACTGAGGCAAGGGACATATTTGTTGGGTTTTCGGGGGTTGCCTCTGTGCTGTGCCTTCTGCGGAGAGCAGGCAAGGAGCCTCTTCACCCTTCAAAACAAACTCTCCTTTAATTCTGATTCATCCCCTCAGTATTAGCGCTACCATCTCCGCGCTCCTCTGGAATTGACACTAATTTCATCCAGACTCGTCACTGCTGGAAGCAGATTTATCTTGGAATAGCAAAAATGAAAGAGCCGTGCCAAGGTATTTAACTTGCAGGCTTTGTAGAGGGAAACTCCTTTGGATCCGGCGCGGAAAAGCAGAGCCTCCTACGGAGAGCAGGACACGGGGATGGCTTAGGAGAGATAGAGTTAAAGACTTACTCCCCAAATCCTCGTCTTCTTCCAGGATAGCCCTGGGCTTTAACACTCGAACACATAGGAGCGGCCGGCAACAGCGGAGAGGGCAGCGGGAAGGCGGCCATCCCGGCAAAGCCCTCCCGTCCCCGCCGCTCCTCTGACCGGTTCCCGGTCTGTGCCCGCCCGCTGCCGTCCCGGGGCCGCTGCCCGCCTGGCAGCGCTGGACCCCCGGAGCCGTTCAGCAGCAGAGCAGTGGCCTGGGCGCGACCTCGTTCCCCTCCGCCTCCTGCCGGCCCGGAGGAGCGGGGAGCGGATCCCGGCCGCGGGAGGGTCGGGAGGAGCGGCCGGGGCGCGGGGCTGCAGCCGGGCACGGAGCCGCTGCCGGCGCTGCGGGAGCGCCGCCCCGCGGCCGCGGCGGGCACTGCGCCAGAGGGGAGCCCCGGCCAGCGCCACTCAGCCACGGGCCTTTATTTCCCCCGCGTGTGGGGTTTCAGAAACGAGCTGTGACGCCTGCCGCGTACAATTAGTTCTTCCTATGAGTACTGAAGCTGCCTAAGTTTTGTAAGAGCCAGGAGCCGCAGTGGGTTTTTTTTCCCGCAAGTCAGAGAGGAGGACAACATTCATGCACTGCTGTACTAAGTGAGCACACCTGGAAGAGGGAAGGGAGGAGAAGTGGCAGGTAAGATTAGGGCAATGGTTTCTTCCAGGGAGTGAGAGATTTCAAAAATTTGTTGTCTATTTTGCTTTGTCAGAGTAGAACTTTGAATTCCAGCTTTCAGGTCATTTCAAGAATAAGACCAAAAGCAGTTAAAGGAGATGGTTACTATAGCAGCCTCTGGTTTTTTTATTGCCTGAAAATTGCATTTAAAATTGTGTAAGCTTAGTTTGAAATGTGTTAACTCTCCTCCAAGAAGAAGGAAACCCCAGAATAGAGGCTGCACTGAACAGACCAAGATAAAACACTGCCAGGAAACTGGACTGAACTTTTCTTCTCTCTGAGCTACACTGATACGTAAATTCCCTCTGTGGTAGCCTGAAGAGAAACCTCTTCTAGTTCTGCTTGATTCTAAGCCTTTTCCTGAGCATCTGAGATGCATTCAGCTGGAATAAGGTAGGTTATAATAACAAAATATTTGAAGGATATCCTGAAAAATTAGGTAGTTCTTGTCCTGTGGATGCAAGAAAGGTTTAATGTTGGAAGCAAGAAGTGAAAGAACTGAAAATAGTTTTACTTGTATGGATACGCCTGGCAGCTGGAATGCCACCAAACAGGGAGTCCTGTTATCAGCTGGGTTTGGAAACTAGAGGAAGAACTTCAGCATTTTCATTTAGCTGGGAATCTCTCTCACTTTCTGGTTTCCATCTTGTCTTCTCTGAAGCAATTCATCCTGCCTTAAAGAGCTGACTCAAGAATTCCAATTACTGTAAGACAACCCAAAATCTGTATGGGAAAGGAGTGAAGGAAAGGAGAGGGCAGAGGGGCTTGGAGGAAGAGTGGAGAACAGCATGGCAGAATGGGTAACATATTGAGATTGAGGGTTTTTTCTTGAAATCAGCTTGAAGCCTTCTCAGAACATTTCCTCCTTCCTCTGGAGGCTGTATTCTTTCTCCTGTTCTCCCACCCTGCAATGCTGTCTTTGCACCCATCGACACATTTACATCCTCATCATCTGGCAAGAGGAGCCCTGTGTTTCCCGTTTGCCAGCAGCCTGTACTGGACCATGGCAGCTGCTGACATTGCCCATGCTTGGAGTCAGCCTCCCTTAAACAGTAGGGATGGGGTTAGTAAACAGATCTTAAATGCATGGCTGGAAACGACAAAGCTGCCTAGCAGGACCACTGCTCTGGTCTGTAATGAGAATTACCATGTTTATTAAGTTCCTTGAACTTCTTCCAGTTATCCTGAAGTGTAGTTAGTTCATTCCCAGTGACAAGTGGTTCATTATAAATGAGGAAAATCTTGGCTTCCAAGACTGCCTTTGTAAGCAGTGAGCACTTGAGTATCGTGTTTCAAATGGAAGGCTCCAAGGCATCTATTGAAGGTTCTGTGCTTTGACTGTTTTCTTTCTTTCTAAGAGTGGCAGAAGGGAGCCATAGTACTCCACTCATTTCCTTGCAGAAAATCTCTCTATAAAGCAGAGAGAAAAACATGGACTTCCCTATAAACTTAGTTATGAGTGCATCTGGGAAGACTTCAGCCATCACAGTGGAATGACATCAACCCAGACTTTCTGTATGAACAAGCAGTTAGTGACTGAACTTTCCTTAGGGCTCACAAAGTTCAGCTACAGAGGAAATCAAATATCCAGACCCTGAGGAACAGCTGAGAAAGGGAGGAGTATTCTAGGGAAAAATAGAAAAATCATTCTCAAGCCTAACATTAGAACTGTCTTGTTCAGCAGGTATATCAGGGCAAAGCAAATTTAAACCAGCTTTTCTACATTAATATAACATTAGTTATCCTCAAACCATGCTAGTTTGTGACAGGCTGGAAATAAAGGAGATGCTTCCTCATGCAACATGTAGTTAAGCTGTGGAACTCCTGGATGCAGAACATTACGGCTACAAAATTTTGTATGTATTCAAGGGAAGACTGTCAAACTATGGAAGAGAAATTAATTAAGGTTTCCTTACACTACAGAAATTACCTCTGCTTTAAAGTCCACCAGGTACAACTGCTTGTAAGTTAAGAAACCACGAGGGAGGAGGGGCATACATGGTTGCACTCTTCCTGTCCTCTACCCTAGGCAACCACATTTAGCCAGTGTCAGAAACAGGATTTTAGGACAGGCAAGCCTTTAGTCAGGCCAGAAAGGTATTTTTAATGTTCTCGTTATAGTATTTTTTTATTTTGGCACCTTCTAACTTACCCATAGATACGTAAAATAGTCATTCTTCCTCAGATTTAGTGCTAGTTGAGCGATAACCGAACCAACACTTTGAAGGTAACTTTGTATATCAAAGTTAATGTTTAAATGTGCACATTTCTGCTATACCAATAAGCTAGACTGGTGTGAACAGCTGGCATCCCTCTACAAAATCTTGTGCCTGGGGTGATTCTGCTCTGCTTTCAAAACTTCCTGATATCTTTTCATGTGACCACTTACACCCCAGAACTCAGACCTGTGATCACTGTAATCTCCAGAAGTTCTAGGAAAGTCTACACATCTTCTCCAAAACCTGAGTTAGCTACTTTAAAGCCAGGGAGGGTTTCTTTGTGCTGTGAAATGTGGTTTATATATGTGTATATATATATATATATATATCCTAGTAAGTGGACTCCAGCTCAAAGTTGTTGTTCCATTCTGGCAAAGGTGAAAAGTGTCAAAGCTATGCTAAAACAAATCCACTCTCTGATTTTGGCATCAGAAGCAACAAGCTGTGGTTGAACTGTAGTGCTTATTTTAAGTTTTAAAAATTAAAATTATTACTTACTATAGACAACAAATCTGTCTATAGAGTAAAGATGCCTCAAAAATCATGTCACTGATCCATTATACAACTTTGAAAGTGATATTCCCTCTTCTTTTTATATGTTGCACATATACCCCTATTTCTCATGCTAGATCTTCAGCTAGCCTGTAGACAGGCTGTTTCACTGGAGAGCACCACTTTTATTATTCTAAACTAAAATTAAGGAAAGTGGTTATATTTGGCCTGGCCTACACTGCCATTGCAATGTTAACCAGAGAGCTTAACCACATACAAATCCTTGAATTGCTTGGCTTTTAAAGTTTAATCATAGACCCTTTCTTTCTTCACTGCTGAGGTTTCCATGTAATTGGAATGAAGGATGTTGGAACTGAGCACAGGTTTCCCAGTGGCAGCCGCCAGTAGTTGGATAATGCCACTGACATCAGTGCTGCCAAAGGAGAAAAATGGTCTTTTAATGTTTTGAGCTCAGAATCAAGAGTTCTGGGTTCAGTTTCTGGCTCTGCCTCAGACTTCTAACAATTTTACATTTTTCCTGCATGTTTCTCAGCTACAGATGGGAATAATAGTGTTTTTTGTCTTTCCCATTTAAAATATTAGCTCTTGGCGTGGTGCATCACCCCATGTAGGTGGGGCATTCCACATGTGACCGTAAGACACAGCACAGTTCCTACAGCCTTTGTGGGATCCTGAAAAAGGCATGTGATGAGTAACCAGGCTTGTCCCTCCTACTTGGCTGAGCTTTGCTGCATGTATATGTAACCAGGAGACTCTTCTACACCAGCAACATTCTGCTTTCCTCACTTGTCTGTCTGTCCTAGAAGACCTGGTTTCCTTGGGATAGCAGCTAGCAAAGTGCCATTTTTCATACAGACAGATTCATAATTCTCAGCTGGGTGGGTAATGGAGAAGCACTGGTGACTTTTAAGTCAGTTAAAGCCACTTTTTGACCACTTCATGAAAGAGCACAATTGGCCTGGTTTCCCAAGAGTTCCTAAGTCTCACGAGTGTAGTCTGTCTATCCATCTCTGCTCGGCTCCCAGCTTTTGAATACACTGAGGGTTTTCAACTATGTTCTACCTTCAACCATATAGCTATAGAAAAGAGAAGCAGAAACATAATGTATAACTGCATTCCTTTGGAATAAATAAAACCAGGATGCTTGACCAAGTGGAATGACTCAGACTGCTGTCCACTGAGGGAAAAACAGGAGGTTTCATCTTCCAGTAGGTAACTCAGCATGGATGCTGGCTGAATTATCTGCACCCATCTTGCTAGAAACCATTGGAAGAGTCAGAGGCAGTACAGGGAATATATGAGGCATTTCTATTTTGAGCAGAGTGTAGAATTCTGTTCCATTAATGTCAGTTCTAAAACTGCATGATTATACTTAAAGATGTTAAGATAACTGTGTATATTTCCAAAGTGTATTTTCAAATCTCTCTTTCTTGTTTTAGAAAACAATAAAATAAAATGGAGCACATGTTACTGCTATTCATATTTTTCATACCTATATTGGGTCTCAGTAATGGAACAGAAACTGAACAAGATTTTACTTGGCACTTAAAGAAGATTCCCCAGATTGTGAGAGAAAGAACTTTCTCCCTTGACAGCCCTAAATTTGAAGCAAAAACCAAATTAGAGCTGAACAGTGTATGTGGAATTGAATGTCAAAGAAAACTGCCAGTGCCAAGCTTGTCTGACTTGAAGAACCTCTTATCCTATGAGACTGTTTTTGAAAACGGCACACGAACCCTGACGGAAGTGAATGTCCTCGGAGCAGTGCTTGACCCAGCTGGGAACACAACCACACGAAGGCCTTCAAGAAAGAAGAGGCAGATATATGGAACAGACAGTAGGTTCAGCATCTATGACAAGAGGTTTATGACCAACTTTCCGTTCAACACAGCTGTGAAGATCTCCACCGGCTGCAGTGGCATTCTCGTTTCCCCCAAGCACGTGCTGACAGCAGCCCACTGTCTGCACAATGGCAAGGATTATGTCAAGGGCAGCAAAAGACTGAGGGTGGGCCTGATGAAGACGAAATCCAGAGGCAACGGCAGGAAACACAAAGGTGCTAAAAGAAGTAGGAGAGAAATTTCTGCGGCCAAAGAGGATCCCAAAGCTGCCACAGAATTAAGACAATCCAAAGGTGATGGGAGAAAGCAGAGGAGATCTGGGAGGAAGCAGGGGACCTCAGATGGCATGCCCTCCTTCCAGTGGACCCGCGTGAAGAGTACGCACATCCCGAAAGGCTGGTTTAAGGGTGTCTCTGGGGATATTGCCCTGGATTATGATTATGCTGTTCTTGAGCTCAAGCGTCCCCACAAAAGGAAATACATGGATCTGGGAATCAGCCCAACAATCAAAATGATGCCTGGGAGCATGATCCACTTCTCAGGTTTTGACAATGATCGGTCTGGGCAGCTGGTCTACAGATTTTGTAGCATTTCTGATGAGTCCAATGATCTGTTTTATCAGTACTGTGATGCTGAGCCTGGCTCCACAGGATCTGGGATCTATCTCCGTCTTAAGGAGCCGAACAAAAAGAAGTGGAAACGCAAGATCATCGCTGTTTACTCAGGCCATCAGTGGGTGGACATCAATGGTGAACAGCAGGATTACAATGTAGCAGTCCGAATTACTCCTCTCAAATATGCCCAGATTTGCTTCTGGATACATGGGAACGATGAGAATTGCACACAAGGCTGAAGAGAGCTGAACCTCCCTTGCTTAGCACCCGCACTGCCATAGAGTGAAAGTCGGCCGCAACAGTTACTGGAGGAACATCGCTCCGTGTCAGAACGTTTTTGAACTCAAAGCTCACAAGTAGTGCTATGGTGACTTGAGGAATGCTGAATTGCTGGGGGGGGATAGAATTGTGAGACAAAATATTTCTAATTGTAATCAACCTAGTACGCACTTAAAATCCCAAACTATATTTATGTTTGCAATTGTGATAAATTCAAGTCATTCATGAGGAGAAAAAAAAATGGCTGCACTTGTTTGTCAATTTTTTTTTCCCCAGGGGAAGGGTTGAAAGATCTCAAACTGATGTTATTAAACAATATCTATTTTTTTCCAATGGATTTACTTTTCTCAGGGTTCTGTTCCAATTCTTCAAATGCAAGTTGTGCATATAGCATGTTACTGTATGTGCAGAATGATCCAGAGAACTGCATGAGAACAAGACATTATTCTGGCATTCTCTAAAGACCACAGGTCCATGTTGAGAAGCAGCTCTATAGTTAATGATTGTTAGTTTGGAAAACTTGCTCTTCTGGTTGCTGCAGGAACACTCCCATGGAAAATCCAAATTTATGTAGCTGAGGGTTACACCTTAAAGACAAATTCACTTCATTGCTCAGTAAAAACGGCAAAAAAGAAATCAACAAACAAAAGTTTCTATGCTTGGAAGAAGAAGACATATCTGGACATAGTTTAATGCCTTTAAATATTCTTTGAGAAGCTATAGAAATCTTAAACACATGCATTTGCCTTCCAGTTAGTATTTGGAGAGTTGTAGGTTTAGTTTCCAGTCAAATGTTTAGCTTTACCATTGGGAGAAGTCACTGACTCCTGAAGTGGCTACTTGACAATCATTTGGAGCTTCACAGATGATATATTTTTTGGGTGCTAAACATTTCTTCAGTTTTTATAAATTACTTTTATACGAGTTCAGCTTCATAGATAGGATAGTATGTATTAGACTGGGAGTTGGAAATCAGTATTTTAGTTTGGATTTATACATTTTTGAAAAGTGGGTGGTTTTAATCACATTATATTCAGACTCCACCTCAACATGATTTGCAAGGTGAACTAAAAATTTCTCCCAGCAAAATTATAGCACCTTCTGAATGGTAGAACTATCCTGTGCATTATAAAAGGTATCTTAGATAGAAGCAGTAGTTAGCAAATAATTTGGTTCAATGTGTTTGCAGAACCATGTATTTAATGAAGACACAATCTGAGCTTGACTTTTACACATCTTTAAACACAAACCACCTTCTTAAAAATTGTTGTTGATTGCTATACAAGTCTATATCTTTTATTTTATGTCAAGATTTTGAAGTACACAGAATTGTTATGGTGCTATGTTACTCTAATAACATAAAAAGATACTGTGTCTTTCTGATCATATCCTTTGGGTTTCTATACTTTTAGAATATTCACCACCATAATATTTACATTTTTTTACCATAAATTTATGCTGACCAAAATACATTTTCTTCCTGTGCAGGAGAAAAAAATACAACAAAATTTTAAAATATTATTTGTTTGTTGGTATCTTTAAAATGTGCTTGTAATATCTTCTGATGGAATAAGATGATTTTAAATAACCCACTCTTTTTGTAGATGATTGAAAGCATATAACCTGACACACTGAATGTGCAGGCAACTTTGTCCTATTATTGCCAAAGCATAAAAATTTAAGACTTGCTTCCATATCATAACCCTAACAATATTTCATTAATTGGAAGAGATCTCACTTTAAAGGAAACTATTTCTTTTAATGTCAACCTTTCCAGGGAACACTCAACTTTTCTTCTTTTATTATTTTTAAATTTTATTTTGTGTGATTGTTTGCAGAAAACTAATAATAATTTTTAAAGTTTAGAAATAAATCTCTAAGATTTTAGGGTTAATTATTTTTTATTGTTGTTAACATCTCTATTAACACATGTGGCTTTGCTGACAGTAATTTTAAATCACCTCAGTACAGTATTTAATACTCTTACTCTATGCAACAGACCTATAATATTCTTTAGTCAGCTCTGTAATGTTTTTCTTAAGTGCCTTTTTCCTAGTTACTGTGACAAATAAGGTACCACATTATTAATCTAATACAAGACAACCCAAGTCCATGGATTTTTTTACAATTGTCATCATTGTTGATTTGGGTCTAAAACTGATCAAGATAAGGGGACTTAGTAAATTCCTTGGTTTGTTGAGTCTTATTTAAGCGTGCTCCTTAGAAGAAGAAATAAAACCTATTTCTCTATCAGTCTGGGAATTGGGAGCAAGGTAAGAATGAAAAATGTTGATGTCAGCTTTCAAATGGTCTTTTTATAATAATCATCTGCTGTAAATATCTCAGCCACAACCTGAGGTTCTCATACCAGGTTGATAAAAACCCTTTGTTTTCAGAGAATAAATACTAGATGCTCAGTGCTTAATGCGGTGGTGCTAAGAGATTAAAGAGGTTGGCCAGAGCAACATGAAAATTAATTTCAAACAAACAAACCAACCAGCCTCTGTGTCTGAGTGCACATGCACAAACACGTGCAAATAAACAGGCTTGGAGAACACACGTAGTTTTGATTGAGTCAGCACCTTCAGGCCAGGGAATGCAGGTACAAGAAGACACAGACAAAATGTTTTTCCTGTTGTCTCTGCATGCTAGGCAACATTTCAGTCTTCCAGTTGGTCTATTAGAGAAGGAAATGCTCTGTGTATGTATTGTGACTATCTATTACAAGGACTTCTGGAATAGTTCATAAATCAAGTACTTACACGCAATCCCAGGAGTTCAGTGTGCTGCATAGAGCTCTTAGTACCCACCACTGCAAATGGGACAAGAATTTCTGAGCCATGACCATCTCAGATTTTCTTAAAGACCTGCAGTTACTATCTAGTTATCAATGAGAAAATAGGAGGAGGAAAATACGATCTCAAGAGATCAGATCTTGCTGTTGTCTAGGGCACTAGCAGCAAGGCTGCGTTTCCAGCCCTTGTGATGTTTCCCTAAAGGATTTTTCCGCTGTCAGGTACCAGGCTGTACATCATTTTTTTTCATCAGTACTAATGCTTTTCTATAAGAGTTGGTATAGTAGACCTTTTTATTTAACTGTATTCCTGGCTTTAGGTAAAAACAAACTCCGGCAAATCTCTTTTCTCCTAGAGGGCTACTGGAATTTATAAAGTGAATAAGTAAGTTTTTTCGGGGCCAAAGATAAACCTTGTATGCAAGCTATTAACACACCCAGACCAGGTTCTGCAAGGTATTTGTGGATGTGTTTAATCTGAGCCTCTGAGACACACAGTGGAAGTCAAGGGGGTTATCTGCAGTGTGAAAAATTTAGTCTCAGTTTTTACTAACTTAGCAAAAGAAAAGCACAACACTACATAGGAAAATTATTTGTTATATGAGGTGTAGAGTACCCAATACTGTAATAATTGCTTAAAGAAACTCCTTGACTCAGTTTATAACTTACCATCTTAATTTTGCAGATTGATGTGTCTGTATGGAGTATGAGTCAGCACGAATATGGCTTAAGTAAAAAAAATAACTCATCCACATGTGGAGGAAAGAAGCAGCTGGGGAGTTCTTTCTAGTCTGCTGATAAGGGGTGACCTGGCAGCAAACAGCAAATAAAACAGAAAGAAAGAACAAGTAGATGGTATGAAAGACCAGGAAGATGGAGATGGTATGCAAGGGATAAAGAAAGTGTGCAAAGTAACAGATGAAATGACTGCAAGGTAGCAGAGGGACCCATTGTGAGAAAGAGTAGGCAGCTGGTCAAGACTTAATGGTATGAATTAAGATGTGAAATTCACAAGTTTCATGAACAATTTTTCACTGTTAAAGACAGGGCTTTTCTTCCCAGCCAATAGCAACAAGGAAGGGGCTGTGAGAGGACTCAGGTTGTGGCAGGGAACACTAGCAGGCAGGGGGTTTTGACCCTGATCTACAATCCATGCCTGAATTTGCAGGGATTATGCTTCTGTTCATTTAGGGTCCTTGGAAAGCAGCATATCTGTGTCCTGACCAAAAGTCTTGGCAGTATGAACCTCCCAGTACACCGGATCACCAAGAGTGGAGTGAGTAAAGGGAGTTTCTCAAGCCCAACCTTTTGTTGGAATTCCTGTAAAGGCTGTTCTCCACTGGAAAAAAAATCCAACAAAAAATCTCAGACTTGTGGCATTTAAATGTTGGCTCCATTTTTTGCATGTATCTAGAAATTCTAGGTAATAAATTTTTTTCAAATGTCTTCTGTTTGTGTTTGGCATTTGTAGAAATTTAATCAACTCCTTCTAATTTTAAAGCACAGATTATTGCAGATACTTCCATCTACAAATTCCTGGATTAAAGAATGACATGGTGGGGCGGGGGGGGGGGGGGGGGGGGGAAGAATGTTATTAAACTGAAAGCTTAAAATTTCACTCTAATCTCAAAGGATTTGGAAGTATATTGGGTACCCTTTGCACCAGCCTTTTGCTCCAAGTGTCAGAGCATTTAGGTTAAAAACCTCCAGAAGCAGCTGTGAGGATTCTTTCATGTTTTTTGCTTTTTTAAGACTGACAGAAAACTTTGTATTTTTAACTGTGCAAAATGACAAGCCATTTGAGAAAATAAATGCAAACCTTTGCTCTGTTAAGATATTATATGATGCACTTATTATGTCAATAAATATTTTCTGTTGTTTTTCTTTTCCTCTGTCATGATGCAGTTTGTTAGCTCTGGCTGTGTTACACAAACTTCATTTTCTAAGTGCCTGTAATGATTTATCAGTGAATCATCTGGGACTTGGTCTTATAAGATATTAATGTCTCTATAAATTTGTTCTGGGAAAAAAACCTCCCTGTCTTCAAGATTATTACTCCATGAGCAAATTTGATGAGTAAAAAAAATTAGTTCTGCAAGGAAATGACTCATAGTCTCTTCTGCAAGTTATTACTTCTAAAATAAGTAATTAGTTCTGTTTCTGCTATTTGCTATAGTTCCACTTTCTGCCTCAGAGATCTGTTGAGCCAGGCCAAATTAGAAGTATGTAAAATATTATAATATTGGTTCTTAGAATTATCTTAAATCTGTGCCCTTGAAACTGGTGCTGATTTTATCTCTGACAGTAAAAGGAGAGATTTTTGGCAAGGCCAAGGGCTGCTGGAAATATTTAATGGAAAGTTAAGAAATTATTACAGCTGTGATTAACAATGTGTCTAATACAAGCAATATTTACCAGGGGTCTGGCAAGGGTTTACCCACCAGCTCTTATATGGGTCCTCACATGGGGGAGAAGCTAGTGCCACAGGGAAATAAATTGGATTGAAAGATTTGTGACCTGGAAAAGAAGTCCGTTTGGGGCTGGTAACAGGATCTAAATCTTTTCATTGCTGAAATCTACTTTGTGCCACCATCTGGGAGAATGTCTTGGTGCCTGAGAAATGTTTCTCAGCCTCTGTTCAGGGAACACAAACAGAGACCCAGGGGTGACAGCTGTGTCCTCTGCAGGCCATTCCCAAGCCACTGGCACGGATGTGGTTTCTTTGGTGGAAGATATGTTCCAACAAATGTTATGAGTCGCACACTCCCAGGGGCCCTGGGGGGCTTGAACTGGAATCTTACCCAAATGTCTATTCAGCCCTAAAATGTTCCCATACAACCCAGATTCTTGTGCAGGTGTTTGCCAGTCATACTCCCATTTCTCATAGTCTTTAACAAATGCTCAGAAGGCCTTCCCCAAATAATAGACACTCAAATCCTCCAAAGAAGTGGCACTTTATGCTGTTTATTATGCAGGTATTCCTGATGAGTCCTTCATTCCTTCTGCTTCAAATATATCTTTAGACCCGGATAATGGCTAATCCTTCAGTTGTTATTGCTTAGAAAATAGATCAGATATACTGGAAAAGCCACAGAAATATTTACTTGTTCTTCTTGGTAATTATGAACACACCACACTTATTGCAGTTGCTATGGCTCTACTTCTTTTCCATGTGAAAGAGTTTGAAAACTTTGGATGAAACCAAATTGGGCTGGTTTTCAGACAAATTACTCCGCTGCCCTTTGGCTGCAGTTGCAGCACTCTCCCACCCCTCGCCTCCACTTTAATTTCCAAATTTATGGATTAAATGCTGTTTAAAGCTTTGCTTAATCAAGGATGAAAGCAGCCAGGAGACAGTACACAGCAATGGACCCTTTCTGGCTGTATCTCTCTGTGGACATTTTGAAACAGGCAGAAGAAGGGGACAAAAGAAGGCAAAGGTGAACCCCATGAACAACAGAAAAAAAGCACAGTGCCTTACTGAACGGAAGAAAATGTGATTTCTACTTTTTCCTATTGTCAAAG
This sequence comes from Coloeus monedula, assembly GCF_965178545.1. NCBI lineage: Eukaryota > Metazoa > Chordata > Aves > Passeriformes > Corvidae > Coloeus > Coloeus monedula. The sequence continues at coordinate 84,993,476 of NC_138782.1, read as the reverse complement.
GCAACACTAGTTTTTGTATTTACAATTCCTTTGTGTTTTCTTGAATGATTCATCAGCTAAATATTTTTGGCTGTGTACAGGAATGAACTAACGGTGGTGGGGATACAACATGGCCTTGAGCACCAGCAGGGGCTTCCCCTCCCAAAAACACACGTAATAAAAGAGAATGCTAAATTACCCCAAAGGAAATTACTAGTAATACAAAGAGGGGGCAAAAGTCACCTCTAAGAAAAGCACCAATGGGATATTTGGGGAAAAAGTTGATGCATGAAGGCAATGGAGACTTTATAGCTACACATGGCATATGGGTTTTTCTGCCATGGTTGTCTGTGCAGGACATTGATGCATTCCAGAGTGGTGGTGAGTTACATGGTGAAAGAAAATCCACCTGCTAGTTGCCCATCCCACCACCCCGCAGCAAAAGGGACCTACTGTACTACCAAACTCTTGCTGCTTGTTGGGAGTTTGGGCTCAGACCTGTCCTTCATAAACAGTGGACATGAACAGAGGCTTCCAAGGATGTGGCCACTGACAATTCAGGTTTTATACATTTTGCTCTGCATCCACATGGAGGATGTATGATGCCGTTTTTAATAACAGTGAGTTGAAACAGTAAGCTCTTATAACCAAACACTGCATCACATTCTCCTCTCATTCACAGTGCTCAGTGTTGAAAGGAAATTTGACCCATTGCATAGTATATGTATTTACTTGTTATAGAACATTAAACACCAGCCAGTTTTGACCTTTAAATTTCTCTCACAAAGAAATAAAAAGGAAGCCAATACTCAAAAGGGAAAGTAGCTTTGTCAGTGTTCAATTTACTGCTCAATTTACTTCACTGCTTGCCGATTAACCTGGTACAACAGTGATCTGTGATCCAATAATGCTGCTCATTCAACTGATGGGTTTGAGTCCTTCACTTCTTGAAACTGCTTTTTCCTTACCAGTTCAAACTAGATAAAATCAGGCATCTGTGTGAAAACAGTGTTCACAAGCTTAAAAAACCCCACAAAAACAGCTGCTACTAATTGCATTTCATTATTTCATATCAGTTTCCAACTTCATTTCATTCTTTCTGCCTATCTTGGATTATCTCTGAGAGAGAATTCCACTTTTTGATTTTTTAAATTGTGCTCATTTTGGATTTCCACCTCATTTTCTACTCTAACACCAAACACCTAAAATTAAATTAAATTAAATTAAATAATGCCCAACCATTGCTATATAATGAGGAACTTTTGTTGCTGTTTAAGAGAAGCCACTTCAAAGTGCTAATAAGGTACCAGCTGCAAACAGAGAATGAAAGGCAAAATTATTGAAAGCAAACCAATGTTTATAGGTCTAAGACAACAAATCAAATCTGGAGCTGGAAATGCTTTTGTAAGCTTTGAGTCAATGTAAACACTGAAAGAATGCCAGCCGAAAGAACAATTTTGTGACGTCCTTGGAGAACAGCTCTGGGCTGCCCTGACAGCTCCTCCTGCCACGGATGCTGACTGAGGGAGAGGCCACAGGCTCTGCACCCCAGCAGGAAGCACAGGGTTTAATCTCCTAGGCACATCCTGCTCTCCAGAGGAAATTGATTTAATTTCACTGGTTTAAATGGCTGCAAAAATAGCAATGATTTGATGCTATTAATCAAATTATACTAACTGGGCTGTAAATGGCTCCTATCACAAGATTCACTGTAATGACAGTATCAAATAAAAAGCAAATGATCCCTGAGAGGGATATCTGCCTGTGTGGGATCCACATCTGCTCAACACCTGGAGAAATCTGGCAGAAACTTTCTCGGTAGCTGGCTGTGGGTGACATTTATTAGACCAGTTATTTAAGCCTACTGCTAAGCTAATGTCTTGTTGCAGCAGCACAGTCTTCTAGGGCTAATCCAAGGACAAAGCCTGGAAAAGGACAGCTATAGATGTTTCAGATAGGTCTTACCTGCAGCATTTCTTCACATACCATTTGCCAAAGAGAACATCACCACTCTACAGAAAGGGCAGAGTCTTCATACTCCAGTATATGCAATGCACCTCCCTTCCCTTCCCTTCCCTTCCCTTCCCTTCCCTTCCCTTCCCTTCCCTTCCCTTCCCTTCCCTTCCCTTCCCTTCCCTTCCCTTCCCTTCCCTTCCCCTTCCCCTTCCCCTTCCCCTTCCCCTTCCCCTTCCCCTTCCCCTTCCCCTTCCCCTTCCCCTTCCCCTTCCCCTTCCCCTTCCCTTCCCTTCCCCCCGACACGATTAAACAGCACGAATTTGAAACACTGTAAGTTTTGGAAAGAACTTAGGAAATGCCATGCTTCACTATGTCCCTATTCCAGCCTTTTTTAACACTCAAGGTGGAGCCAGGGCTGTGAGCACAGCCTGTTTGCCAAACCTGTGCTGGCCCTCATGCTCATCTCTTGCCACAGCTGTCAGAGCCCACATAGCCAGAATTACACAGTCTTGGGACAGAGGAGTGCAGCCACCTACTTTTCAAGGCCACAACGTAACTTTCTTTGTTTAATTTGGTAAAGACTAGGCTTCCAGGTTAAGTATTTTTAGACACATAAAAAGTCACATTTCTAGATCCAGAAGCCAGCTCCCTCTTCTTAATTTGAAAGCAAAATTTTTAAATTTTTAGGCTTGTCTGGCAACATCACTGTGGAACCAGCCCCTTGTAGAAACATGATAAAGATACAGCTCAGATACAAGATACAGACTGGTGAGAAACAAGGTTGCCTATGAAGCAGATAATTGCTTAAATAACTGGAAGACTCACAGCCATTCTTAAAAAAGATTTGACAGTGGTTTTTTCTACTACCTATTGACTGTGTGCATGGAAAAATTTGGTTTGGTTTGGTTTTTATTTTAGTAAGATTCCAATGTGATCTCTTAGCAGAGGGATTTTTAGGCAGCTCCACCAATTACAGTATTAGGATTTCAGCAGATAATACTACATGCCCTGGGGCAATACAAAGGCAGTAGTGATGCTGATGATGATCAACCTCCTACTGATGGGACTGGTTTTTGAAAAAAAACCAAACAAAAAACAAACCAGGTATTCTGGCCATTAATACCCACAAAACTTTACATGATAGCAGAGCAGTTCAGGGCTGTGTCCTGCCTCTCGTTATTGCCCCTTCCATATTCACAGCATGGTTCTCTTCCTTGCACAGGTTTCTTTCCCTTGCTACCTGTGTCACATACACATGCCATGAATGAGTGCAACTAGCAAGGAAAAGAGACCTGTGCCCTCAATCTGTTAATGCTACCACCATCCTTATCAGAGGCATCAAAAACTCTTCCTTCTGCCATTTCCAGCTACTTGCATCATTACATTTATTGGGAGACACCCTCAGATGGGCACATTCATCACGCTGCAAGCAACTTGCTGCTGACCCCCAAGTGCACAGCTGGGCTTCTCACACCAAATGCACAGCTCCAGATGCTTCTGTAGCGGGGGCGACCTCAAGCTTGCAATCCAGAGAAACAAGACATACACAGCAGTGGAGTTGTAAGTGTGATACTCAAACACAAGAGGAGCTGATGATGCTGCCACAGCCTGTGAGACCCTGATCTTGTGCCCATGCACTGCTGTGTCCTGTCTCCTCCCTCACCTCTCCCATCACTCTCCAGAGACCTGTAGCTGCTTCTTGTTTCTGTCTCTCCTGCCAGGTGCATGAGCAAGCCACACACAGGAGAAACAGAGTTTGAGGATCCTGCATTTGAAGGTCTGAGGAGGATGAATAGTCCCATCTCCTCCAGAGCCACTCTGCCCTGCTATCTCTGTAGCGTGCTGAATTCTCCCGGGACAATTCTTGATGCAGAAAGAAATACAACCAGATGAAAAGCAGCATGTGGAGAGACAGTCAGGCCACAGCTTCCCTCTTCCTTCCCAAATTTCTTCCATTTCTATAAAGATTCAGCAGTGCACTGAGTCTTATTAATGTCACAAAGAGCCCAACAGTAATGCTCTATAATGGTACTATTTAAACAAATTTCTCCCTTTTAAAAATTTTTAAAATCACTTCATTTTAGAATTTTTATTTCTGTTCTTCTTTTATTTTTTTTTCCAAAATGGCTACACACTATGAACCAATGTATGTTGAAACCACAGCCCACCAGGAAGGTGTTTGAGAGCACAGAGGGGCATAGGATGACCATGGCCCAACAGTTCAATTCTGCTGGGGAAGGCAATGTGCCACAGTTGAACAGAGTGCAGAGACTGAACCAAGATTGAACTGGTATCTAGAAAACTTGATTGGCAAGGAAAGTTCAAAGACAGAGGGCATAAACCAAAAGCATGACCATGATAACTGTCCAAATACCATCACTGCTATTGCAAAGAACAGAGAGGGTATCCCTGTGGACAGAAGAAATAACAGTTCAACATGCAGCAAGGAGTTGCCAGGTAATAGAGCAAAAAAAACCCAGCAGCTCTCTCAGGATGAAGGTGATGATGTTCTTCAGTGGTGTTTGGAAAGGCTGTGGAATGACAGAGGTGTTCTAGAAAAATCTGCTTTGTATTACCCAATTTTGGTTTTAGAGCAGGGGAATAGAGTAGATATATGTGATTTCTATCTTATCATTCTGCCTAGCAGTCTTAAAGTGGAAACTTCATGTGCTCTAAATGCATTGCCTTTGCAGTGGAATGCAGAAAGCTGTGTTGGTCTCGCTTATCTGTAGCAGAAAGCCAAATTTTAAATGAAACAGTATGCATAGTTATACTGATCTTTTATATTGGCAATAAAATGCTTTGGCTAAGAGAAGAATATTGTATTTCACACTAGAGTCTGTCCCAGGAAAGCACAGATTGGATCAGCTTAGCTCTTTAGTTTGGCTAGGGAAAAATTATTTCATTTCTGTTGTGTCTCTCCTCCATCTCTGACAGATCTATCAAAATACGGATTTACAGTTCAAGTTTCCAGCCACTGTAAGTTCAGTTTCGAATGGAAAAGCACAGCTGGCATGCTGAACTTTATTACTAGAAAAATAATATTTGCAAAGCCTGCCAGCTATTTTAAAGGTCATTAAATGACAGAAGCACATCCATGACAGGCTCTTCATGCAAACTGTGCTGAACTGGGTTGTAATTACTTCATACATGAGACCAGCTACTTCATTATAAGATTTCCAGAGCAACCACTTGTAACACTACAGTGGTGTCAAGTTAAATTTGTTAAAATATAAGTTAGGACTATTCCTGTGTTAGCCTCAAAGGGGTAAAGGTACAGCAAAGACAGCATTTTCTGGTTTGAGATGGGAGATTTTCCTTGCTAATGGCAGAAGCAGTCCATGGGATACAGCCTGGCTTAGGTGTCACTGTTTCCAGGGCTTGCAACTCTTCTGCAGTTCTCTGTTTCTCTAAAATACCCAGCTGAATGGAATGTAGATGATTTGCCCCTTTTCTCAGTACATGCTCCTCATCTAAAGAGAGATGGAGGTTGTTAGTGATATGTTTGCAAATTCTTGGAGGTATTTCTAAAAGCTGTTTTAAGCACAAACCACCAAATCCAGCCTTCAACACCTGCTGGGGGATAGAAAAAAAAAAAAAAGCTGTCTGAAAAATCCACAAGCCAGGCTAAATGATGGTGTAGGATTAGAGTCAATCTTGATGATCAGTCATGAAGCCAAATGTCTAAAGAAACAAAATGTTTTAACAGATACATAAGCCACTTTATTACAATAAATAATTTCCAGGATTCTAAAATCCCAGGGAAATCATTCCTAGATGCAAAATACGGTATTTTGGGTGGACAGAACAGTGTAACACTTCTCTAAATTACATTTTCCTTCACTGAATGTATATGTGCAAGACATATATATCGAGACCTAATATTACATCTTGGTAATCATCAAGAATGTAATCTGTCAGGCTGTGTTTTAAAACCTCCAGGAAAACACTCTCCACTTAGGAGCCACAAGGTGCACTTTTTTTAGATAACTGAAAATACTGGAAAAACCAGGTAGGCTTAAGTGTACGTGGACACAAGTATTACCTGTCCCCCATAACATGGTTAAAGAGCTACTCACGAGAAATAGGTTTATTTAGTATCTCAGACTAAGAAGTGTATGGAGCATTAGAGAATTATACACACACGTTGGTTTTATAATTACAACTTACAGTCCTAAAAAATAGCTGAGCATTTAAATAGAAAAGTCTGCTTATTGTCACTGTAATCTTTTTATGCTACTTTGAAAAATAACAGTATTTTTTGTATGGTCTCAGTTAATCAATGAGAGTCAACTCACTTGTCTGTACAAGGACTATGGTAACAAAGTGTTTTCATGGGAATATTTTGGATTTTAAAATATAAAGTTCAAAAGAGAAAAGAAAATTATCCAAATAACCAGCCTAATTTAATTTCACGAAAGTTTAGGAAGATGCTTAAAAACTGTCCATGCACGAACCCAGATGCACTGCTGGGTGATCTGTATACAACTGGAGTTAATGGAGTTTTATGTCAATTCAAAATTAGGTTCAGTGTGCTGAATGCTGCCTTGCCTCTCTCCCTGTCTGGGCCTCGACCATGCCTTAAAGAATAAAACATTTCAGCCATCCTAAAGGAATCACAGGGCAGTCAAATATTTTGACAGAGAAGTGCATTTGCCTTGGAGCCAAAGGTTCTTTAAGCAAATTCTATGCAAGCAAATCTTGAAGAAAACAAAAAGAGGCAAGCAGCTGGATTTCCATCAATACCATTTCTGAAATGAGAGTGACAGGAAAGTAATTTGTGCACAACACCGCAAACTTTCACAAAGAGAACTGCAATACTTGGGACCCAGGCAGCAAGGAAAAGTCACCAGCGACCTGCAATCTTAAATGTATTTAATTATCTATATTTATTTGTGTAATTAAATATATATTCAAAATCAGGACAGCTCAAGTCCCACAAAACACAGAGGTGGGAAAGCTCAGTGTGTCTGTTCACCCCTGAGCAGCAGGGGTGCTAGACAAGGTGCTGGATACTGTCAGGATGGGATGGAGGTGAGCTGGGAAATGGGGATTTCAATACACTGCTGGAAACATCTCTTTTCAAGCACAAAGCGGATGATGTGCTCTATCTCCCAAAGGCATGTCCACAGAAATAGATCCTAAACCAAAATCTCAAAGTGGCTGCAGCCTTGTGAATTTTGTGCAAAGGCAGATTCAAAGATGCTGTATTACCTAAGTCAGAATTTTGATAGTAAGACAATCCTATTTATGAAGTATGCTGGTCTCAGTATTACTATTTTTCCCTCTCTTTCTTCCTTTGTTAAAAACTTAGTTTTTCCATGTTTCAAAAGAGAAGTAGTCTGTTTTCTCTCTTGATATTTTTCAAAACAAATTCAATACTGCTCTTTCAGTTGGCTGGAGACAGAGTGGGATTATTCCAGATTGATCAACCTGGACTGACAGGGTGTAATTACAGACTCATCGTAGACACATAAGGCATAATCTTAGAATTATCTTCAGAATTTAACTTGTCCTACTCTTGCATCTCAGTAGCATTTTAAAAAATCCCTTTTATTTATATGCAGACACAGAGCATGGAAGGCTATTTCTTTTAAAGCTCAGCGTCTGCATGGAGCTGTAAATTGTTCTTGTGTGCAAAATCTTTTTGCTGACATTTAATATCCACACTGCAGGCCTGCAGCAGCTTACAAGGCTGAGGGCATAGAGCTGCCCCCTCCCTGGGGTTACTCTGTGCCCACAATGTTCCTGTGCCCACCATCTTCCTCAATTACAGACAACCGGCAGCCCCAAGAGCAAGAACACACCATCTATCCCCCACACCACTCCCTAGTGCATCCATCCTGGCCCTCTTCTCCTTCCCCTCCTTAATGCAATACTATCCCCTCTCCCACACAGTTAGCCTCTTTCCAGGCCTAGATAGGCAAAAGTACAGACAAGGACCATGGAAAGGTGATGTTCTTGAGAGGGCAGAGGAGGATCCCTCCTACCCTCTGTCACCAAGATCCCATCAGTCCCTGCATACTTTCATGGGCAACAACTAACCTATCTCCAACTACCAATTTAAGTCTGAAAAATTGGCTCAGATTTTGCAGGACGTGTCTTCACTGGTGCAGTAAGAGGTATGAAATCTCTGCTTCCAACAGAGTGGGAGAGTGCTTTGGCAGGACCTGCAGGACCTCTTAAAAAGATGGCTACTTTAGGGTTTTAGGATATTGAGGTAAATGGAGAAATCTCTTCCATCATAATAAACTATATTTTGAAAATATAGCTCAAACTTCATCATGTTTGAATGAGCATTTGAATGTAGGTGCTTTACAGTGCTGTGCAGGGTGGACATTCACCAATCCTTTCACAGGTTCTCCAACACCATCAGAGAAGATGTTTGCTCTCTTTAGTTCTTGCAGTGGATGTCACACCCATACACACATTTCTTCACTTGTTTCAGTTTCTGTTTCTGATCTACCACTTTTGGTAACTCCCAAAGGCTACTATTCTTACACCTCTAATTGCATGCAGAGATGCCTTGGGAAATGAAACAAGCATTGGGCTTCTGCTGCCCACACCACTTGCACAGTTTAATTAAGGGAAAGGGAAGAGGTGGTTAAGCTTTAGGAGCCAAGATCTGGAGCAGAAAAAATAGCAGTGCTGTCTGCTTTAAAATATGTATAGCCTCTCTCCTTCTGTAGTCCTATCTCTGAAATTCTTACTTCAACCCTCCATTATCACCCAGTGTCTGCCACTTCCCACACTGCTCACAGCACTAGCAGTATATAACACATGGAAAAAAGATTTTCTACTTTAATAAAATTTCTGTTATATTTCAGGTCCTGGAAGATCTGAATCACTAACTCAGTGTATTATCTTTGTGTCGCTGCCACTACTCCTACCACAGCAAGTTTCAGTTGGCTTGTATAGGCATTAAGAATTACTGTGATTTTTTTTTCTCCCCCATGCAGAGCAAGTTACTTGAGCATGCAGCTCTTTTTCTGAGATGAGTGATGGGGAAGGGGGGCAGGAGCAAATGTTCATGCCACAAAGACATAACAATGTCAGCTGTGGCTACTGGACATTTAATGAACTAGATGCTGTCTGCCCCCAGTAAGTAGTACTTCATAATACTGAAGTCTCAAGTACATTTACAAAGCAAATCTTCCCTTCTTTCCCTCTCTTTTCCCCCCACCCCAAAACATCTTTTGCTCTTGACTTTCCTGCTTGTTTTTAGGGCAAGTCGCTAGCCTTTGCAGCTGCCTTACCAAATCTTAAGAATGGAAGTTCAGGTAGCAGCCTGTTTGTGCAACCAGCCTGAAAGGCTAAGGTGGTTCCCAAGATCTTAGAAGACAACAATTTGGCTCTCACCATCCAAGCTTTCATCTGTGGAAACACCAGCATCAATTCAGAGGTCATCAACTCAAGCTACAATACATTTACAGCTAAAATTTTCAAATAAAGCCAATTAAAATTAATGAACAAATGAACAAAGAAGAGGAGTAGGAGTCAATTCTAACTCCAAACATTCAAAAAAATGAGTCAATTCTGCAGAATGAGTTGGATTTTTTTTTCCAAACCTCTGCAGTAAGCTGAATTCAGGTTCTCCAGGTGTTTACCACTCCTTAAGGCACTCATGGCTTAAGGGTGAGCTACAAATCCTCATGTGGCCAGAGGTGCCCACTTTTAAAGAAGCCAGCACACAGGACAGCAAGAACTTGGATAAGGGACATATCAGCTGTCTGAAATCTGTCCTCCCCTCATGAAAAATGCAGGGAAGGAGACAGTTTCTTGTCTCCACAGATGGGAGCACTCCTTCCCACCCACTCTTCCCTACAGCTCGTATTGAAAAGTGGTTAGTCATAGCAGGACACAGACACGTTCGTGCCTGGGTGATGAAACTCAGATGATAACAAGAACATGTTCTTGTCTACAGGCCAGGAGAAAACCACGTGGTTCCCTTGCAAGCCAGATTTTATAATGCCTTTGTGCCAGGGAGAGCAAGTCATTTTTATTTAGCCTTAGTCAGCATTTGGGGAAATACACGGGTTTTACTTCCCACAGTAAACAAGCTTCTAGATGCTCTTCCACCAAGCTTCCTTTTTGTCCAGGCTTCTATTTGTTTACAGAATAACAAATCACACCCCCCCTTCCCCCCAACACACACCCCCCACACACCACACACATGAACAGCTGTTGGCCATGAGATCTAGACAAAACTAACCAAAATCAGGACCAAGGGCTGTGGACATGGATGAAGCTAATGCAGAAAGTCAATTACTCTGCAGCAGGGGCACATACCTGGCAAGGAGAAAACCCTCACCCTGAGGTCTGGCCCCTTGAAACACGTGACATTGCAAACACTCATTTGCAATTTAGTGAGTAGTAGCTCAATTTGAGTAGGACACTAATGAACTGGTCTAAATGTATTTACTTGTTTGGCTATGATTCTCCTCTGAAAATGCTGTCCTCACTTTGAGAAGACATGCACAACACAGTGCTAAGAAGTTGAGCATTTCCTGCATTTGGCAAGACACAGCACTTAGGCAGAGTAGGAAAAACCATGGTGAGCCTTTCTGGGGGTGCAGTTACAGACCTTGTTTGGGTCTTCATGCTCCAATAGTGAGGAAACACAGCAATTTGCTGAGCATTACATATTTTTAATCCAGAAAATTGGGCTGCAACTGTGAGCTCATCGTAAGGCTGAGATATAAAACCAATGCCCCCTTTCTCCTGCCCTTGAATGCTGCAGTGCCAGGTGGTGGCACTGTCACACGGGGGTTCTGGGGTCCCCCAAGCGCAGCCCTGCCCCCCCCACACCCTTCCACCCAGCACCCTTCCAAGGAAGGCCTTTATGGTCCCAGGGCAGTCCCTGTGTCCAGGAGTGTGTTCTTACTCTTGGTTGCCATACACTGGGGCACAGCTGAAAACAGCTGGGAATGGCAGTGAAATGAAACTACTGATGGGGTTATTCAGATAGGTAAAAGAAACCATAAAAAACAATCCTCTAGCACATGCTTGGTAATTCATTGGCCATAAAACTTGTGCAGTGAGTGCAGAAAGCTGTAGGTGTGGCATTTAGGGACGTGGATGAGTGGTGGAGGTGGCAGTGTTAGGTGAACAGTTGGACTCCATGATCTTAGACGTCTTTTCCAATCTAAATGATTCTATGATTCTATAAAAGTCATTCCCATATGCAGCAGACTCATCAATCAGTAAACACATTTTTCTCCTCTCAAAGTATATTATTGTGTTCAACATCTTAATGATTATGAAACTGGCAACAATATATTTACTTTGATCAAGGTGTTTATTGCATCTCAGAGGGCACACATGCACTGGGGTTTTCTGTTTTTCAGGGGGGTTTTTTGTTTGGGATTTTTTTAAACTGAAATACAAAGAAAAGCCATTTTGAAATTAGCTTTTTATAGAACTTTCCCATTACAGTGTATGTTATCCCCACAGCAAATTCAGATACAACCACTTTTAATGGTACCATACATTGATTAAATAGTTCATTTGAAAGACTTTAGGTGAATCTTTCCAACCCAATATGCTTTTACAGAGAACTGCCAAGCCACTTGTAACACTGATCAACAGTGACCTCATTGAAGAGTCAAGATCTTACACCAAGCCATCAGCAGAAACAGTATGAGAACAAATAAAAATTAAAGAAACACAGTATGTACAGTAAAGGGCATGGATCTCTGGATCAGAATTAAATCTAATCACCAATAGTACAAAAGCTACTCACAGCGCATTCGGGGCAATGAGAAAACACTATCCTAAGGCATACACAGGTAAGCACTAAATTAAGAGATGTACGGAAGAACTGAACAGAGATGGGTAACATCACTTGTAATGTTTTGACTACAGATATACCAAAAAGTCCTCTCGTATTTGAAATCCCTTAATGCCAGCACAACTATGGTTGCTTTTTCCCAAATACATGGAGAGAAACTGACCCTTTACTTAATTTTCAGTGCATTTAGCAAGAACTGATAAATATGCCAATTATAAATGCAAAAACTTAAATAACTAAACGAGATTTTAAAATAAAAACAGCAATAAATATGTTATTCTTTCAGATATGATTTTTCATTCTTGGTAAATCATTGAAAAAGTATTTGCCATGGAAGTTTTCCTTTATATTACTTTAAATTATTTTAACATATACAGTGCCACAAAAATAAAACATTTTTTTTCACGACAATTGAGATTCCTGTGACTGGAAAAAAAAGTATTCTGCACAATTTCTTAAGTATTTTCTTTACTATCTGGTGTTATCACACTATGTTTTGTAACAGATAAAGGAGAAATAGAGGCCTAGGGAAACTTTGGGTGTCCTCAAAAAGTTATATACATTGAAACCTTCAAAAACCACAGACATTGCTCCAAATGGCTCACCAAACAACAGCTGCATAATCTGCCCCCGTGGGATAGGTTCAGAAAAGCACTAGAAGGCATCAGAAACATACATCCATTGTTTAAATTGTAAAACACAAATAACCCAAGTACACAAATTTCGAGAGAGTAGGGATAACAGCTAAGGTAGTACACATTCCTAATGTTCACTTTCACAGCTGTGCTACACGTTTCAGGAGGAAGAGAAAGTCTGAGTAAGCACTGGGTTTGGTACTGGTGGCTCACTTTGAAACTCTGAGCATCCATTTGTAGACTCCAAACTCACGTTTTTAGCATCCAGTCAGAAAAACCGCAGCTGTGAATATAGAAAAGTATTGGATGAAAACTGATACAATGAGTTAGTAAAGCATGTTCTAGAAAGAGCACCAAATCTGCTCATCCCTTCACAGCTCAGGGGATTTGCTATCAGACTCTAGTGAAGCAGCAGTCTTCCCACAGCCAGTTATGAATCTCTCTATCATGAATACAAGTTGACAGCAGTGAGTCCCAGCAGTGAAGGTGTATCTCCACTCCTGGCCATCCCCTGGAGGTGTACCTGCCAAGTGCCAGGTACACCTCCCTAGGGCTGGAATTTGGAGAAGGGTGGAGCGGGACTGGGAGATGTCTAAGAGCAGCCTGAATCACTGCTGCCAGCTCCAGTGCAGAGTGGGCTCAGGACAAATTTTAGAATTAAGATCTAAGAAGGAAGAAAAGTGACTCATGAAGAAGGCTTTAAAGTTATGTAATGATTGTCCTCTCCTCACCTTATTCTAGTCACATTATTCTAGCCTTCATTATAAAATGCATACCTTACTTCTGCGCCATTATTTTTTAATTGGCAATTAGTGTTTAATTCAATTTGATATTTTTACCTGGCCCTCCAAAACTGTAAGAATAATGTTTTGGCCTTTATTTCCTTCTATTACGCAGTACTGTTTTTTTGCTTCTCCTCCATTTTTCTTTACATTTACTCCTCTGTTCTTCCCCATTATTGTTCTACACAGCACTGCTCATGGCCTTAGCATTTAGAAAAGCAGTGCCTTGAAATATTGTATGGCAGGGGAGAACATCAGCTGGTACCAGTAAAGAGATGCAAACAACCTTCCCTTGATGACAAGAATACATTTTCCCCTTTTGATACCTTCACACCTATGATACCAAATCTTTTTCAACACCCACAAGACTGGAAGAAGCCTCTTCGGCACCTTTTCCACCCCCCAGTATTTGTACCCTGTTATCACTCTACATGTTTCAGTATTAATTTCAAGAAAAAAACCAAACATGAATCCTTGGACTGAATGGAAACAAGGCAAAAATTGAAGTTATACATTGATGATACTTCTTTTTTTTTTGCCAAAAGCAACTGTCAAGAAAAGTTATCTATGAGTCAAGCTTTCAGGCTAAAGTTAGAGACTGTGGACAGAGAATTTGGTTTTCATTACAGTGCATGTTCCTAGCTCCACAGCTGCGATTTTATCAGTCATTTTCATCCTAAACAACATCTGTATGCCAGACATGTACCACAGCGTGACATGCTCGAGCAGGCAGTCACAGAATACCTTATCATTTACAAGAAATCCTTGATGTTAAGATCCGCTAATGGGTCCTTTGTTGGAGGTTTCTTGGGGCTCTGAGTAGCAGGAGTTGGGCTTGGAGAAAGCTAACAGACGCCAGCCAGGAAGGCAGGAAAAAAACAAAGCAGATAAGAATACCCAAGCATTAGACAGACATAAGCAGTTCTCACACAAGCACATTGCAAGCATACAAAGTTCTCATTTGTCTGCAAGTTCAGCGTGGTGCTGTTTTGCTCAAGCATTGTTTGGGTTCCATCCTTACTACAGGGTTAACAATGTTTGGCAAGTTTAATAGATAAGGCTATAGACACTGCAGATCTGAATGAGCATAGCTTCAGATCACTCTGTCCCTGTAGGACAAAATGGTGTTAGGATCTTCAACCCAGACAGAAGACAAGACAATTGTTAGATGTTAAAAACCAAGGTGCAGAGCAAACCGAGTGCATCCTGCAGGGAGCGACTGAAAATCCCTGCAACTGGCAGTTAAGTACAAATTATTTGACACTGATAATATAAATAAGAGTCCAAACCAAACTGGAAACATGACTAGATTATACTAGGTTCCTCCTTTGATAGGTATAAAAATCATCAGTTATCCCATAGAAAATGTCAGTTTTCAAGTTCCATGCAACACTTCTGGCTGTGGTGGTCAAAGGATTCTCCCATTCTGTCCTTACTCCTCCCCATTCCTACCTCAAGTCAGGGCACAAGAAGTATTTTATACGTAGCCCTGGCACCTTGATGACCGCTCTTCTAGAAAAAAATTTCTGTGTCCCATATTATTATTCTTGGTAAGTGCACATACAGTTTAAGGTGGGAGGAAAAGCAAGACTAAATATATTCCTACTTAGAGCAGTTTCAAGTTCTTTCCATTTCTACACAGAAAACCTTGACAAGCTTCATTGGGAATGTAGTTCCTGACTTAAGAAGTGTGGTTCACTAGATGTTGATTGCCTAGTATTTGCAATACAAGGGGGGTAGCCTGGTTTCCAGGGTTACCAGTGAGATTTTACAGCTGCAGCATCAACTTCCATCTCCCTCCTTACTTGAAAGTCAAGATGGACTTGTGACTTAAAAAAAGCAAAATACTACAGCTAAATAATTTCCTGCCTCTCCTCTGGAAGGGCCTTTCCTTTTCAGTGTTATTACAAACCAAACTCTACTTTGAAATAACAGCCTGGAACAGGCATCATAGCTTATGCTGCATCACCTGCTGAGTGTAGCTATAGTAAATTTTGGTAGGCTGTGAACAGAACAGCAATGCCCGTGAGTTCCACCTTGAGCTTTACTCAAATATCACCCAAAACTAGATCTTAAATGTAGTTAGCTGAAGGAGATTTTCAAACTCATTCCACTGGTCTCATACAAGGCAACTGAAATAAAAAATCAAGGTGGTTCATGTGGTCTGCAGCAAGGCAGGCAGCTGATCCTTTACTACATCTCATTTACAGACCTAGAGCTAGAGTTGAGCTGAGACAATGCACACACACAAGCTACTTCCTAGCGACGTGGAGAGCAATTAAACATTCATGTAGCAGCAAGGCTCACCTGTACACCAGGGCCAGTGGCGGCTCCAAAGGGGGGCCTCATCATCGGCTGCCCGTACATGACCGGCTGTTGGGGCATCATGGGCACCCCTGCACCTGCTGGGGGCTGGAAACCAACACCGAGTCAGCAGGGGTCTGGGGGAGGGAAGGAGAGCAGTGTAGCAAAAGAGACTCACCATCCCAAATGCTGCTCCTGGCTGTGGGACAGGTGGAGTACCTCCTGCGGCAGGAACAGCACTTGCTGGAGGCACAGCTCCCGCCTAAAAAGTAATTAAAAAAAAAAAAGGCAAAAAAAGAGCAAAAACCTAGCACCAACCATCTGGAAACCACACAGAGTCTCCAGCATTCTCAAAGCTGTTCTGGAAAGTAGGACTGTTATGCAGCACATATGCAGCCTCAAAACCACAATGCTTCAAAGAATGAGGGAGCTGAATGAGTCCTTATGCACAGCTTGTTTCTTCATAAGAAAGCAAGGATGACAGACTCCATTCTCTTCATGAACAGAGTGCATTTACTGACTACAACTCAAAATAGGCCCGAGAAAATGCACACTTTGCTCCTCCTTCTAAAAAGTGTAATAAAGCATCCCAATTTCAGCTAACACACTATGGCACTTATTGTAGCACTGTATTTTAGTAGAAGCTTAAGCGGATTGTAAAGCTAAGGGAAATAGCTGCTATAATTAGTTTGCAGTGAAAAAAAGAATAATTATGTACCAAGATTCACTGAAGTTAAAGAATAAGTTCACGCACTTAAACCAGGATCAGAATCATTACATACTTTACAAAGGACAGTTTAGTTTATCTTGATATGCTTTTCATTCATATGCTGGACTTGTTATGATTTTCATTCAAATAATACAAGGCAAGAAAAATTTTATCTTCCACTAGAATTCAGGAAGAGAGAACTGTTAGTTTATGAACTCTATTCCAGTCTGAAGGTTTTCTGGGGAGCATTTCAGTTAAAAAGTGTACTGTGCTAAGAGAGTCCCCAAACTAAAACCAAGATCTGGACATTCAAGTATGTAAAGCAAGAAATTAAACCACACGGGTTGATGCTATCAGATGCAGTGATCTGACTGCTTTTACAGGAACACATTGTAGCTCAACATCCAATTAGGCAGATGCCAAGAAAATGGCCACACAAACTGAATCTGCTTTTGCCTCTAAGCACTAGGTCACTTGAGGAAATGGGCTTTGATGTGATTCTGCTGATTTTAAAACTGGAATTGAAAGGTCACAAGGAAGGGAAGAAGAGACCAAAACGTAAGTGGTTCAACAGTGACATGAAGAAAAGCTTCATTTTTGCCTTCGTATTTACTCTGCCTGCAGACGTGGGTTTCTTTGGATTCAAAAAGTACCTAAGTGCATGATTTTTAAGAAATATATACAACACATATATTTCATGAAATGCTATCAAAACCACCCAGCTTCCAGAAAAACCAGTTACTTATCAGATGGTAAAATCACTACAAGATCAGGCTGATGCTACAGAAGCTCGAAATTTCAGCCAGTACAAGTCATCAGGTAGTTCCCATCCAAGTAAAGCAGTGGAGACATCATTTTCAAGCTTACAGTACAGAAATGGTTAATCACTACTACCATACTCAGCCCATTGGCTGAGAATTGCCTGTTGGACAGACAGTCCAAGAGGAGCCATGTTAGAAGCTTCTAGCTAGTTTTAAGCCAGCAGTAATAACTGTAGTGCAGGTGAGGTGTTGTTAGTATCTTCATGTTTAGTAAGTGCAGTAAGAGATCAAAAAAAATTCACTTACACTGTACAGTACTGCCCAGCCTTTCTATTAAGAAAAAAAAGTTGACGTTACAACTAACACATTAGGTGAAGTACAGGGAATTCTTGTATCTTCCCTAAGGTTATGGAACATGCTCAGGGTCCTATTAACACCTGGATGTGGCAGCAAGGAACTGAATTGGTCATGGCCCCCCTTCAGAGTTCTTTCTTCCCTTTGCCAACACAACCTTGTTCAAATGGAGGCTGTTTTAAGCCTTGTGAGACATTTGATGAGTTACGACCCCTCTTCAGATTACTTTTGTAGCTTACTCATGATCAAGTTGCTCTTGTGCCAATTTTAGATTTTTAGCTCAATTTGACCCTCTTCTCTCAAAATTAGTGCCTTCTGATGCTTTTTTAGAGGGTAATCTCACCTTTCCCAACTGCTTTACCCTCCTAAATAAGCTATCCACTCTTGATCTACATCAGTTACCTGATCAGTATGAATACTGTGTAGTCTTGATCTACTTCGTTCAATAAAACTTGGGAAAAACCTATATATTTTCTCTCCTTATAATACATCAGCTGTGGATCGATAGTGTTTTATTTTGGGTACTTGACCTGGGTCTGATCCTGGCAAGGCTTACATGGCTAATCACACACTTGGAAATGCCCACAGGTATTAAATGTACATGTAGAGCAGTATCTTGATACATACACTAGTGTATTTTTCATTTACTACTCGATGGTTTATTTATACCAGCTGTAACTCAGTTCTTAAAAAGTCTGACTTGAAACACTCATATAATTTACACTGAGGTAAACTGTTTAGCTTCAGTAGACTGGAGCAGTGCCTACATGTATGCTTGCACAGTCTCATCAAATACTGCAAGTCCAACACCAGTGTTGTCTATGGATTAACCACCTACCAGTGGACCACCTGGGACACCACCAGTTGACCAGGTTGCAGGTGCTACTTTTGGCTGCCAGTTCGCTCCTCCTGTTAACTTTTTCTCTCCAGCATTCCACTGAAGGTCTCCCCTAACAGAGAGGGAGAGAGGCAGGCTATTATTTGCATACTTCCACAGTGAAAATCAAAACCAGTTGCAGCACACATTAGCATTAGACGTGCAGCTACATTAGCTTATGGTGTATGTAGTTATTAACAGAAAGATATACTTTTAGTGACACTCAGTTTCAAGGGTTGTTAGCAGTGGACGCCAGAACACTCTATGCTGAAGTCAGTTACATGGTTATGGCCTTTGTGGTGAGAATTAAAGAGAAGTTTTACTTAGTATTGACTGAAGGTAACATATCGCATATACCCTTGCAAAGTAGGAAGAGGGACTGCTACTGCCTATTCTACTGGGGCCAGGCAGGAGAGCTGCCTGCTAGATGTCTTTGAAAGGCCATTTCAGTGCTGGAAATCTTGCTCAGACAGCTGAAGAAGGAAAGTATTCAGTTCTGCAAAAAGTTGATAGATACAAGACAAACAAATCATTCACAGAATAACAGGGCTGTTGCAAAACCAGGTTTTGTTAGAGGCTGCTCTACCCAGAATAAAACACACTATTTGAACAAAGTAGAATGAAGGAAGCTACATTTTGGGGCTAAACCTCACAACGTGTTTGTACATATCCCTCCTATCGTCTCCACACAGGCACAAACCATTTTGAAGTCTTGCATACAGAGGAAGACTCAGGGCAGAAGCAAGCAGTTAGATTAAGAAGATAAAAAAAAAAATGCAACGTTGTAAGTATTTCTTTTTGCAAAAAGAAGCTTATCATGCCAAGGAATGAACCTCTTTTCTATTTTGGAAGTATTTCAATGCCTACACAATAAGTACATCCAGCATCTGTAAAATATAACAAAACTATTACATATTAGCATAGATTATTGAGGGGAGCTATACAATTTATTATCTGGACTATTTGTTCATTAAAAGCTGCTTGGAAATCAGCTATCCAACATGAAGGCAGTAATTACAGAAAAAAATATTTCTAAGACTCAGATTAAAGACAGCAAGTTTATAAGCTGTGTCGGGAACACTGAACCTTAATTATTCAGTGAACCTGTATAGAATAGAATGCTTTCTTCAGAATTTTTCTGGACTGGGAGGTTGGGGCATAAAACCAATTCATTTTTTCTTAATAACCACTGAAATAGATGTAGGGCTATACAGCAGAGTAGAAAACTTCCTTTTATCTTTAAGCAAAGTTGAACTTACTTTTTAGAAGTAGTACCAGAAATTCCAAGATCTGAAAATTGTAAGAAAAAAAGGAAATAAAAAAGAAACCACATGTTTAGTAAATTGAAGCCTGTCAAAGCTTAGATTTCACTGCACCCGGGCTTATCAAGAGCGAAAAATTTTTGGCTGTCTTCATTCAGACAGCATCATAAGACTGGCCACATCTACCTATTCTTCAGGACAAACGTCTGAGAAACCCTGTGGATATCTTGCAGTTGAGAAAGTCATTTTTGCTTCATAAGCAAACCAAAGTAACTATATTTAGGTCTACGAAATGCTAAGTTTTTTAAGAGCACCAAACTATTTACCATGAATGACAACACTAGTTTCTGTTCCTCATTACACACATGGAAATAAAAAGCTGTATTCCACATACACATAAATCTGGACATTGCCTGTGAGTTTCGAACTGTTTTATCTGCTCTGTCATACATGGAAACTCCAAATGGTTTCTGTAATTACCCTTTGGAAGAAGTCTTATGCTGAATTTTAAAGAGTACTCTTCTCACAGGACCAGTATAAGTCCTGTAAGTCATAAATTGCTATTTGATTTTCTCCTCCAAACTTGGATATACCAAATGACTTGCAGAAGACGTTTCAAGGGATTAAAAGTCTTGCTAACTTCTAAGCACAGTATTTTCTCCTACACCTAACAGCCATGTCTGCATCATAAGATCAGTTTTACCTTTGTTGTGGTGTGTTTACATATACTAAGAGAGTATTCCTTCTATACAGCCCTCCAAAATACAACTTCAGCAGGATTACACCTTAGCCTAGGTGGGCCTCTGTTAGGTTTTGAGGGGGTTGCAGCTACTGATATCTAATTACAAAGGCCCTAGGCCTTTTCCTACTACAGGAACATATTTTAGTTTAACATTTCAAGAACCTGTTTGGTAAGTTCTCTGTCTGAGAGAAGGCCTGTTCTTGAGTGGACTCATCACCCCCCACGGCTATTCTTTCTCTCATTAAACATGAAGTCAGCTATTTGTGTCCACCAGCTTTGCTGCTTAAACTCCAGTATGCCATCACACACTTTGGACAATTTTAATTTTTCTACTACAGAGGGGCACATCCATTAAGAGTCTGATGTGCCTCTGGAATGTACCTGGGATGGTCACACATTACAAATCATACCTACCAAAAAAATGCCATTATTTGACTCAGATCTTGGGCTCAAAGAAGGACAAACCCAGGCTATGTGAATCAGCTATCTGAACCAAGCCTTATTCTTGCCAATAACTTCCCCAATCTCCCCAGCAGAACAGGAGGAGAGTGAAGCAAGCTAAAATATACAGGTATTTGGCTCCATGGAAAAGCAACATAGCTGCATGCCACACCACTTAAAACCAAAATTTTTCACTTACTGCCTACTAAGTTTGCAAGAGACGAATCAAGATCACTTCCAAGGCCTTTGCTTGCTGCTGCAGCAGTGACTGTTGCTGTGGCTGTAGGTGCTACAGGTTGACCAGAGGGAACCATAGTTGGCATAAGAAGATCACCTAAGCCATCAAACACTGGAAGTGAAAGGAAAGTGAGTTAGAACAGCAACTGTGATCAAAAAAGCACTGCCTTCTACTCTGCTGTTGCTCAATGAATACGGCACAGACAACCACATCACAAGTCTTACCAGAACACCATTTGACATTAAAAGTAATGCCAACAAGGGCATGCATGTCATTTTACTAGACATTGAATGTACAGTAATCCTCAAAAAGCTATACCAATGAAAACTAACATGAGAAGACATGCCTAAAAGGAATTTAATTGGAGCGTTGAATCTACATATATACAGCACCACTTCCACATGACACTATTTTTCTTACAACCATCCTTACAGAGATGTCAGATACACACACATTTGTCAGGAGATATTCATTTAAAGGTTTTTAAAATGAACATCTTGCTGCAAACACCAGTCAGAATTACTGTGGCAAAGGCAGTCTTATACCTTGACATCTCACAGCAACAGGATTGGCAGTCTCAAGATGTTACTATTCACTTGCAAGCAGCGGGGAATCAGGAAAACCTATTAACATCTTATGAGATCAGAAGGAACCAGAACCATCCACACTGACAGTGCTGTTCTCCTTAGCCCAGTCATCTAACTCAGAAGTTTGTTTCTTAGATCCCTTGAAGTCAAACTGCTTGGTACATCTCATGCCTGAGTTCTATCTTCTGATCTGTATTTGAGGTACATGCTAATGTTAAGTCAACAGGGAGGGGTAGCATGTGCACTGGCAAGCAACCAAATAACCAAGCAGCGTACTATTTCCATCTTTTTTCTTGTACGGAGTTAGAACTCACCAATTTTAAGTTTGTAGCAAGGACCCAGCATGAAAAATATAGAATGGAAGAGATGCAAACAAAATGATAGCAATGATAAAAGTTTAAGCTCATAGTCAGGCAAAGAACTCTAGGCCAGCTTCTGTTGTGTGTACCCTCAGGTGCCATGCAAGCTCCAGAGCACCTTCAGCAGCAGTGGCAAGATGACTTGCCTGTATACTTGATTTACAGAGTAGTGTTTTCCTTGGGTAACTCCTGATTCATGCTATCAAGCACATGCAAGGATGATGTATAGACTAGTTTGCTTTTTACTGACACGCTAGAATAAAAAATGGATATAGAGAGCTCTTGGGCACACACCAGCCTTATCACCACCCTGAGGTTCTTCCAGTAGAGAAAGAAAAAGGACGTCACTGATATTGCTTGTACTCAGAGCCCAAATATGATGTCATTAACTCATCTACCACACAAAACACATTAGAAAATTCACAGGAAGAAACCCTGTGGCTCACCTGATGCATCAAACGAACTGCCAGTTGTTGGAGCTGTCGTCCCAAAAGCTGCATCAAAGTTAGGCTGTAGTAATCCAGTTTGAGCTGGAGTGACTGGGGATGGTGATGGAGAGGGAGCAATAAAAGAACCTCCAAAGCCTTTAAAAAACACATTAAGAGAGGTGAGGACATTAGAGTCAGCCTTGTTAGACTGTGTTTACCAAAACCTCAGTCTACAGAGGGCAGAATGATAGAGACAATTATTACTAGATCATTTTAAATAACTCAGTACTACGCAAGCATCCTTGGTGTGCCAGGTATGACCATGGGAATTGAAAGATTTTCTGACAGTCACCAATAAAAACATTAGCGATTTTAATTCAGATTTTTGGAGAGGCAGACCAACAGAGTAGAGAAGACAATACTTCTGTCTCTATACACTACTGTTCTAGGGAAACAATATCACGGGCAGTATGCAACAAACTATTAGTTCAGAAAAAAATAAACAGAAGAGTAACTTGAGAAATGTATATGATCACTCATCAACTACTTTGGAATCTCAATTCATAAGGCAGTGTTTTACTAATCCAGTTTAGCCTTTCTCACCATCTTAAAATATCCTGGTTTTCCTGGTCAAGATGTCTTCAAGCTGTCCCTCTGCCCCCATGCCAAAGCAGGGTCAATTGTACTCAAACCAAAACCCTCCATGGGGAAATGAGAGTGGTGTGCCATCACTGGGTTCTGGGCAGCAGCCCAGCAACTTGCTGTACCATCAGAGACAGGCTTTAGGTGTGGAATGCCTGGCCCATATGAACAAACACATTGGCCCCAGACACAGCTGGGAGAGGGAATGCAAACCTGACTGTGCACTGCAGGTCCAGGAGAAGGCAACCTGATTAGAAACACCTCAGAAATTGCACCTCTCAGCTGAAGCTTTCCAGCTTCCAGGTAATGACCGAAAACACCCTGATCATAACCAGAACTGGTCCCTTCAGATGCCACCAACCAAGAGCACCAGCTGGAGCCAGGGAACCAGGAGGAGGAAAAGCAGAGCAGCCTGCTTTCTGCACTCAGAAATAAAGGATATGTCAGCAGCCTAGGTGAGCTTCCCTGTGTTTATTAGGCTTACTTCAGTATAATGGAACCAAGAAGCCCTTATAACCCAAATCCAGCTCACAGCAAGTCTCATGCTCACAGTCGCTAACCCTGAATATGGAAAAATGCACTGGGATCAGAGACCTGCCCTCATCTCTCCATGGTCTGTTCTTGACATGAGTTTGTCATGAAATAATGTAGGTTGGAAGGGATCTCTGGAGGTCAGCCAGCCACACAACCTGTTTAAAGTCAGTCTAATCAAATCAGGTTGCCCAGAGATTTGCCTTGGCACTTCCAAGAGATCTTACTGACTCTCTGGGTGGCCTGTTGTCCTATCAGACCATTACAGTATTTAATGAGTTTCTCACATATATTGACTTTTTTTACTATCTTTGTGCACCTCCAAGAAGAACCTGGCTAGTCTTCTCTGTATACTCCCATGAGTTTAGACATCTATAAGGATTCCCTTTTGCCTACTCAGGGCTGAATGAGCCCAGTTCAGCCTCTCTGCATATGTCATATGCACAAGTCACCATCTATGTGGCTCTCCACTGAACTCTGTCATGCCTTGATCACCCACATCAAGAGATTCTCTAATACATTTCCAGATTACCCGTGCCCAGCCACATTCCCTATTTCCCTTCCAGCACATACTATGGTGGTTCTAGTTGTCCAAGTGCCAAAGCTTGTGATAGTGATGCTTTCTCCAGCTGCCTAAAAAAGGCTTCCTCTACTTACCTCTTCTTGAGCAGGTGGTCTGCAGCACATAGCTGCTGAAACATGACTGACATGTCACTAGATCATCACCTGCCCCAAAGCAAAGCTCCATGCATTCAACTATCTGCACAAAAGTACTAATTGCCACAGAATCAGACCAGAAGCAGATTGACCAGACCCAAGGATGACAAAGGCAGTTCACTGCAGCTATTCCTAAACCACAGGAGCCATCTAAAGAGATTGTCTTTCCACTTCCTGAGTGAGAACAAGGAGCCTGGCAGAAGGGTATGATCCAGTTAATAAGATTTTTTTTTAGAAAGTTCTGTAAGCTTTTGCAAAGCCCCAGAAAGTGTCTGCTTTTCCAGCTATAGCAGAGAGGACTCCCCAGCTTCTGGTGAATATTTGTATGATGACTGGTCTTAATTCCATAGCTTTTAGCCTTGCAGAATTAAACAGTAATACCAGGCACAGAAGCCATAAAAATTCTTTAAAAAACAAAGTTCCTAGTTGTCTACAGATTGCAGAAGACCCCAAGAAAGTCTGCAGAAACAGCAGTAATTGAGTCAGATGTGTTGCCTGGACACCCCCAACTGCCTGATTTTGAGGTTGCTTTTACACAGTCAAGGAAGATTTCATGTAAGAACACGTTATTAGAGTACATAGTGGGACACACAAGGACACAGTTTAATTGGATAGAAAGATCTAGAAAGGAAAATGGCTAGACTGTTGTATTTATCAGCATAGTTCTAGTTTTGTCTGCTGAAAGGCTTGGAGCAGGAAAACATTTCTTCGAAATTTCCTAAGCAAGCCAAGAAAAAGCAGGAACTTAATTGACAGCAGAACACTTAAGAAAATTATGAATAGTAAGGATACTCATTACATTATGCATATAAACACACAGTATAACCAAAAAGTCATAAACCATGAAGGACAAGCCTTCAGCCACCATATGAACTCCAGACACTCTTAAATTTAAAACTGATTACACTGCAGGCTATACATCTGCCATTATCTAGAGTGAACAAATGCTTAGCAATATGCTGCAATGTTTATAGACTCTCTCTGTCTGCCAAAAAAAAAAACCAAAAACAAAAATCAAATCTACTTAGAGCCCTTTGGAATGTATGTTCAAAGCATAAATAAAATAAATTTTTTAAAATCATCTATTAACCCCAACTGCTTCAAGTCTGCTTGAGTATTTTGACTTAGAACATCCCTTTTATAATTTAGGTTTTGATTTAATGCAACTCATCAGATTCAGAGAGCACATTGATGAAGTGTAAGCCATCTGGAGCACAATTCCTACTTGCATTTAAGCTTAGTTATGGTTAATGACATAAAATATTTTGTATTGTAATGTTTGCATAAGCAGAATTATCTTCTGTCCTACAACCTCATTGCACTCAGTCTCCTGACAACACATGTAACTGCAAAAGACTGTCATGATTCAGAATCTAATAGTCAAAACCTAATCTACAGCCTTAAGCCATCCATAAACTAACTAATACAAAGACCAATTGAAGCAATACGGAAAAAAAAAAAGTAGTCTTCTACCTTAAAATCTGAGGCAGTCTGTCCTAAAGCTTTAGAATGCATTTACACATTATGTCCCAATTTAAGAATCTGGGTTGCTGATTGAGAATGGATGCGTGCCTTATTATTATCCAGACAACTTCTTCCTTCCTGTGGCACAAACAGACAATCTCCACACTTTGAGCAGGTACTTGAAAATGTAGTGATAACCTACCCACCAATTCTACAGATTGTGCTGATTTTGGCTGGGGCAGCATTAATTTAAAGCATGACACAAATTCACCATTTAGAAACATGGCAGAATTTAAGGCAAGTCTTCTACAATCCAGGAGCGCATGTGTTGGGATTTTGCTCTCTACAAACTTCAAACTGGGATGGGGATGAGTCACAGCTGTTCAGCACAATCACTGTAGCCACTCCAATACATGGTATAGCACAAATTTTGGAGAATAGTACACACAGAATTCAGCTTAAGCTGCTTATCTGTAGGATGCAGACTAAAATAATACAGTTATCCAGCCTTTGATAAAGGGTGTGACAGTGATGCCACATTCAGCACTAGCAGAGACCTCATCTCACCCAGTATAAGGAGAGGGTCTCTATCACTTCTCTTCCCTTGTGCTCTCATTGTCCCACTCTCCTTGGCTAAATGCAAGGCTGCTGTCAGCCATTTAAGCTACTAACATTTAAGTGTTCAACCTGCCTCAATTAAAGCAACCAAACTGAATGAACTCGAAGTTTAAGTAGCAGTAAGGAACAAGAAGCATAGCCTGAAATATTGCTTAACTTTAGTACTGCTGAAGACAGCAAAAGAAACTTTAGGCAGACACTCATACTCAGTGAACAGTACAAAAAAATAAGGCTATGTGGGAGGTAGGAAAACAAAGAACATGGAAAGAAGACAGGAAGTTAGCTTGTACTTCAGTATATTGCCTCCCTTACAAATCACTCTAGTTTTAACTAAAACATCTAAAGTACTAAGAAATCTTGTGAACAAGTATTTTATTCCACTATCTACACCCAAGGAACATAAAAGATTTCAAACACATTTCTCAGTATTGCTCTAAAGTAACACGTTTTTCGAATTCTTTATTACCAGCAAGTAGGTCTGCAGAAGCTGAGGAACTAGAAGCAGCCTGGGTTGTTGGCTGGGGTTCAGAAGCACTACTTCCAAAAGCATCTAAAGGGAATTCCAGAAAGCATCAAGAAAAAGTGAGGAGTTCAATATTAAATACATCAATTCATCAGTTATCGTAAACAAAAGATGACAAAAGAATAACCACTTCATAAATCAGAAGAAGAAAATGAAACTGCTTGGCCATCCGTGTTGCAGAGCAGTACCATGGATGCAAAGTTCAGGTGGAAAAAAGGATGTGCAACAAACCAGCACTTGAAAGATATCTCTTCTCTTTTATTTGGGCCTCTTCTCAGATACAAATCCCAGCATTCAAGACAACTTTGGAGATGAATGGATTGGTTGAAATCACATGAAATCTTTTTAGAGGTATTTCTCACTAATGTTTGAAATTCACTGCCTCTAAGCACCACTTCTGCTTTTAACATGCCTAGAGCTGGTGGTGCCCATCCTAATTTCCACCTTGTCAAATCCAACAAAGATCCTGTGATTCAGATATACCCACTTTGAGACAAGTCACCCTCAAAACTTCAGCTGCTTTGAGAAACAGAACTGAGAGAAAACAGCATGACCACAGAGATTAGCAAAGAAGAAAAGGACAGAGCAGACTTTCACTGGACAGCTGAGGAAGAGCCACACATGCACTGACTGAGAACAGAATGGCAAGTGTCATGACAACAGAACGACCACGCTGACAGCTGATTTGCAGTTCATTACGGTGCAGTTGTAAGAACAGGACATGCCAGACTCAGCCCTAAGGCCACACAGAAAAGTTGTGAGAAGGGGAAAGCCGCAGCTTTCGCAAAGCGCAAAGGTAGTTGAAATGAAGTGATTCAACTCTGAAGTGGTGAGGAAACAAAAATACCCACCACCAAATAGGTCAATCACACCTGAAGAATCCACCTTTGCTGGAGAGGCAGCGGGTAGAGGAGAGGGGGCTGCAAATGCATCCACTGCAGTAAGCATAGGATAAATAATATTTAGTATCAGCAAGGCAACAACGATAGCTAAATATTTCAAAGCTACACGGGCTCCAACAGTTAGAACCACAGATTTGGTAAATTTGGGTAAGAGTCTCCAGAACTGCAAACAGAAAATGTTACATTTCTCACACAGCAACTGAAAACCACAGTACTTTAAAGAAAACATTGCTTATGAAACATTTTCTTATGCTTAGAGGAGGATTTCCCCTCTCAACAACACTTACTTACTGAACTTCAGTGTCAGCCACTTCATGACTTGCATCTTCAGCAAGTGCACATCTTGTGACCAAAGCAGCAAACCCAAAACTTAATATTTCCTAGTATTTCAGTTTAAAGGTGTAAATTGGCAGTAAGTTGATTTTTTTGTTTTATTTTTGGAAAAAAATCCAAGCCCAGGAAGTCTGTGGAATGGCCTGTGAAAACAAGCACTCACCAGATAAGAGATCACCAGTGAGAGAACTCTCAGGCACAGGAGAAGCTCCAGGTTGTGGAGATGAAAATGTATCTTCCAGAAATGAAAGAAAAAACAAGAAGTATCACTCAACTCAGTTTACACCATTGCACAGCCTCAAAGCAGCAGAGTATCGGAAGAATTCTCTCTTTACCTGTACCAAAGAGATCTATGCTAGGAGTAGCATCTGGCTTAGGCGCTGCAGGTGCATCAGGAGCAGACTCAAATAAATCTAAGGCCAAGAACACAACACATCTTTAACTCATTTTTGAAAGGCAGGACTGAAACAGAAGTTTCCAATTTTGCACATCATATTTGAAATTAATAGGCTCTCTGGTTTGAAAGCCTAGCACACAACACGCATGCAACAACGAATTGTTCATTTGGTACTCCTGACAGATCAATCCACCAGAATCAAAGAGTTAAAAACAAAATTACCACCAAATATATCTAGAGCAGGAGGAGCGGAGGTGGTGGCGGTAGCAGAAGTGGTGGCAGTAGTGGTAGTGGCAGTAGCTGTAGTAGCAGTAGCAGCAGCAGCAACAGCAGCAGCTGGAGAAGGAGTTGTTGCAGGAACTGGAGTGGCTGCACTAGTTGTAGGGGTAACTACAGGAACAGCAGTCTCTGTTGGCTTCATAGCAAAGAGGTCCAGCTCAGGAGCAGCCTCTGCACTACCTTCGGATGGGGCAAAGGGGTCTTGTAAAAAGGAGAGGGGAAATATATGTGTATGCATACTTAGGATCAGTGAGGGAGGAAGTCAAGAACAAAGCAACTATAGGCAATGCACATACTGCAAATACACGCACGCACACGGAGGAGGTCGCTCTAACGTCTAGCTTACTTATCCAGACATGTTACTTAAGTTTTTCTAAAATAAAGACTGTCTGAAAGGCTGAGCAGTTCTAGTTACTAGAGGGGAGAACTTTCAAAGGCTGTTTGATGAGGCCAAAAAAACAAATATAGCAAAAGACTATCCAGGCTACTGCTTACAACTCAGCACTGACAGAACCATTCATTAGCACTACCAATAAACACAAAGTCACTGGGACTTGGAAACAGGCAGTTTTGTTAAGCATGCTCTTCAGTCTAAGGTTTGTTTTTACCAATTGCAAACACTACAAAATTTTCAGGAAAACACACTGCCATGTAGTTTAAACAAAAAAGAAAAAACAAAACAGCAAAACAGCAAAACAAGAGACTATCTAATGACATAAAACCCACCATTTCCTGAGCATGCATCAAGAGCTGCTGCTACAGGGGTTGGGGTAGCTGGTGCTGCTGCCCCTTCAGCTGCTGCAGGGGCTTCCCCAGGAGAAGCTGCAAAGGCATCTTGGGTGCAATTTAAGAACAGAAATTAAAAAAAAAAAAGAATAAAGAGAAGAAAAATATAATAAAAGAACCAAGTTAAATTGCATAGGTAGATCCCCTTATACAACATGAATTACTCCAAAGCAAGACAAGTCATGCAGCGCAAAACGCTTTGTCTCTCCCCCAACCCCACACAAGCAGGTTCTAGACAGGGTTTGCAGATGGAGCTTCTTGGGTTGCCCACAATAAGCACAGTGAGTGTAAAAGAAGGCATTATTCTCATTGTATAAGGGTTCAGAGCAGCATGCTCATGTACTACCCAAAATTAACTAATTAACAAAATTAAAACTTAAGAGCAGATGTTAACAACTTGCATGCTCAAAGCCTGTATTACATGTGACTAATCTGCAACTGTGAGTTTACTTGCATAGTGCTTTGCACTGTTATGAGTAACAATCCAATTACTCTGGCAGATATATGCATCTACCATTTCTAGTCTTTGAGCCAAGTCAGTCATGCAACATCTGAAAAATTGAACTTACTTGTTTCTTAACAGTATTCCAACTGGATCTTTCTGAAGCCATAACCTGATGTATAGGTTATATTTACTCAGCTTGCTTCAAACAGATCAAGATTGTTCATCTTAACTGACGGCTGGCCAGCCATAGCCTGTCTGTTCTTTCAGGATCACTTCTAGGCCAACCAGTCAAGTTAGGGAAAACAACTAGTTTGGGGTTTTGGAATGACTTGCTCATGAGGTTTCTTTGAACGTTTTTTTTGTCTGCCACTTGCTTTTTGCCTGTTTTTTTCTTTTTGTTTGTCAGTTCCTAAGTGGCATGCTTACATTTCAAGCTATGAACAGCATTATTTCTAGGCTTAAACCAGCATTTGTGCTCTTAATTCTATGAAGTAGCCCTAATGGACAGTGCCATTTGGACTATCCTCATAGGCAAGCACATTCTTCACAAAAAAACCCCTGCACCATGAGGATTAAATACTTCAAGATGCTTGTAAAGGACATTTTTCTACTGCTACAAAAGTTAGCAAGTTTAAAAAAATCTGTTAGGGAATACTGCAATTGCACTGTCAAATTAGCACAGGAAAAAGCTTAACATGCTTTAACTTGAATGTCAATTTTAAAATGAAAACAACAATTTTAAAAACAAAGTCGTGCCAGGTAATCTAAAAAAGCTCAAAAGAACATGCATATCGAAACTTCAACAGAAGAGAAGAAAGCCCACGAGTCTTCTACAATAGAATTAAAATGAGTTAGTAGCAAAAAAGGCCTGCTAATAAGCCATTTCAAATATAATTCTATTTTCCAAGTAACAGGGTTGTTCAACAACAAAACTGGATGGCAGTTGTCCAAGTAAAAACATCAGAACATCCCAGTGTTGTATGTATACCAGACACTGGCGTGCACCACAGGGAAGGAATTCAGCACTGAACTGAAGAGTTTTGCATCATCCTGCTCGAGAAGATGTTTTGTGTAACGCCATGTGTGTTCAGTTTTGCTCTACAGGGTCAGCTTTCAGATGAAGGGGCAGCGTGGGCTCTTTTGAAAAAACATATTTGTGCCCACACAAGCTTGTAGGCCAACAGCACAGACATTGGTCAACCCCACTTATAATTATTTCCCAGAATGAAAGGATGGACTCCAGATGACATCTAAGGCAGAAAATCAGAATGCATAGAGCTAGTCATTAGTTCTATGTTGGGATCACTTCAGCCTCAGAGTGACACCTACTCCTGTCCAGATGTAGGCTATTGAAGTTCCACATGTAACAGTCATAGATATTCAGGTGGGCACAAGTTCCTTCCAGCCCACAGATGCAAGGAAACAGATAGTTTGGCACCAGCTTTATTATTTACTGACAGTTCTGAGTAAGGTTCTTGCCAAGCGTTGTAATTTTTTATAGCATCAGACTTGGGTTAAATGGCAGGTGGGATAAACACCTAACTTCATACTGGAATCTAAATGAAAAATGTCATAGTAAGAACTCTTAGTTACTCTGAGAAGTTCAAGAAACCTACATGAACATAGTGACAAACCAACCTGAAGAGGTGACCCTACAACCCTCAGTTTAAACCAAGGGTTTGCCATTGGGTTTTTCTTAAGTTAGCACTTATTCTTTTCAAAAAGCTCTGCTGCTCCCGCACAGTTGCCCTCTGCTAAAATCCAGCATAACATGCAAAAATGGATACAATTAAATCTGCATATTTTACTATTAAAAAAAGGGACAGTTTATTTTCTTTTTTGTTCCTCCATATTGGTGTAGTAACCCTACATTTGCACATTCAGCAATGCAAGAGATTTTCTCCCTTTAAAGCTGTTACTGTATTCATTACATTTTTGCATCTCCTGTTTCAAAAACGAATTCAGCTTTTGACTTCTAGAATCAAGTAACATATGGTCCTCACTTGAATTTCTTGACATCCTGAAAACTTAAAGGGATGTTGCTGAAACCTTTGCAAGTTCACACTGCATGGAACATCTACCAGGAGTGACAGGTATGTATTATGTACTGCACTACACTTGAATTCATAAATATAGCTCTTACTGAAATAATGTGCAAACAAGGGCTTTTCAAAGTTGTTAAATACTGAAGCAGTGCTTCCCTACATCTTGTCTGCAGACAAAGTGTTCTTGCAGAGTGATCTCTTTCATCTCATAATTTCAGGCTTTATTTGATGCCACAGCATCAATACATGACAAATTTACTCACAGAGATGATACCACTGACTTATAATCATCAATGTATTACGCAACAGGTGAAACAATCCTGTGGAAGTCACAAGTAGAGGAAAGATCATTGAACTAAAGTGCACACAAGAAACTGTTTCCAGAGTTTTCTCCCTCTTCATTACTTTTTGATATAGAAAATCTGTCCTGAGTTAAAAAGAATTATTTCACTATGCTCAGAGCTAGGAAATAATAGTAATTATGCAAAGTGTCTGTTGTTTGTTTGGGTTTTTTTAACTATGTGCTAGCTTGCTATACCAGCATGTGCCAGCACAAGGTACATTCATTAGCCCTTTACTGCCAAAAGTCTTCATCACTTTGCCTGTAGTTTCTTTACAGGGAAGACCATAGTTCTGTCCACTTACAATTCAAGTCATCTTAATGCCTCATAACTGGCATTTGCACAGTGTCTGCCATGACTTGTTACTTGCACTGATTACAGAGTAATCCCACAACAAAATGTAACTCAAGAGCACACTACACATGTGCAAAAATACCGTGCCCAAATTCTATTACTGAGTGCCATATCAAGGTATTTTGCCTTTGTTCTATCTTTGCATTTCTCCCTCTCAGGAATGATTCCAGCTGCACTTTGAAAACAGCCTCCTCTTGCCCATCTTTGAAACACAGTAAGGAGTTCCTCAAGTTGGCCCAGGTAACTGAAAGCTTGTCTATTAATCAGACTGAGTTCTTTAAAAAAGCTATGCTAGATCAATCCTGCATTTCTCATCTGCTTTCCAATACCATATTAGCAATGAAGACATAATGCAGAGCTTATCTCTCCAAGACAAAGCCCAGTCCTAGGCAGCATGCAGGCTCTTATCAGCTGAAGTGTCAGCCACACAGTGCAGTCAACAGTTATTCCAAAGCCTCCTCTGCTGCTTCTTCCTTCAGCTTGGCTACCTCCTTCCTGCAGCTGTCAGCTTCTTTCCCTACACAGACACTCCCTGAAGACTCTTTCTCCTGAGATCACTGCTCCTGTACCTTCTCCTACCACACCTTACCACAAGAAATTGTGTGAAGCACTGGCAAGCTGCAAGAAGTTAAGGTGACCTTGAAGACTGTATCTCCAGCACACCTCAAAGGTGAAATACCTACTTAATAGGATTAAGTGTAAGCATATCTAGCATCACAAAAACTAGAGAGTAGCAGTGTCTGCCCCAAAACTACCTCTTCTTGCACAGTCTTAAGGTAACAAGAAATGTTAGTATATGATGCTAGAATACAATTACAGCACAGCCTTCAGGGGAAAAAAAAACAACAAAGAAAGAAACAAAAAACCTCAAACCATGAGCAGAGAGATGGAAGTTCAATGTAAACTCATGGATCTTAAAAGGGTCTTGAAGTTTTTTTGAAAAGTGGGTGTCTTGAAGGCACTGCAAAAGTATCTTTACTGCTGAGTGTGTTTAGAGATTTCTCTTCTTGAGAACCAGAGGTTTTCTGCTATCATAAATAACAGAACCTTGCTTCATTCTGAAGTGTTCCAGGGGAAAAAAAAAATCAGTATGCATCTAATATATATTCCACTGGAGATTTATAGCATTTGAGAGACAAAATACATTCTCTTTAAAGGAAGAGATCAAGTCACAGAAGTCTGCATACCACAAAAGTGAAATTCTTTCCCCACTGAAGGGTGAAGCTCCACTTCTTAACATGTGTCACTAAGTTATCTAATGATCAGTTAAATCTCTAGAAACTAAACACATCCAGGTCTTTGCCTGACAAGCCTGGAGGCAGGCATGTGATTTGGCAGCAGCTGTTTTTCCAGGCACAGAGTAGTGGAAAAGGTAGAAAAGAAGATTGCATCTTGTTGCTGTGGTACTGGAACAACAAGCACAAATAGGTGTTTTTCTAATCCTGTTTCAAGTTCACAGTGATTTCTATCCATTTAACTATTGTTTCATTTTTCAAAAAGTCCTATACCTATTACTAAATTAATTACTAAATTACTAAATTAATAGTGCAATTTGAAGGTGTGGTATCCAAGACTGGCTCAACCTCAGTGCTTACATTACCAGAAGTTTCACACTCTATGCATCTGCAAGGTTGTTAATGAGCACAGGCCCTGGCTTCTGCAACAGGCTCCTGAGAGCAACCAACATCAGACTCTCTCTCGCTCCTAGTGGCATCCAGGACCTTGCCCATGACAATTTGAAGCTACTTCTCAACTGGCTGATCTTGTGGCACTTGGATTATTATCAATCTTTGTAAAAGGAGGGGTAGGTAGCATGTAGGAGCTGTATTCCTTTCTTACAGCTTTTCAGCACTTTAATGGGGGATATTTTGGTGCTGTCTGTTGAAGCCAGTCCTAAACAACCTTCTAACTGGGAACTTTCAGTCTTTAGGAAACACCTTTGCAGTCAAGCTGTTTATGTATGAGACCTCTCCGGCACTCCTGTCAGTAGAAGTGATAGATAAACAAACCCCACAGAGAAGATACTGGAATTCAGTCTTGATAGCAAATAAGTTATTACTTATTCCTGACATCCCCCTGTCATACTGGAAGTATGCATGAGAGAAGAGAAAACTAGAAAAACAGAGTGGTCAGGTGATTTTAAACATGTTAACAGTTTGTAAACGAGAAGACTTCTCCATTACTGGGCTAGTATATTGTTCAAAAGAAATGTAACTTTTGGCATGCTGTTGGGAAGCCTCCTGCTCCACAAGAGTAACAAGAAAACTGACAACATACAGTGGGAAATGTATTCTTACTCAAATGGATAGCAGATAACATTAGAAATTGAATGAGCAGGACTAAACACTAAGAATATGTTTCCTTTTTTCCTTTACATATTATTATTTGCATAGGTGGCATTTAGTACAAATTCATCAGCACTTCAATTTACTGCAAATATTTGTGAAATAAAACCCAGATTCAAGACTGCTGAAGTACAGTAATTTCAGCTGGCTCTATACTCGATTTACAGGAGATACCCAAAAGAAACACAACACAGCCCAAGCATGACAAGTAACAAAGGGGCAGGACACTGTCACATCCATCCTCTTCAACTATGAGAGCACAGCTGCTTTTCCTAGAAATTGTAGTACAGTGCATATTTATTGAATAATGTGGAAAAAAATTCCTGCTTACTCCCATGTGGACCTGAGAACTACTGTTCTTAGCTGTTCAATCATATGGTAACTCAGTCTTAGGATTTACAGTTTCCCATATATTTTTCCATATATATGCAGAGTCTATTAGCTAAAAGCACAGCAAACAGAAGTAGTTGGGCAGTTTATATTTCCTGTTCCATCTAGCACCCAACACACAGGCACTTCTGATACAGCTGGTTAAACCAGAGGCCTTGCTACACAGCTGAGCTCAGTATTGCTTCAACTGCATCATGAACTGGTGTAGAGGACTACAGCAACCCAACTAACCTCCAAAGAGATCCACTTCAGCAGTGGCAGCAGTGACAGTGGTAGTTGTAGCGGCAGCAGCCGTAGTAGTTGTAGTATCAGGGGTTGGAGCAGTAGTTGCAGTAGGCTCTGAGGCAAATGGATCTGAAATCTGTGGCTCAGAGGTAACACCGGAAAGTGCAGCCAGATTATCTATATGCAACCATGTAATGAAGATCAAACAGGAAAGGTAAGGGGAAAGGCAGAGACCACAATCACTCAGCTCCAGAAAGCTGGAGCTTTTAGTAAGGAGTCTTCACATACAAAGGTCTTAGAAATCAAAAATACTACTCACCCTCTCCCAAGAGGTCTAGTGATTGTCCATTAAAATGACAGCAGAATAAAAAAACAGAGCAATTAGCAGAACTGCCAGATTGAAGATGTTCTTTAGCCAAATGTTCATTCTAAATTACATGTCTAGGTTATGTCTACAAACATAATTTCTACAATTGCTTTTCTAACATTCAAGAAGTTATTCTGACATGACAAAGCTCAATCTGTTTAACAACTCTTCAAAACAGAACCAGTACATGCCTAGAACCCTTCACAGAACAGGCACTAAAGCAAGGGTACCTTAGCAGCGAGCAGCTTGCAAATACAGTGTTAAGTTACTTCAGGATATGATAAATGGCATCCCTAGTCCCGAAATATATTCCGAGAGACAAACAGGTGGTGGTTCTTGGACTTGGGACAACTGTTAAGTGCTAAATAAATAAATAAATAAATAAGTAGAGCAGCTCCTCTTTGAAAGCTTTTTCTGCATTTATGATAGAGCAAACATGTTCTGCAGAAACAACTAACTCTGTTAACACTTGCTATAAGGAGTATGAATGTTGACAGCATAAGCATAAGCAGACTGGCTCTGCTCCAGCTTTGGTTCCTTAGTCAACTGTTTCTGGAAGCCAATGAAGCATCTCTAATGACAGACTTTCCTACAATTTGATGTCCTCTGAGATCAGCCAGATTGAGCTCAAACACAGAAGTTTTGCCTACATAAAAATCAACCACAAGATATAAAAACATGTGAAAACTAATGAGTCTGTCCTATCAAATTTTTATTCTGTAGTTAGGATAGTCTGAGTTCAACAACTATTTGTTTACTAACCAGTAGCTCAGTGCTGCTCCTAGATTCATTGCACACATAACAGGGTCATGGGTTCCTCTGATCCACACTGAACAGCAAGCAGAGTCCTGATGCTTGACTGTGGGTCAGCATTTGGAAGCAAAATGATTTGAGCAGGCATAGCCCTATCTTCACAAATTTGTCTTTATTTTACAACACTTGTAAAAGTGGCAGGAAAAACCTACATTTAGGTTCTTTACAGTGTTCGTAATTAGTTCCTCGGGCAAGCTCTACTTGAGACTGACTGCACAACTGAACTAAGTCAAAACACCATTCTGAAAGAGCAGAAGAGTACATTAAAAATGCAGCACTCTGGTATCCCATTACTGCACACCTGGTGGATGTCTCACAGTTAGACTTGAGATAAACAAGTGTTGGCAAACTTTTAAGTTCTATTAGCTTAGTATTCAATACCTTCTTAGTATTCAGTTATGTTATAGAACTTAATACAGTGGAATTACAATTATCCAGCACCGCAATCTACGCTTAGTCTTAATATGGGAATGATTAAAACCAGTGGGGTTTTGTATAGTAATATTAAAGGAACAATATTGTTAGCAAATCCATGTTCTAAGGCACACAGTAAGGTAGTTCAGAGCAGAAATTCAAGTCAATTTGCTTTTACATCCAAGAGTCAAACCTCACAAAGATGCAGACTTCGACCTACTGTCTTTTTTGTAATACTATAGTCTACTCTGCCTGCCAAATACCTATCTCTTCTTGCAGTATGCTGCAGGCAGCATATTACCCTATCTTGAGAGAAGTGTAGATTTTCACGTTATAGTTCATTTGCTAGATGACATATTGTGCATTCAGAAATACAGTAGGTATACAACAAAATACACAGTGTACTGTACATACCCCTAAATATAGTCCACTATACTGAATATACAGGCAAAACACAGAATCAACACTACCAGTGAGACTGAGGAAAGCAGGATTATTTATTGTTGACATGTATTGATTCTGCACCATGAAGTATTTGATGTTCACATTTTCCTGGCTATTCTGAACTGCAGCACTTCTTCCAGCTTCCTCCCTCTACTACTATTTTCTCATGAGTTTCCACATTAACTTGCTGTAGCCCAGAAGAATAAGCAGCTCAAGTGGCAGGGAGGCATGGTTACACATCCTCCCAAAAGTCCTGGGTGGAAGGAAGGTCATCTTGTCCAGCCTCCTGCTCAGAACAACAGTGCTCCCAACACCAGATTAGGTCAGTCATGGCTCTGACTAGTCAGGTCTTGAACAATCTCCAGGAATGGAGAGTTCACTAGCTCACATCATGGATCTGCCTCAGTACTGCCCTACCCTCCCAGTGAAATATTTTTATTCTTTCAGAGAGTTAAAAAAAAAAAAAAAAAAAAAAAGCAAGCAAGATTCCAGGGCAGTATCAGGTCATCATACCTGGACTACTGCCAGCAGTAAAGCAGCAGACAAAGCTGAAGCTTACTAAGTTACCAAAATGCTATCCTGAAAGATAAGTAGTCTTGATGAGGGTAGTGACAATTCTGGCCACAGGAAAATAGTTAGCTGTCCTTTTCTGTCATGGAGCAAGACTAGGTGCATTACTAATCAATTTTAAAGTTTTAGTAATTCAGAGGAATAAAAAAACCTCAGTTCCAAACTATGGGTGTTTTGTCCAAAAAAGAAAAAAAGCAAACCAAATCAGCCTACAATTTCCATGCAAAGCAGTACTTTAAATATTACTGGCTATTTATTTATACTTCTATTATTGCAGGAATGAGCAACTGCTTAAAAAAGTTAGCTCTTTCATGCTCTTTCAAACATCTCAAAAGCTTGTATTTCAGTGCTTGGCAATGACGAAGTAAGACAAATAGGACACAATCAAAATACTGCAGAATAATTAGTCCCAGGCATCTTAGAATAGATGATTCTTTGGTCTTGCTTTCTGGGTAAGATTACCTCTCTGTTAATAAAATTGACATTTGCTGGGGAAAAAAAGAAATTAATTCAACAGATTAAACTGGAATATGCAATACAATGTCTACATGGCAGCCCTAGCTATCCTCTCATAATGAAGTGGCTGAAGTACAATGTCATCTGTAATGAACTACAACTAAGAACGGAAGCAGGGACTGCAGAAGCCACCAGTACCCAGTATGAGCACTGACAGCAGAGTCAGCATGACTCAGTGTTGCATTCCTGCTGGCAGAGGGCTGATGAGTTCATTAAGCTGCCACACAGGATCTCCTAAGATTACCCCACAATGGGTTTACAACTGTGCAAATTAAATCACATTTACTGGCCTAATTCCTTGTTTTAACAGGACAGGAGTGAACACTGCCTACATTTACTGTGGTCTTCCAGATCACCAGCTGCTAGGGCTGCCTGGAACAACAGGGTCAGATTTCAGAGAGCTGGTTAGCTATTCCTGTTTGAAAGCAGTTAGCCCTCTACTTCTATTTCCATATTATTATTCTAAGTACACAAGGAAGATACTTTATTAAAATATGTTACAGCTTCTCAGAGGTAATCACACTTGCAGCAGAACTAAGTTGCAACCATTTGCTTTACATGCATTTTTGTTTCAAAAGCTATTTTTGTTCCTCCTCCTATTGATCTGTGGGCTTTGCTCTATGAACAGAAGAGCTGGTTTCTGCCCCCACCCTGCCAATAAGCACATAAGCAGTTCTGGTTCTTCTGTTTTGAAGTGCCTACCCTACCTGCTCACCTTCATCCATCCCTTTCTGCTCACTTTTAGTCACATTTAGCTGGCTCCCCCAGCTTTGCAGTCAGGCCCTTATAAGCAGATTATACTATTATGCATA
This sequence comes from Coloeus monedula, assembly GCF_965178545.1. Classification (NCBI taxonomy): domain Eukaryota; kingdom Metazoa; phylum Chordata; class Aves; order Passeriformes; family Corvidae; genus Coloeus; species Coloeus monedula. The sequence goes on along the minus strand of NC_138782.1, from coordinate 84,953,999 downwards.
TGCCTGGAAAGAAAAAGTAGCCTTATGCTGCAAAGGGATGCCTGACTATCAGGTCAGCAGAAGCCTGGGAGTGAGTTGGGAACATCCTGCGCTAGCAGAGGAAGAGGCAGACTTCAGCTCAGCCAGGCAAGAAGATGGAGACTGCAAGAAGAGATGCTGATAGTGAGGTTTCTCTACCTCCCCATGAAGTGCCTCCAGCAGCAGCAGCAGCAGCAGCACCCACAGGAGCAGGTGCTGGAGCTGCCTGCCCAGTACCAGCAAAATCTGGCTGAAGATCCAAAAGATCACTGGATGGTTTGGAAGAGCTGCCAAGAAAAGGAAGAGAGACATTAAATACTGGAGGAATTTGCCATTTCAATCAATTTTTTTTAAAAAGTCATGACTGGGTTATAGGAATTAACCTTAGTTTGGATGAAATAGAGACATTTTTTTCAGGCCTTAGGATTAGAGAAGTGGCCATAAGTACCTCTAGTGTAGTGAGTCCCAAGAATACATTACAACACAGGATGGGAGCCTTAACTTACTTCCATTTCCTGATAATGACCTTGCAACAGACTACAAGACGTACAATTATTTTAAAAAAAACCCAAATAACCAAATAAAAAAAAACCCAACCCAAACCCAACTAACCAAACCAAAAGAAACCCCACTACAACACCCAAACCAGAAAATGCAAAATCCCAGGTGGTCCCTAAAAACAGAGAAAATAACTGCTGTGACTGACACCAGCACCATTCTACTTCCATATTACACCAGGCCATGTCAGAAAGCAAGAAACCTGCATCTCCAGGCTATAAACAGGCTGCAGGTAGAAGAGAACTGGCAAAATTTCTGTGGGTTACGGCAGTCAGGTAATTACTTAGGAAACCACACCTTGTTCATCTAGAACATTTAAATAACAAACAATAGAAGCTCTTTCTTCAGGGAAGTTCTTCACCTGACACTTAAATTAGTTACATCTTACAGACTTTTGGGTCAAGCTTAGAGTTTTTACGCCTCTGGAGTTCAATCACCTGGCTCTTTACAATGAGCAAGAGTGCTTTGTTCTGGTTTTGAATTGAAAGCAAGGTTCAGATTTTCTCACAGGTAAAATGTTTATTTTTTTTATTTTAACCTTCAGAAGTTCATTATCTTTGTGCTTCATTAACTGATTGGAAAAGCAGGAAAAGAGAATTCAGCAGTTTAGAAAGGGATTCCTGAAGGTCAGCAAAGACTACTTGGGATTTGCACATTACTTCAGTTTTTCAATTAGAAGTTTCTGTATAGTATTTTTGGTTTTCGGTTTTTGGGTTTTGTGGGGTTTTTTTTGTGTTAAGAGTTTATTTGTGATCTATACTGGTAGAATAATGTAGATCATTGAAAACTGATGTACACTACTTGTAAAAGAAGCAAAGCCTTTCAGGCAAGCCTCCTGTTGTATGACTTTGGAACCCACACCAAGCTCAGTAACTGAAATACACTTTTTAACTTACCTGACTGGAGCAGCTGTAGATGAAGTTGCAAAAAGATCAACTGGAGGAGATGTATCAATAGTTTTTGCTGGAGTAGAACTAGGAGATGTAACAGTTGTGGCTGGAGAAGACTGGAGAAATATTTTAAATATACATTCAATATCCCAACATTTCTTCACAACCAACTCATGCACAGATGCACATACTTTAAAAACCCAATTTTGACATGAGGCCTTTTTATTGTGAGCTGTTCTCTCCTCTGAAAGAATTTAAGGAAGACCGGGCTAAGTTTTCAGATGGTCGTAGAGCTGAGAAACCCCAGGGTGACTCCAAAGAGGGAAAAAATTTCTACAAGATTTGTTCTAAAGGGGTTGTTTCTATAACTGTCAGACTCTTCATGTTGTCTATGGAATTAAATAGTTGTTTGCCCTCAACAGCACCTTAGTAGTCTAACCACAGAAATGGTGAGAGAAGAGAAATGGTTAGAAACTAGTTAAAAGTGTGTTTGTAAATCTTCAGAAGAGCGCTTAAAGAGCCATCAACAGCACTCAAGGTTAAGTCCTTGGGAAGATACAAAAGACAGCTCAGCCTATGACTTTGCTTCATCAGCTCCTCCAATTCTGGATAAAGATACTTCAAGTATGGCAAGGACAGCCACCCAGGAGAGTATATCTCAATTCCTCTGTGAACTTGAAGACTCAAGTTACCTGGTAGAGCGTCGATTTAATTCTAAAAGATACTATAAGCTTTGGTACAGCATCTCTCATGCTAGAGAGAGCCTTTTCCTAAAAACTGAAAACAAGTCCTAATTTTAGTACTGTTTGCCATTCTGACCACTTCTAAGAAGGAAAAAGAATGGCAAAGGTGAAGAGATTTTCTTCTGAGTTCTTCTACTGCCATCTCATCATCATAACTCTAGCAGATGGGTGTAAGCTTTCTAGACTCTCCTCAAAGCTTTAGTAAAGTTTGAGATTATAAGGGTCCCAATCCCTCGTGTGCATGAAGGAAGATGTGGTTAAAGTTTTAAGAACGCTTTCTGAACCACCATGTAGTTCTCACTAACTGCTCTCGTATTAAACAGAAGAGTTGGAGGGGGTATTTTTTGCTTGGTTTTGTTGTGGTTTTTTGTAAAGGGCTTTTCAGAAAGAAATTTAAGAACTTTCTCTAGAATCAGACACTGACCCCCCTGCCTTAGATTCAGAAGATTTCATTGAGTTTTTCCTGCACAACACCCATTATGAGACACAGCTATAGCACCTGGCAATGCTCCAGGGATACCAGGAGATACTATTACTAACACCATAAAGCTCATTAGTTTATCTGACACTCAAACCAAGGCATCTCCACTGGCAACCCTTGCTTTAAATTAAGATCAGCAGTCTCACTAATAAAGGTCATTTCTGAAACTAAATATATTGGATGAAAATTTTCTTTTCCTCCTTTCTTCCTGGCTTTTCACATGAACATGGTTTTAAAAGAGTCAGAACTTCCTCCTAAAAAGCTGCAGAGCAGAGGGAGTGAAGGAGTAAAATATTTGGAGGAGAAATACCCTGGAGCAAGTTTCTCAGTGACATGAGAATTAAGGTGGAGTGAAAGAAAAAAAAAAAAAAAAAAAGGGAAACGGAGATAAAAATATGTGTATCTTTTATGCTTTCACAAGGAGCAATCATCACACCCAGGTAAAGTTCCTTAGCATCCTGATGGTACAAGCACCGCAGCCCTTCAGATCAGTGACATGCTCTTACAGGGCCATTATTTATAAAGCCATTAAAAGATGCAATTTTGTCAATTACGTGGCAAAGTCTAAAAAGTAGATTAAGAGATGGAAGTTTAACTCTTTATGCCCTTACAATGTTCTAAACTATATCACCTGAAAAAGAATTATCTAGTATAGCAGCTGGCAGTATTTACCTTGCTCAGAGGAGAAGGGGCCCCAGATCTAGAAAAAAAAAGGGGATTTTCAGATAAGTATAGTTTAGGTCATCAAAACTCCTGCAAAAAGACCAAAACCTAATCATGAAAGTTCTTTGAAGACCTCTTCAATTGCATGCCCTTTACGTTTCTCAAACTTCCATGTGCCACTTTAGACAAGGAATGCAAATTTTACTTCAAATCTTAAATTAATCTTTTAAGCTAACTAGCATCAGAGGATTATTCTGCCTTTTAAATAAGCTCTACTAAATGGAGGAAAGGCAGAGATGCATGCAAGTATCTTGCTTTGGTGCCTACAGGACCCAGTAGGAAAGAGTTACATGGGCAAGGTGTCACTATATTAGAAAACCATGCAACAGCATCAGAACACCACCAATACTAAAGCAGTTATCTAACATAAGTCTTCTGAGGATGTATCAGCAAATTTTCAAAGTCTGCTTTCTTTTAAAGAAAGTCAGAGTTACTTGAAAATAACTGCATTTAAAAGTATGAAAACAGTGAGTTGGAAAGTTCAAGCTGAAAGTTCTCCCACATGCACAAAAATCACACTAACAGTAACTGACAGAGCCTTAATCATAACTTAAAATGCACGTCAGTGCATCTGTTTGCTTTCATTATGAGGTATGAAAATACTGCTACATATTTTTAGAGCTACTTTGATCTAAGAGATGAAAGGAGGAATTGAAGATAAAGCTGCACCAGTATTGAACTAGCATCCATCCCATAAGTTACTTGAATTGGGTAAGTCCTAGGAGCTGTAGAACAGATTACAAGATTTGCAGATCTTCTAATCACAGAAATGACAAAAAAATAACTTAATGACTATATACAAAAGCAAAGAACAGTTGAGCTCAGTTCAAAGAAAATATCTAAGTGCTCAAGAAAATCTTTGAAAAATACACATAACCATGCCAGTAAGCAAGTGATATGTAAAGGTATGTACTTACCCTTCGCTAAATTGCAAGGAAAGCAACAGTAAAAGAGAAAACAGAGGTTTAGCTTAATCCTTCCTAGATTTAGCCATGGCAAGTATCTAGCAAGAAGATGCAAAACCATTAGAAAAGAAATAGATTTTGATGATAAAAGCCTTAGCAGCATGCAAACCCCCAGTTCCTTCAAGTTTTCCTGAAGTAATTTTACCTAATTTTGGAAAGTGTCTAGTTGCTCTGTGTGTTTCCCCCACTACCAGTAATTAAAGAAAAGGTTGCCATTAAGATGACTTTTTAAAAGGAAGGAAAAGCCTTGTCTTACTTATTTTCCAGCTAAGTGACAGAAGGAGGTTGGTGGAGGCAAACCTAAACATGAATTAATCTCACCCTGTCACTCCTATGCCTAGATACATGGTACAACATATATACCTACTTGTTGCCAGGTTTTTTTCCTTCCAGTGAGTTTAGATGTTGCTCAAGGGTCTCCATGAGACTGCTGGGAGCCTTGAAAGTGAAAAGAAAGATACACACCTCAATGTACTGCAGTGATCTAACCATACTTTGAAATCCAGCAGCAACTTCCCTGAAGCCCACTGTGTGTGCTCATTCAGTTACTTTACTTACATCAGTGTGGAAATAGTGCATTTCCATGCTAGAAGTATTCAGGCAAAGCCAGTTTTTAAAAAGATGTTACTGCATCCAAATTTGCAGAGGGAAAACGTCTACCTCCACTATGCAGCACCTGAAGCCTAAATCCAGGATGTGCTGCTCATCATGCTTTAAAATCAGTGTTAAACACTGACAACAGCACAGGCATCCACAGAGTTAATGTCAAGATTCACAGGTTCAAGGTCACACTTTCAGCTTTGCTTGTGGTCAGACCCCCAACACCTCTTTCATGACCAGAGGGTTAGAAAGCATTTGCAGCCTAAATGAAACAAAGTTCTTTCCAATGCCCCCAGAAGGAGCTACCTTTAGCTCAAGACCCCCAACATCAGAAAACCTTATAGCTGTTCTTAGCAAAATGGTACCCTGACACAGGTTACTGTGCAGCTAGATCGAAATGCAGAAAGATTATTATTTTAGACATCTATAAAAAACTAAGCTTTTTCAGGCCTCCCCGATTTTAGGTTTTATTTTAAGCAACTTTTTTGTGGTCAGCAGCCAATACCCACAGGCACTTGCTGTTACAATGGCAGACAGAAAAAGTAGTTGTAAATGCACACTGGGCTTAGCTATTCCAGTATAAAAATAGAGTCTGGATAAGTAGACTCCTAGAAGATCTACAAGCAGAGAAGAAACCCTTGAGAGGTACAGTAGCATATAATAACTGAATATTTCATCAGCGTTACAAGTTCATCAGTTCATCAGTCTCTAAACAGGGAATTCTCTTTATCAGTCTCTTTCAGATCAACCACAATTCCTGACAGCAATATCTATGATGTTTTTCATAAACAACATCTTTAATTTCAGGGCAGACATAATTATCAAACAAGTCAGTTTGTGATGCTTGAAAACAGACTACTCACTGCTCCTATACTGAAAAACCAGCAGACTGGCTGCATCAGGTATTTCAGGATGCATAGCACCTGCTAGTACCAGTGCACAGCTCAGTGTGCATGCAGTGTCTGCATATTGATTTTAGCATTAAAACCAGTAACTTAACACATCCAGAAATTTAAAACGCTCAAAATAATCTTAAATGACATATTGAGTTTAAATACGTCCTACGTACACAAGCAGTGAAGAGACATCTTGACCTTGCTGCTTTTACAGGCATATTTATTAACTTTCAATTCATTTGGGCATAATAAGAATTGGTTAAACATAAGTGACCTAGTTAAAAGAATTCTCCAGCAGAAAATAAAAGAAGAACGGTAAAACAAACTAAAAAAATCCAGACGGATTCAGACTTTTACATATTCAAAAAGGCTATATTGTAAGATACAAGTTGTGTGACTTTAACATGCAAGTAAAAGCTATGTTTAAAAAAAAAAAATTAAAAAAAAGGATTGCATGATTTACTGTTACCAGTTACTTCTAGACACTTTAGATAACTTTCCAATATACTAGTCAAAGGTTTCTTAAAAACCAGCAAGGTAATACAAAACTTATCTATCCAACAGAAATCAGAGAAGAAGCTTCAGAAAATTTCTACCCAGATGCACCAATTTGGAAAGGAAATACTACCTAGTACCCAATTTGCAACACTGAACATTGCTTAATGTCTTCTAGATGCTGTTTTAACATTAGATAATCTATCAGTCAGCCTTGTGCTGGAACCTTAGATTTGGGTTCCCTACTAGCTACTAGGGGCAAAACTGTCATACTTTAAGAAATGCTAGTAAATAAAAATGAACCAAGATTTTTTTCTGCAAATATGCCTTCTCAGTCTCCAAAACTTTGTAGCCAAACTATGAAGTCCAAAGAAGACGATTATCAACTTGGATTGCACTACTGGGACCACTTGTCTGGATTTACAGAGTATGTGCACACAGAGTTTCAACACAGCCAACTTCTGCAGAATACCAACTATTGCCAGGGCTTGCTATAGAAATTTAGGTATACCATTGATACTATGCAGAATTATGTACTAATTATTAACTGAAATTCAGTTTTATTATTCACCTTTTATTTATTTCTCTCTGAAGTATGCTGCTGAGGTCTTATACATAAACTATACAGCATGTTTCAGGCTAGCCTTAGCAAGTGAGTGCCAAGCAGCCTTTGGGAGAACACAGCTGTGACAGACTACCTGAGCAGAGACTGAAGTGGTCAGGAAGTTGGATGAGATTATCACAGTAGATCCCTTCCTTCCAAAAGAACCATTGTATTTTAAAGTGTTGGCTCACGGGGTGGAAGGGACCATCCGGCAGCCATAACTAAGGCGCTGCTGAGCAAGTGCGGCACTGACTGATGATGCAGAACAGGCTGGCACAACACAAGCAGAAGCAGATAAAAATGCCACAGAAATTTATAAAGCATATATCATTAACTGGGTTTAAGGTGATCTCTTCTGGTTTAAGGACTCAGTTCATCACTGACTGGACTGTGTTAAAAAAGAGCCCCTGAGGTACAGAATTAGGGGAACATACTGTGGCAGCTGTTTCAGGATTAGGTCTGGTATTGCACATGCTGCTTTTCTCTGCTGAAGGAGTGGCCAGACTTTATAGGCCCATTGTATATGAAATCCACAAAGATTATAACTCTCCACCTTCTCATAACATCTCACTTTCAGAATTTTTAAGTGGCATTCAACTAAGAGAAACACTATTCTGATGCTGATTTAAACCAGGCTTTCAAGAGGCTATCGAGAACTGCATGAACAAAAACTATATGAACAGTTGGGGTTTGCAGCTGCTCAGTAGTTTGGGTTGCTCTTCTGTTCCAGTTTTACTGGCATCAAAACTGCCACAGGTGAACTCTTCAGCATGGACCTCTTCCTCTAAGTAAATATCCTCTTCACATCAAACACAAAGCCAGGCACCCAGGCCAATTTGCAAGTGATACTTAAAATGGACCAGCAGCTACAGCATCTTAGGTGGCATGCCTTCACCAACATTTGCATTCCTGGTGTGCTTTCCTAATTACAGAACTTTTACTTATTACACAAATCCAAAAAGACTGCAAGAGAAGCTTACCTGTGTAAGATCAGGTATATCACCTTTGTCAATCCCAACTTGCTGTGGAGATAAAAGAGTAAAGGTAAAACCTAAGTGCATTATTCCACTGCAGCAGGCATTAATTTTCTTCAAGCTATAATGCACTCTGTCTTTAGAAAAATACTACAAAGTTGGAAAGCAGATGTCCATCTTTCCAGCAGCTACCTTCCATAACCTGCAGCAGGTTTTTGGTTTTTTCCCCCACAAATTAAAAATCCATTTAAAATAAAAGGATAACAAGATGGAGCAGGATTTCCCACATGTGAAATTCATACTCTATACTGAAATACACTGGCCATATACCATTGTCTCAGAGGACAGGAAGTTAAGTCTAAGTCTGCAATCTTCTATTAATTGCCCTGTTGCTTCACCATGGTTCTTCAGAGTGACTGCTAGTTCAGCTTTTGCAGCAGAGCAGCAAGCTCCAGTGCACCTTGTAATCCTGAAGCAGAGTCACTATAACCCCTGTCCAGAAAAGCTGACCTAGGTCCCTAAAGTACTTTACTCCCTCAAGTTCAGTATTCATATCTGACATTACAAGACATTAGGGAATCTATTAGGCTTCTCCATAGACAAGTGAATTAGCAAAGAAACAAACTTTTTATTAAGCTCATTACTGCTGTTCCGTTATAATGAAGTATGAAACGTGGAAAATGTGCACCCTGTGCCAAAGAGCCAACTACCACAAATGAGAATCCAGCAAAGGAGTTAATTAACCATGTAATATTCCTATTATCCACATAAGAGGATGATAACAAGGAACAAAACCAGGAAAATCTCACATTACAGTTAACCTAATGTTGGCTGCAAAAACTAAAAAAACAGATTTAAAAAATCTGCATGTTTTTATTCCCAATTGCTGTATCTTCCTCTAATATTCAAACCTGTCCTAGAAGTATGCATTTATTACAGCATTTCTCAGAAATACTGGTACATTTGAAGTCATGTCATCTATTAATTTAACCAGGAAAGTTGAGTTTGGCTGCACCACAGAGCCATGTAGAAGTCTTAAGCAGGGCTTAACTACAAGACCTGAACAAGCAGATCCAAGATCCAGATCCGTTTATACACACTGAGACAGATGCTTAACAAGTGCAATTAATACTTTGCATTGGTGCTAAAAAAAAAAAAAATCACCAAGTACTTAAGTGCCAGACTCCAGAAGACTGAAAGCCACTTACCTCTGCAACTTTAAGAAACTCTGATACCCTGGTCATTCGAGTTAGAAATCGTTTGTAGATTTCAAGAGCATCTTTACATTGTCCCTTTTTCATTTCAAAAAATTTCTCTAAAGAAATAATGCAGTAAATTTCAGTTAGAATGTCTCACATACGGTCTTACATCTGCAACTCTAGTCTTCAGAAGAATCACCTTTCAAGAATATGACACTACATTAACATTTACTGCTTGGACATTAATCTAGTGGCATCCCTCTTGCCTACTATAATTTAGAAGCTGGGCTTGCTGAGCTGCTAAAGAATTATATAGACCATCAAACTGAACCCCAACTAGCCACAGCATTGTGTGTGATGTCAACCACTTTTTTAAAGACTAGAAAGTAAGCAGATGAAGTAGCTACCCAACTTAAAGTTCAAAATAATTAAGGATACTTAAACATATATTAATATATGTCCTCTCCAAATTGTCTTCACTCAAAAGAACTGCACTTTTTCACTTAAGTAGTTCTCTAAGGTCCACCTGTGTCCATTATTAAACACAGCTGCCACATATTTCAACCTGAACTTAAGCTTTAAGCAGCAGTAGACAGTGAAATTTCAATTGAATTTTTATGCCCAACCCATTGTGTCATGCTGGTGATCACACCAGGCTGCCTGAGCTTCAGAACATGCTCATGCCTCCTTTACACTTTGTAGGCTGATGGTAGGTAGGGTTCTGGAGGGGATCCCATTTTGGAATTCATGCTTTCAGGCAGATCAGGAATGTTATTCAGGAGTGTATTACTTCATACAAGGCTACCACATAACTTTATCACTCTCTACAACTACCTGAAAGGAAGTTATAGCCAGGTGAGGGTTGGTGTCTTCTCCCAGGCAACCAGCAACAGGACAAGAGGACACAGTCATAAACTGTGCCAGGGAAAGTTTAGGTTGGGCAGTAGGAAGAATTTCTTCACAGGAAGGGCAATTAGACATTGGAATGGGCCGCCCAAGGAGGTGATGGAGTCACTGTCCCTGGAGGTGTTTAAGGAAAAACTGGATATGGCACTCAGTGCCATGGTCTAGGTAATAAGGTGGTGTTTGGTCACAAGTTGGACTCGATGATCTCAAAGGTCTTTTCAAACCTAATTGATACTGTGATATATAACAGAAGAATGTGGGCATCTTAAAAATGCAAAAGCGTCTAACCTTGTGGGACATATTATGCATGCTCACACAGCACAGTACACTTCCTTAAGCACAGAGATAGTCAGTGTCTTTAAAGTAAGCATCTACACACTTTTAAGGGCATGTGATGATCCAGCCTCAGATGACCAGTAATGTAAGAGGGTGCAGCTTAAAATTTTCTCTAAAATCAGACTAGAACAGTCAAGATAAATGTAGCTTTAATGGAAGTTAAGTAAAAAAACTGAAGCAGACCTGAAACTGATTCTTCACTCGCTTATGGTATGTGAGATACAAGCCAGGTTACTTACCTAGTAAGTTAATAACCCCATCATTGTAGCAAGCAAAAAGTTTGATGAGATCTTTAAACAGAAGCATGAATGCAGCATTTATGACACCATTTGTCAGTTCATTTGGATGAACCTACAAATAAAATACCAGTTATTTACAAAACAAGCATCAAATGCAATCTAATATTTTGGCTCACACCAGGTATTTGGTGCTGTCACAGACAGAACCAAGCACTGAAGTTTTCATGCTAAGACACTAAACAAAAGCTTTGGTTAGCAGATCAAGGACTGCTTTCCTCATCACTCCAAAACAAACTCTACAGCAGAGGAGTATCCACAGCAACATCTTAGTCTTGTCTCCTTCACTTATCACGAAGAAGAGGAAGGCAGAGATGCTATTAATGGTTTTAATGAAATGGACAAAAGATGTCAGTTTACAGCAGAGCTTAACAAAAACTTAATATTCTATGAGATAATGTATTTGGATTAATGATGTCAAGATCCTTTCTCACATCAACTTAGGAAAGAAATATGTGCTCATTTATTAAAAGGTCTTTCTTTTCTTAAAAATATCTCCTGAGAGCACTATCACAATTCCTATGCCATTTAAGGAATGGAAAGCACATTGTGAGACATGTACTTCTAAGCCTTTCCTCTGAGAGCTGGAGTAGGCTCTGCCTTCCACCTCAAAGTGTATCTTGCTGCCCACCAACAGAAGAAGCAATTCCTTCAAAAACCTCTTTGAAATGTCACACTGTGCCTCCCACAACAAATGATTTTTGTTTTTATCCTTAGGTAAAATAAACAATCCCATCAGCATTCATGACATGATAAATATATTGCATACACTTATATATATGAACAGCCTAGATGAAACTTTAGCCAATTTAGTTCACAGCTGAAAACAAGATGAAGATTTTGAGGAAGTCAAACAGTGTTCATGTGGTATTGTAATGGGCTTTTCCCTCCCCCCAAAAGAAGCTGTTTGCCAAAGACAGAAAAGAGAGTTTTCAGTCTCCTTGTTTTGTCCATTTCTTCCCCCTCACTGATGCAGAAGATGAAACTCCAAGTTCCCTCTCTACAAAACCCAAAGTGCAATCTTTACATTTCATACATATGGGCAAGGGCCATTCTTTGGCCACAATACCTCAGTGGGACACTGAAAAGGGGATTTTTTTGGCCCTCCATAAGGGATGATGAGTAAAGCATTACCTACAAGGTGAAATGTGCTCATTATAATGAATCATTTATAAGTAACTGCCCAGTGTTAATGCTAGGTCAGCTTCAATACATACATCAAATTCAAGTAGTGCATCAATTTGTTCCTGTAATATTGGCATACTCTTCAGCAGCTTTTCAGGAGCCATTGTTCTCATTACACCTTCCGCTCTGCAAGAGGGAATACAGATTAGAAACCATGCTGTTTCCTCTCTCCCTTCCCCAAAACTAATCTGTTGTCTAAAATTTATGCTTGAAGCACCTATAACTCATTTTAAACCATTTCAAAAACACAGTCTGATTCTCCTTCTCATGTCATCATGAGAGCTGGCATGAAACATACTTCATCCAGCCACTCTTTCTGACAGCAGGTGAGGAAAGGTTTTGTGTTAGAGTGATGAACAGAAGAGATTGATCTCTTTACGGAAAGATGACACTGGGAGCTTAAATTAATAACTAGAAATACTACCACAGAAGTACTTAGACTGATACACTTTGTGCACAAAGTTTGTTATGTGTAACTAATGACAACTCATTGCTGACACGTCCATGGATGTGTAGCATTTCTTAAGAGTCATCCATAGTCTCATAGCAGTCTCCAAGCATGGTCATTTTTATCTCTGGTTATGACAAGCCTGCAAAACCATGGTTATGTATTGCCCTGTTCTGGCTGCAGACAGGTGTACATATGCAGACTGGAAATGCATACATACTCTTACTTATTTTATGCTATACTCTGAGGCAGCACCTTGTTCTGAGCACCAGAAATAACAGGCATAGAAAGCCTTTCCAGGAATTTACAGAAAGACAGGAACAGTAGGATCCCCAGCAGCCCAAACTTACCTTTATTTAACATCAAGTGTGCAAGAGCAAACTCATATGATCCCCACTAAGGGAATGGCATCCACCTACACAGCAAAGCTGCCACAGTAGGCCTTACACTTTCTGGCTGTTTGAGAAGCAGGAGAGAGCAGCCTGGTAGTGATGCCTGCATCAACAGGTCAGAATCCCAAGCTGCAGAACACACCAGAACTGCCAGAAGGATCCTGTATGCAACTCATGATTAGCAGGAGCATCTTTAATATGCAGTCAATTAAGCTGCACCTTCAGTGGGTGTTAAGCCACTTGCTGTGTCATCTGTGCTTCAAGAGAAAATCTAGAGCCCTTAAAGTCCCAGCTAGCAGAATCAGAGACCAGAAAAAAGTTCTCATAAATACCAACATACTACTCTGGGCTGGGTTAACCTTTTTTTTTTTTTTTTTAACACAGTTCTTGTGGGAAATAAAGCAAGCAGTTTGCAATGTTATTTTGTTCAGTTTGCAACTGTTTCCTCTGTTGCCTGCTAAGAACTTCAGGTGTTCACTTTAGGCTTTGTTTGCAATCAGCCACCTTTCTTAGGGCAAGTGTCTGGAGAGTAATGAAACATCCTAAACATAGTTTTAGAGTGTTTCCTTCTCCAAATCCTAAACACAGCCTCACTGCTGCAAAATTTAATTAGGGTCAGATTTAAAGCTAGCACTAAAAGCTCCCAGTTCGGCGAGGCACCTACTTTTGTCTTCCGTATTTGCCTTACTACCCAGTATTTCCTATCCTCTTTGGGCAATTTTTAACCAACTACAAGTACTTCAAAAATCAGGTTTTTCATTGTAGCTACACAAAGCATATAACAACAAAGTCACTGAGAAACTAAAATTAAGTGTAATGCCACAAATAAGATTTTCATGGGTCAGGCAACCCTATTAATTTACGTATCTAAACTTCGCTTACCCTTTCTTCACTCTTGCAAAGTCAAACGCCATTTGTCTGTAGGAAAATGCTTTTTCATTCAAGTATCTACTATAACGCCTTATAAAGGTGGACATGTCATAACCTGCAAAAAACAGTTACGCATTTTACATTTGATTGTCATGCTTGTTTAGAAGTTCTTTAGTAAATGATAATACACAGCTGCCAGACCCCAAGATTGTGTGATTTCTGTTACACTATGCAGCTTCACATACAGAACAGGCAGCACAAGACATCTTTCAGCTTCTGAAGAAAAACCAGTAGTGGTTCACCAAAACAATCTACCACTGTCCTCTACTTCCAACAGATTCATGCAAGGCACCAGTAGCATGGTGCCTGGGGAAACCTGCTGGAGGTCTCTACATAGTTATGGGGTAATATTACTTCATGGCAAAAAAGTTACCCCTCTATTAACAGGGAAAAATACCAATTTAGCAAAAAGTTTCTACTGAACTGGTACAGTTCTTGGACTTCCAAGATAAAGCTCAAGTTCAACTTAAACACTTTATATTTTATGTATATTAGTCACTCTGACTCTTACATGGACCTTCAAAATTCCCCTGACTAGGTTTACCGAACAAAGAAATTATGATGGAATCCACGGAGACTAGTGCCTTCCTTGAACTGTTAAATCAGAAATCCTCAAGGCACATAATACCGTACAAGGTACCTCAAACTTCAGTGCCCTTTAAACCTATGATATCTGAGCAGTTAGTTTTACAGCCTGTCCAGCAGTGTTTCTTCCTCTAAGCCACAGAGATGTGTGCAGAAGGCAACTCATCTTCTTCGATTCAGGCCCCTTTTGGTTACCTTTCTAGAAATCCACACCCCTCAATTCAGTCATTGACTATATTCTCCCTTAATATCTCTCACCATTAAGTAACCCTGCCAACTCAGGCAAAACACTACCAAATCTGATGCCTCATTATCTATAACATACCATGTATTATCTATGAAATGGCAATTCAAGTTTAAAGAAAGTAGTGAAGAACACAAATGCATGAATCTAATGGAATTAATTGCTGCCAAATATATATATATATATATATATATATATATATATATATACACACACATATATCATGTTTTGCTTAGATGAACACACTCTTAGTATTTGTTTAGCTTTGTTCCTGCCCTGTTACCATGTCTAAAAGATGCTAAAGTTTTTTTGGCATCACATGTCTACATCAAGAGATGAAGTAATGTGGCATTGCTTTGAATTTTCCCATTATTGTAGCATTCCTGTAGTATGCATACAATCTACAAATATTCTCTGACAGCTGAAGAATTATATTTTCCCTCTTTTCTGGTAGAGCCACCATGAAACAAGCTTTTCCTCTGTTAATTGGAGGCACAGGAAAATTCACTAATAATTCCAGCATGAAAAGTAGAAAAGCAGGCTTTGTAAGATTCAGAGGGAACAAGTCCTTAATTTCTGCCTAGACCTTTCTAAATTCATGACTCAAATCAAATCAAAACCAACCAGCTCTTCTGGTGCCAACAGCCCTACCACTAAGCAGTTACAGATAATGCCTAAAAAGCACAGTGCCCCCAAGCAACTGAATCACTATTTAAGACTGAGTAAAACCCAAAAAACTAAATGGAAAATTATCCATTTCAACTTTTAACACCCATAAGAGCTAAGGAGATAGCTGACCCAGCCCAGATTTCAACCAGCACTTGAAGGATTTGTACAGTTTCACCTTTTGAGTAAAAATATTGCAGGAGATGAGAAATATTGTTCTGAATTTGTTCAGCAGTTCACTTGTGCTCCTGTATTTATTAAGTACTTATAAAAAGTCTGCAGTAGCACATTTTAATATTATTTACATCTTAAGAACAAAGGAGCAAATTAACAATAGTATTTTATTTAAAATCTTGTTGAGATTACAGACATAAGTAGGCTTACCATGAGATCCACTTTTGTCCAGAAAATTGCTGAGATTGAACAATGTGTTTCTAGATGCCAGGTACTGAATAAATCTCTGCAACACAAAGTCATTTTTCTTATCACATGCTGCATCTGAAGGTTTTGTACCTTCTAGAAGCATGATTACTTTCAGCATACAACATGAAATCACTGATTTTTGTCTTAGCCTGCAATACCTTCCTCAAAACTTTTTTTTGTCCATTCAGATTAACTACTTTTAGTCAGAATCTCTAGTAAATGTTCTACTGTATATATAAAAAATAGATTATGTGCAAAATACAAAATACATTGCAAAAGGAGCAATAGAAATGTTTAATGCTCAGGGATTTGAGGGAGCAAAAATTTATCTGCTTACAAAGCACATATCCAGGCTAGTCCCAGACTTCTCAATCCATCAGCCCTCTGTTTCAGCCAAGCTGAAGGCCTGTTTTAATAACAAGCAAGGCCCCCCATCAAATACAGGGACTAACAGCCTGAAACAGAGAAATCAGATAAGAATGTTGACCAAAACTTGGAATGGAAAAATAGGAGTAAAAACTTACACTGTGAGAAGTTCATTGCATGAAAACACTTTATATACAGCAGGGAGGAATTGTTTCACAGTCATACTGAAATTCTTTAAACATGCTGTCTCCTTTTATGCAAACATATGTGCCCATTCAGGTCAATGAAAAGCAAGGATAAGGAGAACTTGATCCAAAAGGCTAAAGTTGAATTTACAGCTCTAGAGATATTTTAACATTTATGCAGAAAAAACAAGTATTTGGATGGCAGTATACACGCGCCACAACACCAACTCTGACCTTAGTCAAAAAATCACAGGTAGTGTTTAATCCTGTTTAGCTCTGTTTTCACATTCAGTGCATAAATTGTCAGCATCCTGGCACAGGCTGCATCTTGGTCTTATGTTATGGTTTTATAAATGGAGAGACAGAAAACCAGTCCAACTCTGTTGCTGAAGGTAAGTTTTCATCAAGAGTCATTCTTGCCCTTTGTTCTCAGGTCCTTACTGGTTCAGACAAGATGCCTCTGCACTACTACCACTTTTGGCTTGGAGTGTGTTCAGTGCCAATGTGGCCTTGTGAGAGCTGTTAACACATACCTCATTGCCATGGACCATTAGATGATGTGTGGTGACTAAGGCTTTGAATACGACCACCCAGCTACTGTTCGTTGCTCGTTCAAAAAGCGTATCAGCCATCTGAGGGATATTCACATTTGTTTCATTAGTTGCTTGGATCAAGTCTGTAGGAGAGAGAAAAGGAAGGCATTAGGTGCTAAAAATATGACAGAAAGTCTGCAGCATGGACCAGTTCTCAGCCCACCAGGCTGCAGGCCGTGGTTGTGACAATAGGAAGTTCAGTGACTACATTCCACATTTAAAGAAAAGAAACAAAACCAAAAAAACCCCAAACTGAAATTATATTAGAACATGCTGACAGCAACAGTGGTCTAATTCTTTCATCCAACAATTCTGTCCCGAGCTATGACCAAACGTTTCTCCATCTTTATCCCAGATGAAGTTAGGGTGCACAACATCGTATGACTTTACTGTTTGCAGGTTTTTAAGTTAATTGTCACAGTTCGTTACCTCTGGGTTAGAGGAATAAGTACAACTGAATTCTTCACTTACAGGTAGCATGTCAAGCACACTGAACCCAGTCACATCAGCAAAAAGAGGTATCTCCAGAAACAGATACTCTAGTCATCATCCAGAGGTTGTTTTAATCAGCAAGCTCCAGCACACCTCCTAGAATTTCTACAGACCCAGAAAGCAGAAGAGTGCATTCAGGCATGCATTAAGACCTCCTCAACAGTGAGAAAGAACACCAGGAATGACATTAGTTTATACTGAAGCAACTGCACCTTACATAGAAGAAATAAGGCATTAGACTGTCTTAGGGAACAGTAACATACAGCTTGGTGTCCTGGACATTAAGAAGATGTAAACTTGCACAGAAGAGTGCATGAAATTAAGGTAAGCAGTTAAATCATAAACAGTAGGGCAGTAAGCTTTCCACTATCCTCTATATCCCACATCTACTGATAGGATCTGTGATTTACTACATCACCTGTCATCTACCGACTCCAGTTAGGCAGCCAGCAATTACCTTCTACGAGTTATCACCTATTTTTGAGACACACTTGGAAACTGCATACTGCAACTGCATGACCAAAACCCGTGTGATGCCACATACAGCCCTAGGAAGACTTCAGGAGACAACTTTATGCAACAACAAGAGCACCAAACACAGATCTAATTGTAGGGCCAAGGCTTAAAGTCTGAAGGCCTAAGCAGGAAAAATTTAAAAGTTTAACTACTAGACTAAGCATTATCTGAAATGAAAATACTTGTCTTTTCCTCAGAGGAATCATTGTTAATGATTTCTTCCCCACCCCCAGACTAGAAATTTTCCTCCAACTATTCAAGTCATTCAGTGATTACAGATATTCTACCTCAAAAGCAGACAGGGTATTTTATGACTGATCCATGCACACCTAAACTATGCGAGTCTACAAGAGGAGTTCAATCCACTAGGACAGCAGGGTCACCACTTTGCAGACTTCCTTTCCCTCCCCTACATAATCCCATGCAATGGAGAGCATTAATGCTGCCAAGAGTGGAAAGTCAAGGCTCAACATTAAACTACTGATTCTGCCTTTGCAGGACAGGAGAAGCAAAGAGGACAAGTCTGTCTAAACAGATCAGTGAGTCACATCAGATACGGAGACCCACCTGCTGTGTAAAAGAACCCACACTGCTGCAGCAGAAGCATTCAGAAGTTCAGGTTTTGTTTGGTTGGTTTGGGTGTTTTTTAAAATCCTAGCACGTAATCTTTATGGGTTTTTTTCCTTCTATTACACAGACTTACTTAAGATCTAAGAAATCTCAAGCTCAGAGTCACAAGCTTGGGAAAAACACAGTGCTTGCTTGCACATAAAACTGTCTATTGCATGTGCATAAAAGCTGCAAGTTGCCTTCAGTTTTAGGCCAGGAGAATGATTTTCTGGGATGAGACAGGAGAAAAAAATTTTATGATCTTTTTGCTAAGTTTGTATTGAAGATGTTTGTTGTCATGGCATTTTGTTGTCTTGGTTATGGATGTTGGGTTTGAGTTTTTTGCAGAACACCTTCTGAAATGTGTTTATTACTATAACCTCAGCAATACTACCCTTGAAGGAGGAAATTCTGCAGACCAAGTATTATAGTAGTAAAGCCATGCTATTGAATGACAACAGTTCAAGATCACAGAGCTCTAAGAATTCTCCTTGAGCTTGTTGTACAAACAGGCCAATGATCTTTCACTCTGTACTGCTGATTAATGCATTACAGAAGACAGTGGTTTGTAAAAACCTAGAAGCAAGTCACAAGTGGCTTGCTCACTGTTTACCCTGCTCAGAGACTTTACTGCAAGTGACAGCATTTGTCTTATTAATATAAGGAAATGCATCAAATTTGTAAGCTTTCCGTCTTGGGCTTCAGTATGTAGATTTCTGTGAAAGAGGGACACTATAAATTGTGTATTCCATCGGTGCACTTTAGATAATGAAACCTCAGAGGAATTCACCCACAGAAATTTTGGCAATGGAGGCAACAAGGCACTGCTGTATGATGCCACAGCACTGCTTCTGAAGTCACTCAGTCATTCCTGTCTCCTCTCCAAAATGCTGCAGGGTACAGCATCTCAGACTGCAGCCCTGAATGTTTTAGGACATGAGTAATTATAGTGTACAAAATAGAGAGGCATGATTAAAATTAAATCTACTACTTTCAGTGCACAGAAAAGAATTAAACCATGCATGAAGATGTCACTTGTCATCTGAGGCCAGAAAAAGAAGATTGAGGGTGGGGGAATAATTCTTGCAGAACTGTTTCCCATTTAGTCACACCACAAAGATAAGGTATCCAAGTTTCCTGGATTTCTTTCCCCAATACCACAGCGTCTCAGCTTAACCAGCAACCATCAGCATCTGGAGTGAAGCAACAGCACAGCTAACTTTAACAAACTGAGCAGCAGAGTTCGGTGGCTAAGCTAAATTTTAAAATAAGAGTCAGAAAAATTAATTTACTTTAACATGGTAAGGAAGAACAGACACAAGGAAAAAGAAAGCATATACAGGAAAAAAAAGTCTAGAAACTACATCTTCAAAACACACAGATTCAGACATTTATGGGTTGGACAGTTTACAAAGAGACAATAAAGCTTAGTTTTCCAAGGAAGTCACAGGTACATTTGTTAATACAAAATAGGGAATATTAAGAAGTAACAGATGAAGAACAACTCAACAGAACTCATATGAAGCAATCTTGCAAAATTGATTCCATTTGGGGCACACACAAGTAGGGCAAACAAGGATTAAAGGTACCTTCCTGAAGCAGTTTCTGCTACTGCAGGCATCCAGTACACTGACACCTAATTCCCAAACCCAGACACTGAGCTCAAACACCAATTCCAAGCACAGTAAGAAATCAGGAATTGTACTGCAGTAGCAGCAAGTGCTTTTATCACAACTTTCACAGAAGTGATTGGAGAATGAAGACCTATATATGCTTTATTTGAATCCATTTGTTTACTGTGGGACTAAATTACAATTGCCAAATCACAGCACATGATTTCTCCTATTCCCTCTCCTCACATTTTCATAGCTGCTATTTTAAAGACTTCTTCAATTAAAGACACGTTTTTTAATTATAATTTTACTTTGATATACTTTTTCTAGTTAAGCTTTGAGATGGAAAATCAATGCACATAGAAGAAATAAATGGTTGTCAATTCTCTGACACCATAACTTAAATCTAAACAACAATCTTTAAGCTCTTGGACAGACCAATTTTTACACCCAGACTTAAGACAACTGAAATTTAATCATACTCTAGGTTTACTTCTCTTCCCTAATTAACACCTCCATTAATAAAAAGACAAACCTGCCTAATAGAGGAAGAATGGGAGAGGCTTCAGTGAGGCAGACTGAAGTAAATTAAGCTCTCTCTTCATGGCATTTTGAAGAGCCCACTAAAAGATGGGACTAGCTTAGTGTTTATTAAGCCCATAAGGTGAAAAAAGGGAACAGTAAGAACATTTCAAAGGTTTCAGAATTCCAGACTCTTTCAGTCTCATTAAAAACTAGTTTCTAGTTTTTTGTTTTCTTAAAGAGAGAGATTATACAATACTTTAAACAATCTCTCTTAGTCCTCTGCCTTTCCAGATTGTATTCTGGATCTGGGCAGGGATTTTTCCTGGTTTGTTTCAGCCTTCCCCCCCCCGCCCCCCAACTCTTTAATAAGCAGACCTGGGATTTCCAGTTCATGATTAATTATTCACAATTTACATTTCAGTATGCAGAGAAACAGCAGCAGCACACAAGACCTCCCTGTTCAGAGGAATATCAGTGCCAGCTCAAGAGCAGCTGTCATTCCAGACTGAATTAACACACAAGCTGCCTCAGCATCTGAGCTGTGTCATACATTCAGTTCCCAAACTTTGCCAAATCTCTCCAACAGTATCCCCCTTACAGACCTTCCTAGCTATTACTCAAATGCTACAAATAGTCTTCAGGATGTTTTTTTCTCACTTGTAAGTATTTAAATAATGCCTTGAACCCATTGAAAAGGAAATGCAGGATTGTTCCAAATTCAGGCTAGCCAAGAACAGAAAGAAGTAGCTCAGAGTAAGAGTTTTCAAGCATCAACTAAGAAAGTTAAATAGGCAAGTAAGAGTACAGTTCCTCCCCTGCAAGACAGAACTGTATTAGGAAGCTACTACCGCATTGTGCTAACCAGTGCAAGAGCTGAACTTCCATATCTACAGACACCTGACCACAAAACAGTACTGGAAAGCAGAACAAAGTTACCAGTTTCTGCTTCCACAACAATTGCTCATAAGAACATTAGATAATTTGAATGTTGTTGGCTTTGACTATCAGGCAATTCAACGGAAAAGAGTTTGGAATTCATTTCTGAGAATATAATTTATCATTTATTCTTTTCACTTCCAGCTCACCCTGTCTACACAAACACACATGTTGATCTGGCTTGTAACAATCACCCCAAGCAGAACAGCAGTCCATGCTGTCTCGTCCTTCCTCCCCAGAAGTCTGCCTCAAGGGTTGCTGCATCTCACCTTGATGCCAGCAAGCCTACCCTTTATCAAAGTCCAGCATCTTTTAGATATTGCCTTGGAACCTCCATGCCTATGCCAACTCAACAAACCTAAACACAATCTTCCACTGAGCACGTGCTCTCCAGGTACTATAGACTCCCAATAATGCAGCTGTAGCCCTCGGGGGACTGCTACCTCCTCTCTCCAGCCTTACTTCAAAGATCTCCTCCTACCAAAATATATCTCAGACTCTTGTGAGGACAAATACTTGCTGCAGATCCTGAAGTTTTAGAGGTCACAAAAATCAATCTTGGAACCACACAACAGCACCCCACACCAAGTTTTTATATACAATTTCTTCCTTTCTGCCTACTCACAGGCATATTTTACTACCCATAGTATTAAGTGTTTTGCAGAACCTATCAATCACATGAAGGGTCTGCAGACAGGGTAAATGACTGAGTACGAGCAAATTTCTCTTGAAGCATCCTCCAATTTCTCTGCCTGAGAGTTTAATTAGCCTTAGAATCATCTTACTATCTCACTACTCCTTTTTAAATACAACGTTGCACCACCTCCTATAGCATCAAATACCTATTTTGAAACAAAGTGAAAAATCTACTGCTCATACACATTGCTGGATTTTATTCCAACATACTTCCATATGGTTTGCACCCCTCCTTAACCAACATATCAAGGCAAGTTATTTGGCTTTAAGTCACCTGCAAAAATCACCCTAGCTCATTAGCAGTGTTACCTCAGTTATGCTGCACTTGTGTTCCCTCTGGTCCTTAATTATTTATATGTATGGCTTTTCCTCCTGAGAGGTTCAGGTTCAGCTCTCTTGGAAACAGGAAATAAAAGCCAATCACCAGATGGTCTTCTACTGGATCTAAAAGGGTGCAACCACAGCAGCTGTCTCTCTAAGTACTTAATAATGGGGGCAAGGCGTGATTAAAAATATAGATCTTGCTTTAAGCAATTCCTTCAAGTTTCATGAACTATGAATATTTTTTACATAAAAGAGAAGTTCCCAGAACTCAGAGCTCCACTGCCTCTGGGGGAGAACAGCACACACGACCTTTAATGTTTACAAGGGGAGTAGTACAACTGAAAGGAGACACTCAGGCCACCAGTTTTAAGGAGCTGTCACTGAGGTTTTAAGTATAGTCTTTAAGACTGCTAATTAATTAGCAATTAATTTATTTTATGAATAAAGTCTGAGACCTTGCTGACACCCACGACCCAACCAGTCAGAAGAATAGAAGTTTCATTTTTACTCAGGAATTACATATCTGGAGTAACAGCAGATAGGCTACACAAAATTTCTACTATAAACATGCTACGGAAAGCACCTTTTTAACCTCACACATATGAAGCCAGAACACTAAACAAAGGGGAAGAAGCCCCATGGTCCAAGAATTCTGCCTGCTTTCTTCCCAACTACAGCTATCACAGCTTTTTTAAGCATCATCACTGTAGGAAAAGTATTAGCTATTAAGCATGGAAACTTTTCCCTGTCCAAAGTCATAAGAAGCTCAGTCTTGAACCTCGTTTGTACAGAATTCACTCACTTTGAATACCAAAGAATCTGTCTCAGGCAAAAATACAAGTTCAGCAAAGTGGAGGAAAGATGAGAAATCACAGCTTTAATGATCTTTTCCTCTCACCCACAGAACCCACTTCCAATCCTCCTTCCACACAAATCCTGCTCCACAAGTAGCTCAACAGAAACATGCATTTTTCTGCTCAAATACAAGAATTAAGCATTTCTGCTTAAGTTGATATGAAACACCAAGTAATTCTGGAGCTAAATGTGCCACTTCTCTATTTTATTGATTTACTGGAAGTAAGAGCTGAGCCACAAATCATCATTGCACTACCTTTTTTGTATAGCCCTTAATAATTTAGGATACGCAAAATTCCATTTGGTGGACACCAACCAAAGGTTATAAAGTTAAAATATAATAGCATTGTCTTGGAGAAATGCTACTTCCCATCCTATTGTAATATGGCATCTTAGATGCCAAACTCTAGGGGTAGAAGAGACATGGAAAAACTGCGCTAACATTACAAATAGCTTTTGACCAATAACTTTGCATGAAAAGGAACATTCATCCTGCATGGCAAATCTCAGACTGCATTCTACAAGACATTTCCTTCAACACTTCAAACCTGGAAGCCTTAACCAAAATACACATTAATTTAGAGATGAAACTGCAACCACCAGCCAATCTTCTGCCAAGCCTTCAAATCATTTATTCAATTTCCTCTAAGGGAATTGTTCTCTCCCTCCATGCAAGCATTAAAGTGACAGTTCTCTTGCATCCTAGCTCTTGCTGCAAACAACAAAGCAATTTTAAAGGCATTGTAGAGTCACAAGATTATTGCTTAGAAGGATAACAGTCAATAAAATCTACTGAAATGACTACTGTCAATTGCCTACTGACATTAGGGACATCCACAACCTGATACCAGGATTCCAGCTGTGGCCTATGATTATCCTTCCATGAAAGTGACCAACCCCTAACATTACCTGTTGGTTGTATCAACTCATAACTCTTGTCACTTGGGTGCTTGCTGGAATAGCAGTAACAGGATCAACTTCACCTTTTAGCGGAGAGTACAGCTACACTAGAAACACAAGGATTTCATGTTTGCCTCAGTTGCACTGGGCCATTTACTGTAATCTCTGCACTATGGCATTTTCTAATCAGCCTTTACATGCTGGGCTGATCTTACACTCCAAGCATATCTGTCAGAAAGTGATAATCAGCTGAGGCATGGTAGCAGAGCTCTTTCAGTTGCCATGCTGGAATCTGAGAAGAATTCTACACCCAAATTATCTCCTTTCCTCAGAAGACCATTTGTTTTTAATAAACTTGTAGAAATGAAACTATCACTAGCCTATCAACTCTGCCTAGAACAGCAATTTGTAATCCCCTAAAAAGCTGAACAAGACTGAAAATATATTGCAAGAAGCCTGATGTTCCAGCTCCAGTACTTAGCTGTTACATGTTGGGAATACATTAACAAAACAAAAAAAATTGGGTGGGGATGAGAAAATGTGCAAGCAACTTCAGTGCCATGGTAATTAGCTACAGACTTTATGCTAGAAAGAGATCAGTTGGGTAGGCAGCCTCAGAAGATGACACATCTTACTCAATACCCAGACCATGGTCCATGCTTTTCCTACTCCCTCAGCAGGATTATTCTCAGAGCTGTCAGTTTGTTCATCAGTGGATGCCACAGAATGACACAACCTGAAATTCTTCACCAGGAATGAAATGCCCACAACCATGCAGGCAGCCCTGTTGAAAACATGAACATACCTGTAGGAAAAAGAAATCAAGAGTCATGCAAACCTCTGCACAAGCCAGTGCAACAGTATGACCTCCTGGAAGCACACTGAAGCAGCTCCAACTAAGAGGCAAGTACTTTCTAACACGGTTGCTATCATTTCAATCCATTGTCTTGTATCCATGGTATCTACCATGAAGCAGAAGAGTTCCTAAAACCAGATGGCTGCCTCATATGTGAATGTTGTGCCTTAAAACAGTCTTTTTAACGAAATGACTGATCCTTCATAGTTAAGAAAAAAAAAGGCAAAATACGAAACCGTGCAATTCCTTGATGTCCATTCCCTTGCACTACATCAGCTAAACAATAATCCTTTGCTTCTGCCACACAGGTGAGTTTAAGTCTCAAAAATTCTCAAAAAACTAAATTCTACTTCCAATAGATTTGACTCTTCAACATGAGCCAGGCAGCCTTTCACATAATGCAGATTTCCTGATGTTGCAAAAAAACCCAAAATCTGCTAAATTCAATGGAACATCCACCTGAGAGGTAGAAGATACAGTGAGGACTACTAACATTTAAAAAAACCTGACAGTATTAAGTAGCTATCTACAGTTGGAAGTCACCAATGCCTCTGGATGATGCATTTGCCACTGGCAGTAGAAGTCTCCTATCAAGCTATTGATGAGTGAGGAAGTTGGAATCCATCACACAGGCTCACACCCAGGCAGTGAAGCTTTTTGCCGAGTCAGATCTCTGGATTGGAATACCCAGAAGTGCCAATTTAATTTCTAAGCATGATATAGAGCATGATATTTGAAAGGTAGTTTCTCATAATACTGTCTAAGCAATTTCCAGCTTTTGGATTAACAAGAAGCAGCTCTTTAAACTCACCTATTACAAACACAGCAAACCTTGCCTGTTAACACTCTTGCCATTCACAAACAAAAAAGCAATCTGAAATTTAAATCAACTTAGCAAAACCAGAAAAACTCTAACGTAGTCTTTCATAGTCATTTCATAGAATGAAAGATCAGATCAGAAAGTCACAGGCAAGGCTCACATATGAAAATACCATTGTTTCACTTGCTCACAACAAAACACAACTCATGATAAAATGTAAATGTTTTCTAAACACTGGCACACTAAATATGCTGAGTTCCTTCTGGCTTGCTGTCTCTTAACAGAATGTACATTTTCCTATAAATGCATTTAGATGAAACTATAAAATTTAAATTAAGAGCTACAGGCACAATAAACATACTTTGGATTCCAGAGTCATGCAACAGGATCCAAACCCAAGTCTCCATTTGAAAAGGTTGGATTTGAAAACTTCAGGGTTGCTAAAGGACTGATGCAATGACAGGTTAACGTTTTCATCTATATTTGACCTATATGTAATGAGAAACAGCAGCCTTCACAGGCAGGAAACAGACCAGCTGGCTTGTCCCTTTCACACAAGTCCTACACTCCCTGGAGGAAGAAGTGAAAGGAAGAGTCCCGTTAAAATCAGTTTGAACTCACACTGAAGTGCATCTACGTCGGCTCCTCAATAATGCTTAAGACGTGCACCCTCCTAGTGCTGTCCTGCACTGTGGCAGGATCCCTGATCACTGCCTTCTTCTGAGGACCTTCCTCTAAACTTGTCAACTTGCATACATTTAAACAAGGTGGGCGACAAGTCAGCATGTTTTATTCATGCTTTGAGCAGTCATGTCTTTCTCTCACTTCTGTGGACGACCATTTCAGAACATTCTGTAAACTATCAGAGT
This sequence comes from Coloeus monedula, assembly GCF_965178545.1. Taxonomy (NCBI): domain Eukaryota; kingdom Metazoa; phylum Chordata; class Aves; order Passeriformes; family Corvidae; genus Coloeus; species Coloeus monedula. Next base: position 84,927,287 of record NC_138782.1, on the reverse strand, counting down.
GATTTAAGATATATAACAAAACTATGCCAGAGGCACCAGGAGCCTGCCAGGCTCTGCAGGCTAACCCCTGACCATCTGCTATGGAAGCACCTGCTGCCATCGTGTCATCAGCACTCGTGCCAAGCCAAGAGTCAGTTTGAAGTGATGTACTGTACTGTCAGTAGTCAAGCCACAGCCTTGTATCACTTCTTAGGACAGAAAAGTTTAAGACACTTTCTTGAAAAGACGTGTCCTTTGGTCCTTTATTTGTATGGTACAACAATCTTAGCTCAAGTAGACACCAAACTCTCCAATCTACCCTTAACAGTGTTTTGCATCTCAGCCATAACCTAGTCTCCTAAACACTTAGAAACAATGAGCAAAGAACATTGTTTTCTTTTTCATTCCTTCTCTGAGTCAGTAAAGCAACCTTGCCAAAGCATATGGCTTAACTGTTTTGTTAGAGCTCTGTGGTCCAATTGCAACACAGAAGTTCCTGCCAATTTGCTTTTTACCTGTGGTAATTTTGCATATTGGCTTACGACCAAAAGGAGTTGATTGCCACAAGTCACACTCAAGCAGACATGTCCTGTCAGCAACCTGCAGTTCTCAGTACACATGGGTGGCAAGGTTTGGTGGTCTTCAAGCATGATCATGTCTATCTACTCACAAAATCCCCTCTACAAAAACCATCGTAACACATTTGAGTTTTATCAATAGCTAGAAAAAATAGACTCTAGGAAAGGCAACTGACTGACATGCTGCCTCAGCTCAGATGGCCAGAGTAAAAATTACATAAACACACAACATTAGCATAACATCAGGACCTTTTAGCATCCAATCCCTTTCATTAAACTAATTAAGATAGAGATATAACCTACAACAAAGCATGACATCACATTATCCTGGGCAGAAAAGAGAAACAGGAGGGCATTTAGGCGTGGCTGGTCCAGAAGGAAGCGCTAATATTGTGCACTGCCATTTCCTGTGCCTACAACTAAACTGTGAGCCTCAGATGCCCAGTGAATGCCCCATTTGCCAGCAGCCTAGAAAATGCTGTTCTAGTATTCCACCTACATTCATTTCAAGGCTGATGTCCAATATCACTTGTGATGCTAGTGCAGATGGATAGTATAGTATATTCCCCCTCTTACTGAACTACAGCTCTCAACTGCTTCAGTAAATGTGTTTCACAATCTAAAGAGAAGACTTTATGAGCACAAGCAAAACATGTTTTGTATTGATTTTGAGTATTTTCAGCCAGCTCTGAAGTAAACAGATCAAAATAGCAAAATTAAAAGCATTAAAAACTGTTTTAAGGGTCTAGCACATGGTTTGCAAGATTCCAGAAAAAGCAGACCTTACCATACTCTGCAAAGTGACAAGCTAGCCTGCGCCAAGTATTCCAGTTGTCTTCCAGCAATTGCCAACATCTGGTTTATTCAGGTTAATTTAAACCACCAGCTCTCATCCAAGCAAAATTTTGGACAGAAGGAAAACCAAGCATCCGTGCTGAATCTGATGGGGTGTGATACTCTAATATCAGCTTACCAGTGAGGCTTCACACTGCAATCTTGCTGGTACTGCTGACTCAGAGGAACAAAAGTACTGCTGCAAACCCTGCACTACAGACCACTGTCCGCAAGGTTACCAAGAAGGCTTCTTCTATCATCTCATTTAGTCTGAGTTCGGGGTTCAGTCCTGTGCCAGGTGACCCATCCTTTCCTTTATATGTCCTGCCCTGAGATTCAGACCCTGATTTCCTGCCTTGCTTTACTCCTTGCTGTTTAGTTTTTATGGTATTTGAAACCCCTCTCTCCAAACCAGGCAGGATACTATTCCTAATCTGCATGCCATGTGTTGAAGCGTGGAGATTCAAGGTTTATCACTCACTGGTGAGACCCCTGTACTTACGCTAGGCACACAATAGAAATTGTGCTTTTCTACCCTTACCAGCATCCTGATCTGTGCTCCAAAAAAGGAACAGGGCATGGTAACTTAAGGATACTGTTTGGTACTGTTTGGACTCACCTTTAGGCTACAGTAAGGCTGAGGGAAGGGATATAATGTCATCACTCCAGCCCCAATTTTTCCCCATCCTCAGAAATACTGGAGCCAGCTCCTTCAGCAATACTGTATGTCCACAGCTGACTGAGGAAGGTCTATCCCTTTATTTTCTTCGGTGACAGGGAATGAACTCAATGTACAAGGCAAGGTTTTGGTAGCACTGGGAAATGCTGGAGCTGTGACTTCTGACAACAGGGGTCTCTTCCACAGGTCTCAGAGGATATCTGCTTCAGCACCATGGAGTGCATCCTGTACCTTCTGCTCTACCTCTAACCTTGGTGTACCCTTTGCCATTTCCTTTTCCCACTTCCTCTGTCTGTCAAGTATTTTCTGCCTTTTCATGGGTTTGTTTACCTTGCGATGCCACAAACTTGGTGGATGGGCTTAGCTGGGTATTGCAGCAGATCCACCGTGGAGCTGGCTGTGGCTGGCACAGAGCAGGTCCTTGTCTCTTCTCATAGAGGCCAGCCCTGCAGCCAACAACTTGTCACAGACACCCAGCACTGGGGAAGGCAAGCAGGGCAGGAAGAGCAAAAGAGTCTCAAGAATCTTGAGCAGCAGTAGAAAAATATTAGAAGCAGTGTGCCTCTACTATACTACCATTTCTTCAAAAGTAGGAACCGTGACGCAGGAAATTCTCCTCTTTGGCTACCAATTTCTCAATCCAGCCAGAAGCAGAGAAAATGAGTAGCCTTCAAAATGCTTTATGCCCTTCAAAACTATGCTGTCATCTACTTTTAAGCGCTTCAGGGGATCCTTCACATGACAGAGACACAGAAGCATGGGCTGACCACACTTACTGAGCATTTTCCTGGAGACTTCACAGAACTCCTCACTAGAGTGACAGGCCCATGTATGGCATGCACAGAAGATACAGGGTTTAAGAGTGAGGCTGGGAAATCAGAGACATAGATGAAATCAAAACACAGAAAATCAATCAAATCCGCATATTTTTGTTATTGTCATTTAGAAGATGTTCAACTGCTGCCACCTCAGATCTAAGAGAGCAACACTATGAGATTATTATGAAACACACTCAACTACTAAATAGAAGTCTCTGGTCACTGGGATCCTGACCATCTCATAAACAGCTACTCCATCAAGGTCTACGGTGGAAGTCAATACAACAGAAAGACCTGACTTGTCCCAGAATTTGTCATCCATGACCTTAACAAAGCATGTTTAACAGAAAGATCTTTCTTACTATTGAAAAAGACTAAGAATACATGCCCTCAGGACTAGTCAATCTTTATCAAGTTACACTGCTTAGATGAAAAAAGTTTAACATTACAGTGCCTACTCACTTTTCTGTTCCCTCATCTTCCCTCTTCCTTTTCTTAGGCATTGCACCATAAGACAATTTGCACACAGAACAGTTGAGATCCACAGGATGAAGTGATCCTGCCCATATTTCAACATCTGGATCTTAACATGAATTCAAACTTCTACTCTGATTCAAGCATATTTTGAAAAATTAGCTAAGTCTTAGCTTGATTAAAAGGGCAGTCTTCTCTTGGAATTACACATGCCTTAAAAACAGTATGAGGCCGGGGGAGGAATTGAAAGTTAATGCCACTTAAATACTCAAGAACAACTAATCTAAAAAGCCTTCTTATTACCTCCCCTTACCCATGACAGACATTTCTACTCCTATTCAGAGATCTACATGCCTCCAAATGAAGTGTGTCTTCAATACCCTTTTGGGAAAGGACATGGTAGAAGCCCACAGAAACAGCCATTCAACACAAAAATTGATGATGAGTCCTTACATGCAATAAATGTGCTAATCCAACATCCAATAAAGAATTAAAGAAAATAACTGCTTGCTTGGATTTTTTTCTTTTCGGGTGTGAGAGCAATTCATTGGGGTGACAGAGGAGCTCACACTATAACATCCACACCAGCTATGACAACAAAAGCCAAGACAGAGTATTCCAGCTGATCTTCAATGGTAACATTTAAACAAAGTCAGTTTTCTCACACACAGAAACTGTGACAAATTACTGCAGTACAAGATACAGTGAGACATAAAAGCAGTTGCATTAGTAAAGTGTGAAGGATTAAGCCCATTGTGTGCAGGGACTCCGTGCTTGGCAATTTTCTTGATGATTCTCCCACAGCCGTAAGGACCGAGTGTCACCTGGACTGCAGAGCAATGCAGTACATCTGCACTCCTCCCACTAGGAAAGGGCCACAAGTGCCAACACACTTGGAACACTCCCCAAAACACTTAAACAGCAAACTACTTCTGAAATATACACATCCTGGTCAACCTTATCCTTTAACCCACCGAGTCAACAGACACTGAAGTCTAGGGACTCGAGGCAGTTCCAGTGACCCCCACCTTTCCCAAAAACAGAGACAGATATTCCTCAGGAATAAGACAGAGGTTTCTAAGGCTAACCTGTGGGACCTAGCAACTTCATCTTTATGAGCCTAGGCAAAAAAGTTTGATGCACTGCTTTTGGTCAACAGACACTTCTATTTCAACACTGAAGACCACAGTGACTCAAACTTGTTAGGTCAGCCGTAGAGATTGCAGAAGGCAGAACACTGCAGGAAAGAAGTGTCTGTATAAGCAAAATACAGACACCACCCTGCAAGTTCAGTTACCACCATGAATTAAACCATAAACTTCTTTTTAGAGCCTCTCCTTGCCAGGTACATGCAAATATGCAAAACTAAACTTGGGATGAAAATAAATTACAGCAGATACACAGGTCATCTCCACAGCCACAGAAAATCAAATCCTGATCTTCATCTGCTTTGCTTCCACTTTTCACAAACATCTCCCAGCTCTTGATCAGGCTTCTGGGAGGGTCTTCTACCTTAAGAGAATTATTTTGAAGAAGTCAGGAGACACATGTGGTCTTCTCAGAATACACACTGCAGAACTTCCTCCTGCTGCAAAGCAATTCACTCAGCAAAATACGTCAAGGAAAATCCCAGCCATTTTTATCATTTTCACAAACAGGAACTTGTTACAACCACCTGCAGATGTAACAGCCTCACTAGTTTTCAATTCACTTCCCTAAATGAAAACTTGAAGGTGTGTTTCTGAGTGAGATCCTATAAAAAGAGCTGAGTTGAGATCAACTACTTTCCCCTCATCTATCATGTGTTTTCACATTTGGAAGTCATGTTACTTCCCTTCTCCAAAAGCATCTCCCTCTTGATACCATCAGAGTCGTTCCCATTTGAGGCTGGAAGCAGTCTTGTCCCACACAATTAAACCCTTGGTGAAGCCTTAACACATCTTTCAGAACAATTCTAAGAATCAAACTCCTATGCTGTGCACAAGGATTGCCTTCCCACTTGAATTATAAGTTTATATATCCTTAATGTAGCCCATATGCCTCATTCACCCACTCTGCAATGGCCCTTCTCACTGCATCAAAATAAAGTTCTTAATTCCCCACTTCTTCACAGGAATAATAATTTAGCTAACAAACATTGGTTAGATGAGGGATAGGAATCCATATCATTGTGGTGATTTTAAGACAACTTTTGGATGCCAACAGTTTTAAAAGTCCAAAATGGTCAGAGCTCAACCGTCCCAAACCATCAGAGCATCCTAGCTTTACATTCCTTTTCCCCCCACAGGCACTTGAGAAACTCATTTAATGCCATCTGGCACTACTTCCAGCAGTTGCTGCAAATTCACTAGTAGGAGATCTGGAGTTCAAGCAAAAGGTAAATCCTGTTAATAAGCATATGATAGCAACCAAATGATACTTTAGTACTTCTTTACAAGACAAGCCTGTCCAGCACCCAGAGCCCACACCAAAGGACAGCAGCATCTATATTACAGTCTGTATTTGAAATCTACAGGAAGTACAGAAAACCACACAAAAGCAAACACTTAGCAGCTCAGCTTTTCTACACTGAAGACATTAATTCTGTTCTTTTCTCCCTTCCTTATATACCACCTCTCACCTTGCCACCTATTATCTCCCTATAACCCTCTGGAATTAGTATCTTCTGCAGAAAACGTATGAGGACAGGCATCATTGTGTCCTATCCTTACAGGACTACTTAACCCATGTGAAATAGTTGATCTCTCAATTTCATTTACAAAGCCCAGTTGTTAAGTAGGGCAGTGGAAGAGAGGTTGTGTGACTTGACACCTGGCCACTAAGACACTAAATAAAATTATGGAGTTCCCTAAGGACACAGAATCCCAACATTAATACCAGAATTAGAGCTCTTCATGAAGTACCACTCCAACCATCACTCTCTGTGACGAACCTGAATTTTTAATCATCTAAATCCTTCATACCTTGACATAAAACTTACTGTAAGGCACTGGGAAGTTTTTACCTTTCATTCTTCACATCTTCAAATGCTACTTATCCAACTTGAAATGCACCCAGCCAGTTAAACTCTGAACTGTTATTTACAGCTTGTAAAATAGAAAGAAAAATGAGCAGGCATATGTCTTCCCAAGAAATGATAACTTTTCTTCCTCTTGTATGTGTGACATGCGGGTAGGTATGAAATTGTGTGGAATTCTACTGGCTTCTGTCTCCACTACAACCACTTTCTTAAGTAGTAATATTAGCACCAATATCCAAACACAGACCCTTTACAGTCCTTAATATAACACCGGTAGACTATTTCTACCTCACTTTAATCCTGCCTATTCCAGATAATACTTTTATTTATATATATGTACATACACACAGAAACACAGAGACACAGCATGCTTTTAAATACATGAGCTATGCTTTTTTTAAGCTAAAGCTTCTAGTAACAGATACGGTCTGTATAGGACAGTCCAGATAGAGCCTACAGACTAAAGAGTGTTGACAGCTACCACACAACATAGGACAGACATCAATAACCAAGATGATTTTTTAAAATATACAAGAAAACATGACAGAATACATGATATCACGACCAATTATCTATTTAAACAACAGTTTAGACTCCAGTGAGTCTTCAGCCAACGCTGCTTACATCAGCATTTCTTGGACATATATGCAAGAGTATCTAGATATACTGAAAGACCAGCCCACTCTTTGGCGCTTGGAGGGTAAGCTACGAAGTCACTAAAAGTGAAATCTGGAATTATTTTCCAGAAGTAATGCTACCTCCTTTTAACAAACACTGCATCATCAGAACTGTACTCACAAACACCTGCACCAGCAATATTTAGTAATGGCCAGCAGCCAAGAGACTGCCTGGTATAAAACCTGCTGATCTTCACTTGAAAGTACTTCTTACCATGTCCAAAAAAACCACGGGAAACCCACTTAGTTTTAGATATTAACACCTGCTGTTGATCTGTCAACTTCAATGCTGAACAGAGATACTAGTGGTAAACAAGGCCAATTAATATCATATGATGAAATTCTTTCACCATTCTACTACTTGCTGTCTCCAAGCAGGGACTGACAGTTGAAATGAAATCGTCAGGACGAAACATGACTAGCTCATTGTTTTCCAATAAATGTTTTACCTCAACCTTGTTTCATGCCTTAACTAGCTTATGTCACTCCAGAATACATCATAAATCTGAGATAAAGCCAACATACATCTTTAATAAAACATGATGCAAACTAGTGGATAGCTCACAAAGTTGCTGTCAGATATTTGGGACGTCAGCAACAGCCCTTAAACTCTCCAAAGGTTGTCCCAGTCTACAGCACGGCGTTATCCCAGTGCCTTGCCACTTAAGCACACCATCATCCGAACCTCTTCAGAAGGTTGTGGAGATGGCCCCACTCGAGCCCCACTGGTGCTTGGCCAGCTCTGGGGATATCATTTATGTATGTCTCATCCTAGCTTAATCCTGACAGAAGTAGGCAGCGACAAGTGTGCGTCCATTTTTCCCTGTGTCCAGTTCCCTCCCCTCTTCCCAAGCCCCTGCTCCATAAGGTGCTCTTTCCACTGTCTTCCTGGATAAAAGGCAAGAGGTCATGAGAAAAAAAAAATGGCCGAAAGAGCAGTATTATGCAATAAGAGAAGAAATGCAATAATAACTCATCCTCTCCTGGAGATTTCCCATCACCCTTACGCTCTGCAAGCTGGATTAGAGCAAGCCTGACAGCCAGCCGGCTCAAAGGCCCACTAGAGTGCCCTGCGGGCAGGCTCCTCAGCCCCGGGCCTTCGCTGGGGAAACAATAAAGGGATGCTCACAGTCCAGGTGCTTTTTCTTGGGCCCCATCACTTCATGCGTGGTGGCTTTGCAGACGGCTCTGGCTACGGCCGATCCCGTAACGCTGTACTGAGCAGCTGCGATGCGATCTGTCAGCGTCTGACCCGACATCTTCGAACGGCGTGCTGGCTGCTGCCTGCTCTGCAGGGGCGAAAGACACGGGAGGGGAGGGGGAGATGCCGGGTTTGTGGCCGGGGGGAAGGCACGGCAGGGACGCGCACAGGCAGGGGCACAGCCCCGCCACACGCACAATGGTCCCTCGGGCAGCCCGGCCCCTCCCGAGGCGCAGCCCCCCCGCCCCGTTGTGTAAGCCTCTGCCTCGCTAGAAGCCGCCTGGGGCAGAAAGAAGGGTATTTTAGGCGTTGCAAGGAACGCATGAAGGAGAAATAATGACAGCAGCTGAAGAAGGCTGCACACAAACACGGTGCGAGCCCCCGGGATGGGGGGAGGCAGCCCGCCCGCACCTGCCTCGGCAGCGCCCGCCCCACGAGCCGACCCGCGGAGCAGCCGCCGCCGCGCCCCGGCCCCGCTGCAGCGCCCGCGCCGCCGCCTCCCCGGTGGGAGATTATGGCACCGTTGCGCCATGTTCTGCCCTCCCGGTGCCTCCCCCACCGCCACCCCCGGCCCCGACAGAGACCCCCCCCGCGCCGGGAAGCGGGGCGCCGCTGGATGCGGCGGCGGCGGCGCCCAGCGCCATGCAGCATCTCTGCGCGGGGGGACAGCAGGATGGACCGAGCGCCAGCGGCCGACCTGTCAGCGCGTCCTTCCCTCCCGTCCTCCTGCCGCCGCTCCGGGGAGGGCACTGCCGGCCCCCGCCGCGACCGCTGTCCGGCCCGGCCCGGCCCGCTGGCGAGGAGCCCCGCGGCGCAGCAGCCCCCCCCCGTCCCCCCGGCCCCGGTAGCCCCAGGTGCCGGGCGGGCTGTCCCCTCCCGCCGCCGCCGCCGGGGATGCGCTGGGCGTCCACGCCCGGGAGCCGACGCTGCTATTTCCAGCCGGCGGCTTAATCCTCCCGCAGCCTAATCCCCGCGCTACTGCCGCAGCAGCGCCGCCCCCTACCCCGGTGCAGAGGGCGGGACGGAGCGGAGCCGAGCGGCGCTGCCGCCGCAGATCGGTGGCCCGGCGCAGTCAGGTGACCCCGTTCCCCCACCCGCATCCCGCTTCCCGGAGGTGGCGGCGGGGACGGCCGGCGGGAGTTGCTCCCACGCGGGGGCTGTCCCGGTGTGGATCCGCGGCTGGGGGGAGCCGAAGCCTCTGATGCTTCCCCCGTCTGCATCATGGTCCTGTCGTGAGCGCTTAAAATAGTGCCTTGAGGGATCCCAAAACTGCACATAGACGAGATTTCTCCAGAATATTGTTATGATGTTATTGCTATCAAAAACATCTGAAATATGTCACCAGAAGGGTTTTCTGTCTGTTATCTAAGATACCCTAAAGGTCTTGGTTACAACCCAGCTACACTCGGGAGGATATATTGCTACAAATTTATTGTGTAATTGAAGCATACCAGAGTGATCCGTGGAGTATTGGGAAATGTGGCGTACATATATTACCATAAAGTGGCTGAACTTAGTTTTGGAGTAAAGTGATTTAAGTGGGTGGGGTCTAAACGAAATGGCACTGGTAGCAATTACTTCGAGCTGCCGGAAGAACAAATTTCAGAAGACAATGTCAGTGCATGTTATTAATTAGCTGGAGAAAACATTATGTACAGTCAGTATTGAAGAGTTGTGCACACCAAGTGATAATTGGGTTGTGTTGCATACAAAGACATATGGCACCATTTTCATTTGTTATACTAGGAGCAGAACACTGACAAGGGATGGTCTGTGACAGTATGAAACAGCAGCTTTTTCACTACTTAATTCTTTTTTTTTTTTTTTTCCCCTAACAACACAGAGCTTTAAAAACCCTAGGTAGCCTGAAAGCTTGGGAATGCTGTTAAAATAATGTTCAAAAGTTCAAGTTATCTTTTCTGTGGGAAATCTCTTCCAAAATAGCTGTAAAATGGGGTGCCTTGGACCACTGAAGAAAGGTGTTAGGATTTTCACATTTTCGGTATTGGTTAAATCTCCTTCATTTTTGCAGAGCAGATAGAGATTTTTGGATTTCAAGATTCAAAATTTTTCTCAAAGGCAGTGCTTGAATATACAGAGGGATTTAATTTTTAAAAAAAAGATGTTAAAGTGTATATTGCTGTTAGCAGTCAGCATTAGGAGTCTGCAAACTTTGAATGTTCCTGTAAGAGAGACTCTCATATTCCAATAGCAAGAATGTGTCCGTGATTCTCAGCTCTATTCAGTAATGAGTAGCAAATAAATAAACCCTGGAGCTGCACAGAAAGATAATACTCTATTCTTTAGCATTACTGTAGTACACGTTCAAGTACAGACAAATTTTAGTAATATTTGGAAATTGTTCCTGTTACCACAGACATGTTAACTTCAGTGCCTAGGAATTTGTCATTAATGGAGTGATTTGTGGCAGCTAGAAGCATGTCTTAGCAGAGGTACACAAACAATTTTTCCTCTGTACTTCACAATCAGTTATTGGGGTCATACTCCCAATTGATTTTAGAGGAAAGAAACAGTTGGGATTTACTGATAATTTGTTGAATCTACACAGCAGAAATTTAGAATGGTTTTATTTCCTGCAAGCAAGATAGTTTTCAACTTTATGCTAGGCAAAGTATTTAATTAGTGATGCAACTTTTATTAATGTCTAGTGTACATCTTCAGTGTGAAGGTCTGGATACTTTCTGAACTAGTCTGTGTTGTTATCAACAGTTACTGTCACTGAGATTCTCATCTGTGTCACAAAAAAATGTGATTGTTAATACTCAGCTAATTTTATATCTTCACATTGTCAAAATATTGAACCAAAAGATAAGTCAGATAATCTGTACTATTGCCTTAAAATTTATGCAGCGCAAGCTGAATTTAAATGCAAGTAATAAAGAAACCCTCCAGTATTTTGGTTATAAGGCAGCAAGTCACGATCTCAAGCACCCAAAGGAACAAATCACCAGAGTGCAATTACAGAAGCCCTTTAAGATTTTAATTTATCTGCCACTACTTGCATATTCTTCAACAAGTAATGAAGGTAATGAATAAAAAACACTGTGAAAATTTGTCTTATTTACATCTGTGTTGCATTTGCTCAGTACTGCTCTACATAGGACTCCCCTATTTCTTCTTAAAGTCAATGGATGGACTTCCATTGACTGCATACAAAGATTTTGTTGGGCCAAACCAGGACCACTTGACCTGAAAGTTTATTGAGGTATTTCAGGCAAATCTCATTCTTGACAAGCATGTTATCTGAACTTTTGGTGCATGATTACCTCAATGAAAACCTAAGGTGCTTTAAGAAGGGAAGACAAGACGACATTAGTACTCTTAAATTCTGAGTAAGGGGATGTGATCTACTGGAGCTGTATTGCTCTTGGATTTAAAACCAACCACCATCCCCCCAAAAATAACCCCACCCCACAAAACAGGAGTTCATGTTTGTAGTAAAAGCCGTGCAGGAAGTAGGAACCATCTTGAATAAGGATGCACCATGGAGGGAGCTGCCCGGGACTTAATAGATGCAGAGTTGGGGTTACCATTTCACAGGATCGCTTTAGATGAAGTCCCAAGAAGTTGCCTGGTGTGCTGGCTCTGTGAAACCCAGGATCACAGCTCGGCTGGTGGAATGCACTGGAGGTCTAGATGAGGGCCACATAAACCGCTAGAAAGGGTTCTTGCTGTTAAAAATAACACAGAATCAGTGATTTTTTTGTTTACTGTAACTCTGCTTTCAACTTCATAATGAAAACCTTAAAGAAGAGCAGATATATTAATGACAAACTGAATAGTCATTTTGAGACACAAAGATCATTATTAATTGAATCTGAATTGAGAAAAATATAATTGGCTTGTGTTAATCTCACATTCAAGCACACATATGGAGGGAAGGAGGCATGTCGAAGGGCTGATTCATCACACCTCACACCTGAATTCTGCACCAGATGTGCTCATGTCTTGGATGATGTAAAGCATGTAGACTATTTTCATGCACTAAGGTGCACTTGAAAGCTGGGGGTTTCTCACCACAATCCTCCTTTTCTTTCCATTTGTTTCCTGGTTTCTTTTGTCAAGTCTTCCAGTTCTTCAGCCAGCTTTGATGCCCTTTCTGGCCAGGCAGAAGTTTGGACCCCACCCTGCCTGTGCCTGAGCCTGCATTCAGGCCCAATGCTGTTGTTCTCCTTCTCCCTCTTACTCTTAGGGCCAGTGGTACAAACAGAGCTCCTGGAGAGGCTGGCTGTAACCATAGTGATAGCAGCAGTCCTGAACAGATCTGTTTAGCTCTGGGGAGGGGAAAAAAAAGACTTTTCGAAGGAGAAGCATCCTCCTGACTTTGTATCAGGCTGATGGAGCCAGGTAGTTTGCATTATGCTCCCTCTACAGCACATGCAACAGAAGTTGCAAAACAACAGTTGGTACTCAAATCATGCAATACTCAGGAGTTCCTGTGCTTTTGCTGTTAAATATAACCTCTTTGCTTGGTCTTGTGTGGGTTGTGTCCACAACAGTTCATTCAGCCTCTGTACTCACCCTCCTTTAATGGCAATTGTTCCAGTAGTTCCTTTGGTTGCTGTGGTATAAAGCAGCAAAAAGAAATTCAAGCAGGTTGTCAATTTTCCAGTCAGAATGATGGTCTGAGAAGGATGTAGCCTCAATGTGTTTGTACATCCCAGGTAGAAGGTTCATTACTTAGTGGTGGAAAACCACTTGAGCTACTGAATCTAAGAGAATAGCAATACACAGTGGTAAGGGTACAGGCTTGGAGGTGTGAGTATATACTCTACATCCCATAGAAAATGCCTTTTTTGTGTCTTTGAAGGACTTTGAAAATTAAAAAGTTAATTTAGATAAGAGAGAGAATTAATAGAAGAGAAAAGTTACACAAAGAATAGCTAACGAGCTCTCTTACTGCTCGTTAAGCCATGTCAGAGTGAGGTCATGTTCTGCAGAATATGGAGTGACTGCATATTACAGAGTTGATGGTTATAGAAAGGTGGTAATTGGCATGTTCTGTACAGAGGAAAAAGGTGTGTTCCTTCCCCTTATCCTGCATGCTGGTTCCCACAAGGACTATCTTAAAATCTGTATTATCTTAGAGACCTCTTTTGACTGATGTATTAATGGACCCCATCATCCACATCACAAGGATAGCTTTTGCTGCTGGAGTGGCTTTTGGCTTATGTCTGGCAATAACACTGAGGCTAACAGACCAGAAAGGGGACAGATGGACACGTTTATCAGAAACGAAGCAAAAGTCCTGTAATCATGAAAGTCAGTACCTGTGAAACTCCTCACTGTTTAGTATTGATTTTGGTCATTAATTTTGTAGTCCTGATAGACCTTCCAATGCAAAAGTCTGGAGGTATGAAGTATATTGCACTTCCACACAACAGTTTCTGGCTAGGCTTAAATTTGTCTTTTTGGGTTTTTTTAACCTTTTCTTTTACAATGAGCACTAATCTTTTACAGATTTATTTAAACAAGTCTGTGTACCAAAAGCTACCTAACTTACTGCTTCTATAGGTAATATGTATTCTAATAATGTGGAAATAGCAGCTTTCTATTGATATAAGACTGAGGGGAGAATTAATTTAAGAAAATTGCAAGTCAACTCAATACAAATGTTTTGTATTCCATTGAAGCTGTTGGTATTGGAAAGGGGAACATTTATCAAAAAATTTAGGTGGAGTCATACTGAGCTTCACAGACATCATGAAACAGATTTGCAGGAGTATAAAGAAACAGATAATTTAGTACTAATTGACATTTTAAATGTATTACTCATTGACTAATTGACAGTCCTGTCTTTGAATACAAAGTAACTCTGAAGGCATTGATCCCAACTGTATCATTTCCTCAAAGACAGAAGGATGCGGCCTGAAATAAAATCTAAATTTCATCTACCATTGAAATTTTGATCTATGGAACAACAAGAGACTTTTAAGCTACCTTGGCTTTGTGGACATTCAATTTTTCTTTTCAAGCAAAACCCCTTTTTTTTTGGTAAAGGTGTATTATTTTGTTATTCATACTGACAAAGTGGCAGCACTTTGCTGTAAATGGTAAATTGTTGTATTAATTACAGTAATAATTGTATAGCTGTAATAATTGGATTTTAATACAACAGTGGTTGTATCCTGACTATGACCATCATGTATAGAACCAGGGATGCTTCACTGATTTCTGTCTGCTCTACCAGCAGAAGCATTAAATGCTGTCTCTTACATTGAGAACAAGTGGTACCAACTCTGCCTGAGAAGCAGCTAGAAATGATTTGCAAAGGAGAAAACTTCTCTACATTCTTCCAAAAAGAAAAGGTTGTAAAGAGAAGGAAATTCCATTTCTTTGCTCTGCTAAATCAGTAAAGGCTGCCATCCTGAAGCCAAAGCCTTGTCTCCCACCTGCTTCTCTGCCTCTTGGCAAATCCCCAATTTCTGCAAAAGAGGTGCTACTTTTAAACAGTAACTTTTAACATGATGAGTACTTTGCAAATTATGTGCATTTACAGCATTTTTTAATTTTACACGTAATTTACAGTAAATGTTGTGATAGACAGAGAGTTAGGCAAAAGCTATTAAGACAGTGGGCCTTCAGCCAGGTCCAGGAAGGGTGACCTACCTTCTCCTTAAGAGCTCTGCCAGGTGATGTGAACTGTTTATTTGAGCTTTTTGACATCCTAGAAGCAGATTTTAACCAAAGAAGAACTTGGTGTGTCATAGAAAGAAGCTGACCAAAAGAAGGAGGCTGTAGGAATTCAGTACAATGATAATAATTTTCCTCTCGGTCTGTGGAAGTGTGGTACCATCCAAAGTTCAGGACTGAGCTTTCAAGCACACACTCCCTGCCCTGTGTGCTGCTGCTCTAGGCTCAGAAATTCCCAGCTGTATAGTAAAGTGACAGTCAAAGCCTTCTAGGAAATTTCTGAAGTTATAATTTCAGTGACAGATTTGTTCAGCAGAAGTTCAATAGATGCCAGATACATGTCAAATAAGAGTACAACTTTCAACCCAGAGGGTAAAATAAATTTTAAGCAAAAATAGATAAGTATGTATTTAATAGGAAAGGGAGATTATGAATTGTGATACGTTATGACCAAATATGACCTCTGTTCACTTGAAAAAAAGCTGGTTTAGGCAATTAGATATATGAATGTATGCTAAAACTTATATATGCAAATATGTATACCATAGTGATTTTTTCCTGTTTTTAGCAATACTTAATCCATAATCTTTTAATAGTTTGGTATTTTCAGTGCACATTATAATTTTGCTAAGGGCTGTGAGCCTAAAACTCAGTCTGCTAATGTAAGATCAAATTCTTCATCTATTATGCGTTTGAAGTGGTAGTGTGACTGGTATGGCTTAGTGAGTTCTCACTTCCTACTCTTCCAGGCTTGAAGCTGCTCTTTAACTGAATCTGTACACCCACAGAAGGACACTTTTGATTGCACTGGCCTCCAGTGGCAACCTAAGAACCATTTTGGTGGTGGGATGTAGTCAATCAAACCTTCACTCCTCCTTCTTGACTTTATGACTCTCGCATTTAATTGGTCCTTCTTGCACAATACTGACTGTGTCACAAGTATATAAAAGACTAAGCCCTTCTGATTTTGGATTGCTTCATAAACTAGGGTCACTAACAATACTTTAATGCAGTCAAGTGCATATATCTAGAAGCAAATCCTATAAGATTACTTGCTGGAAAGCTTTTACTCTGAAAAAGGATTAGGGGTCACTGCAGGCAAACAACATATTTGAACTTTCAGTGTGATGCTGTGTGGAAAGACCTTGTCCGACTTAAGACTTTGTAATCAGATATCCCCAACAGCACTGGAGTGTCATTTCCATTTCTATTTAGGACTGGAATAACACTGGCACTACAAGACTGCTTAAACTCCTATTTTCATGTCCTCTTAATGGAATTTTGAGAAAATGCATTAGAGTGTTAGAAGGCTCTTTCTGTCCTCCTTATAATGAGACCCTGCTTTCTTTCCCATGAGGTATTCCTTATTTCTCTCCTTGCATCTTCTTGTGCAATGATTTTCTTGTTTCATCAAAACTGCTTATACTTGAAAAGAAATCCAGAAAAGCCATCCTCAACTTGAAAATTTCAACTATAAAAAACAGGTTCATAGATTTGGCATTGAGGAGGTGAGCTCATTTTATTCTTTAGACTGTGGTAGGAATGTTTCCTCGCATGCTACACAGTTAGCTGATACACAAGAAAGCATAATTTCTACAGGAGGTGCAACACCTGACCTTAGTGAACCAAATTACTACTTAAAGAATATGCATCAAAGTTGGTTTCTTCTCGAGTTTAGTGCAATTGGATAAGCACATTGTGGAGTCCTCAAAATATAAAAAAAATACTAATTACAGTAAGGAGTGCTTAAGCATCATCCTTAACAAAAGCCAGACTGCATTTATCCTGCTGCTGTGGAATGCTCAGTGTAGGAGGAAAACAATTACCTGTTAATTACTTTGAGTTCAGAAAGAGAGACAAATATTTCCTGATGCCAAGTTGGATTTATCCTGTGAGAAGAATAAGCCCAATATTATTGACATTTTCCAATCTTTATTTAGGTATCTGATGAGAGAGTTCTCTAGAAGCCCTGATTGCCAGCACTCTCCTTGAAAGTGATGGTATTATGGGTATCTCACAGCTCTGGAAAGTGTTGTTTTTTTTAAGATTCAAAGATTGACAGGAGCAAGTTATTGACCTTACCTCAGATTAGAAATTACATGTGTGAGAGCTAATAATGTGCTAAATTTGGGGTGACTTAGAGAATGCAAGGCTATAACCAGAAAAATGCAATGCTCTTTTAGCATGCACACTTGTATATGTAGCCTGCATGGTTTGATCAAGAAATGCTGCTTCCAGTGGGC
Source organism: Coloeus monedula (assembly GCF_965178545.1). NCBI lineage: Eukaryota > Metazoa > Chordata > Aves > Passeriformes > Corvidae > Coloeus > Coloeus monedula. The sequence continues at coordinate 84,910,131 of NC_138782.1, read as the reverse complement.
AGAATAGTGAAAACAATCTCCAGAAGGAACTGTGATAAAGGAAGTGATAATCCAGTACTTCCTGAGTGGGGCCACATAAAAAGAAGCATAGCAGAGCCTGCAAGAGCAAGAGGTTAAAGATGATTATGAATTTTTATGCTTGAAAGGAAGGAACATCCTCTAGAAGCAAACATGGATTGAGATCGCTATGTAGACAGACATTGCCTAACTGATCATGTCTACTGGGCTACTTATTTATATCCCTGTGTATACAATTAAGTGCCTATATGGAAAATTTCAGTCTAAAATAATAACTGATCCACATCTAACAGGAGCCTCATTTCTACATGTTGTTAATAGAAAAATTACGGCCATTACTGAATAATATTGATTGTTGACAGTTTTGCTTGACAATGTAATTTGCTTTAGCTTTCATTTCTATGGTGTTTTCCATTCAAAGAACACCAAGTGTTTCACAAATGCTAATTTAACCTCCCAGCTTCTCTGTATGGAAAGTAAGTATTATTACCCCCAGGGACTGCCTTCTCTTTGTGTCAAGAAAGTGCTCACCACGTTGCTGGTGGTGCTACAGACCTTCCATAATAAGCTGTTTGCAGCACTAGACACCTAAGGAGCAGAACCAATAAAAGACTATCTTTGTTCCACACAAAACAATTCTGGTAATAAATCTCTAGGCACTAAGTCTAAAAGTGGTCAGGAAAATGCAGCTGAATGAAATAAATTCTAAAAAAGATGCAGCAGGGGTGTGATAGAGAAAATATGTATACTGTGTTATGCTCCATTTATATTTTGGTGCACAAACATTATTGATAAGCACATGGACAAACATACATGTGGCTTTCAGGTGTAATTGCAGTCAGTAAGCCTTACCACTGTACTTTGCAATTGAGAGTATGGAAGTTCATCCTTTTGCATCTTTTTTTCTTTTTTTTTTTTGCATTTACAGTGTCAGACTTGGCAGATCAGGGCAGAACACTCAGTATTTGTGGGTGTTTCATCTTGATGAGCGTGAGTGGGACTACTGTAGAGGGAGGCTAGCTCACTGCATAATGCTAACATATTTACATGTCTTTTCAAATAATAGATCATATGCATTTATGTTCTTTTAGTAAGCATTCATAGAATAAACAGATTTTTCTCTATAACATGAAGACACTGCTTTTTACTTACACAGAATTTCACCTGGATTATAAAGCTCTTTGATAACTACTCATAAAAAGACAGAATGTGCATACTTTTCATTTAGACCATGTGTACATGTTAGGTACAGTAATAGTAGAGTCATCATGAAATAAATTAATTTTTCAGTGAGGTGAACTGGTCTTTCTCTCTCCATACTGACATTGGAGAGTTCACTGAATCAATTATGAAGGTTTCATATCCAGAATGCTTGATAGTCATTCTAATTACCAATATTGACATTGGAACAGATGTAATGAAGTGGAATAACTCATTTACATTGCATCTTGTCAACATCATTATTAATTTAAACCATCGATTTTTGAAGATTAAAAGTAGCTTTTGAGGATCTGGATTGGCAAACGAATAACTGAGCAGAATAATGGAGCTGCCAATGCCCTTTCATGCCACTCCTGCCCCATAAATGATCTGAAAACCTACCAGGATCATCCCACAAGTATTTTTAGTGGAATAAAAACAACATATGGATAGCATGCTGTCTCTTTCCAGCCCCTCATCAGAAAAGATGGCTAATCTCAATCGTGAGTAACAGTAATGGGGATGCTGCAGCCCTTCATCATGGTTTTTCATCACCTGTATCAGCCAGAGAGAATTTTAGTGGTCACTGCAATGCATCAAATAGACCCTAGCTCAGCTGTAGTGTTGAAGTTAGGCCTAAATTATGTGGTAAGCCTTTATTTAAAATGGTAGAGCAGTCTGTAGAGTTAATTCATAATTTAGAGTTTACCTCAGTGTTTAGACTGTTTGGATGATACAAGGCAATGCAGGAATGTCCCTGCATGCTCTGATTTTTGGTGTGTTGGTTGTTTGCTGCACTCAGAAATCCTTGAAATGTTATTGAACTGCCTCAAAAACAGCCTGAAGGGGAAAAAAAGGTTTCTTCTGTATCACTGCTCACAAACTGGAAAAAACAAAATCAGAACTCTTTAAACTTTCTTTTCCATTGTGCAGTGCCAGAAAAGGATAATGAGGTAACACATTTTTGCCCAAATAAATCAGATGCAGCCAGTCTTGCCCCATGCATCCCTCACACACTTACCTTCCCTCTAGTTACCTTGGAGGGTTAATGTCTGATTGCATTGTTTTACAATTCAGCCATGTTCTGGTTCACTATTCATGTAGATAGTTTTTATATAGATGCTTTATGAGAGCATAGAATATAAGAGAAGAGTATATAAAAGTACAGAATAGAAATCATTCACATTTGACAGATTCTCCCCATGTGCTTGATGCAGATGTAAAAGAAGAACCTGGGTCTTACAGGCTTCATTACAGTAAGAGCTTGCACAAAGGCTCTGTAAGAATGGCAGGATTCTTCTGAGAGAGTGGGGTTAAGAGAGGCAGAACTCTCCAGGAAAATCAAGTATAAGTGCAGGAATCCAAATAAATGTTGTGGGGGGTGGTTATTACTGTTTTGTCGTTTGCATTGTTTAGGGGTTTGTGGAGATTTTCAGAAATGCCTCTATTCACAGATCTGGAAGTCAGGTTTCATTATAACCTCTGCTGTCAATCCCGACACACACAAAGCTGTAAGCAAATAAAAATTCCCTCTGAAACTCACCAAGACATCTTTAATTTTGGCACTGGGTTTGCTGATTTTGAACAATTGGATGAGGTGGATTCTTCATGATCTCTCAGCACTGTGAGTCTGTCAACTTGGTTCTGGTTCATGTTCAATCCACAGCAACAATAAAATTGTTTTAGTCTTTTCCAGGAAAATTATATAGTCGAGGTATCTGTTCAAGTGCATATGCATCTTCAGGTTGTGGTTTGTTCGGGTTTTTAAGCAAGGGTAACTAAACTTTGTTTCTCCATGTAACATACATAGCAAATAAAGAATTAGGTCATATTTCTGAGTGGATTTAGATATATTTCATCTTAGGTCATTATATTTCTGTTTTCCCAAAAGGACAAGACTAAATAATATAAGATTCATAGCAAAGAAAATAAAACAGGATTTTCTTAAAGCAAAAACAAAAACTGCAGTCAACCTGCTTCAAGCACCCACTTAAAACAATAATGAAAACTGCAGTGAATCTGCTTTAAGCACCCACTCGAGGAACAAGTGAACCAGTTACTTAACATTTGATGATCTAAAAATGATGTGTTGACATATACTCGGCTTGAAATCAGTGGAAGGTGCTTTGGGGATTGTATTTTAAGAGGAGGTTTCCTAAATAGATAAGACTGTGATGCTTTTTACAGTATCTAACATGTAAGTATTGTCTTGAAATAGTAAAAAATTAGAAAAATAATCACTGGGGGAAAAAATGGTAAAAAATGTCCCACTGCAACTGGTGAAACACAAGATCATTGCAGAACCATTGTTCTCTGGCTCTTACTCAGAAGGGTGAAGTCCTTGTCTTTGGCTGTATTTCCTATATTCTATAAACTTCTTCAATGCTACATGTGGTTTTAGTTCTCATTTTTACACATGTCACTATTACAACAGAGAACATTGTGCTAGCAATGCCAAAAGTGCGAAGAGATGGAGATTTACCTCTACGAATGCAATTAGTTTGTTGAAATTTGGACACTAAGCTAAGCTATTTATCTGCTTTCCAGCCAAGAAGTGGCAATTCCGAGCTACACTCTATCTTGCTGTAAAATAGATGTCTTCATAAAGATCAGACAAATCCTGCATAAATTTCTCCCCTGACAATAAAGGAAAGCCAGGTAAGGAGTTCACACACAAATATCCATGGTGTGGGCACCTAAAATGACCTAAGACAAATGTTAGTCCTAGCTTTACCAACTGAATTTAAATTCTGTGGCCTTTACTTCCCCAATAACACTGGTGGTTTTTTGCTGAATGAATCCTGCAAAGCAGAGACAATGGGATAGGGCACTTGAAAAATATTAGCTGTGCAAAACACATAACATACAGGAATCTGGACGGTGTCTTTGTCCAGTGTTTTTGTATCCATCTACCAGGGATTTCAAGAGTGTCAGTAATTCCTTATAGCTGACAGTTCCAAAGGCTGCTCAAGTGCAGGATGAACACCTGGTCTTCAGCAATAATAAAGGCTCTGGGCTGTATCAAAGGTCAAAAAACCTGAGACCTGCTGAGCTGCTGTAAATACTTCAGAACATCCTCCTTCGCAGCCCTCTTTTATGGGGAAAAAACAGTTTTAGAGAGGGTGAATTTAGAGCTCTCCACAAATCCTGAGTAAATAGGCTTTAATATTCTGCCTTGAAACTGAGTGGGAGAGGTGGGGAAAGACAAGGGAAAGGAAATTCCTTCTGTTTTGTAGACGCAGATGGAGAAGGAACAGGACATCTGCTTCTCCAGCAGGCTGCAGTAGTGGCTGCTTCCATGGAAGAGACCGTCAGGAGGGTTTCTGACCTATTTGTGCCATGTGCTTTTATCTCCTGCTATTTACATGACCCAGTAATACCAGAGCAGAGAAAGTTATGATGTACTGTCTGCATACCTGTTCCAGGGACTTCCCACTCACACAGCTCCGCATCACACAGGCAGATGCCCCCCTGTCCATGCAACACTGTAGGATGGGTAAAAGAGTTTTACCTTAATATCAGCATCCCATTCCAGCAAGTAGACTTTAACATGACAGGTTTTTCTAGAAATACAACACTAAGATCTTCATCCAGCGTAAATCAGGGTTGTTTTACCTCAGGAGGAGAAACTGTCTGCAAAATTTAAGGAAGGCACTCTGTGCTGTTGTACCCAGTTTTGTGACACTTAGATCCAGTGGCATCTCTGTGTCTGTCAGCTGGCAAGGCTGGCAGAAGAGACACAGTGAGAGACTGTGTGTGTGCATGAACATAAATGTGCAAACAAGCACATGTAATGGTCGAGAAATTTTAGAGGTCACAACTGCACAAACCAAGAAGGTGCCACAGAACCTACGAAGTGTATGAAGATGTGCTCACATCCCAGCCCTCAGTGCTGTTTCTTAGCTTAGAAAAATGGAAAAAAAAAATCTTTCCTTGATGTAAAATAGAATTAATTTTCCTATATGTAGGCACCAGGGAAACAATGGGTAGGAAAGACACAGGTCATTGTTTATATCTACTGACAAGTCCCTCCTTGTGGAACGTGAGCACTGATTATAGGTAATAAAGGTAATAAGCTATTCTTTGACATGAATAAAAGTTTTAGAATTTGAACCTAAGAGAGCATCCTGAATATGTTTAGATTTCCCTTCCCCAGTTTTTGAACTTGTCTAGAAGTGCCAGACATAGATCATCACAACATAGACTGCTCCAGCTCTCTTGCAATCAAGAGCCAATACAAAATCTTTCAGAACTGAAAACAGTCATTTCATTTAATGTTTCTCTCTATGATTCAGCACCTTCTGTGACTTCAAGATGCGTCTGATTGCTGGAAAATAGACATATTTCTTGCATTTAGTTCTTTAGCTTAAGAAAGACCAATGTTTTCACTGTCAGGGAATAAACTTGAATAAATATTCTACCTTACGACTTTTTTTTTTTTAATTTTTTTTTTTAATTCTAACAGTTGACTGATAAGGTAAATATTTCATTCCAGATTACCATGCCATGTTTCTATAATAAAACTAACTGGTATTTGATTACCAGCTAGCCAACATTCTTGCCACAGATTTTGAAGCCCCAACCAGACACAATACTAATTCTACTATCAAAACCAATTGTGGAACAATTCACCACTCTAAACCTTTACTCAGCCCAATCTGCACACATGTGGGAGAGGCTAATCTTTTTTTTTCTCTTTTTTTTTTTTTTTTTTTTAATTAAAAAACTGTAAGACCAAGGAACAGAGTTAAATATGACATTGATTTTACATTCTTGCTCTCTTGCTCACTCGGGATAGCAGTGCTCAGGGCATGCCAGGCAATACTTGTTTAACATGATTCACATGTTCCTATTTTTTTCTCTAAAATCCAGCTCATTCTGTCATTGGTAGGAACAATATCAAAAATATAAACCAGTGCGGTAGTTAAGGTAGCTAAGGGTATAATATATTTCAAGAGTTATTAAAATAAGCTATAATTTAATTCAGCAAGCTAGCAATCAGTAAAGGCTAAGTCTTATTTTCCTGCTTATGTGAGTTACTACATTGCAATGAGATTAGTCACCTCACATAAGTAGGAGTTGGTTCTGTAATAAATCTGCAAACACACACCAAAAAATTGAGTTAATCCTGAAATACCATTTTCAGCTTGCTCTCATTGTGTCTCTTTAATATTGTAGAGGTCTCCTAGCAGTGACAGTTTTAACCTTGGCTCTCCTGCTTTTTGAGAGATGAAGTCAGCCCTTCATCTGAATGGTTTTTTCATAGTTTAATATCCTCATCCGTTTTACTTGTAAGCTAGGCTAAAAAAAATGAATAATAAATTCGATGAGAGCTGGTTAAAGAAAACATTGCATTGAATCTGGATTGCTCCCAGCTGTCTTAATTGAACAAAGAGAAATTTCCCAAATACACCTTCTATATTGGCTGACTGCCTTAGAACTTCTCTGAAGTTGGAAGAAAAGTCCTTCCTCTCCAAATTAAAACACATACTGTAAAAAAATCCAAACTATTAAAATCTGTTGTGTGAAGTTATACTAGAAATAATATAAAACAGATTCTTTCATTACACTAGAATTAGGCTGCATTATGTGTCTGGATTGGTGTTGGAATAGATAACAGGATTCTAGCTTTTGAGATTGTCTAATTTTGTGTATTGATAAAACCCTGTTTTTTAAAAGAAAAAGTTCTGGTTTTATTTGGATAGCTGTAAACTTTTAAAAGTACCAGCACTATTTCCTAGTGATGTGGAAGTTGGTCTTGCAAGGTCTGACTCCAAAATGAAGCTGGGGCTGCCAATACCTGAAAGCAGTTGAAGAGAGACAGCTGGTGGTCTCAGAAGACTCAACTGGAGCTTGGATTCTTTGAAGATTAACCCAAAATGCTGTGTTTCATCAAGCCACATCATCCCTTTTATATATTACCCCATGGTCTGTTGTGGCCACAGGTCTGCATAGCCTGATTTTCCAGCAGCAGTTGGAGGGCAGTGCAATAGCTAAGTTGATGACTATCAGTGAAAAAAGTTCCACCCTTGTTATATCAGTGTTTCCTGACAACGGGACAGTGTTTCTTCAACATTAAGCTGCCAGGGAATTCCCTCTGGCGATGGGAAGGTACTGTAGGAGAGACAAAATCAGGCTGGTGGTGGCAAAGCCTTAGAAGGGCTTTTCCTGGGGTAGAGGAACAGCAGCACAGAGGTTGTGAGCAGTTGGCAGCATCCACCCACCATGTGCACCTTGAAACACAACATCCATGCATCATTTTGCAAAAATCCCGTGTAAATTAGCAGGTTCTGGTTTTGCCTGTTAGGGCACTCCTGGGATGGGGTCTGCCAAACCCCACCAGTGAGACGTCCAGGACCTTACAGCTTGCTCTGTAATGCAGTGTCACAAGGCGGCACTTGTGGAACTAAAGGCAGCGGTTTGTATGTCGTGTCTAACAAGAGCCTGTGCTCCCACCACGAGACCAAAGATTCTTTTCTCTGTGGAAACTATACCTGCCTCTCAGGAGCAGCAGGAACATGTGATTTTCATAGTAAATAAGCCCAAGCAGAGAAAGGCAGCAAAAATATACTTCTTTAAAACAAAGGGGAGTTATTCATTATTATCTGTACATGGTATTTCAGTCTGCTTGCAACAGCAATCTGCCTTATCTTCTCTAAACATAATTCCCTCTACTTGTCACATAAATTGAAAGTTCATGGAAGCTGCAATTTACCATTGGGTATATGGCAATTACACCCAAATTGCACTGAAAAATTAGTATACGTAGAATTTAGTTTGCAGAGGCATGTAATAAAAGGATGTTTTTAAAGAGCTATTCAGGCTCTTAAAAGTTAGGGAGTGCCAAAATTAGAAGAGCAACTGGAATTTAGCTCACTTGTGAGTACAGTTGGTAATATACCTAATGGCACAGTCACATCCCTTTGCCACAGTGCTCCTGCCTCATTTGTCTGGAGGATGGACAGACCTCACTGAGGGGAAAGTAATGAAATATTCCACTTCCAGTAAGCTCAAGTATTACTTACACATTTTTAACACAATTATTCAAATCCTCTATTGAAATACTAATCTCCTCATGAGATTTACTGTGATGATCTCTTTGCAATATTATCACTGTTTATCAACACTATTTAATGTATTCTTACAGCTCTGCTTTGAGGTTATTCTTCCCTTAATTTTATGTCCAGGGACCAGAGACAGAGAGACCTGAGGAACAGATGTTAAACCCAGAATTATCAAGTATTATCTAAATTTGAGTGCCCAATTTTAGAAATTCAGAGCCTGATTTTTTTTCTGTTCAAATTGCAGCTAGCAATTTTAAGTGCAGCTGTGAATGTTCAGCCTTTTTCTAATTTAGACCCAGATGTCTCCAATTGGGCCGCAAGAAAATGTAAAATTACAGAGGCAGGGATAGCATCAATCTCTCGAGGGCAGCATTCAATTGCCCACAGTCCCCTGCCTCATTTTCTGCACATTTTATAACTTCTGGAGCTTGTGAAGCAGGAGTCATGCTGACAACTGCTAGAACAGACACATGACCCTGAAACCCTCTTTAATTATTTGATTGCAGATAATTTTTTCCCAGCTTATTCAGTGCAGAGAAAGAATCATCTTCAGAAAAACACTGTAATGCAAACAGAGCAGGTTGCACATGCATTTCCCACCGATTAAGAGCCTCACTTTGCAAAGTCTGCCTTCTCTAGTACATCAACAGGAATATCTCCATGCAAAATATTGAAATAATTTCTTAATAAAAGGACCTTTTATCTTTTTTTTTTTTTTTTTTTAAATTTCTTATCACTGCTATGTTTTGGAGAAGAATGGTCGTGTGGTGAAAGCCTAAGGCAATAAATTAGGAAATTTATTTCCAGAATCATTTCTGCCATAGTCTTTCTTAGTGACCTTGGGCACTCCTTATCCTTGCTGTCATTCCCTTTCATCATCTTGAGGTTTGGACTAGCACAAGGGCTGCTTCAGGGTAGTTTTGTGGAGCTCAACTCATTATTGTTGGTAGAGGGTCAGATTCTCAGGGTGGAATGTGCTATGAAAGTGTGAAGTATTATGCAACAGCATGCTGCAACAGAAGTGTCAAACACAAAGTGTTGTTATGAAATACTAATAATGGCATAATTGTATCAGGAGATAAGCCTTTAAAAAATTGTTTGTACAAGATTTCTTTATTAATATCACTATTTTTCCTTGGCCTGAGCATGATGATCTGGTACCAAGGCCCTGATGGCAAATATGAAATGTGCAGCATCACTGCCTGGCTTCAGAGCTGTACTACCAGGAACAAGAAGTAAATACACGTGTGGGACTGGGCTGTCCTACACATTAATCTGAACTACTTGGTTACCTGCACCAAAATATATTTTGATGTAGCCTAAAACAATCTTATACAAGGAACAAAAGTACCCAAGCTTGAGAACAAAATACTCAAGCTGTGTCTTTATGAGGGCTATGTGTCCGGGACAAGCAGACTAGCAGCTCTCTGGGAGAACCCAGCACCACACAGGATGTGCTTGAATGGGGTTGCAAGCAGCAGAAGTGTGAGAAGATAATGCTGTAGGTGGAGCTGGTGAGATGGATATCGAAATACCACAGAGTCCTTTGACCATTTTAGAACACAGGGGAGAATGCAGGCAAAAGGCACAGAAAAAAAATAATTTCTGGCAAAGGGTCAGAAATCACAGTTGTTGGGGTTGATGTTAGAATTTTGTAAAGAGATTAAATTACTCTAAATTGGTATCTTTCTGGAGAAAATATGATAGGTGGGATAAGTCTCTTCAATTGGGAAGGAAAGCTGTAACAAGCCAGTGCCTGGAATTTTAAACTAGGCAAGCTTAATAGGGTAAAATTCGGGGGGTTTTTAAGGGGCTGGTAACTAATTATGGGACTATGTCACCACCAAGGATAGTGGTGGATTTTTTGTCCTTTAGGAGTCACAGCTTGGATGCCATCTGGAGGATAGGCAGTAGTCCAAGACAAAAACATCAATATCAATGATATACAGGACAATCTAATGATCCCTTTTGGCCTGACACTCAAGGAACTGAAGTTCACAGGAGTTCTGCCACTGACTTTAAAGAAGGCAGGATTTCATCTTCTGTTCCCGAGGCTTTAATAATAGAAAAGGTATTAATTACCTCTGCTCAAATGAAAGGAGTCAGAGTGATGTGCAATACCATGAAGAAAAGCTGCCAACAGAAAGCAGCAATGATGCAAATTGAAACCAACTATTTTTTTTTTTAGTGAGTATTTTCTGCATTTCAGCTGCAGAGTCTCTTGAAGCACATCTGTGTGGTCAGTTCTAATTATAGAACACTTCTGGGACATAACCCTGCATCCAGTTGGAACCAGAGCTGCATCAGAGACTTTGAAAAGCAGCAGATGAGAGGGGGAGATCCTAGTGATCCAGATTTTGCAAAAAGAATGGATGCAATTTTGGTAATTGAAGGCGAGGGAGGTTGTCAAAGATGGGTCAAATTGAAGGTCAACTGCGTTCTCAGTGAAGAGAAGCAGGATTAACGGCAGTGGATAATTCTGGACTCTGGAGATGACTGCATCTCTGTCAAAAAGCCAAGAGAAAAGATAAATTCTTCTACTTCAGCGGGGTTGACTATTGCTTCAACTTCAGAAACTGGCTTATTTGCACCACATTTTATTTGCATTGAGTTGCACTGTTTTTTCATGATAGTTGGAACTGGGACATACGAATTTTGCATTGCTCTTTCCTGGCATGACCTACATTTTAAAGGATTCACTTACTCTCAGTGCTTCATCATCTCCTTATCCAAAACCAAAAAAGGTTTTTCCTCCTGTTGAAGTAAATGGACTTGTAATTGCCAAATATTACCATCCTGTCATTTGAAGACCAAACCTATTATTCCAGCTGTAAGTTGCTCAGGCTGGCTGCAATGTTTACTACCCTTACAATAATTGCTCTTAAAATATTTCTCTATGTGTTGATCAGTTTCATTTTCAAAAGCCAGACATCTTTTCAAGACATCTATACACAACACTAAAACCACAAACAACGCCAGTTGAACCATACCAAGAGTCACTTCAATGGAAATATTTGTATTTTTAAAGTTCCTTGCCCCTTGCTTTTCCCCCTTCTGCTTTTTTTTTTCCTTTTCTGTCAGGTGGTAGGAGAATGACAGCATGTCTGGCTGGTCCAGCTGTACTTCTACCTCTGGGCTAAACTGGACAATAAGAGGATATTTGAGTAAAAGTCTTCTTAAGAAATTTCTGTGATTGCTAGACTATTAGGGGATAGTTTTACCATCACTGACCAAATTCAGACACTCATGACAGCACCCTACCCAATCCTATTTTCTGTATTTTTGATATTACAAAAGCAATCAAAATCCTTATAGGCGCTGCTGTAATGTTACATCTACTCCCCTTGAGAAGAAAAGGTCCCAATACGACAATGTTTTTTGTCATTTGACAGCTTCATCATATTAAACCCTCTCTTCCAGTGTCCCTGCACCCACTTTTCATGTATTCACAGTTGGCTTTTATTTCTCTTTAATATTCTTGTATATTTTGTGTATTGTGGATACACATCTCTCTTTTTTTTTTTTTTTTTTTTTTTAATTCCTACTCCCCAGCTACATTTATTGTTTCTATTACATGTATATCTCTTAAACAGTTTAGGCAACTAGCATTGTTTCATTGCATTTGGTTCCTAATGATCCTGGAGTACTAGGGAGCCATATCTTTCTCTAAGTATCATCATTTTCTAAAATACAGAAAAGTAATTTAGGACTTATTTGCAAAGCAAATGTCACAAATAGTGAGGGGCTTTCAAGTTCTGAACCTTGAAGCCCCTGACTAGTAATATTCTGGCTCATGTGCAGTCTAAAGCAGTGTTACTATCAATGTGACACAGCTGGTCCTACTCAAAACACAGGAATGCATCTCACATCCCCTTTCTCTGGCTCACACATAATATATGCAGATGCACAACACCTTCACTTGAGTATTTCATTAGAAACCCCACTGATGCCAGGAGATGTGCTGCATGGGTAAGCATCAGGTGACTGAAACTATAGATATGGATCTGTAGACAATTTTTTAATAATTTGGCCATTTAAATACCCAGTTAAAATACCCTTCTTTTAAATTCAGTAGCAGTTCCCACAACCTAAACTGACTAACCATCATTGCAGCCATTAATCATATCAGTAGAAATTATTGGTGCAATATTATGAGTAACTGGAGGAAATTCTGAAATCTGTTTAGCGTAGACTGCACCAGCTGTTTGTGGGTTGTCAGTAGCTCAGAGAAGATGGCAATGCAGTCAGTGGGATCCAGCTCAGGACAATACATCTGAATTCAAGCACATACTGTTGCCCACACACAAGCATCTAGAGCCTTTTGAACATCCCTTGGGCATCCTGCTGGGGCCTCAGCTCCTGCTGCGGAAGGGTTTGGGTCTCCTGCAGAGACTGTCATTGCTGTTGCATGTGGCAGCTCTGTCTGATGAGTGAGATACACAGGGGTATCTTGAAAAGCACAAGGTGTTGGTGTGTGGATGCTGCATCCCACTCCTGCCCTCTCTCCATGGCTGTGGGAGTTTGGACAATTGTCTCACATGTAGACTTTGATATGCAGACATCTATCCGCAGGTGTTTGCATCCTTCCCTGTATGCCATTGAGGGAGAGAGATTCATTTCAAGAGGTTGTTTAGACATACCTAGGGCTGGTCCTAGCTTTGATGTGCTCTATAGAGCACGTTTCTCCATGAATACTTTGGGAGGTCTCACAGCTGTCCACAAATTCAGAGTCAGACCCTGAACCAAGAGGGAGGAGAGAGAAGACACAGACCTGTGCCTTGGGCTGGGCAAGCTCTCCAGGCGGTGTTGGATTTGTGCACATGCCCTTGCCAGCACCACTGACTGCTCCCCCCAGAGGAGCTGCTGCTGGGGCAGGAGTCCATAGGCAGCACTGCCAGCAGTGCTTGCCAAGAGATGAACACACAGACCACAGACACACTGCAGCACAGCTGGGGATGTGCTTGTCCACTCAGTGATTTTTACATCTGAGAGCTGTCTTTTCAAAGCCATGGGCTTGGCCAGACAGCACTCCTAAAACAACACAGCGATGTCTGGCTGTGGCACTGAAGGCTGGCTGTCCTTGAGGATGCATGGGAGGAAAAAGGGGACGACACAGCAACTGATGTCTATAATGAACATAACATTTGTGTTGAAAAACAAATGCTGCATCTTCTCTAGCACCACGCTTCCTTTTCTTCAGTAAAGAAGAAACTAACTTCCTAACTTCCTATGAAGTTTCCTTACTCCATGCCCCAAATTACTACTCTGTGCTTTGTATACAAAGGCCAATCTGAGAAGTATTTAGCTGCTCCAGAAGGTACTAACAGCCTTTAGGAGCTCACCTGCAGCATCAAAAAGCTGGCAGAGAAGCGACACATTAATATCCATAGACAGATATAAAGGTGTATTGTACATCAGTTTCATTGCTGATCTCATTAAACTCATCCATATATGCACGCCTGTCTTCCTAAAATGATCCTGGGGTGTGGGAGCCAGTCTCTGGCCATAGATGGCACCAAACAACCACGAGCGGAGCAATCCCTTCTTACAGATGAAGCAGCCGGCTGAGGCTGCAGCTGGGGCAGCCCGAGCAAACAGACTGCCTGCCATGAGGTGCCAGAAATGGCACAGCTTCTTCCAAGACACGATTCTGTATATCCCCCAAATCAAATAACCTTTCTGAGTGACACATTTATTTTTTACTGTTTAATTCTCCTCCCTACCCTCAGGTTATTCCTTTTTAAATGCAGCAGCATAAAGAAGGTCCTACCACAGTCATGGATAAAGAATGTTGACACTTTGAAAAAGCGTGGGATGGGACCAGTGCTACTTTGAAGACCTAGCAGTCTGAATAGGTTTTTGCATAGGGTTGTATGCCATGAAGCCTAATTTTTACATTTTCATGCAATTAGGTGAAGTAATCCTATTCATAAAATGATGAAGCTGTATCTTAAAACCTGATTACTGGTTTTTATTCCAACAATAGTTACCTGGATGTGTTACCTGTGTTTCTCCTGTGCCTCTCTGAAACTTAGAAAGTTTTTAATTTCCAGCCCAAATTAATTTGTGGTCATGTTTTTCTTTTTCATGTCTCTATCAACTTTGTGTTCTAGTTTAAATAGCTCTTCTCCCTCCCAAGTATCTCCTGCTCAACAGAGCTTCCCACCATTAGACAGTGTAACTTGCAGCCACAGGGTCTCAGGCTTAGGAGAAAGATGTTTTCTCTTCTCTCTTTCACTTTCATACCCTGAAGATATGCCTAGAGATTTTCCCTCCTTGTGTCCCTACAAAATATCCATCAGCCATTGGGGCTAGAGCATAATGGACTGGGTAAAGGGCTTATAAAGACATCAGCTTGATGAGGCCATCTGGAGGGCAGGAGTCAGGTAAGGCTGGGGGAGGGATGAGTAAGGAGTAAACAGGCAAGGAAAGAAGTGAGGGCATGGGATCTCTAGGGAAGAGGTGACAGGGTTGAGCAATGGTACAGAAGGCTTGGGGCAGACTCTCTTCACTAGCTTTGGAGGCTTCTCTCATTGCCTGTTGCAGGCATACCAAGGAGATTAGAAAATAGACATTTTGGGCCACATGTGAGGTCAAGGCCTTTCTCAACTCACTTTGTGCTATTACCTGTTGTCTGGAGCCTTGCCATTAGGGTCATCAGTCTCCTGCAGCTCACCAGCCTGATAGTCCCCTGACCTGCTGGTGTCCACAGCTCTGTGCACCTCGGAGCACACCCATTCACCAAAGCTGACCACTAAACTGGATCCCAGTGCTGATCCTCCATTATTTCTCAGAATACCCTCTCTAATCATTTGCTTGCCTTCAAGCACACTGTGCCATTATTCTCCATCCCTCCTTCTCCTTCCCTCCTCCTCAGTTATGGTCACCTTGAAACTCCCCTCACCGTGCCTTCCTTGCACAGTTGAGCTAACAGCTTTTTCCATTTGGAAGGCTTATTACAAAATTTGCAGAGGCAGAGTCAGGCTTCTTTCCTCTCTGAAATAGGTAACTTATTTTGAAACAAGAAAAGTTAGACAAAAATTAAACAACAACCTGATGAACAGGCAACACTGGGGATTCACTTGCGATACTTACTCAGAGGTGGGCAATGTGTACTAAAGCATAGCTACTATATTTTGGTCCAGCTTTACTACTCTCTTTGCAAACTTAATTGCACACATTAAGTGATGTTTTCTGTATCCTTAGTTAAGAACAGAGGCTAGAAAGATTGCATATTGCTGGGTCTGAATGTCTGCTTTCATAATCCTCAACTCGGATGCACAGATTACATCTGGGAAGACTCCTTTCCTTTCATGACATGTCCATTTCATTTTAGTCAATTAATATTGACTGATACGGAATGATTGCTACTGGAACTAAAAAGGGGAAAGTACTAAATAAATACAGAAAAAGGATAATCAAATTTATTTTGCAAACACAAATTTGGATTTTTAAGACTTTGTTTGGGTATGTCATTGAACAATAGGCAATAAGTTCCAGAGATCAGGCATTTTGTGTGCATTCTGTAGAACACTTTAGCTATGAAATCAATTATAGTTGTATTGCAAGTTTAGCCTTGGTAAAGGTGGAACACAAAGTGCAGAAGTAGAATATTAATTTAATTGACTTAGCCCAAAAATTTTGTACTAACAGGGACTCCCTCTGAATTAAGAAAAGAAGACAATATTTTCAGCTTCAGTTTGGAATTTATTTTGTGTAAATTTCTTCACAGAAATTAAGTCCAAATCAGAGTACCAGATTAATTCACCTGCAGATTCCAGGACACCTGGTATCAAACTGATGCCTTTTAGATAGGCTGAATATTATCTGCTTTCCAAAACCTAGGAGCAGGTTTCGTATGACCTCAGGCAGTAAAACAATCTCCACATGCACAGGCAGGTAGAGAGTTCCCAACGCCCTCAACATGCCTGAGCTCATGGAAAATGAAAAGACTCCTGTCAGGCCCCAGAGGTATTTGGAGCATGTACTGAGGGTGGCATGGAGGGTGTTAATTTTTTCCTGACCCTGAAGCCTTGAAGCATGAGATTTGATTACAATCATTGTCCCATTGCAGAGCTGCAGAATTTATGACTATTAAGAGCACAGCAGAAAGTTTCCTTTTCTCTGTAGAAGACCACTGGTGGGTACATAGGGTGACCCTCAGATTTGAAATGCACACACACACACACAGAACTTTCCCTACCACACCCACAGGCAAGAGTGAGACAACTAATTCACCTGAAAGCATGTAAGCAGCATCTCTTTCTCTCCTGCATGAAGCGTTCAGGCATTCACCACTCTCTCTGTTCAGCTAAGGTCAGAGGGAAATTCCTGAGCCACATTTTGCTTCTATTTCCCAGGGTGAAGCCACTGCAGCTTCTCCAAGAGAGACATGGTTTTCCAATCACCTCCCACCTTTCTTTTGTGAAAGGTTTTTCCTAATCTCTGAATTATTTGTGGATCTTTTCTCAAGGCTGGTGCCATGTGGGCACTTTCCCAGCTGGGCTGCATGGGGGGCAGGTTTGCCCCCTCACTTACAGGCCACCTTCATCCTGACATGACCTCTCCTTCCTTACAGCACCATGATTTGTCTTTCTTATTTTCCCATTTCTCCTCCTTGGAGCTGCTGATTTCCAGCATATTCTCTTACACTGAAGATGTGTAGAAATATGTTTTTCCCCCAATAACTGGATCTTTCTGTTGTAGATGTCAGAGCAAACCCTACTGCATCGGGACCATGCACACAGCAGATCCAGAGCACTAAGTAGCTGACTCCTAGTACACTCTACCAATGCAATCTTCTAAGATCCAAAATCTTGCCAGCAAAGGCTTTGTGACTCATCCTGTGAGCCATCAACATAAATGCTGAATAGCCTTGCACCAGACACTGAGTACTGGGAGACCTATCAAAACTTGCCCAATTCATTGGAGATTTCCATTCTCATTTACCTTGAGACCTGTCTGTAAATGTCTGGATTTAGCACTTGCCTTCTTTCACCAGACAAAAGCTTTTAGATCTAAACATATAAATAAATAGATAATATAAATTAAATATGTAAATATATATTAGATACATATTGATATACTAAATATATATAAACTTTACCAAAACCCAAGCAGATGATGTTGACATATTGTCACTTCTGCCCAAACCGTAGCTAAGTCAAAGACAGTGACATTTGATTTAAGAAGATCTACCTGCCATGAAACCATGACATTGATTACTTGCATTTTTCATAGAATCATCGAATCATCAAGGTTGGAAGACACCTTCAAGATCATCCAGTCCAATCATTCACCCAGCAATGCCTCTGTAACCCCTAAACCACTAAACATCATCACCCAGCATCAGATGCAGACACATCTCAAACACATTTCTAGCCTCACCTCTTTGCTGCTACATCCTTATAGAAACCATTCCAGTGTTTTGCCTCTTAGGTTTCATATCTTCTTCCCATCTTTTTAATATTGCTAATGAATATAATGAAATAGTTCAATACATTGAAATATCAGTGCTAGTAATGAAAAAAAAATCTTTATTTATTTCCTTTAAAATCCTAGGTGCGAAATTTCTAGGATGGTATATTTGAAAATGCATAAATTTGATAGGCACTGCTTTAAATTTTCCCACGTTAATTTTACAGAAATGAAAAAGGAAACTTCTGTGCCAGCTGAAAATTTGTTGCTGTGGTTTATATTTTTCTATTTGCCTTTACAGTCTGAGCAGAAAACTGGTCCTTTCATACAGCTGAAGTATGCAGAGCAAATCTGAGCTTCATGTGAGAGCTTCACACAGAGGCTTTTAGGAAGCAGCTTTGGGGACCGTCCCTGCCACTGCGGTGGTGGGTGCTGGGGCTGCCCACTGTAGCACACATTCCTCGGTACCTGCCACACTCACTGATGCCCAGAGCACACCCATGGCTATTTCATCTTCAGCTTCCTCTCGGGAAGCAGCTATAAACTGAATACATTTCAGCTACATGGTTGGCAGGTTTGCATCCTGATCACATGTGATTCAACAGATGATTTTCCTAAGCATTTAAAGAGCTGCAAAGAAAGCAACGTTTCTGAGTTCAGTACTTTAATCACTGCTTAATGATGAACTGTGCCTTTTCTCTCCCCAACACTTATTTCTGATCTTCAGGGTGTATTTAAGCACTACAAAATTTAGCAGATTGCCAAGCACTTACTGTGTATCTTGGCACTAATTGCCTTACCAGTCCTGTTTGCTCTCCACAGTTATTACTTATGATGCCTATGTGAGGCCTTCCCCCAGATACCTTAATAGATATTGATGTTATTGATGTGGTTTGAGGTTATGACTGTGGTTTGAGAACTCTTGCCTCTGTTGCTGTAGGGCATTTTGATCTCAGATTGCACCAAATACTAGTTATCTTTTTTTTACTGCATTGGATTTTAAACCACATAGATGTTTGTGGATTACTTAAATCACTTTTCCTTCAGTGTGGAAATAGGCTTCCTACAGCTAGCTTGAACTCATCACTTGAGGGGAGTTAGAGGAGACATCACAGTATGGCCACAGTAATCCTGGGAAGATGAGGCTGGGGAGGTTCAGGATCACTCTGTGCACTCCAACACTTACTACATGTGCTACAACCACCTTTGGTTGTTTCTTGCCACATTGCACAATGACAATCAGCAGGTTTTTTTCCTCTGGACTATCACAACTAATGAAAAATCACAACAAAAACCTTGCTGCTTCATAGAATGATGTAACAATTTGTGTTGGAAGGGACTTTTAAGGGTCGTCTTAAGTCCAGCCCCCTTCAATGAGCAGGAACAGTTTCAACTACCTCAGGTTTCTTAGAACCCTGTCCAACTCAACCTTGAATGTTTCCAGCGATGGAGTATCCACCGCCTCTCTGGGCAACCTGTTCCAGAAGCTTGAGAAAGCTTCACTTGACCTGAAGAACAAATATCATGGCATGATATGAAAGCTCCCAGAACTGCTTTGATTTTGTTCTCTATGGATATGAACCCAAGCACCAGCCGCTTTAACTGAAATATTAAAATAAATCCTAGAGGTTTTCTACATTCAGTTGGTTTTGTAAAACACTTCTGATGCTTCACCAAAATTGTCCACAAGAGCTAAACATGTAGACAAATTCATCTCCAGGTAAGATAAGCTCAGATATGCTTAAATATTGCATTATATTATTTTGGACTTTAATTGCCTGACAACATCTTTCTAAGATAATAGAGCTTTGAAGGCATATGTGTGTGACCTTAACTCATTCTTACTACGTTAGAACTTTCATATATAATCTCTTACCGCTGTTAATTGAGACACATTCTCAGGGAAGTTACACGATACTAAGTGGAAAAATTAAAATGAATCTATTTTTCATCATGATTAGCTGTGTTCCCAGTACAAGCTGAGAAATGCTAAAATATGTTGATTAAATGCTGGCATAGGTGGGCCAAGCATGTGAATCAGGTGAAGAACAATATAAGCATAAACATATAATTAAAGGTGAATTCTTTGTCCGAAAGGAACCCAGCCAGCCCTTCAAGAAACTGCAAAACCTGAGAAGTCTTACCAACACTGGAGCTAAGAATGAGTTAAGAGCAGTTACTGATCTTCCATGAGAGACCATGACTCGAGAATTACTCCTCAGTGGCAGCTGGATCTGAATTAATGATTTGGTTTTAGTAAGTTTAAAAAAAGATGTTCATTTCTAACGTGTCTAAGCTAGTTGAGCAGGAAAATAGAATAAGCATTAAAGTACAGGACATGCTCAAATGAAACACTATCACTAAAAAGCTTTTTAAATCAAGTGCCCAGTGCAAGTAAGCCAGCAGTAGAACAAGATAAATGGGCATTTCTGAGACTTTCTGTATGGCTGAGAAGCTAAAAATATGGGTCCTGATTTGTGACATTACAGAGCTTCAGCTTCAGTTTTGTTGCATTAGGTGCTCCAGTATCCCTGTGAGTACTGGCCTCTACTGAAGTTAACCAGAGGAGATTTATAGGGGAGATTTAATTAGTATTTAATTGGTATTTAATTAATATTTAATTAGTAATTTTTTTTTACTTCTATCTTAGATTCAGTTACTAAGTTTCCATTTTTCAGATTTCTTATTTCTTCTTCTTGATATCATAAAAAATTAAAAACATGAAAAAAATAATCATAAAATGTAACACATATAGTTGTACTCTCGCAGCCTGCAAGCCACAACTTTGATGCTCTAATGACTGGCACAAATGTGAAATAAAAAAACTTTAGGATAAAATGCCTTCAGGTATGCCTCAAATTGAGATTCTCAAGACCTTGCTTTATTTTTTGGCTGTTAAAACTAGCTGTAAGAAAACAGGATCTTTGTTTCTTAAGACTTTGTTTCCTTCCACTATTTCTTTCCTATACTAAGCCACAGACTGTAATCCTGTTGTTACCAACAGTCTGTCGTGGGAATATGATATGATGCTGTTCTCACTGACGGCAAAACGTGTTTCGGCTTAGAAACACAGGGAACCGCATTGTATAATCTCTTTCCTCAGTTTATATGACATAGAGTCGAGTCAGCCCTAAACTATCAAATGGGTAATGAGTAAAATGTTGAGATAAGAAATTAGAAAAGAATTAGAAAGCAGAATGTTCTGGGTATATGAGAAATAATCTCAAATTAATTTTTTCAAGAGTGTCAGTACCCCTTATTACTGAAAGCTAGTTTGTGCACCTGGCTCAATGTGTTCAAATTTCTTATGTAAGGCTCTTCAGGCTTGAGACACAAAGTCAGAGATTATGAACAAAAATTTCATCCTAGGCTCTATGCTTTCTGGCAGAAGCACATGATGTGCAGTGGCAGGATCTCCCAGTCAGAAGGGCACCAGCACTGCTCAGCATAGCATGGTTCATGACAATGCAAAGGGATGCTCTGGGAACTGAACGAATCCTCAGAACCAGCCCTATGTCATTTGCTCTCTTGCCAGGGTGTGACTCCAGTTTTTGTACTATTTCATTGCAAAGAAGTCGTGACCTCTTTCAATCACAGCTGCTGTTTTCCTCCACTTCCCTCTTGTTAAATCAATATTAGCACGGGCAGTGAAATTTGGCTCATGAATGTTCACATCTAATCTTAATCTATTAAAAAATTGAAAAGAAAAAATAAAAACATCAATAACTGTACAGACTTTTTTTTTTAATTAGACACAAGGATCTTTATCAGAAAGGAAAGATTACATGAGAAACAATATATGGAGTATTGGATGTACCACAATGATCTGCAGATTTCCCACTCAGCTTTTTGAGCACCTGGAACAAAGAATGTATTTTCAACCTATTTTTGTTTTTCATTATGGAAATATACAGCCTAAGAAGAATGTTACACAGAATCTCCTTGGTTTAGGAGAGAACATAAAGATTATGCTCACCTTGAATCATAGGTTCTGGCCAATAGGAAGACAAGAAGTCTCTATACTTCCAAGTAATCATAGCTGCAAACTCTATATTTTGCTTGCCTCATTTCATGCATTGAGTTGACTGAAGGCACAGCGAGATCTGCTCAGAAGATTGTCAACGTTATCAAGATACACTCCCAAGGTTTACAGCAAGGAAGGAAAATAACAAAAGCTTTAATACTACCAGCACAGTTAATGAGGGAAGAGATGTAGACAGCACACATCCAGCTTCTTTTCTCTGCTGATCTCTGAAGAAAAGACAGGTCATTCTCATACTGATGAAATGCCAACAGGTGGAGTTAAGATTGGAACTCCGGAAAGAAACAAGACATTGTTGGAAATAGGTCTGCATAAGGAAGTCTTGAAAGCAAAGGAAAAACAGATGTATATGTTTGAGTTACAAAGTGCATTTTAACTACCTAATCTGTGAATGAGGATCTTGAGAATAGTGTGACTTTCCTACTCCCAGGACAATCTTCCCACACCAGCATGGCCTGGTGCTTCTTGATAGGCCATTTTCTGAGGAAGTTGAAAACCTGAGCTTTAGTCCTTTCAGTCTGAGATAACAGTCAAACAGATATATCCAGGTGCAGAACACAGCTGAGATCTTCCACATGGTTTATAAGGATCAACAACCCTGATAACTGTGGCAGATAAAATGGACACATCCTAGAGCGGACCACAGTCCACCCTGCCCTGTCCCTGAATTTAGCACTCCAAAGGCAGTGACTTGTTTTTCTGCTCAGTTCAAGATACACAACTCTGTGAACATGAATAGGAAGTTCCTGTGCACATTACGTCTACAGCATTTTAATTGTAATATAATTTTGAGTTTCAGGAAGGCTGGTCAGATCTGAAAATGTAAAGAGAACTGATCCTGATGATAACGATAAGGACAAGTAACTAACAAAGGGGCTCATGTTCTCTTAGACAACGGCCTGATAATGAAAGGGAACAAAAGAAATGTGATGAATGAGAGTGGGGCTCCTAAGAGGAAACAAAACACATTTGCAAACAAAGATAGTGAAATAATAGGGATACTGTAAACCAGTTGGTGCTTTCCTGCAGAACCTAAAAGACACAAAATTCACATAGACCAAAAGGGCTGATTGCTAAACATGTATGTGTTTGTAAACAGGGTGTAGTTTGGAGTCAGGAAGAGTCAGGGCTGGATGATGTGCTGACTGAATGGAAAATTAATTGGGTCAATTGAGCCTTAAGCGCTCCTAAAACTTCAAAGACATTTAAATAATATAACTATCCTGTATTTCAAATGAAAAATAACCTTGGACACAAGGATTTCCCTATTTTCATATTTTGCAAAATGAAATTTGAGACTTAGCAGTAGAACACAAAATGGCAAGCATAAAAACGCAACAAGTGAATCTGTGTTTTTTGGCATTCAGTTTAGATGAAATAGAAATAATAAAAAGTGTCAAGACAAGTAACCAGTTCAAGGCCTGATGTCTTCCAGTTCAAAGAGAGGCAGGTGCTTCAGTTTCCTTTCACAGAAATTCTGACAATATAGAAACCCCTTTAGCTTTCTTTGTCTCCATTGTAATCAAAGGCATAAGAAACAACAACAGAAATCCCATGTTACCATATGTGCACTGCCGAGCTTAAATAAGGATTAATTCAAAAGCAAGAATTGCTGCATTTCTGATGCATCACTGGGCCAGTGTGCAATGCAGTCATCCCCACAGTGCTCCAAAGATGCCTGGCCTAAAACCCCAAGGGAAGCACCTCAGACACTCCAGCAGGCGCCCAGGACCTCAGCTGTGCTGCCACTGGTCAGGCAACACTTTACCACATGGTAGTACCCAAATACTTTTCTCACAACTGAGTTCATGGCTGTGATGTTGTTCCTCTCTGAGTATGGCCTGAGCAGAGCCATTCTTCCCCAGGAGACCCAGGAGCTCCAAACATGTGAGATCATGTGGCACTTCCACAGCATGAGGATGGATAATTCCTGTATGCTTCTTCTGCACCCCCACCTCAAACACCAGTCAGCAGTTAAAAGAACAACACGAATGAAGGGAATTCTGAAGAGTGGAGTGTTACATAGCCCCTCAGATGGAGAGGAAGGTCTGCTGGGGCAGAG